>NC_135071.1:5067960-5692960 GCF_051401765.1 Calliopsis andreniformis
TTGTCGGTTATTAAAAGGTCAAGTGCTCGTTTAGTGAAGTGATCAGTGTTAGTGACCGCGTAGTGTTGTAAATGCAAGGTGTCTTCTTGTGGTCTTGGATACCTGCGATCAGCGCTACCTGGGCATCATCCCCCAATGTTCGGGATCGGCACAACGACCTAATGGAGCGAGTGTTCAAGCAGCAAGTGAATTCCTCTCCGAATGGGTGAGTTTTACAGTGAGTTTTCAATGTTTCAATACACAGTAAAATAACGTACAAGCCGTAGGAATTACGAAAACATTACTTTTTATTTTTTTTACTATGGCATTACTTTACTAAATCGGCATTTTAAAACTCTTTCTTCTCGTTTTTTATTTTTTACAACTTGGATAATTAATTTAAAAATCTGAAAAAATTCTATAATATATGTCTCAATAGTTAACGTGGTCCTAATTTTTTTCATAATTTTTCCTTTCATAATAGTTTTAACAAAATTGGTCAATATCCTTCTTGTCTCTCGTTTTTTATGTTTTAGAATTTTGATAATTAATTTAAAAATCTGAGAAAATTCCACATTTGTCGCGATAGCTAAGGTGTTCCTAATGTTTTTCATAATTTTTTATCCTATAGTTTATAAGAAATTAACACTAACATTGTCTGTTTTTTCTACAACTTGGCTAATAATTTAAAAATCTGAAAAAATTCCACAATATTTGTCGCGATAGTTAGGCGTGCCCCTAATTTTTTTCATAATTTTTCATGCAGTACTTTAGGAGAAATTTGGCAATAATGTGTAAAGGTCTTGAGTTGTTTGTACAAGCCTCGAGCACAGCGAGTAGGAAACACTACGCGTAGCTTGTGTCACTGAACGGCCGATCGCTCGCTATCCGCGCTTTCTGATTGGTCGATGTTTTTCGTTAATAACTCGTTAACAAAGCTTCAGAGAACATTTCTGTAAAGGAAAAGGTTATTTAGAATCACCCCAGGAATCTCCCCTTTTCGACTCCGCCACCTTATGTGGGACACACTGTATATCGGTAACTCATGCGAAAGGTTAGATAGAAAAGCAGATGAGTGAGGGTTTCCACTGTTAGACAGTGATGGTTTAGAACATTAAGATAAATACTTTTTTCTTTACAAAACAAGATTTATAAATTTATTTAAAGCTAGCCATAACTCTCTGAGTCCGCTGGAGACGAGTAGGCTGCCAGCGACGACGCGCCCGCCACAGCAGTGCGACTCGACTCAGCGTCAACTTTCGGCAATTTTTACAGGGCCAATTTTAAAATGTCCATCTTTTTGAAAGTTGGTCCATCAAGGGGAAGGATCAAACTATATTCTCCTTTTTTTCCAGATTTTTAAAATCGCGCATCATCTTAAAAACCTGTATTTGTTTAAAATAATTGCAAAAAAGATGATTAAAAAACAATTTTTTTTAAATGAAATAATTTTTTTTACAAACTTCAATGTTTTCTCTATAAGCACCGTAAAGCTCATCTCCATCCGCTTACTAGTTCAATAGCTATAATTTTTTAAAAAAAAGGTAGCACTTAACTTCAAACAGCTGTAAAATCGACAATTTTCAAAATTTTGAAAAATCCTTTAGGGCACGTTTAAATATCGTTAAAGACTACAACATATTCAAATTTGAGCAAATTACAAGAACTTGCTCCGAAACGTGCCCGATTTCGCGTGGAATGATCCGAGAGAGAGAGATTTAAAGTGAAGCTTACTCTTTGGCTCTTGAAACTCAAACGCTATCCAAGTCGCGGTTAAGCAGCACGAGACATGCTCAATCTTTTGGATTGTCCAAATATTTGCACTTCCCAACTTACAACTAAAATGAGACTCTTCAGTGTGATTCTCAGAGAGTCGTATGAAATTCTGAGAGATGAGTTTGGAAATTAAACGATGACATTTTGTAAAATATCTCGTGCTAATGCGTACTTCTTGGGAACAATTAAAACAAATCTATGTACAGACTGTAGCAGGATGTGTGATAAAACTAGAAAGGTATATATGTATACAATAATGACATTAGCACTGCTTATTTTTTCACATACGTATGAAGGCCAAGGATAGTCAAATACACATATATGTCGGAATAGAATTGTTTGAATCTATCCTTTATTGAACAATTCACGAGTAATACAAACACGCGACAGAAATTCAGAAAAAGAACAAGCGTCATTGTGATAACCGCAAATCGTCTCGCAGTCCGTACATCGAAGCCGTAATCGTAATCGCAATCGTAACTTTTACCGTAATCTTGTCGTCTCGTGATTCGCGTTATTCTGTTTTCGCGCGCCGCGGACGCGTCCATTTATCTCAGGCCGATGGAACATTCTCGACTGATCTAGATGTATGTAGTTCGAATTTAACGTATGACGGCTCGTCAACCGTTTTCGCGGCGTATAAAAACAATATATACAACAGACGACGCTCACGCACGCGCACACACACACGCTCGCTCTCTCGCACACATACCAACGCGGGAGAGTTCGCACATCACGATCAGCTGTTCGTTATATTAAATTTGAGTCTTGAGACGTTGCGAATTTTCTCGACGCTCGCTGTCTACATATATCAGACGAATCTTTAAATTCAATTTTCCCGAAAACTATGTATCTTATAAAAAAACTATATTCTTTACTTTCAATTTCATTCCATCACCCTCTTTTCAATTGTACCACATGCCCTGTCACATTCTATATGTTGAGAAGTTAACACTATCATCAAAATAAGCGGTGGGGTAATTGCGAATAATAGTTTGATTGTAAGTGACAGGTCCTAGCTTTGATACCTAGTCTAAAAAGAACTTCTTCTTTCTTTTTTTAAATATTTAAATTGCATATAACAGTTTGTTACAAATATTGTAATTGTTTTACACAAATTTTCATTCATAAATAAATATATAACACATATATTTAAACTTTTTTTTACTTTTTTCTTTGTGTTCTATCGAGGAATTTCCAGTGCTTGGACGCAGTGTCGAAACATACGCAATGCAACGTTTCCGTATGTATGTGATTTATTGCATTTGTTTTCTCATGTGTTGTGTTTGATTGTGTTCGGTTAGTCCATAATAAAATTCCATAATTTGTATCGCAATAGCTAACATGTCCCTGATTTTTTTTATAATTTTTTATCCAATAGTTTATGAGAAATTGGACATTAACGTAGAGATCTTGAGTTTCTTGTACAAGACTCGTGCACGGTGAGAGCAAACGCTACGCGTAGCTTGTGAACCGTCATTGGTCGGACGAGCGTTCGATACCCGTAGTCTCTTATTGGTCGATGTTTTCCGTTAATAACTCATTAACAAAACTTTAGAGGACATTTTTGCAAAGGAAAAAGTTGTTTAGAATCACCCCAGGAATCTCCCTTTAATGGCTCCCTCACTTTGTTTGGGACAACACTGTATACATGTAATATGTATGCATTCTTATTTTAGAGAAAAATTCAAATATATTTTTTAGATATCTATTTATGAATGAAAGTTTGTACAAAATAACTGCAGTATTTGTGAAATAATGCTATACGCAATCTAAATATTTTAAAAAGACAACCGCAGCTACCCAATAGCCTTCATTCAGAATGCTATTATTAATTTCAAAAGATATGTATATACACAGACTTGGATTGATTGTTCATAAAAAATACGCATAGAAATATTTCAGAAAACGTCATCACTTCTAGACTTGTCCTTAAAAATTTCATAAAAATCTCTGGGGGTCTCACCAATAGTGGATTTATGCACAGGTAGTCACCTCGTGATTCGTAAGACAGGATCGCGAAAAATATATGTATGTATGCATTATTTCACCAGAAATTCCGTACGTGCAACAGCGCAATTGAACAGAATAGCATTAACAACAACTACCAAAAATTTGAAGCCAATCCAACGAAATTATACTGAGTTATTGTTAGCTTTTCGTACTTAGAGTAAGGATTATATAGCTACATTATTATCGCAATATATGTGAAACAAATTTCTTTTCAAATACTTGATCCAAATATTCGTATTTTTATGTGTATTTAATATTGCATGAAAATGAAATAATACATATTGCCCATAATTTATTTATTACAATAGAACTCCAAAAATTTGTGAGGTCTCGGTCCTCTTGAAGATTAGATCCGCCACTGCCCCCTTTTAACAAATCGAAAAATGAATATATTTGGGCAATTAAAAAGATCGTGCAGGCTCGTATCACTTGCCAGCAACTTGAACAGTTGAATCTCAGCGTTTCAAGAGCGAGAGAGTGAGGGTCACATGTGCTTTCTCTCGCGACTTTCCTCAGCTGTCCATGCGTCGAACTCGCATACACGTGGCTCATGTAATAGTATATGTATATAATGGAGGGGGAAATTTCCTAAGCCGCGTCCCAAATTCGAAATCATAGAATAGCTCCATCTCGCGTTGAGTAAACAGGTACGTGTTTGTAGGTAATACTATTTCTATAACGAAAACTGTAACAGCAGATACCAATGTGGCAATTTCGAAAAGTCACGTGACTAGTCAACCCCCTTAACAAGACGTACTAGATTGTATTATCGAACTGTACAACAAAAACTTTAATAAATAGACGATTCCTTGTAAAGAATTCCAAATTAATAGTAAAATACTTACTTATCAGTGCAATTCTCAGCCTCACGTGGTCTACATGTATCTAAAAAATGTGGCCTCGGTTCACCGATGAGAGTTTTCATGACATCACAAATAAATGTCAAAGCGACTATTCCAATTGTATAATGTCCGTACCACAGCCACACTTGTTTTGTTCTTGATCCAGCACATCCTAAAGTTACGTCATAACCGTCTACGGGATGACATAAAAATTCCGCTATCCACATCTACAAATATGTTATTAATATGTAAATACAAGAAAATTCCTATTAACACATTCATTGCCAGCATTACACATTCGAAAATTAAATTTATATTCATATTTACTAAATCTGAATTGTATATAAGTAAAAATTTGTATGTTTTGCAGAAAATCGAAAAATAGAGCATGTCCTGTGATAGAGGTTTGCGCTCCGTGATGTAGTGGCGAAAGTGTTAATAACATTTCAAACATAAACTATAAACAAAATGCAGATTCAACTCATATAATTAATAGTATGGTAAATTTTCTTAATTACGTGCTAAACAATAACGTTGAACTAAATGTATTTATTATAACGGAATTTTGTGTAACAGATTTTTTACGTGTATAGATTTCTTTATATATTAAAAGACAAAAAATATAAATATTATTACACTATAGATCTTTATGCAACTGCATATTTTCATAAATCTGCTAATGAAATGGAATCTAAACACTGCAATTTATACTTTATTTTTTGTATTTTTGTATTATTTGCATTTTCTAATTTTTTATGGGTTCAAAATACATAGGGTTCCACAGTTTAGTTTTTATAGTACAGTAATGTCTCGATACGAATAAACTTTTCAGCTCTCAATACAAGCCCGTTGCTATTCCCACCATTTTGATTGTAATTTGCAGCGACGATGATAGTTACAGGCAATAAATTTCGCTCGACATGGTCTTGTCAGCATATTTTTCTTTCATTCTACAACGCCCGTAATCCTTGTCTCTGTGATTTAAATAGCCCAAATATGTTTCCCTTTATGCAACAATCAATGGACATTAAGTGCCTTACAGACGAACTGATCGTGTACCGCCCCCATCGACTAGCAGAATCGGAGAAAAGGGTCGTCCGCGAAATTATTGCCGATTTATTAGCCAACGGGATAATTCGAGAATCGGAATCCCCATACGCAAGCCCAATAACGCTTGTAGAGAAGAAAACTGGAGACGTTAGGATGTGCGTTGACTATCGCAAATTAAATGCCATTACGGTAAAAAATAAGTCACCGCTGCTACTCGTCCAGGACCAGATAGACCAGCTAGGAGGCTATCGGTACTACACGGGTCTTGATTTAGCGTCGGGATATTACCAAGTTCCGGTCGCCGAAAATTCCATCGAAAAAACGGCGTTTGTAACTCCAGATGGACACTACGAGTTTTTGAGAATGCCTTTCGGTTTGACGAACGCGCGGGTGGTCTTCTCAAAATTAATGGACGTAGTCTTGGGATTTTTGAAGAATAAAATAGCTTTCCCGTACATTGACGATGGGATTATACCGTCGAGTACCATAGAAGAAGGCATCGACCGACTTCGCCAAGTTTTGGAGGCCTTGCGAACACATGGACTGACCCTCAAGCTCGAAAAGTGTTCGTTCTTTCAAGAAACTATCGAATACCTTGGGCGGGAAATAAGTGGACAAGGAGTGAGGCCAGGTCAACGAAAAACAGATGCCGTTGGGAAAATGCCACGACCCGAGAACGTGAAGCAGGTATGCCAGTTTTTGGGATTGGCAAGCTATTTTAGGAAATTCATTAAGAACTTCGCGACACTAGTCGAGCCGTTAACACGGTTGACCCGTAAAAATATACAATGGCAATGGAAAGTAGCCCAAGAGAATACCTTCCAACAAGTAAAAGAGAAATTAATAAAACGACCAGTACTATGCATTTTTAATCCGAACCGACCGATCGAATTGCATACGGATGCAAGTTCGATAGGTGTTGGAGCAATATTATTGCAACAACAAGAAGATGGAAATATGGCAGTAGTCTTATATTTTAGCAAGCAAACAACGACCGATCAAAGATGTTACCATTCGTACGAACTGGAAACGATGGCTGTTGTGTTTGCGTTAAAACATTTTCGAGTATACTTAATAGGACTACAATTCAAAGTTGTGACCGACTGCAATGCTTTGAGAACGACGTTTTCGAAGAAGGATTTATTACCGCGCATAGGTCGATGGTGGTTGGAAGTACAAGAATACACATTCGAAATTCTGTACCGATCGGGAACAAGGATGGCTCATGTGGATGCACTTAGCCGAAACCCTCAACCGATACCCCTCGAGGTCCTTTACGTGAATGTGACGGAGGCCGAATGGATCGTTGCCGCTCAAATGCAGGACGAACAATTGTCAAGGATTAGAACCGTCCTTGCTAACAACGACAAGTCCCTTGAAGTTAAACACTATTTTAAGGAATATGTATTGAAGAAAGGTAAAGTATACCGACGCATACCAGATAGTAAAATAGCTTGGGTTGTTCCGAAAAATGCAAGGCTACAGATATGCAGATTGTGCCACGATGATGCCGGACACCTAGGTATAGAAAAAACGTTAGAAAGGCTTCAACGAAATTATTGGTTTGCCGGTATGCGACGATTTGTTAATAAGTATGTGAAAGCATGTTTAAGTTGCGCATACTATAAACATACTTCGGGGAAGAAACAATGTAAATTGAATGTTATCGAAAAGGTACCTATACCATTTCATACATTACATATCGATCATGTAGGACCATTTGAGACAAGTAGAAAGGGTAACAAGTATTTGTTGGTGATGGTAGATGCATTTACAAAGTTTACCATTGTAGAACCTGTAAACAACCAGAAGACTCGACATACTGAGAAAGTGTTGCTAAATTTAATGCACTTATTTGGTGTACCGACAAGGATAATTAGCGATCAAGGGACAAGCTTCACTTCAAAGAGGTTCGCAACATTATGTGCAACGTACGGCATTAAGCACATACTCAATGGACAAGTCGAACGATATAATAAAACAATCGTTGACGCCCTAGCGACAAGTGCAACTGGCTAAGATCCACGAGATTGGGACACGCAGGTCAAGAAAGTGCAAAGTGCCATAAACACTATGCATAATAAAAGTATAGACACCACACCGATGAAGGCATTAATTGGGTGTGATATGAGAACGGTAGCAGAAGGGACAATATTGAGCGCCATACGTGAAGAGATGGACCGAGTGGACTTGATGGCTCTACGAGAAGACATCAGCAGACACATCTCGGAAGACCAACGAGCGCAAAAGGAAAGGTATGACCGTGCGCGAAAAGAAGCTCGCAGGTATATACCATAGACGAGTTAGTCCTCGTCCAGATAATCAGTGACCCTGCAACGGGAGGTAGTAGGAAGCTATTACCGAAATATAAAGGGCCGTTTCGAATACGAACTGTGCTACCGAACGACCGATACGAAGTGGAAGATCTGCGGGAAGGAGCAAAACGACTACGAACAGTCGTTGCAGCAGACAAGATCAAACCATGGATCACGATTCAAGGGGATGAGCAAAACGCCTAATCTGGGAGCGATCTTATATCCTTTTTCTTGTATTTCAGTATCGTAGGTTTTAGTGCGAATTGTCAGTTAAGTACTGACTACTGAATCGTTGAATACAACCTCATATGTGTTTGAGTTTGTTACAGAAAGGCCAAGGTGAATCGAAGGCATAAGGCTTTCGATGCATGGCAGTGACATTGGCGGTATTTTGCCCGACGACCAGGTGAAATCCCAACCAGCTAGGAACAACGGTCCAATACGCTGGCCAACAGGAGAGATGACGGGAGCTGACCAACGAGAAAAGGACGCGACGTGCGTCGTGACACGAAGTGTGTCAAAACTGCTGAGGCAATGATCATAAGGGAATACAACGGTATTCCATACAGACCAACACCGAACCGGACGGACACAAAGTGTGTCTCAGGCAGGGGGGTGGCGGTCGAAGGGATGCAACGTGCATCAAAACCCATAAGGGATACAACGGTATCCGTAGTTTATCGTAAGCGATACGACGATATTGCGTTACGACAACAAAAGCGTAAATTAAATGGTAACGACCAAAAGGTTATTGTAAAGCCTGAGGACAGACTCCATTGTCAGTATGGCCGAATGTTAGAAAATTCGAAGTCAACGTATACTCGAATAGGGCATGTGCTTTTCGTCAACGTGCTTTCCGTATCGACGGTCAAGTGGGTACCTCTAGGGTTACCATAAACACCAGAAAGGGCGATACTGATGAAGGCGTCCTCATGGCTAAAAAGACGGTCGAAGGACCATTCTTGTACGAACAGTCGTCGTGACTGGTGAAACCCAGGAATAAACCTCACATAGTTTTGCTATTAGCGTAAACGCCTACAAAGTGTCTTTCTTTTGACCGCTCATTACGCCGATCCTGATTTTCCGTCTTACAGATCATAGTGTAACAGCATTATGGTAGTCTACCGTTAGACAGTCAAGAGATCGAATATCGAATCTAAAAGAGTCTAATAAGAAGTTTAAAACTAAAGTCTTTCCATTTATTAGAGCGACGTAAAAAGATAAATTTCATACAAAATTTAATTATATCTGATTTTCGAAAGGATTAGCCACTCGAAGGCGTTGGACATCGAACACCGCGTGCATATTTTGAGTGTCGCGTTGCGTCGATGCTAGATTGTATAGTAGATCAGATCTCTTTATCTATCCTTAAGAACAACTGAGTCTTTCTTATTGAGAATAAATTAAGATTTTTTGACAATTATAGTGCACACCATAGCCGTATCCATTCTAATGAAAATGCTTATTTACGCGTTTATTTCAGATTAGCAAAACGGCAGAAATCATGTCAGTTAGTAAGATACAGGAATGTTGTACAAGAATACGTAATGCGTACAATATTATTTATGCTTGAAAAAAATAATTTGCATACTTCAAATATGACTGTGCCGCTATAAGGGTGAAATTTTGCCTTGCGATAAATTTGAAAATTTTATTCCCACCAATTTCGAGAATTCGCTGGAACCATGTTAGTAGTACACGGCTCGAGTCGGGCAGCCTAACATAAGACAATCACACACGTGAGCGTATCGGTGAGACTAATATTAATTCAACGACTTAATTGTTTTGTTTTCTATTATATTTTTATGAAACATTCACCATTATATTTGTGAGGTTTTTCTGATTAGAATGGTACCAAACATGATATAATTTGAGACGCCTATTTGTATCTTTCTTGTAGGTATATAATATGTGCACATGTACGTTGTTTCTTTCATACAGTTAAAACTACATTTTATTGCACAGTTCTTATTACCGATTAGTCTTGCAATCAAAAAGTAATAAATATAAAAATAATAAAGAAATACAGTAGATAAACGAAAAATAAAACTGAAAAATAAAAATTGTGTGTCATTATAACCTATTGTTTTAGATTCATGGTTCATAAATATGAAGGAATTTTGAAGAAATGGAATTCATATCTCAACTTCCGATAAATGTGAAGTGAATGAATAGCTCCCCGACTCACGATAAATGTGAACAAAGCGTGTCCTGGATTACGTTAAGAGTAAAAAACAAACAGTTTCGGACGTGAAGAAGTTAAGGAATGAAAGGGGAGAGCGGGTAATCTGAAAGTCGAGGTAACCCGCAAAGATTAAAAACCTACGTTTGAAGAAGCAAAATTCACTTCCTTATTTTTCATTATTTGTTTGTCAAACTTTTACCATCATATTTATGAGATTTTTCTGATTGAAATGACGCCAAACATAACGGATTCACATATTTCAGAAATGGAAGCTAACAAAATATTATGACACATTAAATATGTGTAAATCAAATTACGTCGTGTTTGGTGTTATTTTATTCAGAAAAATCACACAAATATGATGGCGAAAGTTTGATAAAAAAAATCAAAAGTAAGAGGGTTAATTTTACTTTTATAATCTAGCTCTTTGATATTTGTCGTCTGTTTCAATTCTCACAAGGGGACATTGCAAGGTGTAAATCTCCGATTTTTATGAAACGTGGCAGGATTGTAAAGTAGCATTCGATATGTATTTTTTTTTATCGTTCCTAATTTATGTTAAGGGTATGAAAACCACCCCCAAAGTGGGGGTGGGAAACATGTTTCGCTTAATATCTCGAAACATATTGTGTGCAGCAAAAATGCTGTAAATGCAGCGATTACGTAGTTTTCAAGGACGAATCTACTTATATAAACAGCTTTTGAAATCATTAATTTGTTTAAAAAATATATTAACAAATAGTATATTTTCGTTGTTACCACTGACAAAATGATGATCGATCGTTTCACAAATTTGTATGTGAATACTATGAACCAAAACACAAAATACGGATAAAATAGAAGTTTGAAGTTTTACGACACAAATAAAATAGCAACATTCCTGGTTAAACTACATTTTGTGCAAAATTGGATCCTGAAATGAGTGGCCTTAAGAAAAACATATATCCTTACAATGTTTTCGTCATTACATTATGATAAGTGTTGTTTATTGTTTACTAAATGTATAAATAATAATATTACTAATAAATATTCGCAACATCTCGCACCAGTTGCAAACACTACGAGAGATGTAGTGCCAGTGATCCTTGCATAAATTAAAATGTAGCGAATAAAGATGGTTTATAAAACATTTAACATGAGTAATTATTATTTACTATATGCAAACAATTGAAGTTTCTCCAGAAAATGTGGTATAATCGAAAAATTGTACAAAAAATTCCTGTAGTCGCGTGCGAATAGACAAATGACTCGTAATTGACAGTTATTACAAAACAATTCCAATCTGTGCAAAGGTATGCGAAAGTTAGAATTATTTAAAACAAAAATTGAAGAAAAAAAAAAGTAAAACCTATTTCAAGAAGATTTGGACTCAGGAACTGCAAATCATTAGTTATTTATTCATACTCGGCTATCAAAATTTCTTGATTACACTTTTTTGATTAAACAACATTTTCTGGAGAAATTTCAATTGTTTCCATATAGTAAATAATAATTATTAATTGAAAATGATTTATAAACCATCTGTATTTGCTGGATTTTCATCTATGCAAGGTTCACTCACACTGAATCTCTCGTACTGCTTACACGAGTGCAAGAGTCTCGCAAGTGCGAGACGTTGCGAGTATATAAAGCGAAATATGTTTTCCACGCTCTTCTCTGGGGGTGGTTTTCATCTCCTTAACAGTTTCATTCTTATAGCGGCATTACTATAAATACATACGCAAAATATCTGTAGAAAATAATCCACTATCTGTTTACCAAAAATTTCCTAAAAAGGTCTTAAAAAATGAGCGTCTCGACCAAAATATCCTCTGACGTGCAAATATAAGAATACCTAAAATCTTTAAGACATGGAACGGATTTTTCCTTTCTCTCGGCTTGCCTTTTACTCCTGTATATTGTCACTGCTTCAGGCTCGGTACCATTTGGTGTTGCAATTCCCCTTTGGTATACGTACATACATATACCAAGCATCCTTTATTTTTTTAACTATCTTTTGTGTAGATTTTTTGCGGCGTGTGTCGAATAGGTAATCAATGTTCCGCTGGCAAGAACATAGAAAGGAGGGCCTGCTGCAGCACCAAAGGGTACCGAGCCTTGAGAAGTGGTAGTGGATGTGGGAAGAAACGGCAGACCGAAGGAAAAGGAAAATCCGTTCCCTATCTCAGAACGGCTCCGTTTCTTTTTTTTTTTTATAGACAATGTTCTTTCTGAATATCAATGGAAATTTATCAAGGAATCTTTTACCACCGAAATCAAAAATAACAATCTAGTCGAAGTACACGTGCAGTTAATCAATCGTTATAACGCAATCAAGCTATTATTTATTTTTTATTTATTTTACAGTATCAAATTCTTGTCACATTCATATCTATCCCTCAGTAAATCCCAACACTTTTTGAAAATTTGTTACATAAAGAAAATGTTCAAATTTCTCATTTTTGGAATTGTGGACTGGAGGAAGACCCTTTCCCCCGTTACTATTCCTAGTGTTAATATTTTATATGAAAAAAGTTACATAGATACACTCAAAAGTTCTCACATACCACTATAATTGGTCCTAAAAGACATCCCAGGAACAGTAGCGTAATGGAGATTGTATCACCCATAAACTTGAAAGAGAGTTTTGGATCATTGCAATAGAAGCCAATACGCTGTTGTGGAATAGTTCCAAACTCCAAAACTGTTAAGAGCACGACAACTGAAATAAATAGTAACACAAATGAATACATGAAAAGAATAATTTGTCTAAAATGAAATAGTGTAGGACAGTTTAAAATCAATGCTAGTGGAACGAGCAGTCATTTTTGGTATATTCTTAAATAAAGCGAAAAGACAATTCATATTTGCAAAATTTCTTAATTAAAGTATTATGTATGAAAAATATGTTATATTAAATCTACTCAAAAATCTATTGCTTCGAAATTAAAAATTATGGAATCCCAATACCTGGTATCAAACGGTACGGTAGTGCCGCCACGCCAAGTGTATGCAGGGTATAGCCGGTACTACCGTACATATTTACTGGAGTTTTATACATAGAAAACTTTAGTCATGAATATTATTGAATTCATAACTCAGATCTAAAATTCAATAGTATTATCGCAATCCCAACAAAAACACTATTAGTGTAAAAATATTCGCCAAGTACATTCCTAGAAATGGTGGTTATTCCGTTCTTACAATATATTAAAATCAAATGAGACCAAGTACATTAACGAATAGTTTAGTGTACTGTCTACAAAATTTGTAAAATAAGCATCATTTTAGGAGTAATATACAAATTGGAAAATTAAACTTAAAATGTACTTCGCGGGCCCTTTTGCAATAAAAATGTTTTTTTTTCCTCTCCATAACAATAAAATGAATTCAACTTATTCCGAGATAAATAACTATCAATATTTTGTTAGAAAACTTCGATGAGGCAGCCTGAAAGTATTATATATTCGAGCATTTGCGACTAAACAAACGAACCGATAACAGGTTCGACCAACGCGACGCCAGGCCCGGTCGTAAATTAACGACAGGCTCTTGAAGGAGTACAGCTCGGGGGAGAACAAGGACTTTTCTCGAAGGAAAAGTCATTCCAGCGATATCCTCGAGTTCGTGCAAATCTCTAAATCATTGTACCCAGCATTTTAAAATACACTCATTGTAAAATTCCGTACATTTCTTATTTTCTTACAATTTTTATTTTTATTTTTTTTAACCTCTGAACAAGTTGAATCCACTCCATTGTTACGGAAGCCTCTCCTCAAACTCATCCCCACTAAAAAATCTAACCCAGACTAATTCTAATCACACCACTATATTTCGGTTGACTGCTAACATAAACAGACCGATAAGTGGTAAGTGATGAGATAAACGATTGGCTCTGGTTTCACACCACATGAATTCAATATTTTGGGCGTGTATACTAGACTCAGGATTGACAAAGTTCATTTTGTGATTAACGCTAGATGTCGATATCCCTTCTTGTTTGGGCAGTTGTACGCTTTTCAATAATTTGATACTATAGTACTATCAGGCTTCATCTATTTACGAATAACGGTAAGTAACGTTTCAGAATTTCGATTAATAACTAGTTCAATAAATAATCGCATACTTGAACGCTCAAAATCACCAAAAATCCATTGCTCTTCAATAAGCCGCCCTTTAAGAACAATTTTTTATATTCTACATGAGATACAAAGATTCAGACGTTAGGATGGGCCTTATGGAACTTCGGCCAAGTTCATTAGAATTATTTTAACACTAACATCGAAAACGCGTCTAACTGACCGTTGATTTCTTTCATGCCTTATTTGAAGTTTTTATTTTTTAGTCTACTACAGTAACGCACTGCTATAAGCAGAGCTTAAAAATGTATTCGGAAGGACAGGCAAAATTGGTATATGGTTATTGTCAACTCCGAGTTCGGAATTTTGTGCGGAAAATTGTGCGAAGAGTTCTAAAAGGTCAGAACTGTTTTAACAACGACACCGAAAGCAAGTCTAAGCGTCTGTTGATTTACTTGCCGTCTTATTCAAAGTTTTTAGTATTTTGTCTATTAAATTAGTTTAAATCTACTTTATTGATATTATATGTGTATGTGCAATATATAGGGTGGAAATTATAAAGTGTTACAGACGAATATCTACGAAAATATTGATTCTACGCAAAAATGTTTCATATGTAAGTTGTTCAGCACCGAGGGGAATATCATGTGGTGGGACTTTTATTTTTCCTGGTGGACACGCAACCATTATTTCAAATGGAACCATATTTTTATTTTTACTAGTATTGTAGTTTACTTTAAGACGAATTTAAAAACTATCTACAGAAGGTCATTCAGGGTCAAACTTGCGGAGAAATGACGAAAAGACGATTGAAATGAATGTATTGCTAATAATTTAACGTAATTGCGTTTTATTTGTACTTTAATAAGTATTCAAAATCATTACCTTGTACTTCAGTGTACTTAACAATGCTTTATTTAATTTATTTCCGAAAAATAATTTGATTTTCGCTTTACAAGTTTATTGTGTATTCATTTCATTCACACATTTCGTGCCTTCGAATTTTCACACTAAAACAACATGTGTTCTGTATCAGCAATACTAAGGGCAACATCAAAGTCATATCAATGAAATGAAAACAAACGTATTTATGCATTATTGTGTTCTTCTATAAGATAGTAAGTTTACTTTCATTACTATTCGTCCTTCGTTGAACGGTACTATTTCTTAATTTTGTTATAAAAGTGGAAATGTTTCAAAATTCTGTTGATACGTTTGTAATACTAGGAGAATGCAGAAAAAGGCGTTACATTAAAGACTGCGTAATGTCCATTAACCCTTTGCGGACGAGTGTCGGCATGTAGCCGCCCAATTCTCGCGCTGCGGCTGGCGTATGTTTATCGTTCTGAACGATTAAATACGCATGGGTAGCCCCTTTGCAGACGAGTGTCGGCATATAGCCGCCCAATTCTCGCGCTGTGGCTGTCGTATGTTTATGTAAACTTACGATGCGAGACCATGGTAGGTTCAGAACGAATTCAGTCTGCCGAGTTAGTCTTTCAATGTCACTACCAGAGAAACCAGCAAAGTTTTCATACATTTTATACATTTTCACATAGTTTACATCTTATAACATCCTACACACAATGGCTAAAAGATCCAGAGACGATATGTTCAATAATGACAGTAGTGATGAGTTCCAATTTGAATCTGATATCACAGAAGATGACGACGTTGCTTTATCGAGTGAAAATGAAATCCTTGCAACAAGGAATGCACTCAGGCGTTTCAATGTGGGCAGTGATAGTAGTAGTGACAAAGAAATGAATATTCAGGAAAGTGATAGCAGTAGTGATAACGAATGAACGAATGTCACAAATCACGACATCGTTCCACAAAAAATACAATTTAGTTCTGGATCACGAACCCCTGGTTCACAACTAAATTCAACTGACACAGAACCATTAGATTTCTTCAACTCGTTCTTTACCGATGAGTTGATCAGAAAAATAGTTGAGGAGACTAATCGGTATGCAAATCATATGATACAAGGAAAACATCTAGAAAAGCGGTCCACATGGCATACATGGACTAATGTCACACCAAAAGAAATGCGAGCATTTCTTAGCATAATATTGCTTATGAGGACAATGCCACTTCCGAGCTTGTAAGATTATTGGACCACTGACAAGAAATGTAGGATCCCATACTTTGCCGAAATATTCAGGAGAGACCGATTCTTACAAGTATTTTGAATGCTGCACACAAATGAATATATTGTAGGTACGCGAAACATGGCAACAAGGACACAAAAAATTAGCAATTTTTTAGATTACATTCATAGTAAATGTCGTGAAAATTTTGTACCCGGGGCGGAGTTATCAGTGGATGAATCGATCGTAAAATTCAAAGGGCGAATAAGTTTTATTACGTACAACCCACAAAAACCATCCAAGTGGGGTATCCGTATTTATGTTCTTGCAGACGCCAATATTGGTTATATACAAACTATTTTACCATATTATGGTAGAATTACTACGGAGAAGTTAGTTAGACCAGATCTGCCAATAAGCACGAGAATAGTCTTACAACTATATCACAATTTATTGCAATCCAATCCTGGCGCTGTAGGATACCATATCTTCAATGACCGGTACTTCACAAGTATTCCTTTGACAGATGCACTACTGAAAATGAAATGTAATCTAACTGGGACTATCCAGACGAATAGGAAATTTATTCCACGTGAAATAAAAAATCCAAAGATTGCAAAAAATGAAATCGTTGCATACAGACGGAACAATTTACTATTATTGGCTTGAAGAGACAAGCGTATTGTGACTATGCTCAGCACCTGTGCTACTTCATCTTCGACAACCGTTACTAAAAGGTCACGCAAAGAAGGAAGAACACATATTGTGAAGCTAGACGTGATTATAAATTATAATAAATATATGGGTGGGATAGATAAAGCAGATCAGTACACAGGCACGTACTGTTTCATGAGAAAGTCTCAAAAATGGTGGCGAAAATTATTTTTTTGGGGATTGGAAGTTTCAGTGATAAATTCCTATCTATTATATCAAGAACATCACAAGACATACAATATAAAAAAGTTATCCCATTTACAATTTGTACGTCACTTGGTAGGTCAATTGATTGGAGATTTTCGAGACGCTAATCCCAAGGCTCCTGCGACTTCTGGAACAGCAGAAAGGCTCAACGGCCTTCTACGTATTATTAGGCGAGATGAGACAGGAAGAAGTAAAGATTGCCTCGTCTGCTCTAATCGAAAAATAAAACACAGAAGGAGAGAGTCGAGGTACTATTGTGCTACTTGTTCGGCTAAGCCGACCTTGCACATAGGTGATTGTTTCGAAATGTATCACACAAAGCACGAATATAAAACATCTCCTATGTAAAGACGACTAAATTTGTTTCTTTATGATTTTATTGGATTTTATAAAAATGTTATTTGAATAAAGCTACAGATTTTATAACGCAGACGTGCGACGTGAACATTTTTTTTACTGCGCGCTCCAATACCTGTCTTTCACAGCGACGCTCGCTTGTCAAGCGCCCCCGGCCGCAAAGGGTTAAGCTTACGACACGTGAAAACAAGAAAGTCAGAATACGCAAAGCTTGTGCTAAGATGAACGTTGAAATGTTGTGCAAGGTTAGATAATCATTCCAACAAAGAATTGTTAAGTGCATTGAAGTACAAGGTAATCATTTTGAACACTGACTAAAGTACAAATAAAATGCAATTACGTTAAATTATCAATACATTTATTTCGATCACCTTTTCGGCATTTCCCTGCAAGTTTAACCTTGAATGACCTTCTGTAGATAGTTTGCAAATTCGTCTTAGAGTAGTAAGCTGCAATACTAGCAAAAAAATAAAAGTATGGTTCCATTTGAAAAAATGGTCGTGACCTTCCCTCACCTGTTAATATTTTAGGAGATATTTGTCTGCAACGTTTTATCATTTCCACTCTGTATATTTTGTAATTGAAGATTGTTAAAGGACGCTGCGAAAGAGAACACACGCGACAGACTAAATATAAATTGGCGAATAGCACGACGGCTCTCGTGACGTTGTCTCGCGCAATTAGCTAGGACCTCACATCGATACAGAGGGTGATCTATGGATCGGTGATCCGCAAAGGATCCTGCCTGTCCTAGCTTCCGTTATTAAGCATTCTTCGTCGACAAGTCGTGAGGTGCGTGACGGGAGCCCATAGGTTAACCGAATTTACAATGACTCGAATTGATGTTCGGACATGGCGATTTCCGAGCATTATTGCCCTATATATTTGTTTCTAATGAGGTTGTTGAACGAATTATTTTTTACTATATTAAAGCACTTGTTGCAGTTGGTAAAAACATAAATTTTAATTATTTAATGCACATAATCTTTGCATAACAAACCGTAAAGTAAATGATGCCGAGATTTGTACTCGAGAAAATATTCGGACAGTCAATAAGTTATATATAAAATATATATATTTTTAACAATATTATTATAATATTAATATTTGGATGGTTGTCCTTTCTGTCTTATAACTTCATGTAAACGTTTTAACATACTGGATATAATTTCTCCTTCCGTCAAACCCCTAAAATATTCCCTCCATTCCTATTCTTTTATGCTCGTGACTTCTACCCTCTTTCTCCCTCTCTCTCTCCTTATCAGCTTCCATAGTTTTGCCTCCGTATTCGCTTCCTTTACTTCCTTCATGAACTTTTCCTTCTCTTGCTCCTTCTTCCTCTGGCATAATCTGCTGTACTCCCCTCTCTTTTTTGTATATTCCCCTCTGGTCTCCTTTCCCTTTCTTCACCTCCTTAGCTCTTTCCATGCATTATCCTTCTCCTCTCTGCACTCTCTATCCCATCACCTATTCTCCCACTCACCATTTCCTTTTCTTTTCCATTTCACCGTTTTCTTAACCATCTTCACCAGCTGCTTTCTTATCTGTTCTCCACTCTCTCCTTCCATTCTCTACCCTTCTACCCCCTTTTTATGAGACTCTATTCCTTCTTCCGACTAATCCATAACCCTTATTTCTACGCTTCTCTCCCCCCCCCCCCCCCCCCCCCCAACCCCTTTCCTTCTTTACTCCCTATCTTTACTATCAACGGCATGTGGTCCGACTCTGTCCCCTTCTCCACCTTCATCTCTTGTATCCTGTCTCTCGCCCTCCAGTCCCCCAACACGTAGTTTATCACAGACTCTCGCCTACCTTTTACAAAGGTCAACCCTCCCATCTCATCCGGTCTTATCTCCTCGTTCAGTATACCCCAACCCTCCTCTTCTAGCGTCTTTACCATTTTTCTCCTTTCTTTATCCACCACCTTATCCTTCAACTTCCTTTCACTCACCTCACCTTCTGCTTCTATTCCTAACCCTCCCTCTTCCCCCGTCCTCGCGTTGAAGTTTCCACCGATTATTATCATTGTTTCTTCTCCGACTTCCCTCATTATCCCCTTTAGTTCCTCCCAACTACTTTCCCTATCCTCCCTCGTATACACCGTTATGATCCTCCACCAATCCCCTCTCCATCTAACCCTCCTCTCCATCACCCCCTCCACCCTGCCTTTTCTCACATCTACCTCCTTCAGTCTCTCCCTCACCCCTGTTACGATTCCCCTTATTGCTTTTCCCCACTTACTCCTTCTTTTAGCGTGCTGACATTTCCATATGTACCCCCTTTGACAGTCTCTTTTCCAGCCACGACCATTCCTCCTCTTCTGTCCATGTCTCACTTAGTCCCACTACGTCCCATTCCTTCATCTTTTCCCAGAAGCCATTTCCCGTTCCTCAGGCCTGCCACATTCCAAAATCCCAGTCTCAGGTCTTCCTTCTTTGCTTCTTTACCTTCCTGCTCATCTCTTTCTCCTTCTCCTTGCTCCTCTGCTCCTCCTGCTTCCCCTTCCTTCCGCCTGTCCCTCCTTAGTCCCCTGACTTTCTATTCTCTCTTCTCTTATCCCCTCTCCTGTCCTCCTCACCCTTTCTTTCCCCCTTTCCTCCCTCTAACTTCCCTGTGTTCTTGTCCCATTTCCACCACGTTTCGTCTATCCATACGCCCCCATAGCTTACCCTGCTACCTTTCCTTATTTCCGCTATTTTTCTCAGATTCCATTGTATCCTCCTTTCCCTCTCTGTCAAATCATCCTCAATTCTTTCAGTCTTATTCCTCAATTTTCTCTTCCCTATCATTAGTTCTCTCTTACCCTTCCAGCTTTTCATCCCCACTAGCACCATACTCCATTTTGCTTTTTCTTCCTCCCTATTCTTCTCACCCATTCTATCTCTTCCTTTACCTCCATTTCTGGTCATAATTTCTCTACCACCTTTCTTAAATCTGTTCCTTCCTCCTTTTTTATCCCTCTAATCACCACGTTATTTCTCCTCTCCTCTCTCTTCTGTTTTCCATTCCACCTCTCTCAAGCGAAACTGCTTGTCTGTCATGCTTACTCTCTCTCCCTTCTTTCCTTCCACCACTTTCTCTAACTTTTTTAGCCTTTCCGTCATTCTATCAATTTCTGCTTCAATTTTCCCCATTTTATCTATCTTCTTCTCCAACGCCTTTACCTTTCGCCAAACCTTATCCCACATCTCTCACCATTCCTTTTCTCTTCTTTCCCACTCTACCCTCATGTCCCTCATTTCTCTCCTTATCTCTCCTGCCTGCTCGTTCACCTCCTCCGTTCCCGTCCTTATCTCTTTCTTTATTTCCCCAAGAAAATCCTTCTATCCTCCTCCCCCCTCGTCCTTCGCTGGTGATCTCACTGTCAATTTACTGGTCTTAAAGACCATCTCCTCCTCGTCTCTTCCTGTCCGCTGGTACTCCTCTTTACTCCTTTTCACATTAATCCTCCAACGATCTACAACTGCTCTCATTCTTACTCCTTTCCTTCACTAAACTTTCTACTCTGGTCTTTTTCCCTTTCTTCCTTACCACCTCCCCTCGTAGCCCTATTTTCTCACTCAGAGCATTTCTCTCCTGCATCGTTTCTGTTACTCTGTTCCCACCTGTTTCTCTACATTATCTACCTTGTCGGCCCGACTGCTTCTTAGTCCTTCTCCCACCACGCGATGTCGTCACCCTCCTCCAAATTCTGCCGCTTTATCTAGTCCTTGTTTAGGACTTGTCTCTCTCTCCTAACCTAACCTCCTCGCCGACCACCTCCACTAAATGTAATTCCTTTTATCTCTTCGCATCTTTCCTTCCACCTACACTTCCACCTTGTCCACTCACTCTTCTCTGCCTTTTCATCTCACCCTTCCACTCCTGCTCACTATCACTCCATCGAACCCTCTAAAGACTCGCATTTCTAAACCTTTCTCTACTCCCTATCACTCCTCCAAGTAATCTCCCCCTCCCCGAATAATCATGCCTTTATAATACATTATGCACCGTGTTTGCATGTACTTTCTTTCCATATTCTTCGAATAATTTTGCAATCAGTTATGTGACACTTTCCCCAGGATTTTCTGTTGTTTTTCTAAGAATTTTGCGTTCTTCTCGGTCATTTAATATCTTATTCTAATATCTCTGATTCGATTCGATTTTCATTAACATACCTTTTCACAATATCTGCTACTGTGCTTTTGCTTATTTTTCACAATTCGGCTATTTGTCGACATGATTTCTGTTTTTCATAATGATAAATAACTAGTTGGCGAATTTCGAAAGGCGTATTTTTACCTTTTCGTCCCATTTTTTCGTAATAATACGTCTAATATCGACGAAGTCAATAGCTATACTGAGTTTTGGATGTACATTAGCCATTATGTTTACAAACACTGTACAAGTTAATAATATCAGATTAAGTGAAACTACTCGTTACCACAAGTAAATTATTGTGTCTAAATATTTTCTTGAGACTAGGTTCCGGCATTATTTAGTTTATCGTTTGTTACGCAAAAAAATATGCGCAAAATAATTACGCAAAATAAAATTTGTGTATTTTCTATCTATAATAAGTGTTCTAATATATAAAAAAGAATTCGTTTAATAACTTCATTATAAACAGCTATGTGGGATGGCAATGTTTATGGATCGTAGTGTTCGAATATTAATTCGAGTCACTTTTCATTCCTTCTTGCGTATTCCATTAGTTTCGCTATTTTTACTTATTTTTTGAGCGTAGATTCACGAGTGTAGATTCAGGTAAACGCGAAAGGGGCACTTCTCGAAATAACCGGTCGCGCACCATCGCGTGATGGACCTATTTTTAGTTAACCGGAACTTTGGGATTGGCAGTTTGGGATACGCTATCGTTTTAAATCGGCAGCAAAGGTTGTAACATTACTAAAGATAATTTAAGATGTAGGTTAATATCATAAATCAATTATGAACATTGTTTACTGCGAATAGAAAGTGAATATTCGCAGTTGGTTATTTAAAAATACGAGTACTATGTTATTATGAAATAGGATATGATATTTTACATTCTAGAATGTATCCACATGTTGACTGATTTGAAATTCCGTTTATTTGAACGTCAAGAAAATAATCTCTCTCAATTATATTCATTAATTTTAACCGAATTTTGGATCTTGTAGATCGATCGACGGCAAGTGTCCTCTCCCCTCCGTAGGTTCAGAAGCAATCTAGTCAAATTGCAATGAATACTTTCGTATATTTTAAAATTAATCTTTACGTACAGGTGTATAATGTAGTGTTGTTGCGTAAAGTGTATGATTTTAATGATCGGTGTTAACGCACTGACGATGTGGATACTTACAGAGTGATCGTAGAAATTGCCAGATAGAATTTATGCCGACTCGCGGATTCTGTGAGGTTAAACTGTAGACTCGAAAGGGAACTTTGGCCCAATCTAACTGAATAGCAACCAATTCTGATGAATGTGACTGTCAACGCGACGACACTGCTCTGAACCTATTAAGGTTAAAATCTCGAGGTTTATATAGGCTGAAAAATAAGTGGGATTTCGTTATTTCTTATATGGAAATTTCTCACGGTTGGTACAGCGTCGTGATTGTTACGCCGCTGCTCGCTGCGCTCCCATTAAGATAACGAAAAAACGAAAGTGTTAGGGAGTTTTCTTTTAGGAGGCAGAGATTCAAATATTTGGGAAAGTAACGGAAAATATTCTCCGTAGGAAACACGCCTTAATATTATATTTGGGCATAGTTTTGATAAGATAAATCTATTCTTGAAACATGATATCTAGTCTTCTAAAGGAAACAAGAATGCGATTTTTGTGTAGTTAATTTATTAAGACTAAACGAATTTGATAGTAACGAAATATCAATCAATTATGTTGCAGTATACTAGTAAGATTTATGTCAATTTTCATAAAAATACAACGAGTCGTTTATAAAATAACCGAGTGTCCATGAATTTACGCGTTTCGACGCACTGTACGTCGCACAGTGGGATGTTATACATAAGAATTGTGGAAAAAACCTCATAACTTCAACGTTCCTTAATATTTGTCAATGCTTTCGATGGCATTCTAGAAACTAGTCATACTGATAATTTCCGTTAGGAATAAAAAAGGTGATAGAATAGATTTGTACAATTGGCAGTGGCCCTAATTTAGAACCATATCCTAACCTCAATTTCCACACAACACGCATGCGCGCAAGCAATAGGATTCTTCAATCCACGCATATAGGACTCTTCCATTCGAGCAACATCGTATGGCGTGATTCTTTCCACGCGCTGACGACAGAATGGTGACAGGATAATGACACCACGGACTTATCAGCAGGCGAGTCTCTCAGTACGTCTGTGCGAGCATTATCACACGCATGCGTTAAAACACCTGAGTCTATTAGGAGTGAGTATTCTGTGACGGTTCCCGAGTACGCATGCGCAATACAACACTTCTCTTCCGTTAAGGGGAATCACTGCGTCCAAAGGAACGAGGCAACCTCCGAGGATAAATACAGCATCGCCTGCGACAGCAGAGCGTTCTGAAATTCCAGGTTCTGAACCTTATGCAGTCTCACTGATCCTAAACCACTCCGAGGCAGCTTCAACCAGCTCCTTGGATCCTCCATATCAAGATAGCTTTAGCCAGCTCCTTGATTACTGACCGAGGTTCAATCCTCGATCCTTATTAACCATAACATAATCCGACACTGCCATCTGCCCGAATCAGATCTCATAAATCATCTTAAGCCCAAATGTATTCGGCCGATAAATAAGCAGTGCCAGTTATTAACTCACAAGGGAGTGTTTTTAAGTGTTCGCTTTCGATTGGTTTGGTTTTCAAATATGTTATAGAGGACCAACAAATAAGAGATATGTGTTTTTTTATATTGGCCCGTTTTCATATTTATGGCGTGAAACTACCACTCAAAGTTGATAAGATGAAATACGAGAAATAGCTTAAGTTAGTTAAAAAATTATTAAACTTGTTATAAATTTAATTTGTGGCACATCTGAGTGGGTGAATAATGTCAGTGATCCCTATCACGGGGTAAACTATCCCTAATCGTTTAAATGCACATTCAAGACTTGAAATCTGCAAGAAGATTCTTAAAATCTTTAAAAAACCTTGGATTTTATATTAATAAATTATTACATTATAACAAATTACTGGTTCTATTACTTACTGAGGGGTGAACATTCTATGTACGACGAACTCAGATCATTACAATATTAATAGCAAATGAAATATACATTCATTTGTTGTCAGATGGGAGCATTTTTTTCTATGGTGAAGACTGTATTGTTTATGTAATAATAGTCTTTAACCTTTCTTTTCTGAGTCTTTTCGAGAAATGAGTGAATGGGAGAAATTACACATATCTTTTCCATGGAATAATATTTTTTATATAGTTATACTACAGAGAACTACACTGATATAGCCAAACTGATTGTATCTCGGGCACACATATCAAATTTTATAGCGTTAACTGCAGTTATACACCAAATTATTTTTAAAATAATAAGTCCCTTTATAAGTTTATTATCAACTTTTGGTATCTTAGAAGGTATTGTCGAATTTACAAGGAATCATCTAAAAGTATCTTCATTATTTGTTTTACGTTGACCCTTGCTTAATATCAACGTGAATTCTAATTTGTGTCTTAAATTCATGTTCAATATACCTCTTTGTTTTTCTTCGAATATTTATTATTGCTATTGTAACAAATCGTGTGTCGTAGTATATAAAACGTTCACAGATAGTGCGGTTTACCTGTGAACAGGGAGTAGGATTCGTGTAGCGTGCGGTTAAGAAATAAATTTCATAGACTATGATTTCTCTTTAAAATAAAACATAATACGATTTATTAACCTATATATTTTACACTACTAAAGTGCTTAATTCTATTCTTATAATCATACAAACTTCAGTCTTTTCATGAGATAGATTCTTATTAATATATGAACTGGTATTTGTCGCAAGGTTCTAAAGGTGTCCCAAACTAAGTGCGGGAGCCGGAAATGGGAGATTCCTGGGGTGATTCTAAAAAACCTTTTCCGTTGCAAAAATATCCTCCGAAGCTTTGTTAACGAGTTATTATCGAAAAACCCGGACCAATCACAGAACGCGAATAGCAAGCGCTCGGCCGACCAGCGACAGGGCACAAGCTACGCGGAGCGTCTGCTACTCACCGTGCTCGAGGATTGTACAAGAAACTCAGAATGTTTACGTCAATGTTCAATTTCTCCCAAACTATTGGATGAAAAATTATGGAAAAAATCAGGACCACGTTAACTATTGAGACAGATATTATAGGATTTTTTCAGATTTTTAAATTAATTATCCAAGTTGTAAAAAATAAAAAACGAGGAAAAAGAATTTTAAAATGCCGATTTAGTAAAGTAATGTCATAGTAAAAAAAATAAAAAGGAATGTTTTTGTAGTTCCTACGAATTGTACGTTATTTTACTGTGTATTAAAACATTGAAAATTGTACAAGAATACTTATTTCATAATGAATGAATGAAAATTGGACATATTAGTTGCTGTAATCGGTAAAAAGTATGGAAACATTGGTTTTTATTTTTTGAATTATGACGAACCAAAACAAAAAATGTTTAAATAAATTGAGGTTTATAATATGACTCTAGTAATATGAGTAATTACTATCGGTAAAGCTCACCCATTCGGAGAGGAATTCACCTGCTGCTTGAACACTTGCTCCATTGGGTCACTGTGCCGATCCCAATGATGCCCAGGTAGTGTTGATCGCAGGTACAACACCATAAGAAGCCACTTTGCATTTACAACACTTCGCGGTCACTAACACTGATCACTTCTCTAAACGAGCACTTGATCTTTTAATTTAAATTACCTAGCTTGACAACTATAGATATCGACCATAATATCTTCCCTAGCTTAAAAAAAAAGTGCTACCCGTATAACGTTACCATGACGGAAACAATGGCAAAGGTCGACCTACAAGATTTGTCAGACCATCTCAAAAACAATCTTAAAAACAAAACGAAATTTTTATATATTTATACAGTATGTCCCACGAAATCCTGGACAGTCGATTATTTGCTAACCTATTAAAAATACGAAAAAAGTTTTTATATGAAATTGAATGACAAGAGGGGGCTGATTTATTGGCCGTAACAATTTTTTTTTTATCATTATTGTTTACAGAGATATGAAAGTTAAGTTTGGTTTTTTAAATGGGATTATATATATATTTTTTTATCAATAGATAGTACGTTTCAAGACGAATTCAGCAAACATTAATGTATACACCTTTTTTCAAATAGTTTTTAAGATATTACGCGTAAAAGTTTACTGATTTTCGGTGGAAAAAAATCTGCGAGACCAGGAAGCACAGTAGGGAGTTTCTACTCTCGACCACACTTAAGATGCTACGGGTTAACACGTTGCGTGCGGGGGTAAAAAAATGGTCGAAAAAGGTTTGTCCGATTGTATGCTAGCGCGCGGCAGCACCGCCGGGTCAATAATTCTCCGGGGAAACGGGCTCAACTCGATAGATCTACCCTGTCGCGCGTCGAACGTGTTAAACCGTGCCTCTTGAAACTGATACGAAGAGACTGTGGTAGGAACGGCAGGCCTAAATCTTCCACCGAAAATCAGTAAACTTTTACGCGTAATATCTTAAAAACTATTTGAAAAAAGGTGTATACATTAATGTTTGCTGAATTCGTCCTGAAACGTACTATCTATTGATAAAAAAAAATATATATAATCCCATTTAAAAAACCAAACTTAACTTTCATATCTCTGTAAACAATAATGATAAAAAAAAAATTGTTACGGCCAATAAATCAGCCCCCTCTTGTCATTCAATTTCATATAAAAACTTTTTTCGTATTTTTAATAGGTTAGCAAATAATCGACTGTCCAGGATTTCGTGGGACATACTGTATATATAATTACGTATATACTAATGTAAACCATACATATATATATACTAATATTTCTATTCGAAATTTACTTTGTTTTCTTTCCGCGAGTAAGAATTGTTGGATTCTAAATAAATTTTAATAAGTAAGAATAGTCTACCAACTTCAACCGGGATATTTACTACTACATATACATACTTGTTACATGTTTCGAATAGTTCCTGAAAGTGTCATAGCTCTTAACTTATTTCATTTTCGAAAACTATTTGTTTAAGAAAAAGAGTAAATAATAGGGAATTAGTAAACCAGAGTACTTTTTGTAGCATTCTATGCGCGAACAAGCATGACCTTTCTTTTTATAAACTAAGTTTTATGTATCTTTGTTATAAATAATCGGAATCATGTTGCGTTTGATATCATTTTCATCGGGAGAGCAGAAGGAATCGATTGATGTTGCTTGTGTGAAAATCCATTTGCAAATAAGAAAGTTCAATTTTTCCTATTCTGAATCCTTAATACTATCCCTGTCTTTCGCGGCCTTATTGTCTTCAGGTGTCGAGCTCGAGAGCGAAGGTTAGAAATTGATTACTCCGCGGCACATATCAAACAAAGTAGTGGGGAGAGCCGCGGCTCTCGATCGTGGTGCCCGAAACCGCTCTCGATCGAGCAACTACTCTATAATATTTGAATTATTTGATAGAGTGAATATACGCACCTACATCATGAAGCATTTGGACTCTAAATGAAGTGAGATAATGTTAAAATATTAGTTACAGCTTGAGCAATTCTTCCAGTTATCATAATAGAGTATAGGATATTCTTAATTTCTTTACTTCATTGTAAAATTTTAGTATGGTAGTTATTATCTATTTTTATCACTAAATCCTACTTATTGTTAGATACATTGTGTTATTTTAAAATTTAGTTTGTTTGATAATATAGGATGATAGGCGATACACAACGTAGAGATCGAGGTTCCGAAAGGAACCTTCCAATTGGGAGCGAGTCCGAGCGAAAGCGGGCGTGTGTGCGCGCGTGTGGAGCGAATCGTAAGTTTGAAGACAGAGAGAGAGAGAGAGAGAGCGGCGAGAGTGTGACCGGTGTGTGCCACAGCGAGTACAGTCATTCAATCATTATTACTCAAGATATTCACCAAATATACCAAGATATTTACCTACAATAATATTTGAAGATAACTGTCGCTTATGTAGCATTGTGTAATGAGTAATAATCAATTGCTATATACAACTTTCCTACATAAAATATTTTTATAATTTATTTGTTATATGTTTTTATTTAATGTTATTAGTATTAACATATATGTAAATTTTCACTATTAAAAAATCTTTAACCAAGAAAGGCAGAAATATCGAGAAATGTCGACCGCATCATGAATTCCTCTGAATCTCAGAGGAAAAAAAAATTACTTGCAAAAAATTACAGTTCATTTTTATAGGGTAATTAGAAGAGAATATGCTTTTCTTGTAACTCTGCTACGTTCCGAACAAAACTTTAATTTTTTTTATTGCTCTGCAATAAAGTGCCTTGATAATACATGCATGTATTGTGGGTTTATCCCTAAGTCGAGTGCTGTTGCAAATTAATTGGCTACGAATTAGATGAAATCGAAATCCCGTTTCCTTTGAAATCGTCGTCGTAATATGAATAGCCTTACGAGGTGTCAGTCAGTCGCGTAAATTTCTGTAAGAATATATAATAGCCTTGCAACGATTAGAGTAAACGGAGCGTGTAGATTAAATTTTTGTATGCGTAGTGTCTCCTGATAACGTTAGCCGTGTGGGAATGTTCCTCGTCAGGAACGCTACAAAAATTGCCAATACCATATGCAAGCCATAGAGTTCGGTTTCAAGCGCGGATTGTAGGAGAGCGAGAGCGTAAGAACGGAGAGAGAGAGAGTTGAAAAGAATGAGATAGGGAAATTAACACATAGATTCACACACACTACTACCTTATTTAGAAGATTCAACAGTAAAGCCGGAACGGACCCAGTCTGGACGCTTTCGAAGGCGTGAAGCTACGACACTCTATGACGAAAAGTCGTAAGGTGCGTGTCTAGGGTCCACGGAATTATATTAGAGTCAGAGTTTTTCTAGACTTTTTGTTAAAGTTAGGAAAAGGACTTGATTCCATTGTAAAAGAATTTCTGCTGATATCATTAACTTTACTTACTTTATCTTTGTGCTAATTCTTTGCATCGTATATATTTTTTACGTATTAGAATTTATTTTAATTATTCATTGTAGTGTACTAAATTGTTGATCTTGGTAAGTGATGTGGTGTGAACAGTGCTAATTTTCTTTTCCTGCAGCAGGAACGGCGAACAGAGACAAAGAAAGACAGAAAGAAGAAAGAGAGGAAGAGAGAGGAAATCAAATTCCAAATTCAAATTTTATGCAAATTATTGTTTGGTGAGTTGAATATTTAGTTCCACATATCTTTATTAATTTCAATGTCAATTTGGGAACAGCTAAATGATGGTAGTTTCCTTGATAATCGTCAAGATTGTGGGGACATTGTAAGACTCTTGTTTTTGTGTTAATCGCCGCCTTTTATACCTATTTTCGCACCTAGCGTCAACCAATGAGGGTGCAGCGTGCTACCTTTATACGCGAGCGGATCCTTTTTACCTGGATTGTCCTATCGTCGTGTTGCATTGCCGCGCGACTTTACGCTAGTTCACTTATCACTATTTACATGCTAATACTATCTCGTTACAAACTGATAATTGTGTACGTATTTAAATTTTTGACTTTTTGTAACATCTGATATTATCTTTTAGTTCCTGTAAATATTAGTTAATTTCAATATGAATTATTTCTTATATGCGACTCCACAAAAAGAAATACATCTTAGGGAGTGAGGTTTGAACTATTTTTAGTAATAAAACGATATCAAGGGCGATATTGTCAGAATCTTATAAACTGCTGAATTAAATAAATTAAAGAAACATACTGTTAACTCATTATTCTTTAAAATTATACCAAATCTTTGCCGACATTGTTCATAAATATAAACGGGAATAGCAATGATGAAGTAGATTGGTTGCATGAAGCAATTATAGTAAAAGTTGTACAACTGCCTGAATCTATCTACGATATAACTGCCTGGTAGTCCCCCTCTCGGGTACCCCTCTCGAGATGCCCAGAAACTCGACAGCGAAGTAGGGACCGAGCAAGGTAACCATATGTGAGGTCGTGCATTGGTGAGACGATAATTTGGATAATATGTTGGATATCTAGCATTTTCTATCTTAATATTTAGTGAAACAATCTTGCTTTTCCTTTCAAGCGTAACCTTGGAAAAACACATAAAGTTTATTCAAGAGGCCTACAGAGTTTCCACCAGCACTTACCCTCTTAAAGGGGACCTTTACTTACAATAAAGCATTTTATAATTAATACATAAGTTAATTATTCCTGGGAATCCAAAACATAAAATTTGGCGACAAGGATAGGATTCACCTTGACGTTCAGAAGTCAGTGATAATTTGGAAAGTAAAAGTTCCACCTGGCCATGACCAGCGGTTTTCATCGATTCAAAGTATAACGAAAATTGGAATTTTCCAGTCTAACAATAAGCAAAGACTACTGCTAGCTGAAATCCTGGAAGTATCCTCCCCAGCAGCATAACAGTACGTGATATATAAAGGATATACTGTAAGTACCAAGGTCCATCTTATTCTTAACATTTTCTGAAGATCTAACAGACATTCCATATCTTATTTTTTTTTCTTTGCTCTATACCAAAATGGCACAACCGGGCCAAACCCCTGATTAAAAGGAAATTTCTCAGCCATTGTCTCTTAATTTTCTGGTCCGACTAATTCCTATAGAACTTGATGGGAACAGATATAAACTTCGTAGTGTTATTAAACAAGTTTTATTAAACAAACCTCCAATACAGGAGGTTTAGCAGGTGCAGTGACTTAATAAATCTAACTCGAGTAACTTTTTTTGCTTCACGTAGATACCTATTCGATGTTTAAACACGTTTTGGAACACGTTCCATTCAGCACAAAAGTTACAAATTTACTAGTAATGAAAACCTTCTAAATAACACTGATAGTCAAACATTAACGATCAAGTACTGAAAACCTAATAACAGATAGCACTGTATTCTTAAGAGTAGTTAATAGTTATTAATTTAATAGACAAAATACTAAAAACTTTAAATAAGACGGCAAGGAAATCAACGGTCGCTTAGACATGCTTTAAATGTTGTTAAAACGGTTCTCGCACAATATTCCGAAAATTCCGAACTCGGAGTTAATAGTAACTAGTTATCACTCTAACTCTGACTTTAACTGGACATCTACGTTTACAAAGATTCAGATGTTGTGATGTGTCTTACAGAGCTCAGGTCAGGTCAGAATCGTTTTAACACTGACATCAAAAGCACGTATAAACGACCATTGATTTCCTTCATGTCTTATTTGAAGTTTTTATTTTTTGGTTTACTACAGTGAAGCAGTGGTATTTATTATTATTGTTTCAGTGCTTGATCATAAGTGTTTGTGCTATTATGATTACTAAATTTGTGCCGAATGGAACGTGTTCCAAAAATTTGGATAAAACAACAGGAGATAGAAGTATTAAATATTGAATAGGTAAGTAAATATATTGAAATTACATATAGTACTGTAGTTCACGATAGTTGATTTTGCCATATCATATTGGAAGTATTGAAAAGAAAAAAAGATTACTCAAATTAGAGTTATTAGGTCAATGTACCTTGTTAGGCCTTCGGTGTTAAGGTATGCACACCACTATGCTGGGCTTTACGTTCAGGGTAGCCGCTGTCGCGTAGGAGAGGAGTGGTAGGCGCATGCTTCTATATGTGACTCTACACAGTGAAACCAATGGCAAATCTTTAACAGTTTTTCCTGACTAAACGGTTCATTTGCGGCATATGATTCCTTTCAAACATTTTCTCTGCTAATAGATTTGAGTACAATTATGTAATAAAAAAAATAACATTATTTTCCATGTTATAAACAATTTTGTGAAGGGTTTTTTTTTTTACAAATGTCCACCGATCTAGAGGTGTAGATTTAACCCCTTCAATCGTAACCATTAATATTTTTACACCCGGTACAAAATCTGACGGAGCAGTCTATCCGTGTAAAAATTAATAACAACAGTGGTTTGAGCAAAATATACGAGCAGGTAGTATGTTCAAAACTTTTCGATATCAGTAACAAGAATATGCAGAAAAATATAGGGTTCCATTTAAAAATTTAAATATGACTTTCACAGGGCTCTTCCAGATTATCTCAAGGTCAAATCAATGTCATCACCATATTCGATCCTAAATGCTATACAACTTTTGTCTGAAACATTTATTTATATCTTTAATACCTAGAGAAATAATCACATGTAGACATTTAAATCGGATATACTGTATAGGCATATGTATCGAATTTTCAAACGATATTCTCGGAATCAGAGTCCCAAATGAACAAATTTTATTGTATATTTTCAACTTATTTTAACGTCAGGAATCTCCTCTTTTTTAGTTTTAGATTTCGGAAACACTCAATATGTCCAAAATATGTATTGGATTTATTACTAGTCATATTTCTTATTGTACACAGATAAAGTTTTTTTAACAATCAATGCTATGTTACTGTAAATGATTAGAAAATGGACTAGATGTAGGAGATTTCACAAAAACGTTCAAAAAATATATATGCTCGCATTGTTTAACGTTTTTATCAAATACTTACAAGTGTGATAAGCATTACGTTGTGTTATCAGTTTGCAGGTTCTCCATCGTGATAGAAGTCTTCCACCGTCACAATTATTGCTCATATTATACAGGTGTTAAACGTGAATATAATATAAACGATGTGAGAGAAAATATCAGTAAAAGTGATTAATCTTGATTAAGAAATTTTTGTGTGTACAAAAATTAGGGATTGCAGAAAAAGATGAAAACTACAAATTCGAAGTTAAGACAAGAAAGAAACGATAGACAAAATGAAATGTACCCGTCGTCGCAGTACCAGTGATAAGAAAGTCAAGAATAATACTGCTTAATCATTATTTCATACAAAATTTAAGTATTCAATTTTGACGCATGCGCGATTCCTTTTTTTGATTATACAATAACCAGTGACAGTTCTCGCAAATCATTTATATAACCTCCTTCTTAACATGACAAGATTAGATAATAACGCTTGTATATTTTAAATAAATTAATGATAATTAAGAATCAAAAGTATTATTTAGGAACATACATCGATGTTTACAAATTTTTTGAAATTCTAGGCGACTTATATAAAGTACTAAAATAATTGTTATTTATTTACCGTTACCTTTTATTTGCTATTTATTATCTATTCAAAAATTAGGAGATAAATTTGCTTTCCTCACTGTTCTTCATCTCATAGAATATTATCATTGAATAATATATCTTCTTCAATTATATTAATAGTGTTAATATAAGAAATTAATTTCTAATTTAGTTTAATTTGATTAATCACTGATTATAATGTAACGTTTGCTTGAAACAAATATGTGATAAAAAACTCAATATTTGGACGTTTAACGTATGAAGGAAATGTTATAGAATTTTTCGATTGTATGAATCAAATTATATTAATCTATTTTGCAATTATATGATAAATCGTGTTTATATTATTATTTAAAAAATAAAAAGGCATTTAACTTTAATAATAGCTCGTAAAATACAAGAAATTTATAACCATGATGAATGACCTAGTAGTTGGACAGCTCAATCTGTGGGCCCAGTGTTCCGATTGGACTGTTCCATTAGATAGACATGTAATAAAACACAAGCAATTTGGATGTTTCTTGAGAAAGTAAGTTAAAAGCTGCCTAGTGTAATTCACTAAAAAAAATTGAAAAAAAGAAAATCTAGTATTAAGTCATTAATTTTGAAGTTATATTTGCACGCACTTTTACAAGCATTAAATTTTACGTATAAATCCAAAATTATTACTGAAATAAAATAAGCAAGTGAAATATATTTACCGAACATTACGTAAGTACAATGTAAGATTATAATACAGCGACAATGTATAATGTAACATTATAACCATTTAAGAATTTACTGACACGAAGCAATACGACTGGGCACTACTCTTAAATAAGCAGTCAAGTTATGGACTATTCTTTGATATCGATGTACCTATACATGAACACGTGAATAAGAAGAGTATAAATCTTAATTATGATCACTTCTTCAGTTGAAGTTCAGTTCAAGTACTGGGACTTATGCAGTTATTGGATCTTTAACCTTCTATGTAAATGAATATTTACTTACGTGAACATTAATTCACATGAAATACGTATAAAATGTGCGATAATAAAAACAGCCAATGGTTGTACATAAAGAAATTAAAAAAAAGATATAATACAGGGCGGACCACCTCACATAACTACTTTAATTATTTTCGTTATTAGTGAACTCATTCAAATTTTATCATAAGTAAATTTTATGTTGAAATATAGCCTCGCTGAATGATCTTGAAAGTCGACGAACGAAACATGTATTAGTTCCTTTTGTCTGAGTGTGTGCAAGTAACGCGCATACGTATATTACGTCGAAATCTCGAACGAATTTTCAAGATGGAAGAAGAATAAAAATCTTGAAATTTTCGTGTGACCCATGAGGCAATATCACAATATCTCTGTTATACCTGGACCAATTTGATTGTAATTTGTCTCATTCAAAAGCTCATATTCGATTTAAATAATAAAAATGCCTTTTTAAATTTGGGAAATATTGCAAACCTGTCGGGATGTTAGTGAAATAAGTTTCAGGTATGATTGGAATGCCCGATTTTCACGAAAAAGAACGCGGCAGCGATCGATTTATGTACTACTTAATGTCAAAAAAAAAAAAAAAAAATGCGCGGCAGCAACGGTTCATGTACTTGGCGTCGACTTAATCACATCTCTTGATTAACTGAAATCACGTATGAGATTGAACTATTTTTAGTTTTTAATAGTTAATAATTTGTCATTAAAAGAGTCTAAATATTTTTGCATACACAGCAATTGTAAATAACGCCACAAAAGCTCCTTACGTAAAAATATTTAAGATAACTGTATAAAATGAAAAACTGCCCTAATATAATTATTTGTCAGACACGTAATATTAAAATAAAGGTATCGATATTTCTTGAGCTTTATACCATCTAAGCCCGTTTTCCATATGATTATTTATAATTAGACTGCAAATGTTTATGCAGTTTCCTACTTTCATGTACAATATTAAAGATTAAGTGGAATCTAATTGAAGACTTATATCACCCTTATAATGTAATTCCTACATTTTTCTATTTCATAGGGATTCTGTCCTTTTTGCAGATTGAATTTTACCGTAAATGCATAAAGATCCGCAGTCTATTTATAATATGTACACCATTACACTTACTACATCCATTTCATTCTAAATCATTGCGAATAGATTTCATTTTATAGGGGGAAAGAAACACTTTGCATGTTACCTATAGTATTGTAATAGGAAACATACTGTTCATATAATAGAAGGATCACATAGCAAAATGTTCATATAATAGAACGTTCACATAATGGATGTTCATATAATGGAGGTTGTACTGGATCAATAATAAAATACTTCAATATCTATTTAATACTATAGCATGATACTGGAGAACTAATACGTCTTGGTACTAATAAGTAGGGGAGGGCATGAATGGAACACTGTCATTACACTTTGGGACAAATTTATAATGATGTTACAATTGGGTTATTGTATTAGTTAGTTTAAAACGCGATTTTTTTCACAAAGAAATATCGTTTTAGTACTTTCGTAGTATGCTCTGCGACATTATCTTGCTGAAAACTAAATTTATCTTTCGCAATTTTTGTGGCATACATACATATTTGCTAACCAATCATTTTAAGATGCTTTTTACTATTCAATAATCTCGAAATAAATTTAATTTCTAAATCACTATCTTGCCACATCCTACTTAACGGTAATTTAAAATATATTGTTGCTTTTTTAAATGGTGATAATAGGAAATCAATGAATTTCTGAATATTAGACCGTCAAATGAATTAGTATTAGCACTATTTAAGAAAGGAACAATGGTAGTGTGATAATGTAGGCTAATATTGGCTATTTTAAATGATACAAAGCATTCTAATATTCTTCAGCACTTTGTGCAAATAGAAAGGTAAGGTTAATAGTTTGAAATAATAAAATTAGTCGTTGGGAAGGGCGTACAAAAAAGTTTCAGCCTAGTTAATTTCAGCCCAGAGTTCATTGACATATTGCTGTGAACATGTATAGTGAGTTATATAATATGACACGCCTAGAAAAACTGTAAGTAGACAGTCATCTCATATGCTGTATTAAGTTACAGTTCGCGGTTTTTCAGTCAACTCTCATTGCACGCCTGGTTTCATTTCTAGCATCTACTTATTCAGATACCCATTTCACATGACCGAGCATATAACGGCAAACAAATAGAATTCATTGAATAGTATTATCAAATGTGCACTTCTTAATCGCTGAAATTGTGCAACAATTAGTGTACAAATTATTGTGAACAAATACGATTGACTTAATGGTGTAAAGAAAGATATAGCGGAAAAATAGCTCGAAAGAAATCATAAATTTCAGAAATTAATTAATAAAAACGTCTAGAATTCGCCAAAACTCATATAAATTATGATTCAAACTTTTGGAAAAGTGTAATATTATCTGATGAAACAAAAATAAACTTGTTTGGATTTGATGCCAAGAAGCAAATAGTTTGGAGAAAACCTAATACAGAGAATAACATATCTGTAACACACGTCTGACGATAATACACGGAGGCGGCTCTATGTTGTGGGATTATACAGCTCCAAATGGCGTAAGGAATATAGAATTTGTTGAAGAATGACAACAGAATGGATAAAATGTAATATTTAAATATTCTGAAAAAATTTTAAGCAATTCGTTAGAAAACTAAAAATGCCACGGTTATATCATTTTCAACAAAATAATGATCTTAAACATGTTTCGTATGTAGTATAAGAATGGTTATTATATAACGTACCCAAATTGTTAAAAATCTTTCCTCAGTTACCTAATCTAAACCTGATTGAACATGTCTAAGTAAAATTAAAAATATAACATATTAAATTGTAATATAAAAAATAGAGCCAAGTTTAAAAGGAAGATACAAAATGAATGTAATAATATTGCGCCTGCCTTTCTACCAAAATTAATTAATTCGATGCCACGAAGGTTGCAGGCTGTTATAAACTCAAATGGCTACGCAATAAAATATTAATATACGTATATTTTGTTGTATACACAGTATAAAATATTGATGTGTACACTTAATTTTGCGTCAGTAAAATGAGTGTATTATTATATTTTCATTTAAATTTAAACAAATAGTTTATATTACTATAAAATCTATAAAATCTGTTTACCTATTGTTGAATAAAATATCTAAATATAATATATGTTATGTTTTTGTTTTTATTTTTAAATATGTGTGATTATACTCATTTTCCCGTCAATTTTCTTTACTAACTTAGGTGTACACTCAATTTTATAAGTAACTGTATACATTCATCCTTCAAAAATTCAACCAGTATCTGATAAAATCATGAAAATGAATCGTCAGAATGAAATCGTCCTTAAAATTGTCCTACCTTATATATCGTATGTTTGCTTTAAAAGTGACACAAGTCAAATAAGTAGGTATGTTTACCAAAATATACTTTATATTAAACTCCTTTGTGGTTCTAATTTTTAAACCACGTTTCTTAAATTGTGTCACTTTTGAAGCTAACGTGCAATATACACCATAGGATTGTAAACTAGTTAACTTACAAATATTCCAGACAAAAGTATAATCGAGTATGTAATTGCAAAATGTCTTTACACAATTAAAGTTCATACAGCATTCTGCCGTCAAGCAGAGACGGCCATCTAAGGCTGGTCCTTAGGGACTGACGTGGAGTAAATGGAAAGTCTAAGGCCGGTCTTTAGGGACTGGCGCAGCGCGACGTTTAAGGTGTTAATCGCAAGATAGACGTGTTAACTGTTTGTTCTCCCAAAAATAAAAAATTTTTGTTCAGTTTCAATCCTCCATTTTTATCACACAGATAAAAAAAGTGAAACGTGATCATTGGTTTAATTGTTATCTATAGACTTTAAATCTTCATGCGTTTATACGAATTGTAATGTGTACAAAATTACTAAATGTATGTAATATACAAAAATATACAAAATATACACAATAAAATACAATTTGTAATATTATAAGGGTGAATCACATTTTTATTCAAATCCTAATTCTCTACCTACGTTTATGAAACCAGTTTTATTAAACTATCAATTTAATGAACGAATGATGTAGGAAGGATATACGTATATTGTTTTCAAAGGCACATTTTAATAGAAGATACCTACATTAAATATTTATTTTCCCTATTTTTCATGTTTATTCAAATTTAGTATAACAAATTTAGTTTTTTATAAATTAAACAGTATATATTGATAATTCGATAACATACTATTGTAATCTGACTTTAAATAAATTCAGGACTAATAAATTGTATGTTGAAATGTAATGGAAATTTTCCAACGCCAGATGCGTATTTCCCCCAACGTTGTCAGACTGTGTAGGTGATCGGATCTCTTTCTATCTTTAAGAGCAAGTTAGTCTCTCTCACCGAGTCTATCTGCAGATAACTCAATGTAATGGCGCCCGTGTAAAATCGACTATTTCACTTGTATGAAATTTGAATTATGACTATCAGTTACTTTTTCGACAAATGCAAGAAATTCTGACTACGATGCAATATTATATGCACTCAGATGAATTGTAGTGCATATTATATTATTGTATGTAATAAAAATACATTTATATAATACATTTACATAGTTAACAGTTTCTTCCTATCATAGGAATTCCTTTACTTTTATATTATCTTCTTATTCACTATTAATTACTTGTAGTTTCTTTTTTATTTCTAAAACAAGGTACCAAGCTACTAACCGTGTGTTACTTATTTTAATTAAATTCTTAAGCAATATTTAAGTGACTGTTACATACATATATTTCCAGTATATGTATTTTCATTGCACAGAATAGCATAACTCGAACCGCCTCATGAAAAGACATTCTTCGAGTTGTCCATTTCTTCGGTGCGACACGAATCTTCCTAAATTACTAATAGAATTCGGCACTTTTCTCAGCGGTCATAGAAAGGATATTGAGGGTTCTTGCGCAAAAGAGAAAATGAGAGATTCCAGACAAAGACAGAGGTCAGGTCCCACAATTAAGCAGTCGTAAGTAATTGGTTAGGACTCACTGAGAAGGGCGCTTTCCGCGTGGGAGAAATATCACTCACTAGTCAAGAAAGCGCCAATACCGCAAGTTAGAGGTCCTGGCTATCAGGAATCTTCTTTCGAAATACAGACAATAATTCGCACAGTTTCTTAGCTATATGTTTCAAATAATATACTTATTAATTTCATATTAAAGCATTCTGCAGAAGAAACAATAATTATGAGATAAATGACTATGAACAGTTAGTAACTGAAAATATTATATAATATCAGTTATTATTAGTACTTGTGATGTATGTACATTTGTGTAAATTAGTAAATGTAAAAAGTAGTATTTCCAATTACACTTCTAAGTGTGCTGTTAAATTTACACAAAAGATATACTGAATTTGAATACATATTAAAAATAAACAAAAGTACTTAATTTACATTCTATTAAAACATTCGCTTAAGGTGGTACGGTAGTCACGTGACTTTTTGAGATTGACAGGTCGGCATCTGCTGTTACAGTTTTCGCTACAGGAATAGTATTACCTATAGACACGCGGCTGTCTAATCAGGACGAGGTGGAATCACTCTATGATTCCAAATTGGAAATGTGACGTAGAAAATTTCTCCCTCCATTCTATATACTCGAATACAATACTAGTATACAAGTATGTATATACTTGTATCGACAGCTGAGAAAAGTCGAGAGAGGAGGTAGTGTGACCCTTACTTTCTCGCTCTTGAAACGCTGAGATTTAACTGTTCATGTTACCGGCAAGCGACAGAAGCCACGCAGTCGTTTCAATTACTCAAATATTTTTTTCTTTCGATTTGATAAAAGGAGGCAGTGACATATCTAGTCTTTAAGAGACCCGAGATGTTCCAAATTTCTGCAGTCCCATAAAAATAAAGAAATTATGCAGAATATGAATTGCTTTATTTGTATGAGAATACAATACGACAATTGTATTCTCATTTTTTACGTACTTTAATGTCAGAGTCCTGCGACCAGCATGCATTTTATTACGGCACACACACAGTGATCATCAGATGTTTGTTTCTTACTTCCCCAATTTTCGTAAACCTTTTCGACCTATAGAAGAGGCTTACCTATGTATTAAAGATTTGACGGATCTTTTACGTGCACGTAAATGCATTTAGGTAAATGTAAAATCAGGATCTTCTTTATAAACCACTTGGAAATTAAATTCAGTACAATGGCAAACCTTTTATCTGGTTGCCGTTTAAATACGAAATATAAAATAAGTTATTTTTCCATAATATTTTCCTATCTTTCCCATAAGAAAATTGATCCATATTTTTTTTCCTTCAGAATATTCCAACAAATATCTGTTTATTTGTTCGATTTTGTTTTATAAAAATATTTTGAAAGGTAGCAGGGCAAACAGAAATAATAAATTGGAGGATTTATCTAATGATAATACAAGAACAAATGTACGGTCACTAAATGTGCAGCGTGATAGAAAGCAAGGGTCGGTCACGGAACGCAGACATCGAAATAGTTAAAGGGATTCGAATACAATTGATGTATTTAACGCTCAACAGAGCGATGAGTTAGTCTCGGTCAGACATTCGTTGACCAAATGTTTAAGGGCAAAAGAGTTTTCCCTGTAAACGTGACGCGACTCTTGCGGCCTTCAGTCTCGGGTACCGATGGCTCCTTCCAACTTGCAGGGCAATACCTGTCATCCTAAACGGCCACATCTGCGAGACACTCGTCACGGCCTTTGCTTTTCCCCATGACTTTGCTTGCGACTTTTTCGACCTTTCGAAAAAGAGACCACCACCGCCACTAACAAAAGGAACCGTGGAAGATCCAACCTCGTTAGTGTTAACTAACAAATCAAATTCGAGTACTTCAACGAAGCTACACCCCGAAAAGTCGTGCTGGAGGGATGCGAGAGCACGAAAACAGAGACTTCGGAAATAATCGCTAGTATCGATCGTAATTTCGCCATCAAACTATGTAACATCTTGTTTTTATGTACGGAATGCCGCAGAACGTTTCAAAATAGTCGGTTGTCGATCATGAAAAGATCAAGTGCTCGTTTAGTGAAGTGATCAGTGTTAGTGACCACGAAGTGTTATAAATGCAAAGTGTCTTCTTGTGGTCTTGGATACCTGCGATGAACGCTACCTAGGCATCATCCCCCAGTGATCGGGATGCGCACAGTGACCCAATGGAGCAAGTGTTCAGGCAGCAGGTGAATTCCTCTCCGAATGGGTGAGTTTTACCGATAGTAATTACTCGTATTACTAGAGTCAAATTATTAATCTCAATTTATTTAAACATTTTTTGCCTTGGTCCGTCATAATTATAAAAATAAAAATTAATGTTTCCATACTTTTTACCGATTACAGCAACTAATACGTCCAATTTTTGTTCATTCATTATGAAATAAGTATTCTTGTACAGTTTTCAATATTTTGATACACAGTAAAATAACGTACAATCCGTAGGAACTACGAAAACATTGTTTTTTACTTTTTTTACTATGGCATTACTTTACTAAATCGGCATTTTTAAATTCTTTTTCCTCGTTTTTTATTTTTCACAACTTGGATAATTAATTTAAAAATCTGAAAAAATTCCATAATATGTGTCGCGATAGCTAATGTGTCTCTGATCTTTTCCAGAATTTTTCTTTCAATAGTTTAAGAGAAATTGGACAATAACGTAAAGATCTTGAGTTTCTTGTACAAGACTCGAGCACAGCAAGCAGTGAACGCTACGCGTAGCTTGTGCCCTGTCGCATGACAGCCGCCCGTCCGTTATAGGCGCTCTCTGATTGGTCGATATTATTTTTACGTATATACAGGGTGTAACAAAAATGTTGCAGTTCCTTAAAAGGGGTGATTCAGGGGGTGATTTGAAACAACTTTTTCCTTAGCGAAAATGTAAGATGCGGCTTCGTTAACGAGTTATTAATGAAAAACACCAGCCAATGAGAGCGCGAGTTTGCCGTCCGAGCGACTGCGGTAGCGTTGGGTACGCGCTGGGCGCTATGGTTGTACTCCGAACAAGAAAGTCGTCATGCGTCGAAGGAAATAGCATTAGTATGAAAATATTTGCATAACGTATAAACGAAAAAGCAATGCAACAAAAGAAATGAACGGAGAATTGGAGAATTAACGTTGAAGATAGAAACGTTGAAAGTAGTCTGCGTTAGATTTAAAAAATAATAATCATTAATGAATTAAATGCAATTCATCTGTAGTTTGCAAATCTGTGTCACTGGGTCACTGTACCGATACTGGTCATCGACCTCTGGAATGGTTTATGGCAGGGTAGAATTTTTCCAAAGAAGCTCCTTGTACCCCCCACGTAGTTTAAGCACCTCAGACCTTCTTTGTTCGGACACTCCGAGATCATGTCTCCTTCGAAACCAAAGCAATAAAGCCATAAATTACCTAAACGCGTGCCCTAGCATAAACCATTTCGACGGTCGATGACCAGGATCGGTACAGTGACCCAGTGACACAGGTTTACAAACTACAGGTGAAGTTTGTTCTTTTCTTCCTTTATTTTTCGTTGTATTGCTTCTTCGTTTATACGTTATGCGAATAAGAGATTTACATATTCGTGTTTTTACGTTGCACGTAGTTTTCCTCGATTTTAAGTAATTATTCACTTCAAGTGATAAACAAAAAAAGGACTCGGTGTTATTTATTATGTCACTTTCAGTTTTCATACTAATGCTATTTTCTTTGATGTATGACGACTTTCTTGTTCGGAGTACAACTGTAGCATCTAGCGCGCGTACCCAACGCTACCGCGGTCGCTCGGGCGGCAAACTCGCGCTCTCATTGGTCGATGTTTTTCGTTAATAACTCGTTAACGAAGCCTCATCTTACATTTTCTCTAAGGAAAAAGTTGTTTCAAATCACCTCCTAAATCACCCCTTTTAAGGAACTGCGACATTTTTGTTACACCCTGTATATATATATATATTTTGTGTGTGTGTATATATATATATATCCAAGTAAAATGTAATCCTAAGCCTTCATCTCTCAGGACGTAATCATATATATGATATCGTAATCATATTTCCTAAATAAGGAAAATAAATTAATAAACTCAATATATATATATACATAAATAACAAAAATAACAATATATATATAATATATATCCTTCATCTCTCAGGAAGTAATCATGTGTAGCGGGGTTCTGGACTGGATGATTTCCTAACCCATGTACCATTATCCTTCTGGATAACTAATGAAGAAGTATAGTAGATATAGTCGTGTATCGTGTCCAAGCTTTCCTGTTATCTAAAGACCGCTCTGCTATTGCGACCACACTACCACTTAACATAATTTCGCTATTGGCAACAGATAAACAGAGTAGTTGCTCGGTTAATCACTTATACAGAGCATGCGTATATTAGTCTATAAAACATATCTCGGATAGCCTAACCAATCCATAACAAAAATCGTAAGGAACGAGTGGGGATACGAACCCCCACGTATGTAACAAACTGGCGGCAGCGGAAAGATACGAACACCCGCGCATGTAACAACATATACATCTGCATGTATTTACAGAGAATTAGGGTGTGGTTACATTGGATGCATTTTCGTACGAACTAGCATTCTGATGAACACGTCAGAACGATTAATCCCATGAATTTTTATGCGAGCGGTTACGTTGCATGTATTTCTTTTATTAGAAGACACACGAATTCAAAACGTTTGATTCTTCATGCGATTTCTTCTATATGTGGTCAACGTGACAGTCACTTCGCTCGCACCCCAATTTACACACACAATCACTGAATTTTATGCCGTGAAGTGCGTTACATCCATGCATAGGCGGATTGTAGTGTATTAATAATATGTTTTTGTTATTTATCGTTGCGAAGAGGTCTTTTTGGGTCAGCGAGCGCTGTTGTTAGAGTAGGCATATGGTTGTACGAATTTGTCAGAATGAATTCATCTATCAAACTACAATAGTTTGATTCTTCACTTCAACACAAACGGAAAAACGTAACAATAATAGAGAACATTGTGAATATTGATAAATTAATTACATTAGTATGCGAAGCACAATTTCTATATGGGACTTGAGAAGCACAGCGTACCATAACCAACATTTGACTCGAACTAAATGGGAGGATGCACTGCCTTTTCCATGTTCTCCATCAAAATTTCGTAATATGGAAAGTAAAGCGCGGTTAGTCATGGAATACAATTATTCAGCTGCAGGCTCGAATCCCGATATAGCACTTTCATTTTCGCTTTTTTAATTGTTCCCAATACAAAAATTACAAAAAAATAAGGATACAAAAATTCTTCATTTACAAAACGTTTTCAAAATTTGGTTTTCTATTAATAAAATAATCGGCATTAATAAAAAACAGAGATAATTTATTTGTAAACTATTTATGAACTATTTATAAACAGAGATAAATATTTAATTGAAGCCTTTATTATAATCATATAGTATAAAACATAAAGTGTTATATCTTTATCTTGCTTACTTCTGTTTATGGATTGACAAGCAGAAAATTAGTATGGTATGTTAGCTAGCTGCAACAGTTTAAAGTTACGTCAACTATTAACATCATCCTCAATAAAAAATCAAATTCTGGAAATATACATAATATAAATTTTCAAACTTTTTTCTTACTGCAAAGCTGGAAAACAAAATTAAAAAAATAATTAAAAAGAAGGTAAAAATACCGTATCGAAATTTAAGCTCCTTGTCGCATAATCGTATCTCAAAAACCTACATGTCATTTTGTAGAATATTTTATTCCTATGCGCAGTTTTATAAACAATTACAATAAAATCATGTAGCGATACATCCACATAGCAGAAAGGCGGCTAGGTAGGAACCAATGAAAGTTAGTTTACAACCGGAAGGCCTGGGTTCCCTACTAGATACAGAAAGAACTTTGTTTTTCTGCTGCGATGTGTAATATACAGGGTGAGTCACCTAACGTTTGCACCTTAAATATCTTTGTTGTTTTTTAAAATACATCAAATGTTTCAAGGAGAAAGTTGAATGGTTCAGCGAAACTCATACAATATCAAAAGAATTTATGTTTTTTGTCTTTTTTTATAGACATCAAGGTCAGTTTCATTTTTTTAAATGGAACCAACCGTTTTTAAACACCTATGAGAAATGCTACGAGAAATGGACCACCACAGATAATGGAGCGTAAATGTGTGGTGTGGTATTTTGAACGACAAAGTAATCGGGCCACACTTAATTACCAGAACGATGACAGAACAAAAATATTCTGAATTTTTGTAAGAAGAATTGCCAATTTCGTTGGAAGATGTCTTTTTATAAAACCATCATGATATGTGGTACTAACATGACTAACATGCTCATTATGCATGACTAGCAAGAGAAACTTTGGATTCTAGGTTTTCAACCGATGGATTGGACGAGGTGGAACTGTTACATGGCCAGTATGTTCGACAGATTTAAATCCACTGATTTGAATTTCTTTTTATGGGGTCTGCTAAAACAGACCGTGTACACGAATACTCCAATAACAGTTGAAGATATGCATCAGCATATCATTACGGCATGCGCAAATATCACCTCGGATATACTTGTCACTGTTGTGTGCGTTTTCTATCTTATGAGATAGATGAACTTACACTTCGTACGCCGAATTGACCTTGTGCGAATACTTTTAGTTCGATAGTGGACTGTATAAATTGTTGTTGTAGCGATTCAAAGCCTTTTCTCTAATGAACTTTATTCTGGTTTGTCGGACAAACACGAAGCAAAAATCACAAATTCTCGCGGCAGTCTTCATATTTATACGTTAGGTTGTGCTGTTTCAAATTAAGCGTACATCTCATTGGTCCTTGTAAAAAAGAGGGGGTAACAAGAAAACAGAGTTCAAACGGAGTGGGGTTGACAGAATTAAGTGGGAATTTCTGGGTTTTTCCAACGGTCATCGGAAGTTACCGACTGCATCCCCGATGACCCACGCCGCTAATCCGACTAATGATTTATAGCTAGCAATAAAAAACCAAGGAGCACCTCGACTTGGAGTGAACATATGGAAAACATAAAAATTATGACTAAATTCAAACCCTGGTACAACGTGTCGACAGCTAATAAACTAAATTTTGGCAAGTAACGGTTCCTTGGATATTTACTGCTGCTACGACAAATAATGTAAGAGGGTTCGCTACGCGACAGTCACAGTTCAACATTTCTTCAGAGGCCGTTTACAGCAATGTATCGACGTAAACGGCCATTATTATGAACATTTATGAAACACAGATATTCTGTTTCCATATTTTAAGTTTTATACGTTATCTTTGTCCTTGACCTTCAATGACCTTGAATAATTATAATCACTGAATTCCTAATAAAAGGGACTATTATTGTATGTGTTTAGAAAGCGGTGGTTCCATTTAAAAAAATGGAGCTGACTTTGAGACCTCTAAAAAGAATAACAAAAAAATAAAAATTCTTTTGGTATTCTATGAGCTCTATTGAACCATTCAACTTTCTCCTTGAGACATTTAACGTACTTTAAAAAACAACAAAAATATTTGAGGATCAAACGTGTAAATTCAATTTGTGAAATACCTCGTGCTAATACGTATTCTTTGGCAACAATTAAAACAAATCTATACATAGATTGTAGCAAGATGTGTGGTACAACCGGGAAGGCATGTACGTATAAAATAATGACATTAGCACTGCTTATTCTTTCATATAGGTATGAAGCTCAGGGTTAGTCGAATACGCATATATCAGACCAATCTTTAAATTCAATTTTCCCGAAAACTATGTATCTTATACAAAGATTATATTCTTTAGTTTCAATTTTACCCAATCGCCTTCTTCTGAATTGTACTACATGCCCTGCCACATCACATATTGAGAAGTTAAGGGCCTAGGATCAGATATGTCAGGGCGGTGACATTACCGACAAAATTAGGCAAAAACAGAGGTTTACGCGCTGACGCTTTACGTCCTTATATTGAAAGATTTTGAGATGGAAAAGGACTCATTCGATAGAGGAAGGTTCAATCTAGCCCGCGCTGGTCATTATTTAATCAGATTCTGCTGATGTTCAGTAATATGAGTGTTCAAAGTAAAGCAAAAATCGACAAATTCACAGCCATGAAATCTAAGCATTTTTAGCTAATTTAGAGATTGTTCTGAGCGAAATCATGACCAGCGCGGGCTAGATTGATCCTTCCTCTATCAAATGAGCCCTTTTCCAGCTCAAAACCTTCCAATATAAGGACGTAAAGCGTCAGCGCGATTTTGCAGTGCTTTTTGCCAGGTTAGAGATAAAATAGAGTAAAAAACTGACAAGTTTAGTTCCGCTTGAACAGACCAGGCGGCGCCTAATCAGGAGGCCCGTGCTGCCCTGAGTTGGCACGCGAGTTTCGAGAATTTGACGTACCACTACACATGCAACTATACGAGCTGCGTGTTTCGTTCATGTCCCACAAGAAGTCCCATGAAAAGTCATTCCGAGTGACATTGTAAAGGTTCGAACAGAAAGTGAGCTCGGCGGTTCGGACTGCTTCGGACGGCTTCGGAAAGATTCGGAAAGAAGCTTGAAACGCTTCGGCAAGCGCAACACGGCACAAGCAGCCTTTTTGATATTATAGATATTTTCACGTTTCGACTCGGAAGGAGATTATTCGGTGAGATCTTCAAAAATTTTTATGAAATTTTGAGGGATGAGTTTAAAGATTAAACGATGACATTCTCTGTGTATTTTGTATGAAAAATTAAATTAAAACAAGTTTATGTACAAGCTGATACAATCGAGAAAGAGCGATTCTACATGCAATAATAAACTAAAAATAAAGAATATAAATTGTTTATAATATTTATATGTTCTTAGGTCTGGGTTAGGTCTGGATATATACAAAATAAAAGGAGTAATTGCTAAAAATACATTAATTTAATATGTTTACTTTTTAATTATAATAATTTATAATTAAATTTTCCCCCCCGTTCCCGCCTCTTCCCCCCAGGCCAGGTTCGCAGTTGCTGCCGCGACCCCGACTGCGGCTTCTCCCATACTTCCACTTGCGGATTTTCGTTTTAAAGTCCAGAAATTATAATATGAAAAATAGACACATGTTATTCAAGAAGTATACTTCGTTCTTGAACAAAAAATGAATAGATAAATTACTTAGCGCTTTAGCATTAGATCGCCTATGATCTACGTACCTTTTGTCGTCATGCCTCCTCTAAAGCTTGCACCGACTCCGGCGTCGGCGTCGGAGTCGGCGTTGGTGTGGGCGTCGGCGTCGGCGTCGGCGTCGGCGTCGGCACTAGCTTTAGAGGAGGCATGACGACAAAACGTACGTAGATCATAGGCGATCTTATGCTAAAGCGCTAAGTAATTTATCTATTCATTTTTTGTTCAAGAACGAAGTAAATTTCGTGAATAACATGTCTATTTTTCATATTACAGTTCTGGGATTTTAAAAAGAAAGTCCGTAAATGAAAGTATGGGAGAAGCCGCGGTCGGGGTCGCAGCGGCAACCGTGATTCTGATGATTATAAATATATTAAATTAATGTATTTTTAGCAACGTCTCCTTTTATTTTGTATATACCCAGAGCTAACCCTGACCTAACCCAGACCAAACCGGAAGGAAAAACGAATAGGATATAATTCGCCACATATACAAAGAGATAACTAAAATTCGTTTACTGTTATTGTTTGTAAGTAAATTAATATGAAATCATCATGAATTTGTTTTAATTGTTTTTTAAAGGCTGGTATCAAGAACGTAGAAAATGTAAAACTTGTAAGTATTTCATCTTTTACATTCAAGTTACATAAACTCGAAAAGTAATTTTTATTAAACTGATTTAGTTTTGCAGATAAACCAGAGTTTCCACTCGAAATATTTTACGAGTGACTCGTGCCGCTCAATGCCGCTTGCGGGCGACTTGGACCAAACCACAATAGCGTTTTAGAAACGCGAGAGTAAGATTTGACATTCGCCTTCTCTCTCGTCTTTCCGAAGCTATCCGAAGTGATCCGAAGGGCCGATTCACGTACATGCGGCTCGTGGAGTAGTGTGTATAGTGGAGGGGGAATCATAGTGTGGCTCCATCTCGCATTCATTAGGCAGCCACATGTCTGTGGATGATTTTATTTCTGTAAAGAAAACTGTAACGGCAGATACCGACCAAGAAATCTCGTAAAGTCACGTGACTACCTTAAGCCCTTAATAATATTCTCAAAATAAGCGTTTGGGTAATTGCGAATGATAGTTTGATAAGTGACACGTCCCACGTTCGATACCCACAGTCTGGAAAAAACATTTTCTTTCTTTTTTCAAATATTTAAATTGCATACAACAGTAGTGTACAAACACTGTAATTTTTTATGCAAATTTTCGTTCATAAATACATATTTAATACAAACATGTGTTTGAACATTTTTCTACTTTTAGCTTTGTGTTTTATCGAGGAATTTCCACTGCCTAGACGCAGTATCGAGACACACACAACAGAACGTCTTCGTATGTATGTTATCTATTGCACGTGTTTTCTCATGTGTTATTTGTGGTTGTGTGCGCTGAGCGGTGTGTGCGGCTAGCCGCAACGACAGATGCGTTATTTTAATTCTCCGTAAAACCCTCATACCCATGTATATGTATATACAACATGTAATATGTATTTATTTTAGAGAACAATTAAAATGTATTTTTTAGATATCTATTTATGAATGAAAGTTTGTACACAATAACTGCAGTATTTGCAAAATAATGCTATATGCAATCTAAATATTTTAAAAAGACAACCGCAGCTACCCAACAGCCCTCTTTCAGAATGCTATTATTAGTTTCCAAAGATATGTATATGAACTTGTTTTAATTGTTCATAAACAATACGCAGAGATATTCTATACAACGTCATTAGTCTTAGACTCATCCTTCAAAATTTCATAAAAATCTCTGGGGGTTTTACCAGTAGCGGATTTATGCACAAGCGTTCACCTCGGAATCCGTAAGACAGAGCCCCGAAAAATATGTACGTATGCATTGTTTCACCAGAAATTCCGTACGTATGTAACAGCGCAATTGAACAGAATAGCATGAACAAGAACTACAAAAATTTGAAGCAAATCAGATGAAAGTATACTGAATTATTGTTGACTTTTATCACCTGGAATATGAATTATATAGCTACATTATTATCGCGATAAATGTGAAATAGATGTCTTTTCAAATACTGGATTCACGGTACGGCTAAGGTACGGACACATTTGTTCAGTAATTCCGGTGGTTTCGTTGCGGAGCTAAATGATTTTAGCATGATTACGCTGAAAATACTATGTCATCGTCGGGTGTTGATAATTGTTATCAGTAGTTAAAACGTGCTAAGCCTGTAATGTTGAGATTAAATTATTTTATGACATTTTTTATAATTAGCAACATGGAAAAGAATAAATGTTATAATGAGAATTTAAAGCTAAGTGATAGTGAAGACGTATTTGATTTTTAAGTATTAAAAGATATTATAGAAGACAATTCTGATTATGATTCTGATATTTCAAGTAGTGGTAGCGAAATTATACTACCAAAGAGACGAAGAATGAGAATTATTGAAAGTGAAAGTGAAGATTCGTTAGAAGACGTAGATGAATGGCGTGATGTTACAGAAGAATTAGTTATTCTAGAAAGAATACATTTGAATGTATCGACAAAGGTCATTGAACCACAAGTTCCTTCAAATATTGTACTGCCGATACAATATTTTAAATTGTTTTTCGTAGACGAATTGATAAATAAAATTATAAAGGAAACCAACAGTTACGCAGAAAATGTTCTAAACTTGAAAGAAATATCTAGTAACTCTATTTGGCAAACATGGTGTGATGTGGAAAAGGATGAATTTTGGGTTTTTATCGGAGTTATCGTCAATATGGGTACGATATCTCTGGCAAATATACAAGAATACTGGTCGATTAAGGACAATAGTTGATTAGTAACGTATTTACAAGAAAAAGATTCAACCACATATTCTGAATGTTGCGGTTGAAAACACCTAATCTTGCGAAAAATGATATTAGAAAACGTATTCAACGAGTAGAATATATAAATTCAAGATTTTTAGAACATTTTATACCTGGAGAAAATATTTGCGTTGACGAATCCGTAGTAAAATTTAAAGGAAATATATGTTTTATTACATACAATCCAAATAAACCTACCAAGTGGGGCATTCGAATATACGTTTTAGCAGATTCAGAAACAGGATATGTGTATAGCATCCTTCCATATTATGGAAGTATCACTTCCGAAAATCTGTCAAAGCCAGAATTACTGGTCAGCTCCAGAATTACCCTGCATTTGTACCAACAATTATTGGATCGGGTACCTACCGCAAAAGGGTATCACATGCACACCAACAGGTATTACATTAGTATATTCTTAGCTGAAGAATTAAGAAAAATTAAGTGCCACATGACCGGTATCATAAACACAAACAGAAAAAATGTCCTAGCAACTCTGCAGAAACCAAAATTAAATGAAAAAAGGATTGTCGCATACAAAAAAGGAAACACGATGCTCTTAGCTTGGAGGGATAAGAGAATAGTATCGTTATTGAGCAACTGGCATAATGCCGAAATGATAACCACTAAAAGATTTATACGAGGCGGTATAGAAGAAGTAATCGAAAAGCCAAGTATTGTTGTCGGGTACACACAAAGTCGATGGATGGTGTTGATCGGGCTGATCAATATGCCTCCAGTTATTGCTTTCTGAACAAGTCACTTAAGTGGTGGCGGAAACTGTTTTTCTGGGGTATGGAAACATCAATAATTAATTCATACATTTTCTCTAAAACTGTACAGCACAATAAAAATAAGAAAGCGCGGTCCAATTTACAATGTTGAAAAATTTTAGTCGATAACAACTCATAGGGAAATTTCGTCAGGATAGAACAATAGTTTCTACATCAATTTCTGAAATCAAATTAAACGAAAATCTTCATATAATCAAGGAAGGTATAAAGAGGGACTGTGTTGTGTGTTCTAAAAGGAAAAAAGTGGGTGGCAGACGTCAAATAAGTGATTACTGTGACACTTGCCCAAGTAAACCTGAAATGCACATGGGAGATTGTTTCCAAAAATATCGCACCATGGTGAATTACAAAATTTAAAATTTATGTTTTATTTACAAGAGGAAAATGCATATACATAAAATAAATAAAATCAAAAATATTCACAAGTACGTGTAATTCTTTCCACTCAAATAAGGCTTCTTCTTCTCAAACGCTTCGCTGCAAAAATGTGCTGGAGTTGCTGGTAGGCAGTGATAGAAAAACGCGCGGAGCGCTAAGGGTTAATTTTATATGTGAACAATTACGAACGACCGTACAAACTAGCCACGCACGCTCCTCGCGCCTTTGATTTACAGTAATGTTGCGGACGAGAGCCGCTCTCGGGTCTGGTCGCGATTCTCGTCCGCGACTGGTAGTCGATTCGGCTTCCTTTGCTCTCAGTCGCCGAGATAATTGGTACACGACCGGAGAAGCAAAAAAAAGGGTCTCGCTCGACCGTCGATGCTCGAGCTCGATGCCCGAAATCAATGACGTCAGAAAAGACACGGATAGCATTAGGGATTTAATAGGAAAAATTGAAGTTCCTTATTTGCAAACAGATTTTCACGCAAGTAACACCAATCGATTCCTTGTGCTCTCCCGATAAAAATGATATCAAATACGACATGATTCCTATTATTTATAATAAAGATATTTAAATAATAAAGGTTGGAACCCTGCGACGGTTACGGAGAATCGTCAAAGTTACTTTTCTATCAGTTCTTTACGAGCTAAAAATGACATAAACAGAATTTATGTATATCATATTTAATCGATATCGGAAAGAAGATATTAAAAATAAAAAAATAAAAATTTCTAAACATTTAAAACGGAACTTATATACATACTTTTTGTATTACGCTTTCATTTTCTTAATAATTTCAGTCATTAAATAATTAAACACAAAAATATGAGGGAATAATAGGGAGTTAGCCCTACGACGAGAGCCGCGCTCGTCAAATCGACTACCACTCACGGACGAGAGTCTCGCTCGGGTCTAGTCGTGCCTTAGAATCGACTACCATTCACGGACGAGAGCAGCGCTCGGGACTGGTCGTGCTTAAAATCGACTACCACTCACGGACGAGAGTCGCGCCCGGGTCTGTTTACGAGCATGACCTTTCGTTCTACAAACCAAGTTTTATGTACCTTTGTTAAAAATAATCGGAATCATGTCGTGTTTGACATCATTTTAATCGGGAGAGCACAAGGAATCGATTGGTGTTACTTGCGTGAAAATCCGTTTGCGAATAAGAAACTTCAATTTTTCCTATTTAAATTCCTAATGCTATCGTTGTTTTTTATGACATCCTTGTTCTCGGGCGTCGAGCTCGAACGCGATGGTTCCAAGAATTGGTTTCTCGGCAGCACGTATCAAACGAGGTAGTGGGGATAAACCGCGGCTCTCGTCCGTGTAGACGAAACGGCTCTCGTCCGCAACATTACTGTACTTGAGGCGTCAGGTATCGAAGATACCAGCGCGATAACTTTACGTTCTTCACGGCGAGAAAACCTGTCAGCATACAGTTCTGTCTGATATAACAGATACTACAATAATATTACAACGAAACTGTTGCACGCGGCACTTCCACCTAATCCCTGGAGAGGTAACTCCAAGATGATACTCGCGACTGTTTTGCATTACAACGAGTTTGGTAAAAGTGCGAATATCGAGACGTTCAGCCAACTGGGATGTCTCGTGAGGGCTTGGTACCTTCGAGTTACCGACACGCGTGGCCGCAGAGCTTCAACCTTTGCCAAAGTCTGTAGGCTCAAAGAAAACCCTTGTTTGGCGAAAACCGATTTGCTTCTCATGCCTCGGTTTTAGGCGACCGTTAGAACCCGTTAGCGAAGGAAGATATCTACAAGATTTTAGCAGAAGTCGGAATCGTCGAAGAAGTCGAAAGAATGCTCTTATTTCGATGTTGCCGGCTGGAAATTTTGCGTTCGTTAATACTGTTATTACGCTACGCTTCTTTACTACTTCCGCGATTGGTTCGCAGGCATCACGCCATATTGTAGCCAATCTTTAGCGGTGACTTATGAATCTGAATCGATGGGGGGGGGGGGGGGGGGGGGGGGCATTGATTTGGCCTATGGCCGTGTGGACGTAATAGGATACTTATTCCGTTAATTTAAATATCAAGAAAACACTTCTATCAATTTTTGATGATACTCGCTTAGGAAAGCAAAGACTGCTGGTGATTAGTGCAACAGACATGAACGCCGAACGCGATTTAATTCATGTAATTAGTTGTGTGTACGAATTTCCTTCAAATTCTACGCCAAGACTTCTATGGTAGAATTAATTTCAACAGGCGGCTCAGGGTCACTTAGCTTCTCACGCGCCTTTCTGGTGGGACAGAGGAGTGAGCTCACGGATATTCCACACGCGCGGCAAGTGCGTCCGCGCGCACGGGGAGCTGAACGCACCAGAAAGGCGCGTAAGGGGCTGAGTGACCCTAAGTCTCCTGTTGAAATTAATTCTACCATAGTAGTGTGTGCAGTTTTTTCGCGTGTAGATTTGGACTAGAAGATTAATTAGAGGGTGGACACATTCATCCTTTCCATTCCGAAATTTCATAGGGTATATTTTGATTTGCCCTATGGATTGTAAAGAGTAGGCAGGTCTACTGTTATTCAACGATACCCCTCGTATGGTATTTCAATATTCGCGGATGAAAGAATTGTGATGTGTGGATGTGTGAAGTGAACAGACAATTTACATGAAGGTGGACATATTAAGCTTTTCTATCTCGTAGTGAGTGTTTCGAGTGGGCCCATGGTTTGCAACGATTAAACAAGATTATTATTATTGAATGATATTCCTCAACTTTAAATGAATTTTGGATCCTGTAGCCATGTCAAGAATCGTAAAATTTCCGATCAGTTGCTTGACGGTGATCGACATCTCACCTCCCTTACGTGAGTGCAATACTGCTGTTCGGGCAACCACTGTTCGATGCCTCCGCGCGGGATCATTTCTGGTGTTTTCCACCAGATGTTTTGATGCTTATACCTACTAATCAATGAAGCCTCAAACGCGAAATTGTTATTCTTGATTTTCGTCTTATTTTGGTCTCTAGTATCACCCCTTAAATTTATCTCGTGTTGTTCAGAAACACCCTGTATAATACTGTTCATAAAGTTTCAGAAATACAAAATACTAAATTCTATTTATATTAAATGGACTTGACACTCGACCTCAAAAATAACATAGTAAGCTAACATAATTTAGCAAAAGCTTAAAAGAACTACTGTATTTTTATGTTTTCAATTTTATACAACAAAAGTAAACGTGTTTGCACCAATTTATATTAAATGAAATTAAAACTCAAACTCAATAGACAACATAAAATGAACCAATTTTATTTAATATAAATTTTAAATAAAATTCTCTTCTTTTAACAGAACTATACAAGTTCGATATAAAAAAACTTTGTTTACAACTTCCAGAGTTCACAATTTTTCAACGTCTTTTCTATTACTTCAGGTTTTAGTCTCTTTTTTCTCTCCCTAGCTTAACCATTTACTGTCCTCATTCTATTCTTTTCTTATAACTCAAGAGTTCACTTGAATTTCTCTATTATCCTTTACAATATTGTATAACCAAGTATAAGTGTAAATACACCATGTATAAGTGTAAAATTGATGCAAGAAAGAAAATAATCCAAACCTGATAAGGCGAGCAAAATATCCAAAAGAAGCACCCAACGTATAGTATTCTTACAAATATTCATGATCTTTTCAGAAATGGTTTGCGTTGTTATTCCGTTCGTATTATCCAAAATTTCTTCCAACGTTGCAGTACTGCAGTGAGTTAGTTGTTCTGTTGATTTCTGTAAAAAAAATTTATTATATAACTTTTTGACATATTCGAAATATTGATGTTCATAATATTGGACTGAAGTATTAGATTCATAAATCTTCTTTTTAGATAAGAAAACATGCAATGGATTTACCAAGTCTTCAAAAAATGGGTTTATGTTGAAAACGTTTAACACAGATAAGCTGCGGCCACACTGGCTAAGATTATTGGCAAGTAGAAGTGCAGTAAGCGTAAAAAATATTCCGAATAATTATAGGAAAATCTTTCTACGACACACTTCTTTATGGTATAATAATATTGCAGCATTATTGATTTTATTTTGTGAAAAATAATAGTTTTGTTTATTGTACATATATCCTTGCGTCCATCATGTATTTCGAGTATACAAACATTATATGTCTATGACAAAAGATATACAATGTTTATACAAATTATACTATACTAAACGGTAATAACATTGTATTGTAACCGAAGTGAAAGTGAAGTGAATAACAATGAATACGAGTGACAATTATGAAATAGTCTGTGTCGATCAAAACATTGAAATAACTAATAATACGTTTGATAATAATAAATTAATAATAATGAACCATAAAGATCATAGTGACGTACTCGATTTCGATAATAACATGAACGACCAACGTGATAAAATCATTTGAAAGAATTGAAAATAAGTAAAATTTAAATTAATAATTATCTTCATGTCTTTGTAACTTAAAATTTTCTTTTCCTTTCTTTCTAATTATTTTTAACTGTTGAAGAGACTTAATGCTGTTATTTTATTTTATTATTGCTAAATTTAAATACTAAAATTATTACTTCATTTTATCATTACTATGTTTGAATAACGAAATTTATTGCTTTAGTTTATTATTGCGAAGTGCTATTAATGGTGTATGTTCATCCTATAAGTATTTTTATTAAATTATTATTATAATTTTCAAGGATTTAACTGTATTGTTAATTAAATACATTAGTTTATGCTTGTATTATAAATATAGCATAATATATGCAAAGCAAAAAATGTTTATGCAATTATAAAATACCAATAAATCTTTGAACTTATTTCTCTCGAAATTACTAAAATTGAGTATACAGCATGTGTGTATTATGATATCTATCTTGTTAAACAGAACATATTTCTATACTTTATGAAAGCAAAACTCCATAGCTGGAGGGAATAAAAAATATTCGTGCAGTTGCCTTTAGTAAACATAAAGAATATTTTGTATTTAGTTGTATAGAGTGTAATTGTTTTTATAAGAATGAAATTCTATTTTTTTGAATGGGTAGAAGCTTGAATGAACGTGTCCGAAAGATCCCTCCTCACGAATTTAAACCGAACCTTTTTTAATCACTTTGTTCTGACGTATTTAACATGGGAAAAGTAATAAAAACAAGTGATTGGATTTTGTTTTCAAGGTACTTGCAAAATACTATAGCTAAATATTAAATACAATCAATATAAGTTGAACTGTATAAATTGATTGGAGGTAGGATTTAATCGCAATCTCCGTTACGAGGCCGGGAAAGCACAAGATAAACAGGACTCCACAGCTCATTTAGCTCCAGTCAACTTTGATAGTACTTACAATTCGGATCAATGTTTTTCTAGAAGTTTCCTAATTTATTGCACAACTATGGTAGGCCAAGTTAATGCGTGTTTGTATTCAATTAATGGTTATTCAACTAACGTAAGAGAAAAATAGAAGAAGAAAGAGAAATGAAAGTAAAAATGAAAATAAAAAAACAATAGTCAGAACAGAAGAAGTAGAAAGAGAAAACAGGAGAAAGAAAATTAAGAATGAAAAAGTAATAAAACAGAAATATAAAAAAACAAGAAAAGTAAAATCAAATCAATTTCCTAATTGATATATAGCTTTTAATCAAGCAATGACACTTTTTTAAATTAATATTCAATAAGCGAAGACGCTGATGTGTATGAACTTGATTTCCATAAAAAAGTGTCTTTGGCCAAGAGTGAGTTAGTAAAATTTTTCTTCAGGAACAAATTATACCATTAAGACTGATACGCGACCTGTCGATATTGTTTTTACACCTCAGTCAAATAATATGGGATGCGAGAGGTCCGATCCGGTGACCGTAATCTCCGGGCGCGCGGGTCGCTTACCTGAAGCGGCGCGCACCACTACTTGTAACTCCTCACTGCGGAGTTAGTTTTACGAGTTCCATTTTCGGCAATAGCTTATTTTATAGACTGAAGTTCAAGGAATATGGTCATATCATTTATTTAATTTTTTACCCCCGATCCTCTAAGGGAAATTTGCACAAGAAAAGTTCGTTTATAATTTTCCATATTACAAAAAAGAGTTTCCAATTAAAAAATATATTATTAAAATAGACCAAACCTTCCCGATTAAAATAAACAAAAAAAAATCAAGTCAATACGACAAATAGTTCCTGAGATAAAAATTCTAAAGTACACCCGGTTTCACGAAAATAGGCAAAAATTGAAAACTTTGACTGCCTGTATTTTGTAAACAAATTTTGATAATAGCAAAATGATGACTTAAACCTCCCCTAATTTCATGTCGACTACATCATATTCAATTTTGAACAAAATCCCTGATGTCGAGGTCAAAAAGTGATCGATTTGGCGTGGAATGACCCATTTTCAACAACTTTCTCCTATACATATAATAGGCGGTCGGCCTTAGTTTTAAAGTTATGAGCCAAAATCGACATCGGTGATGGTACGAATAAGTTGACCCAGTGGACAAGTACAAAAAAAGGTGATCTTATAAAAAAAGATAGTTAGACTTATGTTATCTTTGTTCATTGGGTTAACTTAAATCCACTAGGTTCTTCTAATGTCTTGGGTCGCCTGGGGGATTTTTTTTGGACGTCTACACTGGGTCAACTTATTCCGCTTATGGAAAGTAAAGGTTTCATAAACAATGTTCAAGTTCAATAATTAAAGCTAAATAGTCCCCTCCTTATATAATAATTGGTTGTCGGGCCCGTGCTATATTTGTAGAAACAGCAGAAAAACGGCTATCACGCTGTCACGGATGCGTACGTGTAATCAGAATTCAATACAGTAGTAGCAATAGTTTTTTGCAAATATTTCATAAACTAAGACCGATTGCCTATTATATGTGCAGGAGAAAGTTGTTTAGAACGATGAACTTAACAATATATCCAAAGATAATCGAAATCGGTGGTGGTGTGACTAATCTGCAGTTCACCAAAGAAATTTTAGTGTATATTATATTTATGTACGTGACAGAAAAAGGTCTGAAAGATGCACAATACAGCGGGCATACAGTTCGGAACAGGCACACTATTAGGGACACACTAATATAGTCTTTCCGTTTTCAAAGTATACACTAACTGTAGAAAAATCTAGACACGCGGTAGCGTCTCGACGCCAAGTACATGAAGTAATATCCTGTTTATAAGTATGTCGACTGTCGCTGCCGTGTATCTTCACTCGAGAATCGGCTATTCCAACCTTACCTGAAACTTATTTCATTAATATCTCATCACGCGGGCAATATTGTCTACATTTAAAGGGATTTTTCTTATGTAAACCACATTTGAGCTTTCCAATAAGACCAAATTCAATAAAATTGGTCCACGTATGACAGAGATATCATAATATCATCAAATGGATCAGTCGGAAATTGTACGATTTTTCTTCTGATTCTTCTCTTATTCAGGCACATTTTTGTCAACATAATACGTATATGAGTTACACGCGCCCATTCAACCAAAAGGAACTAACACATGTTTTACTCGTCGACTCTCGGAATCATTTGGCAGGGCTCAGCGGCCGTCAGCGAAAAGAGAACCTGCTAAGTGTCGAGTGACATTTCGGACGTACCAGCATAGGGTTATCTGTAGTAGAAGGTTATTATCTTTCTAAAAAGAAGTGAAATCCTAACAAAAAACTTAACAAAAGTAAAAAAATTATGCCAAGTACATAAAAAAGTCAAGGACGAAAAGGGGTACCATAAAAAAATAGAAGATCCCACAAAAAAAATAGAAAATTACAATATAAAAAAAATTGAAATCAACATGAGCTGCAAGTACATATCCCCATAGAAGATTATAGAAAAAGAAAATATGCGAAATTAAAATAAGCTGCAAGTACATATGATATGAATCATAAAAAAATAGAAGATAATAATTACAATACAAAAAAGGATGTAAAATCAAAATGTGTTGCAAGTACATAAATGTGCTTTCCAGCAGCGTGCAAAGGCGACAATGTGTAACACAATGTAAGATTCAATTGCTTCTCGAGTTTCATTTTCTACTGAACGATTTCGCCGTGCGTCTTCTTTTTTACAATATGTGGCACAATTCTTTCTGACTCTAATATTTGCTGCATCCATAATCTGTTTATACGTTGATGTATTTTCATTAAATACTTTTAATTGCCACTAGAGATAATTTTCGGTGCCATTCTCCGAACAGTGTTATTGAAGCTTTCGTTTGTATTCTGTGTGTATCCATCGATGCATTTCGCTAATAAATTTTCATCCGAAAGTTTTTCAAAAATTGACCGAATACCCTCAATGATATCTTTAGAAGAAGGCGGTTTATGTTCATAACTATGTAGTGTTCCTTCAACGTTTGCTCTTTACCAAGAGCACTACGACTCTAGTCCTTGAGGACATTAATCACGCTGAGACTTTTCATCAGTCGAACATTTAGAAAGTAGTCCATATAGCGTTCTTTATATTTATTAAGAATCGCTATTTCTTCTTATGTCTAAGCCGTAGTAAAAACTGAATTTGTCAATAAGTCTTCCACTTAGTCTTCCTCTTCCAGCAAGACGTTTTGTTTTCTGGCAAGCGCGAAGCAATGTGTCTATATGTTTCTGAACATGGCCGACACATTCTTTTTTTGTAATTTCCACTCGATGACCAAACGAAATAGAATTAATTATGCCTTTGTCTGTTTTGGTATCGTCGTCACGAATGTAACAAATATATTTGACGCTATATATTGACTCGGAATGCATAAATATTTCGCGAATAGCATCAACTTCTATCTTTCCTGCTAATCCTTGATAATTTATGGAACATTGGCCTTCGTGTGTACTAAACTACTCTGTATATTATACGATATCCTTCTTAGAGCTCCAAAATTCACAGGCCCTGCAGTAACTAAATTTAACGATGACATAGAAGATATTACCGTTATAATGGTCTATCACACTAGATACTCCGTATAAAGAGTTGAATCTGCGTTTTCTCCACGTTTCATCTCCTGAAACTGTAAGTCCTTCCATGCCGAGACCTCTATTTGTTTCCTTTGTCAATTTCTTTTTCTCTTCAACACTTTGGTGTAACACTTGCTTGCAAATAGTTGATTAAGCTTTTAGTAAAGAATTTACTATTAAATTATATGTGGCCTGGAAGACCGGTCGCGGCAGGTCCATTATTCCACAAAATATTCTTGCTCCAGCTAACCCTATTCGAAGAAGCCAAATAGCAAACACAAATCTACGATTTGTTTCGGACATGTTTCTTGCATACACGTAACATTAATTTTTAAACCAAGGCCATGAACAGCCACACAACTGAATTGCACATCACTTTCACAATGTTTGCATTTCACATGTTCACTTATCCTAGAAAATACAGTACTAAAGTTTAATATAACATAAGATATAGTTTCATTTATAGAAACATTGTCATCTATTGCACTTCAAAGTTTTCTTGCAGATGCACTGGTGGACACTTTTTCTACTGCTTTTTTCAAAAGGATATATTAGATGCTTCCTCTTCCTCGAACGATCTTTCCTAATGCTTGGAGAAGCCCTAGCTTTGCGAGGAATTTTCGCTTTCGACGGCATAATTTTAAGAAACTTCGTTTCACTTTTTTTAACAAAGTGCAAGGAATAGTAGATTGAATGCGTAGTGAAATTCTTCCTAACCTTGACTTGTATGCTTTGGTACTAATTTTCAAAGTGTACCCAAATATTACTGTACCCTACATACCTATTCCGTCCGTGGCAATCGTGATCGCCGCGGGTCGGTTAGTAATACTCGGCCACGCGATCCTGTGTCGTTAAAAACTGTATAAATTCATTAATTTTTAAAATATCGATATGAAATTTTCAGGAAATATTCTTTAAACATGAAGCTTTTAAATATGTAAAAAACGAAAAATTGATTTTTTAACCTATCTAGGTAGATGTAACCCTTAACCAGAATAAAATATACTCTGTTTGGAACAATAATTCTATCATTTCAACTTTGACTGCACATCACGTACAATCCTTTGATAGCACAGTACGTGTGTACAACTACACGAGGTCTCCGCATGGGGTCTCCGCATTTTTGAACGCATATAACTAACAAACGAAGCCTCAAACCCGAAATCGTTATTTTTGAGTTTCCTCCTATTTTGGTTTGTAGAATCAACCCTTTAATTTATTCCGTACTGTTCGAAAATACTGTATAATGACATAATTATGAAAGCATTATAAAGATACATATTCTTCATAAATACAATACTGAACTTCTTTACGTAAGGGCCCATCAAATATTTTTTAGTCAAAAAAGCTTCTAACTGTAGCATAAAGAATGATTTTTGTAAGTTGATTTTTTGTGGTAAAAAGGAAGGCGTACTTCATAGGGTGAAACATGATTTTCTTACAGCATGTGCAAGGAGCATTACAAATAGTTTTCGTAGGAGACACACAGTAGAGGTAAAAATAAGACTAAAAACGATATTTCTTGGGACTACAATATTGGTAATGTAATAACAGTACCAAAATATTAGAGCGAGTATAGGCTAGGCAATACTCGCATCTTGCCCTCTGTGGTACTGTAGTTTTTTCGGGTGATAGCTGTTGAATACGCTCTAAGGCACGTTTTTGTTCATATGCTTACAACCACGCTTTGCTACTAATTATTATACTCCTTTAACTCTAACAAATGTTTTGTTAGAAGATTAAATTCTAGCGCTTGGTGTTTTTCAATGATTTCAATGGATTTGTTTGTCCTAATATTTTAAACTGTTTTTTTAATTTTTTTTTCAAATTGATGCTTTGTGGGAGATTGAATTCTATAGGGTAGATTTTTCAAGAGACCGCATATACTTAGCGTGTTTTTGTGTACCTTTTTAAGGTATTTGGGGAGATCTATGTTGTTCATAGCCACTTGTTTCAGGGCTGAGTTTTTTACAAAATGTAGTGAACCAAGAATTGCTATTATTTTGCTTATAACGTAAAAATTCAAAATTCTTCTTCGTGGGTATGTTGTGTTTTAGTACATAGTATTCACGTACAAATTTGTAAAATGATCGATCAACATTTAGTTAAGGAAAACAACAAAAGTATGCTAATTTTTAATACATTTTTTAAACAAATTGATATTTTCAAAAACTGTTTAGTTAAATGGATTCGTCGTTGAAAAGTATCCAATCGCCTCATTTACGCCATTTTGCTAGACCCAATAGTTTTCGAGCGAAATATGTTTTCCACCCCCAATTTTGGCGATGATTTTCATTCCTTCGATATGGATACCAGCAGATAAAAAAATACGTGTCTAATATTTTTGGCTAATCTACAAACATACCAAGTTTCATAAAAATCTGACATTTACACTTCGGGATGTTCCCTTGTAACTTGAATTTTCTATAAATTTATAAAATAGATACACAGTTTAGTTACTAATAAGGAATAGTTTAATGGTAGACAAACACGTGACGTTTTAAATTTTTATAATTTACCTTGTTTGACAGTTGGCAAGTCACGTCGAACGATTCCGAGGGTCGACGAACGAAACATGTGTTAGTTCCTTTTGTCTGAATGTGACCATGTAACGCGTATATGTATTATGCCGAACAAAATATAAATCGTACAAAATTATTATGGAAATGAAAAAATGAAGAAAAAGAATCCTGACCTTTTCATGTGACTCATGAGATGATATTACGGTTTGTATGTCCTACGTGAACCACTTCTTTTGAAATTGATCTCATTCGAAAGCTCATATTCAGTTTATATAACGAAAATCCCCTTTTTAGAGCATATTGCAAGCGTGTTGGGATATTGACGAAATGAATTTCGGGTAAGGTTGCGATACTCAGTTTTTGGGAAAAGATATGCGGCAGTGATTGACTCATGATCTTGGCGTCGACATGCTACCGCGTCTCTTGATAAAAATATAACTTTATCAAAAACGTAACTGATATCGCTCTAAAGATTATCATTTACAAAAACGAACCAGAGCCTAAAGATAATAGTAATAAGGAATTCACATTGCACAAAAATGCATTAAAATCAGAATGCAACTTGTAGAGGTGTAACCAGAAAAAGAAACTGATATCTGGACTCCAGAACCAAAGTATATTAAATCCATTTGTTTTCTACGTGACTTAGTACACTTTGGCTGTGAGGTCCAGATATTAAATCAGATGATGATGATTAAGAAATTATTGATGTCTTGCAGGAAATATTTTAAATATTCAATTAGGTATTATGCCTTACGGTTAAGCTGATGACTCATTTTTAGAAATTTCTAATGTATTCATAACATTCAAAATTAAGAATATTATACATGTACAGTAGCGATCAGCTAGTTAAGACCGCTTGGTAGTTCGGTATATAAACGTTGCACATATTTAAAAAATTGAAATTTTCGCATATTTAACTTATATATAATAAACCCTAAAGTATATTATACCATAATATTGCAATAAGTTTATTTTCTATATTATAATTTACACATATTTTTGACATTTTCTTGTATTATACCGTTATAATAGGGGACAGCTATGCAAGACCGATAGGTTTTTATCACATTTGCTTAGCTACCGTCATTGTTGACATGATTCTTATAGTCTGACATGTTCAAGAATGTAAACAATAGCAAATCAGTCTACAAACATGAGTCGAAGAAAGAACATTATCCCTGAACAGAGAAACCAAATTAAATTATTGAGAGAAGAGGGATACTCATTTTCGGTAATTGCTGAAAGATTAAACATTTTCAAAACAGCGTGTGTACAAGCAGTGCAGTTTATACTAAATACAGGTTCAGCAAATAATGTGCCACGAAAAAAAGACTTCGTAATACAACAGTCAAAGAGGACCGTGTTCTTCATCACATCTCTGAAGCTGACTGACACAAAACAGCGAAACAAGTACTTAATGAATCTGGTACCGAAATTAGTAGCAAAATTAGTGTTCGCACAGTGAGAAGAAGATTGAATGAATTTAATTTTATGGGTCGTGTTGCTCGCAAGAAGCCGCTCATTTCTGAGCGTAATAGAAAATTACGTTTACGGTTCGCTACAGAACATTGATAGATACCGGACGGCAGTTGATTGGTCAAAAATTATTTTTATCGATGAGTCCTAATTTGGCTGTCAGCGACGACACGCCCGCCGCGGCAGTGCGACTCGACGCAGCGTCAACTTTCCGCAATTTTCACAGGGCCAATTTTAAAATGTCCATCTTTTTGAAAGTTTGTCCATCAAGGGGAAGGATCAAACTATATTTTCCTTTTTTTCAGATTTTTAAAATCGCGCTTCATCTTAAAAACCTGCATTTGTTTAAAATAATTGCAAAAAAGATGATTAAAAAACAATTTTTTTTACAATAAGTACCGTAAAGCTTATCTCCATCCGCTTACTAGGTCAATAGCTATAATTTTTTAAAAAAATGGTAGCACTTAACTTCAAACAGCTGTAAAATCAACAATTTCCAAAATTTTGAAAAATCCTTTGGGGTACGTTTAAATATCGTTAAAGACTACAACATATTCAAATTTAAGCAAATTACAAGAACTGGCTCCGAAACGTGCCCGATTTCGCGTGGAATGACCCATAAGAATATTATCATGGACATCAAAATCTCCAGATCTCAATCCCATTGAGATATTATGGATAGATGTGGACAAATATATTAAACAGAAAAAAAAACAAAAAATTTAAATGAACTCTACGCTGTTATGGAAGAAGGATGGCGAATATAGAAGGATTGTGACGAAGTTATTCGACAAAAAGGAGATCCAAAGCGTTATTAATTACGTTTTGAGTTTTATTTCACGAAATTTTCTAAGTTTCATTGATTTTAACTGTATTTACAATATTAATCTGATGTAGTCTTAAATAGTTGTCTGCTGTTATAACGACATAATCTAAAGAAATGTTAGAAATATATATAGTTTGTAAAGTTAAAAATAAAATTATTGTAATATTATGATATAATATACTTCAAAGTTTATTATATATGAGTTTAATTTGCGAAAATCTCAATGCTTGAAATATGTGTAATGTTTATTTACTGAACTATCAAGCGGTCTTAAGTAGCTGACAGCCACTGTACCTTGACACTTATCAAAAAGCTGAAAGATATTTCACATTGTAAAATGATGAGCATCTAACAAAAAACTGAAACCATGTAGAATTAGATTTTTTTTTAATATTCTAACCAAAGCAAGTGTTTTGAAATGTAAAAAAAAGGCAGTAGGAGAAATATGGTTTGCTAATTCTACTATGCGCCACCCATTTTTTGTAACTGCAATGTCACGAAATAGATTTACAGATTGCAGTGTTTTCACGATTTAACGATAAAAGGATTAAAGCTACAAAAATGACAAATTAGTTGCAATTAGAAATGTATAGAGTTTGTTTGTAAATAGTTGCATAAAATTTTTTAAATCATGTGAGAATATAGTAGTTGACGAGCTGTTGGTTGCCTTCAGAAGACAATGTTCTTTTAAACAATACATAACATCAAAATACGCTAAATACGACATCAAAATTTGTACCACTGCTGAAGATTCTACTGGTACATTTGTTAATGTGCCAAAAAAACAAAATAAAGTATATAGTGACAGATTTGATTGAGCTATATTTTCAGAATCCCACAAATTCAGAACTCAGATTCTGGCATTTTCTTGATTAAGGATGTTACTACCTGAATTATTACTTGATCGCCAAATTGTTTATTAAGTCGTTAAAAATCGTGTGGATTTAGAATTTCTACTGAAGGTAATCGCCTTCCACTAATTCGCACTGCATTTGGCTATATTTTCCGAGCTAACGCATGATTCCCGCTGTTTCGTCAATAGTACGCTATTTACTTATATATTGTTGCTGAATGTAAACATTTTGTAAATAAAGAAGTTGCAAAAATTATAAGAAATGCAACATCATTTTTTAAGAGAACAATAGAGTTGCGATCCATGGTTTCTTTCACAACGTTGGTTCTTATGACTGGTACAACACGATTAAACAAAAAAAACTTCTTTTTTGACCTTGATTTTCAAGGTCAAGGTTAATTTTGCGGGTAGATTTTTACACCAATTTTCACCAAATCGTAGATGTAGAATCACGCTATCGTGGCCGTGACACATAATTTTTAAACATCCTGTACCTCTAATTGGTACAGTTTAATGAAAAGTTTCGCAGTACGTTATATTACAAGCAATATTTGAACAGAATAAATTATGAGCATTTATAAAGAAGTAAATATGATCGAAATTATACCGTGTTTGGTGCTATTTTAATCAAAAAAATCTCATCAATCAGTTTGTGAAATTTTCATTGATAAAAAGCTAAAACAAAAAAATTTTAATACTACATTAGTATTGTTTCATCTCTACAGAATCCAGGATCCTAACATCACTAACGCGTAGCTCCAGATGTCTGCTACCGAGAGAATATTGTAATACGTTTTTCTACTATACCGAAAGATGTACAAAAAATATGTATTTTAGTCAGTCTGTAAGCTTTTTTAAATTATGAGATATAAAAAAGATAACAAAAATACATCATTCAGATGACCAAGTCACACAGTCCAATCTGAATATAGAGAAATAGGGCATATATTCCTTATTACAGTACTCCCGAGATATCGCCAAACCTGGGATAAAGTCTCGTCGTTATTCCCACCACTGCGGGAATGAGGAACCTCTGGGAATCAATGAAGCGTGAAATGTGATACAATTCAGCTCGTGCGATGCTCCTTTGCGAATAGACAAAGACTGATATTTGAAAGATTAAGAAGGTATTTAAAGGGGTAGACTTGTATATTTCAGGACAGCAACATTATCGACAAAATTAGACAAAAACAGAGGTATACGCTATTACACTTTTCTTCCGTATATTAGAAGATTTTGTTGAGCTGGCACTTTCCAGCTCATTGAACAGAGGAAGATTCAATCGAGCGCGCTCTGGTCATGATTTATTCAGATTCTATTGATGTTCAGTAATATGAATGTTCAAAGTAAAGCAAAAATTAACAAATTTACAGCCATGAAATCAAAGCACTTTTAGGTAATTTACAGACTATTCTAAGCGAAATCATGACTAGAGCGCACTCCACTGAACCTTCTTCTACTGAATAAACCCTTTCCCAGCTTATAATCTTTTAATATCAGAAAGAAAAGTGTAATAGTGTTTTAGCAATGCTTTTAGCTAGGTTAAGGATAAAACAGAAAAGAAATGACAAGTTCAGTTCGGCTGGTGCACAACAGATGGCGCACAGTGGTCCGGATCGAGAAATTTAATGACATTTTGCGAAAAAGCTAATTTGTTCAAATTGATATCCACTGAATGTTTACTGCTTATTAATTGCCCAATAATCCAGAAAATGACAATTTTAATATTATTTAATAAAAACTTTAATGATAATGAGCACATAAAGTTGAACGTTTTAAGATAGTACTTTTGATGTTATACAACTGTTTCCTTTCTTCGCGGTGTTTCTGATATTTTTGTTCAATATTCTCCTTTCATATTTTTTTTAAATAAAGAGTATTCTTGTGAAATACAAAATCATACTTTACATTAATAATTACTCTGCGAAATATGTTAAAAAAATAATGCTGAATGAAATACAAAAAATTCTTAATGTTCTCTATAATTATTAAGAAATATCTTTCAAATTCCAAAGAATTCCACTTTCTAACAAATTAGAATATTTACAGCACACTTTCCTTTAAATAATTATGGAAAAATCATTTCCCCCTGCGTCCCAGTCTTCAAATTATTAGTGTTTGAAGGTATCAACGTTTTTTTAAGCCGTATAGTTTTACGTACGTTTATCATTCGTATTATTCGTTTTATTTACGTGTAGGCAAAACTCTTCGGAAAATTTGTGTGATATTGTTGTGAACCTGCAAACGTACGTTACATCGAAAATTTGTCTTTATTGTTAACTGTACAGTGTCCAAATTGGTTTTGAGATTTCGGCAATGCTCAAAGTAAAACCTAAAGTATAAAGAAGATGCTATTAATGATTTTTCGAAATGTTCAAAAGGGAAAAAGTTACAAAGTATGCCAATATATAAGTTATACTTCAAATACGTTTCTCCCTAATAAATATATGTTGAAAATTTGTGACTGATTCTATGACATACTTTGGAAGTACTTTGTTTTAAAATCAAACAGATTTTACAAAACTGAAATTAATTTCATACTACATAAAGAATCCCATTTCTTATTGCAGGTTATTTCTTCCCCCTATAAAATAAATATCGAAAAATTTCGTCAATATGCTGAAGACACAGCAAAGCATTATGTACAATATTACAGCTGGTACTACATGCCGGCTTTTGTACATAAATTGTTAATACATGGAGCAGAAATTATAGAATACGCATTGATTCCAATCGGGCAGCTCTCTGAAGAAACTCAGGAAACTAGGCACAAAGATTTTAAAAGAATCAGAAGTAAAAATACGCGAAAATGTTCCCGATTAGTAACAACAAACGAGGATATACTGTACCGGTTACTTTTGTCGTCCGATCCCTATATGTATATCCAACATGCGCATAAAATCATGTACAAAAAAAATTAAAAATTTAGATCTCGAATTAATAATAAAATAACTTATGTATGCAATAATAATAATATGGTTAAAATAATATTTTTATTATTTTTTCTGAAACCTATTTGTAGCTTAATATTAGTTAATTATTAAGTCCAAATTGCGTATAAATATCTCTTACGGTTCAAAAAATATATAAAAATGTCACTAAATTTCTCGATCTGGACCACTGTGCGACGCCTATTCAAGAGGCTCATGATGCCCAAATCTGGCATGGCACATATTGCAAATTTTCCCCTTCACTACACATATTATCGTACGAGTCGCGTGCATTGTTCATGTCCCACAAGAAGTCCAGTGAAATATCGTTCCGAGGGACATTGTAAGGTTCGAACAAGAGGTGAGCTTGGCGGTTCGGGCAGCTTCGTAAAGAAGCTAGAAATGCTTAGGTCCAAGTCGCCGGCAAGCGGTACGAGCCACAGACAATCCGTTTGACATTATAGATATTTTCACTTTCCAACTCGCAAGGAGACTCTTCGATGCAATCCTCAAAAATTCTTGTAAAATTTTAAAGGATAAATCTAAAAATCAAATGACGACATTCTGTGGAATATTTCGTGCCAATTCATCTTTTCTATGAACGATTAAATTAAAACAAGTTTATGTACAATATGATACAATCTAGAAGGGGCGATTCTACGTGTAATAATAAACCAAAAATAAAGAATGCAATTGTTTTACAAGATACTTAGTTTCTGAGGAAAATGAATTTAAAGATTTGTCTGGTACACGTACGGAAAAGTAAGTAGTGCCAACGTCATGATAAGGACTGATAACATATTTTTAATAATTGTATTGCTTTACATTTACCATTTACATATATTATGGAATGAATTGTTGAAAGTGCCATCTTTGTTGATAAATGCAAATCCTTGTTTTCTGAATCAGAAAATCGCGTACTGACATTACGGTGCTCTGCTGTTTTAATTTCTATAAAGCATCTATTATTTCTTCTAACTGCAGAAGATTTAGAACGCTTTCTGCGTACACTGATTCTTTCGTACGATTCGATAAATAGCTTAGCATTTAAGAGATTAAAGCATCATAATACGGTAATATCATTCTATGATTCTGTGATTCACAAGAACATGGATGCGATATCTGCAACTTGATATCCAATGAATCAACAACAATTGTGCTAGTCAAAACATACAAAGTCTCCTCTAATACGCAATAACCCCAATTCTCTTAGTATCGTTTCTGTCACTGAAACGTTTAGATCATTTCGAGATGAATGCCGTATACGCTAAACGATTCGAAGCGGTCTTCTTGTGCTATCACCCGAACGGATCTAAAATGAGTGTTAGAGATGTAGCAAAATATTTGCATAAGTCTCGCGAATTTTGTAAATAAGTGGGTGCAACGATATAAGGAATCAAAGTGTGTCGATGATCTCTCTGATCGAGGTTCGAAGCGAGTTACGACGAAAGGGGAAGATAAAGTGATTCGGCAGCTTTTTTCGAAAAATCTGACACTTTCCATACGTAAAGAACAAACAGTTTTAGCGAAAAAGGGTACAAATATAGGCATGTTAACAATCAAGCATCGGTTGGAAGACAATAGAGTTGCATGGCGTATTACAATTTCAAAACATGCAATTATCCAAAGAAGCATTAAACATCCAATAAAAGTTCATGTTTCGGGGTGTTTCAACATTCGGGGTGTTATAGCACGTGCATTCAATTACACAATCGCATTCAGATCAATGATTTCGCGCCGAGTTAGTGAATTCCAGGATAGTTGGCGATACATGCCCCCCCCCCCCCCCCCCCCCGCCGTTTTGCCACCCGAAAGGTCGCTGATCGCCAGAATAACCGATGAGTCCAGCGCACTACAGATCGCGAGAGTACCAGAGCTAAACAGTGTTTGAATAAAAAGTAGTAAAGTTTACGGCGAGTTCCAACTCCTTAACCTGGCCAAAGAATCCAAAATCCTATCTTCTTCGCACCTAACGGCGATCGAAGGTAGAATACGCTAGCTCTAGCAAGTGAACGAAAGAGTGACAGCAGGGGCTTAAATTGTACAAAAGGGGTCTCCTAGTATCGGTGAAACATTGGTTTGATGGAACCAGAGACCAGTGGACACGTCAAGAGGGCGACGATCCCAAACACCGAAGTCATCTTTGTATAGAATGGAAAACAGGGAACGGTATTAACGTCTTAGATTGGCCATCTCAGTCCCTCGATGCCAATTCAATCGAAAATGTTTGGTCTGTTATGAAATATAAACTCCGAGGAAAACGTATTTTAAAATTGAAAACACTAGTTCGTCGTATTCCAGAAGTATGGAGATCTCTTCTTGTCTCATATGCCGGAAAGTAGGTTGAAAGTATGCTCAGACATTCTCAAGCAATAAATAATCACTAATAGTGGTGATTGGACACATTATTAAGTGAGTGCGTATTAGTTTTATAGATGTAACTTCGATCTATGTAACATTGTTTACGAAAAAGATTTATTTTCACTGAGATACCGTGTCCGAGCGTGGACACGGTATATGTATCACGCGTCCTCCCACATTTTGTATCAGACTTGGACATTATTTGAATTAACATTTCGAATATATTTTTATTCTTAGCATCTTCGAATGAGAATTACAAATAAAATAAAATTATGTCAAAATAACGGATAATTTTTTAGTTAAATAGAAACTTATTTAAATAACTTCTCAAATAATTATTAAACATATTGCAATGATATTTACATGTGCCAATACTGCTTAATTTGGAAAGTAATTCGCCGCGGAGTTATTAACGAATAAAGTTCAAAAATTTATACACGAAATATGAATAACAGTTTTATTCGATAAACAATTACTCGTTGGTTACGAATAAATCTGTACTGACATCCGTTATTCGGAAATAAACTTTATGAATTTATTCCTCACTTTTTATCCCTTATTCTAAATAAAATATGCTCAACTCTGCCTTCCTATGGTTAGAATTTTATAGTCTCCTAAGGAATGCGGTTGAATATCCGCAGATGATAATTATTTTCTTATAATGAAAGATTCCAAGTACGATACACAGCATGGAAAAATTTTTTTTTTAAATATTTGAATTGCATGTAACAGCATTTCACAAATATTATAATTTTTATACACAAATTTTCATTTATAAATCCATATCTAACTGATATATTTGAACTTCTACCAACAACCTCCAAAAACAGAACTGTACTAACTGCTGTGAAGATGTTGTGACTTGTATTAATTTTACACAGTTAAATTGTTTATTGTTAATTTAAAACATTTATATGTAATTCTAATTTTCCGTTAAACCTACATACAGATACATGTATACAGGGTGTTCCACATAAGGTGCCGGAGACGAAAAAACCTTTTTCTTTGGAAAAATATTCTCTGAAGCTTTGTTAACGAGTTATTAACGAAAAACATCGACCAATCAGAGAGCGCCTATAGTCCCAGAGCACCTGTCCGGTGACAGGGCACAAGCTACGTGTAGCGTTTACTACTCGCCGTGCTCGAGCGTTGTACAAGAAACTCAAGATCTTTACGTTATTATCCAAATTTTCTTAAACTATTGAAATAAAAATTCTGGAAAAGATTAGGAACACGTTAGCTATTGCGACACATATTATGGAATTTTTTCAGATTTTTAAATTAATTATCCAAGTTGTGAAAAATAAAAAACGAGGAAAAAGAATTTAAAAATGCCAATTTAGTATTGTAGCAAAACTGGATTTACGATAATATTAATTCATTACATAAATATCACTAATACCATTGTGTAACATTTTTTTCACAGTCTTTAACTTGACACGCCATACTAAAAAAATAAAAAGTAATGTTTTCGTAGTTCCTACGAATCGTATATTATTTTACTGTGTATCAAAACATTGAAAATTGTACAAAAATACTTATTTCATAAGGAATGAACGAAAATTGGACGTATTAGTTGCTGTAATCGGTAAAAACTACGGAAACACCGATTTCTATTTTTTAATTATGATGGATCAAAGCAAAAAATGTTTAAATAACTAGAGGTTAATAATATGACTCCCTCACTCGAAAGTAAAAGTAAAACTTACCCATTCGGAAAGAAATTCACCTGCTGTTTGAACAATTGTTGTTCTGAGTCACTGTGCCGATCCCGGTCGTTGGGGGATGATGCCCGGTAATGTGTACATTGTAGCTGTAGCACAGGGTCTGCTGATCGCAGGTATATTATACCGCACGAAGCCACCTTGCATTTATGACACTTCGCGGTCACCAACACTGATCACTTTACCAAGCAAGCACTTGACCTTTTAACGATCGACAATTGCGACACGCATCGAATCAAAATCCCCACAATCGTGGATTATTTTGAAACGTTACGCGGCGCGGTATTCGCAACGCCGTGGCATTCCGTAAATAAAACCAAGATGTTACACAGTTCGGCGGCGAAATTACGATCGATACTGACGATTTTTTCCGAAGTATCTTTTTTCACACCCTCACATCCTTCCAGCGCGACTTCTCGGGGTGTAGCTTCGTCGAAATACTCGAATTTGATTTGTTAGTTGATACCAATGAGGTTGGATCTTCCTCGGTTACTTTTTTTAGTGGAGGTGGTAGTCTCCTCTTCGAGTCGAAAAAGTCGCAAGCAAATTCATGGGGAAAAATAAAGGCATATCGGATTAGTGTAGGAGACCGTAACGAGTGTAGGGTGGTCCTTATTTTTTGACTTTTGAAAAATTGTCGCGGCACCCTGTCATATGATTCTCTACTCTAAAATATAAACTAATATTTTTTTATTTAATTTTTGGAAAGGTTTTAGAGGTCGCTACCAGCAGTCAAACTTTCAGAAAAAGCATTATATGGCCATTTAAACCATGAATCCGACTAATTGATTCCAGCATGTTTATTAGCCCATTTTAAAGTCAAATAGCATATAGAGAGACTCACTTTGGTCAACCCCTTCCCCTACTCCTTTTCTGTGCCTACACGTCGCGGTTGAGCCCCATCCCGCTCTTCAGTTGTCCTTAGCGAGAGAACGCACATTTATTTTCCTAAAGCATACGTATTTGTTTCAACTTGTCATGGCGTCCACAAGTAGTGGCGTGAGTTTACTAACTAAAAATAAAACCAACATTTGGCTTATTGGCCAGTCATTACCAAATCTGAATCAGTCAAAATTGCCTTTTATTAGTGAAGTATTACGTTTATTTTTTTATTACAAAAGCAAAGAGAAGAAAACCATTCGTGATGCTGCGACTGTGGCTGCATGCGAAGTGATAAATTTGTGGGAAAAAGCTAGTATACCAACAAGATTGAAAAAGCATATAATCAGTAAAATAGAACAACACTTCAAAGAGTGGCAGAATCTGAAAAAAAATAAAGAGAATAAGAAAAAACGTTCGAAAGTATTAAAGAAGAAAGAACAAGACTAGCAATAAAAATTAGAAGATTTGTTTGATATTGCTCACTCTGAAGCTTTAAGTATTATGACTACAGAAGAGGATAAGCAGTTTTTATTAGCACAACAGAAAGGTCGCCAGGGTTTAATTGGTTCAGTAGATAAAAAAGTTTAAAAGAAAGTGAGGAATCGAAACGGAAAGCAGAACGTCTTCAAAAATTACGTGAACGTGAAAACAGAAGTATCTCGGCTTTGACAGAAAAGTGCTTACTTTCTTCTCCTTCCACCAGCGAAGAAACAACTGTATCTAATTTCGAAGTCTTATCAGAATCTTCAAAAGCGCAACCGCCACAAAAGCGAGCTCGAAAGGACATAATTAATAGCCACTTAGCTGCTAGCCTTGATGTCTCTAAATTAAGTGACAGAAAAGCAGCTGTGGTCGTAGCATCTACTTTGAAAAGTGCAGGATGTGACCCTTCAGAGTTTAATGTTAATAGATCTTCCATTCGTCGACAGCGTTTGAAAAATTGGAAAGCAATAGCAGAATCTCTCAAAAGCGAGTTCAAACCTGATTTGCCATTAACAATTCATTGGGATGGAAAGTTAATTGAATATATTAGTGGACACGAAATTGTAGATCGTCTGTTAATTTAGGTATCAGGACATGGGGTCGACCAGCTTCTAGCGGTTCCAAAATTGGATCGAGGAACAGGCGAAGCATGTGCATCAGCTGTCTATGAAACAATAAATTCATGGGACTTGTGCGATAAAGTAAAATATTTATGTTTTGACACTACAGCCGTAAACACCGGTTTGAGAAATGGAGCTTGTATTCTTCTAGAGCAGAAAATAGAAAAAGATACGCTTTTGCTTGCTTGTCGACATCATATAATGGAAATTATGTTAGAAGCTGTAGTGAGTCAATCGCTCCGTCTGTCTACTGATCCTGATATACAACTGTTTAAAAGGTTTAAGAACAACTGGGACAAAATTGACCAAAGCAATTATAAAACAGTAATTTCTGATACCACGTCCTCAAACATCGTAGAAAATGTTGCAGCAGACAGGATTTCTTTCGCACAGAAACAGCTACAAGTATATCAACCTCGAGATGATTACAAAGAGTTGTTGCATCTCACAATCATTTACTTGGGAGAAGTTCCTGAAAAAGAGATTTCATTTAGGAGGCCTGCTGATCTTCACCTGCTAGATGGATGGCGAAAGTTTTGTATTATTTGACGATTTTCCTATTTAAACATCAATTTAAACTGACGAAAAAGGAACAGAAAGCTGTGAAAGATATATTTATTTTCACAGTCATGATATATAAAATACTGGTTTCAAGCCTCTGCCGGATGGTCAGCACCGAGAAACGACTTACAATTATTAAAAGACCTTACAGACTTACAAAGTATAAATCAACCGATGGCCACTATGATCATCCGATGTTTGTTTCCCTCTTCCCCAATTTTCGTAAACCTTTTCGACCAATAGGGGAAACCTACCTGTGTAGTAAAGATTTGACGAATCTTTTACATGCACGTAAATGCATTTCAGGTACACCTAGAATCAGGATCTCCTTTATAAACCGCTTGGAAATTAAATTCAATAGAATGACAAACCGTTTTCTGGTTTTGCCGTTTAAATACAAAATATAAAATAAGTTATTTTTCCGTATCATTTTCCTATCCTTCCCATAAAAAGATTGATCTGTATTTCTTTTCTTTCGAAATATTTCAACGAATATCTGTTTATTTGTTCGATTTTGTTTTATAAAAATATTTTGAAAGGTAGCAGGGTAAATAGAAATAATAAATTGGGGGGTTTATTGAGTAATAATACAAGAATAACTGTACGGTCACTACATGTGCAGCGTGATAAAAAGCAAGGCTCGGTCGCAGGACGCAGACATCGATATAGTTAAAGGGATTCGAATATAATTAATGTATTTAACCCTCGACGCGACGACGAGTTAGTCTCTGCCAGACAATCGTTGACGAAATGTTTAAGGGCAAAAGAGTTTCCCCAACTCGCTTTTTAACAACGAGCAATTCCATATTTCATCCGTCCGAATGCATCGAAATGACTTCCATGGTAAGCGCGACGCAACCCTCGCGGCCTTCGGTCTCGGGTATGGATGGCTCCTTCGAACTAGGCAGGGCAATACCTGTGATTATAAACGGCCACATCTGCGAGACACTCGTTACGCTAATCCTCCTAGTCTCCTACGCTAATCCGATATGCCTTTGCTTTTCCCCCTGAATTTGCTTGTGACTTTTTCGACTCGAAGGAGAGACTACCACCTCCACTAAAAAAAGTAACCGAGGAAGATCCAACCTCATTGGTATCAACTAACAAATCAAATTCGAGTATTTCGACGAAGCTACACTCCCAGAAGTCGCACTGGAAGGATGTGAGGGCGTGAAAAAAGATACTTCGGAATAAATCGTCAGTATCGATCGTAATTTCGCCGCCGAACTGTGTAACATCTTGTTTTTATTTACGGAATGCCGCAGAACGTTTGAAAGTAATCGGTTGTCGGTCATTAAAAGGTCAAGTGCTCGTTTAGTGAAGTGATCAGTGTTAGTGACCGCGAAGTATTGTAAATGCAAAGTGACTTCTTGTGCTGTTGTACCTGCGATCAACGCTACCTGAGCATCATCCCTCAGTGATCGGGATCGGCATAGTAACCCAATGGAGCAAGTGTTCAGGCAGCAGGTGAATTCTTCTCCGAATGGGTAAGTTTTACCGATAGTAATTACTCATATTACTATAGTCATATTATTAATCTCAATTCATTTAAACATTTTTTGCTTTGGTCCGTCGTAATTAAAAAAATAAAAATCAATGTTTCCATACTTTTTACCGATTACAGCAACTAATACGTCCAATTTTTGTTCATTCATTATGAAATAAGTATTCTTGTAGAGTTTTCAATGTTTTAATACACAGTAAAATAACGTACAATCCGCAGGAACTACGAAAACATTGCTTTTTATTTTTTTTACTATGGCATTACTTTACTAAATCGGCATTTTAAAATTCTTTCTTCTCGTTTTTTATTTTTTACAACTTGGATAATTAATTTAAAAATCTGAAAAAATTCTATAATATATGTCTCAATAGTTAACGTGGTCCTAATTTCTTTCATAATTTTTCATCCAATAGTTTAGGAAAAATTGAGCATTGACGTAAACATTTTGAGTTTCTTGTATAAACCTCGAGCACGGTGAATAGCAGACGCTCCGCGTAGCTTGTGCCCTGTCGCTGGTCGGCCGAGCGCTCGCTATTCGCGCTCTCTGATTGGTCGGGGTTTTTCGTTAATAACTCGTTAACAAAGCTTCGGAAGATATTTTTGCAAAGGAAAATGTTGTTTAGAATCACCCCAGGAATCTCCCATTTCCGGCTCCCGCACTTAGTTTGGGACACTCTGTATAGCGTGTTTGCATAACCCTTGCGTTATCGAGATAATTGATGGACAATTATATGTTAGATGATAATGACGGTCAATATAACCTCACATTTATATAATCACATATAATATAACATCATATTATCTTATGATTTTATTAATATTGTTCCGTTCGAAGAGGCAATCGTGTTTATTGCTGCGAGATGTGGGAATCCGAGTTTCTTGTAAATACCTTGTGTATTCATCCGTACTTTCAAAAATTCCGCATCTGGCAGAATAAAGTAATTTCGTGCTTTCTTCGAACAGAGTGTTACTCCCTAATAACCATCGAGGGCCGTATTGCCCCGCAATCGGTGTCTTCGCCAGTTCATCCTTTTCGGACTCAGAGGATTGACGCTAACTCGCGGGACAATACGGCCATAAAAACATTCGGAAAATACGCGCGTGGGCCTACTCAAGCCACGCTATTCCGGGGTTCGTTCTTCCTCCCCAATTTTCGCGACCTTCGACCTAAAGGAGACGTCTCCTCCACCTTCGTCGCGAGGAAATCAGGGCGGTTCCTTTGCCCCCGTCAGAGTGACTAGGAAGATCTTCCTTCTTTGGGTCAAAGGCCAATCAATGCCGATTTGTTTTGGCGTGCAAAATCGGTGATGCCCTTAAAGTCGCGCATTTTGGGGGATGTAAGATGATGAAGAACGGACTCCGGAAAAAACGAAGAGATGCATTCGAGTCTTCGAGGAGATGCATTCGAGTCTTTGAGGAGATGCATTCGAGTCTTCGACAAGAAGGAGATGCATTCGAGTCTTCGACAAGAAGTAGATGCATTCGAGTCTTTGACAAGAAGTAGATGCATTCGAATCTTCGAAGAGATGCATTCGAGTCTTCGAGGAGATGCATTTGAGTCTTCGATAAGAACACAAGGAAAGAAGTCAGAGCCGTCTGAACTTCACCGCAACTAGAGTCGTCGTGTGGACTCACTGTTTTTCACTGTAACATTTCACTGACGAGGTCCATCCGGAATTTGAAACAGCCACTCAAGATTAATTTGGCGAGTGGCAAGACGAGTGTCGCGAGTAATCGATTAACCACGAACCGAACAAATATTCAACCACATTAGAACAGATATCAACATTGTATTAACGTTAGGATTACAATAAGTTTTTATTGAATAAATTATTGTTAAGAAAGATATAAACCTTGGATTTCAACTCCCTAACCGCACGCTACACGAACCCCCACCTTTTCGTCCATTGGAAAGCCGCTCTTCCATGAACAACGTAGCATCGCTTTAGGGACGTTACACTTACTCTATGGAGTGTAAACAGTAGACAGGTTTAGTATTATTCAACCATATCTTCGTGTACCATTTCAATACTCGCACATGAGAGAATCATGTATGGATGTATGAAGTAAATAGACAATTTACGTCCAGGTGGACATATTAAGATTATTGTTATTCAATGATATTCATCAACTTCAACTGAATTTTGAATCCTTTAACCATGTCAAGTGTCGTAAACTTTCCGCTCAGTTGTTCGACGGTAACTGATTGACATTTGCCCTCCCTTGTATTGGTGTCATACTGCTGTTTAGACAACCACTGCTTGAGGCCTCCGCGTGGGCTCATTTCTGGAGCTTTCTACCAGATTTTTAAACGCTTATAACTAACAAACAAAGCTTCAAACGCGAAATCGTTATTCTTGATTTTTGTTATCTTGGTGTGTAGAATCACCCCTTAAGGTTATGCCGTGCTATTCAGAAACACTCTGCATAGGTCAACGCGTAATTCGCGGCGAATTTTCTGTGCAATCCTCTTCACACCAATATCAGTTCGAATGTCTGTTTACTCTATTCGCCGCCGTTGGAATATTCGTGTTGGTCGGTGGAAGCTTTCTGTTAAATTTGAAAACTATGATGATAGCACAAAATGCAATAAGATCAAGTATCAAGAATTACACACTTGGTATGAGTTACCAATCGGAGTTTAATAACGAAGAGGATGTTAAGATACCTAAAGGAATCAGTAGACTACCGATTGAAATTTGGGACCAACAATTCCAATGAAGACATTGCGTATGAAAGCGATGCGTCACGGGATAGGATAGTATTGTAATTGCTAAGTCTTTTATCGAAATTTTATTCTATAAAAATGGAGATCAAATTCACTGAAAGAACAGAAAGCAAGGGGTGGTAGCATTACCATTAATGGAGAGCGAGGTTGTTGTTACGCTTGAAGGTATAAAATAAGTCATACAGAACAACAGTGTACTGAACAAAATAGAAACGAGGAAGAAGAATGAAAAGACTCGATGTATCTAAATATAAACTGTGACGTTGCGTATAGCGTCGTCCCCGTTTTGTGAAATTACGCGAAGTTAGTGAAAAGAAAGACCGCACGGCCCCCTTGTGGAACACATGCCGAGAGACGCCTTCTGGAGGAAAATATCGTGAATTTGGAATCGCCGCTAATTTCGGGTGACTCCGTGTTGAGCGCGCACGACGTTTCAGGGCCGTAGAGGAAACCTGAGGAACCCTGAGACCGTCTCCGTCCCCTGGCTGTGCAGTTTCCGGATTCGAGCGCTGTATTTACACTGGATGGTGCAGGGGCCCTCCACCCTCGAACTTAAGGGACTTGCCGCCTCCGCGGAGGATCAAAGAGCCGAAGGAAAATCTGCCCACAGCGAGCTAAGGGATGGTCCCCCGGTGCTGCCATAAGAAGTCCTGGGGAAGTCTCCACGAAAAATATAAACCTGATAAAACTTTTATTTAAACTCTCAGTAAGAACTTGATTATTCCATCTTAAGTAGTTTTCTCAAAAAATGTACCTATCAATATTGTATAAGCATACATACAGCATGTTCTATATTATATACGAAAAAATAAACTGAAATGTCATGAGACAAAAAGTCTATAAATATTTCACACACAAATCAGAATAAAAATATAAAACGTAAAAAATACGCTAATATCACTTCTCATAATTCAATAAAAGACAAGATAAGATATATAACATTTATATTATCTGTTAATATTATGTTGCTGATTTGACTGGTTATAATTAGAGAGGTGGCTAGAAGACTGTGCATGTCAAGTATATAGACAATTGGCTCAAGAGAGTAGACTAGGATATGGAAGACAGGTGACATTATCAACAAAATTTGGAAAAACTATAGGTTTACGGGAGCTAACTTTTCATCCTTATATAAGAAACTTTTGAAATGGAAAATGGTTCGTCCGAAAGAAAAATGTTCAATGAAGAGCAGTTAATTCGTAGTTTAACTCGTTCTACTAATATTTAGTAATACGAGTATTGTAAAGCAGAGTAAAAATCGACCATTCCACAGTCGTGAAATCCAAGCAATTTTACGTGCTTTAGAGAGTGTTTTGAACGAAATCACGAGTTGAGTGCGGTCCACTGAACTTTCTTTTTTCGAATGAACCCTTTTCCAACTCAAAAGCTTCTCATATTAACACGAACAGTTAGCTCCCGTAAACCCATGTCTCAGCATTACTTTCTACTGGGTTATCGATAAAACAGAGTAAAATATGTGATAAGTTTAGTTGGGTTTGTGCAAACGACAGGACGCCTAATTAGGAAGACTGCCGATGTGGAATCGGAATCTGTGATATCCAAATTGGCAATATGTGTTACTGAAAATTTCCCCCTCCAGTACACACACTACCGAACTAGTTGCGTGTATGTAAGTTTAGCGTTTCGGACCACTTCGGATGGCGAATTTAAAGGGAAGCTTACTCTTTCGCATTTGAAACTGAAACGCTATCCAAGTCGCGGGCAAGCGGCATCATTAGAAGAAGGCTGTTCGGTATGATCCTCAGAGAGTTGTATGAAATTCTGAGGGATGAATCTAAAAGTTAAACAATGACATTTTGTAAAATATCTCGTGCTAATGCATACTTCTTGATAACAATTAAAACAAATCTATACACAGACTGTAGCAGGATGTGTGGTACAACTAGAAAGGTATACATGTATACAATAATGACATTAGCACCGGTTATTTTTTCATATATGTATGAAGGCCGGGGATAGTCAAATACACATACATCAGACAAATCTTTAAATTCAATGTTCCCGAAAACTATGTATCTTATAAAAAAACTATATTCTTTACTTTCAATTTCACCTAATCACCCTCTCTTTAAAAAGCGATTAATTTTCGAGTCTTTGTCTCGACCGCGAAAACCGTAATCTGTTAGCGTAAGTAACCGACCGACGGTCGCCTTCGGTAGGAGATTCAGTTGCGCTAACAACAAACCCGGTACATTCGAATTATGACTTGTTTTTCAGCTAATACAGTTAAAGTTCGAACAGGTAAGCGATTGCGATCAGCTGTTTGAATCTCAGGCCCGATATCGAGTGGGGATATCGGAGCCTGACAGACAGAGAGAGTAAAATCGAAACATTAGAAACAAACAGACAATGATAAACGAGCGCCGCATAGCGGATTTTCGGGGACTCCGCGCTTTTCGCGGAGCGTCTCGCGCTTGCAAGTCAAAGTTAGTCTTGCACCGATCGCTCGAAGGATCGCAAGTTTTATAGCAACTTTAGAAGAGTCCGCTAAATCAGGAAATTTGGGCACCAAGTGCCTTGGCTCGTGACGCCTTCTCTGCTGTGTCTGTCGCACTGTAACTCGTGCTATTGCTCAATTCGATATTTACGTAACATACGTGCGATAGAGCATCGATTGCTTAGCGTAGATTTATTGCAGGCGAGTAACTGTACTCTTGGAATCGGCGTTTACCCCGATTCCCTGAGTTTGCTATTCGTCCGAGGAGCAACCAGAGACCACTTCTTGGTTGAGCTTTGATAATTGGCAAGAAAACAGAGAGGGTTAACGTAAGTGCGGTACCTCTGCGTTAACCGCGTTCTATCACCTGTTTAGCAGCAGCCCGCGTGTGACGAATAGATGCACACGTCGTGATGAACGGTGAATGCTAGAACCTCTGGCCTTTATCAGCAACCAAGCCTAGCCAGTGCTAGTGACAGTGAGTCGAAAGCTCGCAAATCTCGGCTTACAACTGTGATTCGTACGAGGCAAGCCTTCCTGGAAGGCAGGTTAAACAGAGAAAAGGAGGATCCCTCCTCTCTGTATACTCGCCGACCGCCGGTTTCTTCAGTGTAAAGAATCGTCGGTAATACAGTCCACTGCACTACCTTAACGTTGCGTCAAGGTACTGCTCTCCCCTCCACATAGGCTCGTTATCGAAGCTTGGAGTCGGGAAGACTCGGTATAGCGGGACAGCCATACGCTCGCTTACCTGTGCGGTTCCACCACTATTTTCTTTTTCAGACGCCAGCGTCGCTGACCGGCGTTGTAAGGACCAGAGGGCTTCTACTCCACCGGTAGCAGCTCAGACGCCCACCACGACTAGGAGGCCCACGTCCCAGAACTTGAAAAGAATTTCAATAAAAGTCGTACTTGAGCCCCTTTAAGGGCCAACTTAAACTCGAAACAATTGTACAATTTTTTTTTGGAACCTCTCTCTTAACCATCTAATCCGGACCCTGTTAGATCCCTGAGTTCAGCGATTCTAACACCCTCTTTTCAATTGTACTTCCTTAAAAGGGGTGACTCAGGGAGTGGTTTGAAACAACTTTCTCCTTGGCGAAAATGTTAGATGAGGCTCCGTTAAGGAGTTATCAATGAAAAACACCGGCCAATGAGAGCGCGAGTTTGCCGCCCGAGCGACCGCGGTAGCGTTAGGTACGCGCTAGGCACTACAGCTGTACTCCAAACAAGAAAGTCGGCATGCATCGAAGGAAATAGCATTAGTATGAAGCTATTCGCATAACGTATAAACGATAAAGCAATGCAACAAAAAACTGAACAGAGAATTGGAGAATTAGCGTTTAAGATAAAAACGTTGAAACTAGACTGCGTTAGATTTAAAAAATAATAATCATTGAATTAAACGCAATTCACCTGTAGTTTGCAAACCTGTGTCACTGGGTCACTGTACCCATTCTGGTCATCGACCGTCGAAATGATTTATGCTAGGATAGAATTTTTCCACAGGAAAAATTTCAAGGAACTACAACATTTTTGTTACACCCTGTATATGTTGAGAAGTTAACAGTATCGTCAAAATAAGTGACAAGTCCTAGGTTTGATACACAGTCTAGAACGAACTTCTTTCTTCTTTTAAATATTTAAATTGCATATAACAGTCTATTACAAACATTATAATTTTTTTATACAAATTTTCGTTCACAAATGAATATTTAACACTTACATATAGTTGAACTTTTTTCTACTTTTTTCTTTGTACTTTGTCGAGGAATTTCCATGGCTTAGACGGAGTATCGAAACACACGCAAGGCCATGTCTCCGTGTGTATGTGATCTATTATATTTATTTTCTCATATTTTGTGTATGGTTATGTTCGGTTGTGTGTGTTGAACACAGCGGCTGACCGCAACGTCAGATTTTAATTCTATTATTACTCTAATATTATTTTAATTCTTTGTAAAACCTACATACATATCTATATGTCTATACATGTATTTATGAATGAAAATTTGTACAAAACACCTGCAGTATTTGTGAAATGATGCTAATTGTAACTTAAATATTTTAAAAAGACTTCTTTTTATCTTCAATTATCTTCAATTTAAATATTGTTAGCTTTTCACAAAAGACTTCTTTTTAAAATATTTAAATTGGAAAGAATTCTTTCCATACTAGCCTTCATTCAGAATGCTATTATTAATTTCCAACAATACGTATATAGACTTGTTTTGATTGCTCATAAAAAATACGCATAAAGATATTTATTTCTGTAAGAAAATCATCATCTTCGGCTTAGGTTGGCACAGCTGTGCCTGTTCGGTGTGGCTGGCAATGTGTGGCGTTGGGTGGTTCTTTCTGTTAACTGAGGATGCTGTTTTGAATGTAACTGTCATGAGTGCGTGATTTATATTAGCTTATATTTATAATTATTATATAAGAAAATATATGTTGGAACACTTATTTTATATATATATTTATACAGGGTGTAACAAAAATGTCGCAGTTCCTTAAAAGGGGTGATTCAGGGGGTGATTTGAAACAACTTTTTCCTTAGCGAAAATGTAAGATGAGGCTCCGTTAAGGAGTTATCAATGAAAAACACCGGCCAATGAGAGCGCGAGTTTGCCGAGTTATTTATATATATATTTATATATATATAGTATACGCCATTATAAACGTTATAGCGTAAGTGCACCGCATAAATTCCATCAGGTTATGGGCCCAGGTGCAATTCCTAGAGACCACGTACTAAGATAACCTCAAAATATGGCTGCGGGAAATTTTGGAACACTTAAGACCGAAAAATTAAACGAGGAAAATTATGAAAGCTGGAAAATCCAAATGAAGAGTATATTAGTGTGCAATGAACTATGGTCGTATGTTAATGGAAATAACATAAAAACAGAAGCAAATGCGATACAGTGGAACAGTAGGGACGAGAAAGCTCTGGCCTTTTTTTTCTTAAATATGAATAAAAGTCAAATAAATAATATCAGGAGATGTGAAGCCTCTAAAACAGCATGGGATACATTACGAAACATACAAGTCGAAAGGCCCAGTGAGAAAAGCCATCCTGTACAAAACATTATACAAGATGAAGAAAGAATCAAATGTTCCAATGGAGGAATATGTAAACAAATTTGTAAACGTTGCTGAAAAACTGGAGGAAGCAAGTATAAAGATGTCCGGTGAGCTACTTTCAATAATGTTATTAAATTTTCTCCCACCAGAATATGAAAGCTTCTGTACTACCATAGAATCTAGAGATGATTTACCGTCAATAAACATCCTAAAACTAAAATTAATTGAATTAGAAGCAAGGTTTCAAAAATAGGTACACACAATGAAAATGAAGAAAATAATGATAAACTCCTAACAAGAACCAAACCGAGAATAAAGACTGAAAATACACACAGTAAGTACAACAAAAATAAGTTTAATAAAATTGAAATAAAATGCACTGTGCGTGGCAAGAATGGCCAGCATACTCAATATACCAAAGAAAAAACAATGAATGCCATTACATTGAGCACTAATCCAACGATTCAAGATTTTAATGAATGGTGCTTGGACAGTGGTGCCACATGACACATATGTAAGTACAGCAATAATTTTATTAGTATGAACCAACATATAAACACTAATGTATATACAGCTGCTAAACAATATGTATAATGCAAAGGCATTGGTGACGTTAGATTAAAAATTGGAAGTTCCAAGAATACAATAGAAAGTATTAGACCTTGTGATGTCATGTATGTACCAAATTTAAGACAAAACTTGCTCTCAGTTCCACAAATCACAAAATATGGATATACTATAAGCTTTAATAGAAACTATACAGTCGTAAATCAAAAAGCAGGTAATATATTGTTTAAAACAATTCGCAGAGGAGAATTATATGTCGTAAAAGAATCAGTATACTATCAAGCTACGAATACCGAGGACAAAAGTCAAAACCATTTTAAACTATGGCATGAAAGGATGGGCCACCTCAACCAGAATGACCTAAGAAAACTGGAAAGTGAAAATATGGTAGCGCGTTTGAAGCCCTTTGGTCCAGTCAAGAACTATGAATGTGAGATATGTCATCTTGGGCAAATACACAAATTATCATTCAAGCGTTCCACAAAAAGAAGAACTGATGTTTTGAGCTTGATATACACAGATATTTGTGGACCCATGAAGGTTAACTCACTAGGTGGTGCAAGATATTTCATCACTTTTCTTGATGATGCAACAAGATATACAGAGATAACGATCTTAAAAAATAGGCCCGAAGCATTGAATACGTTTAAAAATTATAAAGCCCGTGCTGAAAAAGAAACAGGAAAGCAAATAAAAGGTATCAGATTTGACAATGCTAAAGAGTATGTTTCATAAGAATTCACAAAATTTTTAGAGACGCATGGAATTAGGAGACAATTAAGCGTGGAGTACATGCCACAACAGAACGGGGTTGCTAAACGAGCTAATAGGACACTTACCGAAATGGCAAGATGTATGATATTACAATCAGAAGTACCTGAAACATTGTGGGCCGAAGCTATAAATACAGCTTGTGTTATTAGGAACAGATGCCCAACTTCCACGTTAAATAATATGACTCCACTTGAAGTATAGAGGAAGAGAAAACCATACATCGGATTCATGAAGATGTTTGGATGAAAATCAATAGCATTGGAAAAGGGGCCTGGAATTGGAAAATTCTACCAAAAAGGTAAATCATACGTAATGGTCGGATATTCAAATGAATCTAAGGCGTACAGATTATTGTAATTATTGTAATTAAGTGGAACAAATACGGTTGTGAAGAGGCGCGATGTACGTTTTATAGAATACAACGAAAATATTGAATCACTAAGAAATGTACATTCCCATGTACGGATTTATTGATAAATGAAAACAGAAACGAAACTGTTACTGAAAAGGAAGATAAAGAAGAAATACCTTTAGAAGAAGTAACCTCGGAAGAAGAAGAAATAACGTGGAAAGAAAATGATGATACTCAAATATGTAATCAAGGATCAGTCAAGAGAGGCCCTGGCAGACCTAAAATAATTAGAACAGGAAAATCCGGAAGGCCAAGGAAGTAATATCAAGAAGCTGAAGTGATGGAGCCCATGAATCCAAGTGAAATTAAAAATCGAACTGATAGACGATTTTGACTAGAAACAATAAAAGCGGAATACGAAACGTTAATGCAGAACGGAACATGGAAACTTGTTCCAAGGCCTAAAAATAAAAAAGTTTTATCAAACAAATGGGTATTCAAAATAAAAAGGAATCATGACGGATCTATCAATAAATATAAAGCAAGATAAGTAACCGGAGGCCATCAACAAAAATACGGCTTAGACTTAGACTATGAAGAAGTGTTTGCTCCAGTAGCAAGGTGCGAGCAATTTTAGCTGCTTCAGTCGAGAAGAGAATGCACGTTCACCAGCCTAGTGGTATCAGTCTACGTGCAAGGCGACTTAAAAGAAACAATTTATATGGAGCAACCAGAGTTATTTTCAACAAACGATAAAAACCAGGTATGCCTTCCTCCAAAAACCATTGTATGGATTGAAGCAATCTAGAAGAGCATGGAATGAAAAATTATATAATTCAGAACGTTTCTGAAAAAAGGGCCCATAGGTCTATGGGCCCCTTTTCAGTAAATCATCTTTAATGAACTGCGATACATCTAAAAATATAAGAAATAATACATGGAAGTATATACTGTGTATTGAAAGAGATAAAGTTGAAATCTGTCGTGTAATCCTTTGTAAAATTTTTAAAGTGTCGGTAAAAAGATTAAGAGGTATACAAAAAAAAGATATTAGTAATGATACTTTCGAAGAAAAGCGAGGAAGTCATAGCAATCGCCCACATAAAATTGAGACACATGTTTGAGATTTGATAAAAGAACACTTAGAAACGATTCCTAGTAAAAAAAAGCCACTATTCTGACAATAAATCGAATCTGATTTATTTTGAAAATCCGTACTTGAGTGTCAAGTTTCTGTTCAATTTGTTTTCGGAATATTATTTTGAAAAAACAGGTACTAACCTCTTAATGAAGTACGTAACTTATTTTAAGTTTTTTAAACAGCACTGTAACTATGCTTTCAAACAACCAAAAACTGACGTGTGTGATTTTTGTTCAATGTGTGAAATAAAATTAAAAACTAACCCAAATGACGATTTTAAAGCAGAATACATGTTGCACAAGAAAAAAGTAAAACAATTATATGGTTTTAAAAAAGGACTTCATTAAGAAGGCTAAAACAGATTCATCTTACGTTGTAGCAGAGTTCGATTATGCACAAAATTTTCCAGTTCCCAAACTAAACGTTACATCTCAATTTTACAAACGACTTCTATGGTTGTATGCATTTAATATTCACATACATAATAATGACTCGTCGTTTTTGTACTGCTTCATGGAAATGCAAGCTAAAAAGGATTCTAATTCCGTTGCATCATTTATTAATGACGCCTTACAAAAAAAGCTACTTTAATTATTTCCTAATGTAAGGCAGTTGATTTTGTTTTCTGATACTTGTGGAGGACACAATCAAAATTTTACTATTACTGCATTTTGTTCGCGGCTAGCTAAAGTTTTTCAAGTCGAAATTACCCGTATTTTTCTCGTTCGAGGACATTCTTTAAATCAATGTGATCGAAACTTTGGTTTAATTAAATCTAAATTAAAGAAGGTAGAGAATATTCCAACTGCTTTACCATATCTGACAGCAATTGTTGAATGTCGAAATCACCCATTCGCCATTCGAAGTTTGTATGGACAGATACTTAATAAAAGATTGGAGAAAGGGACTAGAAAAATATTTCAAAAAACCGCACGCGAAGGGCAGTATATTCAAAATACAATCATACCGCCAAATAAAATACACAATAAGTGGCACCATTCTTTGTTTTACAACATATTCCAATACATTTATAACGTTCAATTTATGGAGGAATCGGTACGGTGTGCAAAAATTAAAAAATATTAAACTCTCTACTGTGGAATGTACACCAGTAAAAGAAATGAAAAAAAAGGATGTCCGTAACTTATATTAATATTTAGATAACGAAAGTTGTCAATGGATGGATCGAATATTTGCAGAAAGTACTCAACTGTAATAAAATATTAAATATTACGTAAATGTTAAAATTGGGTAAAAATAATATTTCCTACTATTTTTATTATCTTTAGACAGTTTAATTACCATAAAATGTTCATTTCATTTTGTATGTACTATAAATGTATTTCTTTTGTACGTTTGTTGCGTATTTTTAGTGTACTTACTATACATTTACGTCTTTTTCCTCGATTTATGGAAAAAGGACCTATAAGACTGTTCAAAATTATTTACTCATTTTCAAAATGATACTAGTGTACGTAATAAATTCATATTATATATTTTATGACGACAACAAAATTCACTAGGAACCACTCAGTTAACAATTTAAGAATAGCTATATGTTGACAAAACTAAACCTAAAACTTCTGATACGATTTACTCATTTCGTCATTTTGGCTTATGAGCCCTTTTTTCAGAAACGTCCTTAATTGTTCATCTAGTTTAAGTATAAGAAAATCTAATCTAGATCCTTGTGTATTTGTCAAAGCCAAAAGTAATAAGCTAGTAATCATAGTCACTTATGTAGGCGGTCTGGTAATTACATCAAACGATTTAAATGAGTTAATTAAAATTAAAAACGTATTAAAACAAAAATTTAGTATGAAAGATTTAGGTCCAATTAACAGCATTTTAGGAATCAATGTTATCCGGAATGGTGATACCGGAGACATAAAACTAAACCAAAGAAAGTATGTTTTAGACTTATTAGAAAAATGTACAATGAAAAATTGTAAACCAATATCACCTTCCATGGAACCTGGATTAAAATTACAAAAAGGGACGTTATTATCGGAAGAAGAAAGGGAGCAAATGAGTCGCATCCCTTATAGAGAATTAGTTGGCGCATTAATATATTTAGCCAACGTCACTGGCCCCGACATATCATTTGTTGTAAGTACACTAAGTAGGTTTTGTTCGAATTACACTATGGAACATTGAAAATGTGCAAAAAGGGTATTAAGATACATAAAAGGTACTCTGGACTATAGTATACATTATAAACCTACGGGCGAAGAATTAAAAGTCTCCGTTGGCTTCGATTGGGCAGGGGACGTTAACGATAGAAGATCATGCTCCAATAACGTATCAATTTTAGCAGGTGGACCAATAAGTTGGAAAGTGAAAAAGCAACCAACAGTAACGCTGTCTACAATGGAAGCGGAATATATGGCGCTTACTGAAGTATCGAAAGAGATCATATATTTAAGAAGACTTTTGAATTATATAAATTTGGGTAGCTTAATGAAAAATCTGTCAAAAATTCTATACGATAGTCAAAGTGCAATACAATTGTGTAAAGATCCCGTGTATCATAATAGAAGTAAGCACATAGACATAAGACATTATTTTTGCAGAGAGGCATACGAAAATGCTCAAATTAAAGTAACGTACATTAGTACAGAAAATATGTTGACGGATGTACTAACGAAAACACTGTATAAAGATAAACACGAAAGGTGTATAACGTCATTAGGTCTACGTTGTTTAAATAAGACTTGCGCGAACAGCGAGGATGATGATAGAGAGGGTGTGAGAAAATCATCATCTTCGGCTTAGGTTGGCACAGCTGTGCCTGTTCGGTGTGGTTGGCAATGTGTGGCGTTGGGTGGTTTTTTCTGTTAACTGAGGATGCTCGTTTGAATGTAACCATCATGAGTGCGTGATTTATATTAGCTTACATTTATAATTATTATGTAAGTAAATAAGTGTTTCAATATATAGTATACGCCATTATAAACGTTATAGCGTAAGTGTACCGCATAAATTTCATCAATTTCACAAAACATCATCGCTCCTAGACTCATTCTTAAAAATTTAATAAAACTCTCTGGGGGTCTGACCAATGACGGATTTACACCTCGGGACCCGTAATACAGGGTTCTGAAAAATATGTAAGTATGCATTATTTCACCAGAAATTCCGTACGTGCGACAGTGCAACTGAACAGAATAGCATTAGCAACAACTACCAAAAATTTGAAGCAAATCGGATGAAAGTATATTGAGTTATTGTTAGCTTTTCACACCTAAAGTGTGGATATAGCTACATTATTTTCGCGATAAATGTGAAATAAATGTCTTTTCAAATATTTGATCTAAATATTCTTAATTTTATGTGTACTTAATATTACATAAAAATAAAACAATACATATTGTCTCGGGCCTCTTGAAGAGTAGATCCACCACTGCTCTCTTTTAACAAATTGAAAAATGAAAATATTTGGGCAATTGAAAGGATCGTGCGTGGCTCTTGTCGCTTGCCGGCAACTTAAACAGTTGAATCTCAGCGTTTGAAAAACGAGAGAGTAAGGGTCATATCTGTCTTCTCTCTCGACTTTTCTTAGTTGTCGATGTGCCGAGCTTACATACGCGTGGCTCGTGTAATAATGTGTATAGTGGAGAGTGAAGTTTTCTAAGCCGCATCCAAATTCGAAATGATAGAATAGCTCCATCTCGCGTTCAATAAACAGCTATACGTCTGTAGCTAATGCTACTCCTGTAACAAAAACTGTAACAACAGATACCGACTTGACAACCTCGAAAAGTCACGCGACTAGTTTACCCCTTTAATGAACGCTCCCGACGATGGATTAATTTAGGGAGATCTGTCTCTAGGTTTTCTCGATCATCTGACTTTACACCTTTACATTTAAATTTATAAAACGCTCCAAAAGGAAAAATTTATAATATATAAATATATCTATCCGAAAGAAATTAACTACGAGAATCAACATCGCGTAAGAAGAAATTCGACAAAATTTAGTCTACAATAAATTTAATAACATGTTATATTAAACTTGCATCACGTTTCATATTTCTGTTACAACTTTTTAATAAAGTATCTCTGAACTTCTTGTTACATAACCTTGCAACTTTGTTTTTTCTTATAGAACACAGACAGTTTGTGAGACATCATACAACGATATGTAAATATAATCAAAAAGACCTTGTCGATTCATTGCAACACTCCTTATCAAAAAGATTAAAATTATAGAGACATAAGTTTTTATCTGTTTAAACATTATTTGCAGATCTCAATTGCATCTCTTTCCTTTGCAGAAAATTAAAAATATGTATTTGTATACACCATTGAGTGACATTCAGAAATAATTCACAAGAAAAGCTGTAATAATTTGAAATGAAATATATTCAAAAAATTGTTTTAAAACACCAATTAAATTCTTCATAAATTGTCACAAGGGAAAAATACGTTTATCGTTTGTTAAACTTCATTATTCTTTAATATTAATAGCTAAAGTAACATTTTTCAGTATTTATTTTTAAAATTATTAAGTTTTAGTATTTCGTAATTTTCGTATTTTGTATACGTAATTGCTAGTACGTAAATGTTACATTAAATATACTCTTAAATTAAATGTTGCACACAATGTGAGATCGGAATATATTCACGAGCTAATAAAAAATGCAACCGTTAATTAGGTCGAGGCTTCAAAAACCTCAATTAATGACACTTGATTGAAAACCATGATAGCACATCCGCATTTTCAGAGGGGAAGATAGACGTTTTTTAACTCGACGACTAGTAGGTAGAGGATAATTTGGCGAATGGTCGACCTTCTTATTGAATATAATTTTCTCAATATCTTATCCATCATACACTTTTGTTTTGCTATTCGTTCACATACCCACTGGTTTGCTTTTACTTACAGTATTACTGTCTAATTTGAATTCGCAGATGTATTTGGCACATGTACTAAACCAACTATGTCGCAAACATAATAGTGAAACGACTGTTCAGACAAAACAAAAACAATTGTGGACAACTATAATCAATACCTCAGTCCGCGTTCCCACAACTTTTCAAGGAATTCTAATAATTTGATAAATAAATGTTCGAAATAAAAATTATTGTTAATCAGTACACAATTAGCAACAAATTGCAAATTTAAATATTTCTAAAAAATTTGTCTTTAATAGAAAATTCAAATTACCGTTATTTTCATAAATAGGACGCCTAACGTCTTAACCACTGTACGACAGTCACCTTTGATAAGCGTTTTCGTACTTTTGAAGTTAATGGAGATTATGAATTTAACGTTAAGTATCTCTTAAGAAGCTATTAACGGTTGAACTATTAATCGGCTGTCTCCGAAACCGCATGTCATTATGTAGTTTCAGTATTTCAAGTTCTATCATAGTAAAAGAGTTCACCAAAGTGAACTTATTTTTCTTGTTAGATTACTTTCATAATTAACAACACATACATATCTATGTACATATACCTGTAAGATTTCATTCCATTGCTCCAAAAATTAGGTCAACTTTTTCTCTTAAAAAATACACCTAAATTATTTTCTATTAGTACTATGAAAGAAAGATATTGAAACAAAATCAGGGATAATATGTAGAATATTGTAAAATATTAACTAAATTAAAAATTAGCAAATTTATATTTTTTTTAATTCAATAAAATATGGAAGATATTAAAAGTATATAAAATACTACGTAACAGTTATAACAGGTATATAGATTATACGGATAACAGTAATATATAAATAATATATAGAATACTGTAAAACAGAGATAATATACAGAGAATACATATAATATATAAATATACAAATATATGTATGCAGAATTTCAAAAAAGTCAAATAATTTCTGGAGTAAAAAATTGATTTTTGTTTAACTCAACGAAAGTTCCAATCAACCTAACTATAATCAAGCTAATAGCAATCAAAGTAACAATGACAAAAACATTTTGGTATTGATCATTTACTTGTCATGCCACACAATTGTTCTTATACAGGCTAGCTAAATATCATATTTTCGTTTCAAAAAATAGTACAGTTTACTTTTAATAACTTAACATTAAATATCTCTTATAAACATTAAAAAAAAAAATAAAAATAAAAATAAAAATCTAGTTTAACCCAAAAAATTTTTTCAGTGTATAAAAATGATGAGAATTTACTTTAGAAGAAACCGTTAAATTATTTTCTTTCAAAGACCTTGCTTTTAGACATATACCCAAATGATGAATTATCGATAATTTAAAATTATTCGGTAAAAAAGATCATTCCATGTGAAATCGAACACTTTTTAGAGTACCATTTCCGATTTTGTCAAAATTTGGGTGAACCTACAGATTACTCACAACAACACCGATTTCGATAATCTTTGGATATATTGTTCAGTTCAACATTCTGAACAATTTTTTCTTGTACATATAATAGGTGGTCAGCCTTAATTTCCGAGATATTTGTAAAAAACTGTTGCTACTACTACATTGAATTCTGGCAGCGTACGTGCCATTATGGGAGGCGACGGCCGCTTCTGTGCTGTTTCTACAAATATATGTAGAACGGTCCCGACAACCAATATTATAAGGGGTGGACTATTTAGCTTTAACTACTGAATTCGAGCATTGTTTTCTAAACCTTTACTTATAATTAGTGGAATAAGTTGACTCTTAATGGAGAGGTCAAAAAAAGAAAAAAAGATCTATAAGGACCCAGTGAGCTCAAGTTGACCTAGTCTAATGTAACTATCTGGCATTCTATGTTTCGAGGATAGTTCAGTATGTATTAAGTCGTTTAGGATTTTTTTGGACTTGTGCTCTAAGTCAACTTATTTACATCACTAATTTCGATGTCTGCTTATAACTTTAAAACTAATGTCGATCACCTATTATATGTATAGGAAAAAGTTGTTCAAAATCTCGTTATCTATAATATATCCAAAAATCATCGAAATCGGCGGTGGTATGACTAATCTGCAGGTTCATCAAAATTTGGATATGTTATCACTTTTACGACATCTGAACAGATCTATAAGGATTTTATGAAATTGTAAAAATTGTTGATTTTACAGCTGTTTAAAGCATATTGTTAACTTTGTTCAAAAAATTATAACACCTGAACTAGTAAACTCATGAGAATGCGCTCTCAGATACTATTATGAAGACATAGAAATACTAATTAAAGATTATTTCAGTTGATAAAAATTTTCTTTAAGCACTTTACTTGCAACTGTTTTACATAAGTGCAATTTTATAGTAGTAGAAAAGAACTAACAAAATTTGAAAAAAAGTACAATATAGTTTTATTTACGTTTTTTATAGACGCTATTTATATTTGCAATAACTAGGTTGTAATTCTGTAATACAGAATTAAAATTAAAGACATTGAACGTGAATATCTCGAAAAAAGAAATATGTGATTTATGTTGTTTTGCCATACAACCATGGATACATACATTCCTATCGTCTAACTTGTGAACTTATATCAGTATTATAAAAAACGCACTTTGAAAGATAACCTAAATAACCACCGATTACTCGTTATGATTAATTTTCTATAAATAGAGTGTCTAATTCTATTAAGTTGGATTTACCTTAAATATAGCAAGCATAAGCACATATTTGTGGCTTACAACTATTCGCTTGAACAAAAAACTATAGGTATTTTTTCAATTGGCATGAAATTTGCTGAGTTCCGTTATTATATTCGTATGAAAATTAATATCAACATTTTATCTGAAACCTATCAGTTGTACAAACATTGAACCATAAGAGTATAACAAATTTATTTAAACAGTGTAATAATAACATTGGAAGAAACCTTGTCAAATTGTAAATACCTTACTTTTGCAATAGCTTTTATACTAACAATTACTGTTCTAATTAGAAACAAAGTATATGTTCAAAAGTTAATTCCCAATATTTTAAAAGCTATGTTTCATACTTAAAAAAGGATTAACACCGCAAACTTTACTTTGTTATCAACATTTTTAGTACGGAACACACAATCTCCGCACAAGATCTTTCATTGACGAAATCAGTCAATAAATCTATCGATAAATCTGATAGGTAAGTGAATCCTACGATAAAGATATCGTATTGCTGTAACCATATACGATCATTGGCTCTGATCAAACTTAAAAGAATGCTAACTTGGATACAATATTTTGACACATTGCAAATATTGAAAAATATAAATATTCGATATTGTTTCACATTGAAGTTATCAATTCATTATCATTTTCATGTGCGTGTATTAAGTATCTTGACAGTATTGTTTAGAATTAGTTAGAATTATTTGAGCAAAATAATGCGTTTGATAGGATTGAATGAAAGTTGCAGAAATATGAATTTAAACTTACGAATAAGGTCCTTGTGTTTGATGAAACAAGGGGAACGGCACCGACCACTTTTAAAGGTCACACATTCTGCTTAAATCACAATTTCAAAAATCAACGTATAAAATGTTGCTCTCGTAACGCGGGATGATCGCAGACATACTCGAACTGTCATTCTTCGATTGAAACAGACTTAACTTAATTTTACAATCTTTCGAAGTGTACTTAATCTTCACTATAGGATCACTAGTTATAATTTAACTTCGTTAAACAAATTTTGAGTTGCAAAAATTGTAGACAACCGACACTTAACTACGATAATATTTTTATTTTAAGAAGAATAATTGAATATAAGACTATTTGATAACTGGAATATCATGAATTGTAAACAGCGATTCACAAATAATGAAACTAAGCTTCCTGCGTTGAGAGCTGCAATGAGCTACTAAATGGCACAAAACAATCCAACTCGGAACAGAGTCGAGGCGCAACTGGCGTACCTCGTCTTCAATCAACGACTTCCCTCGCAAGTTCAAATTAAATGTTCTACCCACCCTCTTATCCCCTCCACTGTGCCACTAACGAAAGGATTCAACACGTGCTATGCGTTTGGTACAAGAACGTTTCGATACCATTATTAAAGTAATGAGAACTTCAAAACTGAGACGCATTTTAAGTTTCTTATCTATTTAATCCTTAACGTACCAAAGTAAAGTGACTCGAGAATTTCAATAGTATTTTTATCAGATTTCCGAATATTTAAAACACAAATTTTCAAACATGTAAGATGAAAATTTTCAATTTCTCAAATTTTCAAACTTTTAACGCTCAAACATTTAAAATTATCAAATTTAAAAATTTTCAAATCTTTAACTCTTTAATGCCTCCCGTAACATGTATGGTATGTACATACCAAATATTTTTTGCGTATTTGTTCATAATTTTAAGCAGTCATCGACTGCTGGTATATATTTATAGTAATGTTTCTTTGGTGAAATGAAGCGAGTAGCAAGTTTGTCACGCATAGAAAATAATCCGAGCTTGGACTTTTAATGTTTCATAAAAGTTAAACCGTAAGGGATACGATAAAATGTATTAAAATTTTAAATTTACAGAATCCTCTAACCCTTAATTTAGCGTATAGACATATTAACTTTAGGTTTAAACTATTATTACTGCAAAATCGAGGCTGATCGAACATTATGTTATAGAATATTTTGTGCTCTATTTGAATTCCTCTATTATCTCTTCAAATATTGCTACGTATATTGTTTACATGTTGCTTAGAATATTTGTGTCAAGCTTACATTGTAGAATCAATTACAAAATTTTGTTTATCTTTACATACATATGTGTGGTTATTATGGTGATCTGAAATAAAATATATCAAAGTCTGATTTTTAGTATTAACAATTGCAAGTGTTAAAAAATTATATTTTAAAATTTTTAAATTTTGGATACGATTTAAAATTCAAAACCACAATTTTTCCATTGTTAAATATTCAAAGATTTCAGATTTTTAAATATAACGAAGAAACACTATGTTCGTAAGGTACTAAACATTTGGTTTATGACAAATAAAAATCCGGAAAAATTAACAATGTAATCATATTTTTATATTACATTAATTTATAATTAATTTATACAATTACAATCTTTCAACACTTATTGTATGTTTTAATAATTATCATAACATAATAATTATAATAATTTATTACAATAACTCTTATATGAGATCATTACAGGGGTGAAAAGAGTGATAAAAGTAATAGAAAAAAAACTGAAAGTGAAGATATACAAGAAAGAAGAATTAAACTAGAAAACAACGTATGGAGAATAACAGTGCACAATATAGACATGAAGGAGACGAGGAACACTTTAGGTGAAATAGTGAATGAAAAAGAAACTCAGAACAGAAGGAAATGAAGAAGGAGAACTCACCTATGTGAGAGCTAGAGGCAATGTAGTCATTGATTATGTAATAATTAACGCAGAAACAAGAGAGGAAGCAAAGAAGTTAGTAATTGAAGAGGGGACAGAATCGGGCCATATGTCTCTAACGGTTGAATTATATGTACGTACAAACGAAACAAAGAGAAGAGGAAAATGAAATATGGAGAGAGAAAAGAATTTAGCCAGAAGAAGGAAAGAGGAAATACCGAGAGGAAAGACAGCACTACAGAAAGTATCATTCAGAGCCAATGAGACCAATAAGATGATGGAGAACCAACATTAATACAGAATGTACCAACAAGAAAAGAGAAGCGAGAAGGGCTTTAAGAAAATGGAAAAGGGGACCAGGACATAAACAGATGTCTGAAGGAAAGGAAAGGAAAGAATACAAAAGGATGTGTGAAGAGAAACAGAGATAATCACAGGAAAAACAGAACATTTCAATAAGGATAGAAAGAAAAGAATTTTATTGGAATTTCAAAGAAAACTAAACTAGGAAAATGGAGAGACTACTTCATGAAACTACTAGCAAGTGAAGAGGAATACAAATCAAAGGAAACAGAGGCGGAATCAAACTCCATAAAAACGGAAGAAGGAATATCCGAAGAAGAAGTAAAGAAATATAATAGATAATAAATAAGATATGGCACGGAGAGAAATTTCCGGATCGGTAGAAGGAAGGAGTTATTTCTCCTATTTTCAAAAAAGGAGATAGGAATAACGTGAAAAACTATAGGGGAATAACAATATTAAACATTGCATATAAAATATACGCGATGATATTAGACAATAAGCTAAAGGATGAAATGGAAAAAAAGAACATAATACCAGAAATGCAAGCACGGTTTAGAAGTGGAAGAAGTACAACGCACAATATATTCACAATGAATTACATAGTGAATAAGGAAATACACGAGAAGGGAGAAAAGCTCTTTACTTTTTTCGTCGATTTCAGTGCGGTTTTGGACAAAGTCAACAGGGAAGAAGTACGCAGAATAATGGAAAAAAGGAATAAGTCACAGATTACAAGCATGAAAATGAGTTATATAAAGAAACAAAAAACATCGTAAGAATAAGTGGAAAAATCTCAAACTAATTTTCAAATCTCATTTCTGGACAACGATGAGAGTAACACAAGGATGCCCATTAAGCTCAACGCTATTCACACTGAAACGACCCATGGTCTCCTCTCTCACTCCATCCATTTTTATCTCACTCTATCCATTACTATCTCTCTCTATCTATTACCATCTCTCTCTATATTTGTATCCTTCTAATACCTTATTATTATATTACCGCGTATTCTATTATCTTAATACTAATTAATATTTTTGTACCTTATTTTTATATCATATATTATAGGTTCCAATTATATTTTAACATAAACACAACGTATGTCGTACGTTTTCATTTACGATTAGAATGAGACCGCCATTAGAAATAAGACATTACGCATGCGCGAACTCCGATTGGCGGGTATATAAGGAACTGCGAAAGCAGCAAGAGACACACTTCTCCCTGGCATCAGGTTTGAAATAAACGAAGATCTTGGAGGTAACTGATATACTCGTCCAGTGAGAGCGAGACCGCTCCTTTAGAGGAAGCGACCGTTCTCCAGAGATCAAGAGTATTTGATGCTCCTTTACAGATTCAGTCTGAAGTAACCTTATGACAGGTGCACTACGACGATTCCTGTTAAGTGCAGTACGGGCGACATCTTGGAGGTAGCTGAGATACTAAAGATCGAGACCGCTCCTTTAGGGGTAGCGACCGTTCTACCAAATAGTAATTGATGCTCCTTTAATATAGAGTTCGTGCTTGCCGTAAGCAGACGAATCGCTTGCCAACAAGCGCTAGAAGCCATTCTAAGTCGGACGCATTTCTAAGACCGCTCCTGAAGAGTCTTTTCTCTAAGGTAGCGACTGATGTAGAAAAGATAACGAAGGGCTTACGGATGCTTGGGCAATCAAGCAAAGATTATATGTTTCATGAAACCTTGAGACCGCTCTTAGGTTATAGCCATCTATAACTTCGGCAGCGACCAGGGCATACGAGACAAGATCTATTGCACACACACACACACTTACACTGCGTATCGTCTAATACAGAGGATCCTCTACCGCAATTAATACGGATTAATTAATAACAGCATAATTACTCTTGTACACGAATGTAAAAGCTTAGACACATAACCTAATTTCTATTCACGAATCATAGACACATAACCTAACTCTCGCGAAGTATATCGCATAACGATTACGATCAACATAACCTCGTCTGTACATAATAATTAACCTTATTTGTTCTTATAAATATTTAACGAATTAGAATAGGCATTAGTATTGTATTTACGTTAGAATTAGAATAGGGTTTTACTGAATAAATTATTGTCAAGAAAGATCTAAGCTTTGGATTTTAACTCCTTAACCGCACGCCACACGAACCCCACTTTTCGTCCATCGGAAAGCCGCTTTTCCATGGACAACGTAGCATCGCTTTAGGGACGTTACACCTGCGATTATTATTAATTGTTTAATATTATTATTCTCTTTAAGCGTGTACACAAGTAGGAACGAGAGCGACTTTTACTCTGTACCGGGGCCCTCGCAGGATAATTAACATCATCAATATCGAAAATTAGTGACGATATTATTGATCGTTTATAGTCGATATTAAAGAAATGTGGATTAAATATTGATGAAATTTTGACTGTTAAGACCCAAGCGTCGAGTATGGGTAATCTGGCACTTCAGGTAACCGTCTCATAATGTATGGTTGCGCCTGCGCCTTTACGCGACAGACATCACGATATGCGGACGTGTAAACATTAAGCCCTAGGAGAAGAAAATCTAAAAAATCAACACCATTGAATTTTAGATCTGAGCTATAGATCCAATGATATACATGACTAAAATTTTTCATACGCAAAACTCCAAACAATGTGCATTACCGTACTGCTTAATAGACCTAACATCTTACGGGATTTTGTGTCAACATTTAGACTGCAGTGCCGATTTAGAAATCTGAAGGTGCTTTTAGCGTCTTTTACTGAAAAATAATGGTCATTTGAAGAACTAATCATTGAAGTAGTGCTATGTAGTAGGAAAAGGGACTGTAGTGTTTGTAAATATGTATGACTTGTCTCTGGTGGGGATCGATGAAGTAAGCAATCTTTAAGTTTTGATAGAAGAATTGAGCTTCGTGAAGTTTCACGCTATGGCTCGACTCAATCTTACTTTTTGTAAAGTATACGATTCAGATGGAATGCTATGAATGATTAAAAATGATCCGAATTATATCGTGGCTGCTATCATTTTTGCCAGGTGAATATGTATAAGGGGTTCGTTCGATCATACTTATCATTAATTATGCGGAAAATGAGCTACTTCATTGAATCGTATGAAATTGGAATATACATATTGTAAAAGTCAACTCAACATTCTAAACAACTTTCCTATACATACATATAACCGCCGCTCGATCTTAGCTTCTCAAGTATTAACAACAAACCTTACTTTCATTTATAAATAAAATTTTTTGCGCATATTCCGGAAAATGAAGCTGAGTGGCAATAATATGTATAGGAAAACGTTACTCGAAATTGTGTCCTTGACAGCACATTTCAAAGTTATGAAATCAGCGAGAGGTGGTCCCTTTTCTGGATGAGTACCGCACATTTAACAAAAATTAATAATTTTCAGTAAAGAGTAGCGAATGTTTACACTAATAACCTCAAGTCCAAGAATGCTTCGGGATTCTTCGGCAGACGATATTGAGCAGCAGGACCGGCAGGTGGGTTTTGTGAAGCTGTTTTTATTGAAAAATGTGTTTGTGTGAGTAAGAGTGAGGTTACGATGAGAAAGAGAGAGAGAAAGCGAACGGGCGAATGCGCATGCGAGCGCCTTTTGTTGCGGTACGAAACATGGTGTAGATGGCTGCACCGCGTGTGAGAATATTTCTACCAATTTCAATATTATTAAAGTACTATCAATAGTTAATAATCAGTGATTTCATACGGAAAACTGAACCCAAGTCCCCACACGTTTAGAGCCTCGCAGGCGAAGATTTTTGACTTTGTCACAAAATATCAAATTTGTTATTATGCGTTGTATCCTTATGAGAGTAACAAAGGTGAATTTTTTTGTTCTCCTACTTAAAATGATACCAAACATTATGTAAATTGCGTAATTTTTAACGAAGTTAACTCGAAATTTTGCAAATCCTTTTTTCACACAATTTCTTTACAAATCATTCAAATTGTATCGTATTTCGTATCATTTTCATCGGAAAAACATAAGGAATCGACTGACGTTACTCGTGTCAATATCGAATAAAGAATGTAAAATTTCATACTTTAAACTACTAAGGTCTAGGGCTAACTTTGTCTTAGGAGTTATCCTTTTCTCGTACATAGAAACCCTAGAGCGGGTTAAGGAACTGCATTCCTTAGTATCCATGCTCACCTAGCTACTTCGAACTGATCGCATTCTTTTTATTTTTACATACCGCAACAATTAACGAAAAATTTGTAAGTATATAAAATAATGTCTGGCACTCATGGAATCGCTATGGCGAGTGTACAGAAATGTGACCACATATGAGAACAGCACGGCAACAGTATTAACCCTTCCGACTCGACATCGGTACGACATCAAAATGATTAACTTAAGCTCACATATATCACATATTACTTATTTTAGAATGGAATAGCTTATGCTCGTCCATCATTTTCCTTTAACGTCCGATTTGTATCCGTACAATGAAAGTTGGACTTTTTTGGCTTTTTTATGACGCTGAACTCCGGTCGAATCTCTTAAACGACTCGCACCGTGGGTTCTAAATATCTTAATTCTAAAGACAAAGATAGCAATAGCGCTTCAGAATCTTAAAAGCCAATTATATTTGTTTAAACATAAGGTTGCATTTTTCATGTTAAACTGTAAGTGTCAAGCGATGAGCAGATTCTGTTTCAGCCGAATGTCTGAATTCTTCATGTTTCGTTTAATATTTGGAAGGATAATAGAAAATTTTTAGTTTCTTTTAAATTCAGTTTCGTTAATTTCATACGGTAGGAGCTAAAATTAATCATTAAATGAAACGACAACTCTGTTAAATATGTATAAGCAAATTGTTTCAATACTTGCCATGCTTAAAATTACTATATAACTTTTACTTTATAACTTTTAAAAATTACTTTATAACTTTTGCTAATATTTTCATACAAAGTATAATTATCGCAGTTATGTGTGCATAATTCTTGCGTTAAAAATTTCTGAAAGCAAGCAAATACTTAGTTATTGAAATGTATTAATAAAATAAGTTATATAATCTATCTTTCTAAAGTAATCTTAAGGGGGTACGATCAGATATGTCAGAGCGGCGACATTACCGACAAAATTAGGCAAAAACAGGGGTTTACGGCCTGACACTTTTCGTCCTTATATGAGATGATTTTAAACTGGGAATGGGTTCATTCGAAAGAAAACAGTTCAATGCAGCGCAGTCAACTCGCGATTTAACGAAATTCTACTGATATTTAGTAATACGAGTGTTGTAAAGTAGAGCAAAAGTCTACCATTGACAGCTATGGAAATTTAAGCATTTTTATGTAATTTAGAGAGTGTTTTGAACGAAATCGCGAGTTGACTGCGCTGCGTTGTACTTTTTTCTATCGAATGAACCCTTTCCCAGTTCAAAATGTTCTCATATAAGGACGAAAAGTGTCAGGCCGTAAAACCATACAACAGTATTGCTTTTGGCTGGGTTATCGATAAAACAGAGCAAAAAATGTGACAAATTTAGTTGAGCATTTGCAAACCAGGCGACGCCTAATTTGTAAGGCTGCCGATGTGGAATCGGAATCTGTGATACCCAAATTAACGATGCGAGTTATTGAAAATTTCCCCCTCCACTACACACACCACCTTAGGAGTCGCGTGTACGTGAGCTCGGCGCTTCGGGCCACTCCGGCCATATTCGAAAAGTCAAAAGAGAACGCAAGTGTAAAGTGAACCTTACTCTCTCGCTCTTTAAATACTGTCCAAGTTGCCGACAAACGACACAAACCGCGCGCGATATTTTCATTTGTCCAGACATATTTACGAAAGCCCGAGAAGACAAGAATACGGAGCCCGTCTTTTGCTATCATGCAAGTTCAAATCTGTGACTTTTTTATTTCATACATAATTTTTAGTAGCTTTTTAACTTTAGAATTCCTCGCTTCATATATTACTTCATTTATAAAATACTGTAGAAAATATAATTCATATTTTAGCCACACAGATAGCCATAAAACACAGTTGCATCGTTCTCATTTTTTTACAACCAGTCTTTTATGGAATGAAATAATAATTTGAGTCATAATAATATAAAATCAAATTTATATAAAGATTGGAATTGTATATTAAAATTACTTGTAGAATAAAAAAAAAGTTGCAGGTTTGAACGGGATCCGAACTCGATCAATGGTAAAGACATAGATGACAGGTATAGGATCCGTGCATCTTGACGTTCATCATTTCATTACGGTTACGAAGTGAGATTGTGAGATCCTATACACGTCTGATGTCACAGTTACATTGTCTATAATGAAGAAAGAAATGCAGTAGATCACATGTATGTATATTCAAAACAGTCGTGTGCGTTTGGATACACCACCAGACACGCATAGGGAATTGAAATATCTCAATACCGTCGATTAGCTGTTGCGATTTCGAGTAACACTCGGTCATGTTCGGCTCGTGTCGTATATCGCATCGCTCGCTCCTAACCTAGCGCGTTACCACTTATGTATACATACAGGGTGTCCCGCGTAACACACAAAAAGAAACACAAAATTAAAAAAGTGTTTACATGTCATTTGCATGGTATAAGGGGGAAAATTTATTGGCTATAACAAATTATCTTTTAGATTATTATTTTCAAAGATATGATAATCAAGTTTAGTTTTTTTAAATAGAACTATATACTTTTTTTCAAATCATTTTGTAGTGCGTTTCAAGATAAATTTAACGACATAGAAATTATGTATCTGTTTTCAAATGGTTTTCGAGATATTGGATACGAAAATTTAGTGTTTTTCGGCACAGGAAAATCTGCTCGAGTAGACAGCACCGCAGGAAATCTCGCCTACGCGTCAAGTGCCACATGCCATACATTGTTCCTTCAAACCAATACGGGAGGGTCTGCTGCAGGAACAGTAGGCCCAAATTCTGGAAATGGTTTTCCTGTGAACCTGACTATCATATCTTTGAAAATAATAATTTGAAAGATAATTTCATCTAGCCAATAGATTTTTTCCTGTATATGTGTAGATACAGTAATGTTGCCGACGAGAGCTGTTTCGTCTACACGGACGAGAGCCGCGGTCTATCCCCACTACCTCGTATGATGTGTGCCTCCGTGTAACCAATTCTTGGAACCATCGCTTACGAGCTCGATACCCCAGAACAAGGCGGCCATAAAAAACAAAGATAGCATTAAGGATTTAAATAGGAAAAATTGAAGTTTCTTATTCGCAGACAGATCTTCACGCACGTAACACCAATAAATTCCTTGTGCTCTCCCGATGAAAATGATATTAAACACGACAGGATTCCGATTATTTATAACATACATAAAACTTGATTTATAGAAAGAAAGGTCACGCTCATTTACGTATACAGTAATGTTACAGACGAGAGCCGTGCTCGGGTCTCGTAACGGCTCTTGTCGTGTGAACGAAACGGCCCTCGATCGTATTATTACTGTATTTAGAATCCAACGATCCTAATCCAGACCTAACTCAAAATATACATACGCACATACATATATATATTAATATTTCTATTTAAAATTGGTTTGAGTTTCATTAGTATCTACTTATATATGTAAAATAATATATACTTCTATATTCTATATTCTATGTATATATAAAAAGGATGAATAATATCTAGCGAAATAATAAATCGGAAAACGGACAAGTAAGCTCTTTCTACAAATTAAGTTATTAAGTATCTTTATTATAAATAATCGGAATCATGTCGTATGTGATATCATTTTCTTCGGAAGAGCACAAGGAATCGATTGGTGTTACTTACGTGAAAATCCGTTTGCAAATAAGAAACTTCAATTTTTCCTATTCTTAATCCCTAATGCTATACTTGTCTTTTGTAACGTCATTGATTTCGGGCATCGAGCTTGAGCATAGACGGTCGAGCGAAACCCTTTTTTTTTGCTTCTTCGGTCGTGCATCAATTATCTTGGCGACCGAGAGTAAAGGAAGCCAAATCGACTACCAGTGACGGACGAGAGCCGCGACCAGACCCAAGCGCGGTTCTCGTCTGTAACATTACTGTATATGTATACGTATACTTATGTACACGCACACATATGCGTGATCTTCATATTAATATAAAAACGATATTTGGAAAAAGTGTCTATCTCGAGAAAGGCATCGACGTGGACAATCAATGAATAATATGAATGTAGTGGTATTTAGAATGTGACACTTGTAAAAGTTATACACATACAAATAACATGTGTCGTTTGATAAATACCACTACATTCACACGATTCGGTGCTATATTGAATCACAGAAAATATCTTAGCAATCGGAAACGTCGCGCGTGGCTCGTGCCGCTTGCAGGGATTTGAACAGTTGAATGTGGCGTTTCAAGAGTGAGAGAGTAAGACTCATATTCGCACTTTCTCTACTTTCCGCAAATGTCCGAAGTCGGTCGCGAAGCGTCGAGTTCACGTACACATAGCTCGTGTAGTAGTGTGTGCAGTAGAGGGGGAAATTTTCTAAGCTACCTCCTGAATTCGAAATCATAGAAAGGCTCCATCTTGCGTTCATCAAGCAGCCACGTGTCTGTGGATAATACTATTTCTGTAACGAAAACTGTAATAGCAGATACCGACCTGGCAATTTCGAAATGTTACGTGACTACCGTACCCCCTTAATGCAGCGTCTGCCCGCAACCACAGACGCGTTATTTTAATTCTCCATAAAACTCATACGTATATATGTGTATATACTTGTAATATATACATACTTCTTTTAGAGAAACATTCAAATATATTTTTTAGATATGTATTTATGAATAAAAATTTGTAGAGAACAACAACAGTATTTGCAAAATAATGCTATATGTAATCTAAATATTTTAAAAAGATAACAAAGTTCTTTCCATACTGGATATTGAATGCAGGATTTGTCACTTAGAAAGAAATCATCATCTGCAGCTACGCAAACAGCCTTCATTCAGAATGTTATTATTAACTTCCAAAAATACGTATATAGACTTGTTTTGATTGTTCATAAAAAATACGCGTACAGATATTCGACAAAACGTCATCACTCCTAGATTTATTACTAAAAATTTTATAAACATCTCTGGGGGTCTCATCAATAGCGGATTTGCGCACAAGCGGTCACCTCGAGACCCGTAAGCAGGGCCCCGAAAGATATGTACATATGCATTATTCCACCTGAAACTCCGTACGTGCAACAGTGCAATTGAACAGAATAGTATTAGTAACAACTACCAAAAATTTGAAGCAAATCGAATGAAAGTATACTGAGTTATTGTTAGCTTTTCGCACCTAGAGTGTGGATTATATAGCTACATTATTATCGCGATAAATGTGAAACAAATATCTTTTCAAATACTTGATCCAAATATTCTTAATTTTATATGTATTTAATTTTACACAAAAATAAAACAATATATATTGCCCATAATTTATTTATTAGAATGGGGCTCCAAAAATTTGTGAGGTATCGGACCTCTTGAAGAGTAGATCCGCCACCGTTCGCTTGTAACAAATCGAAAAGTGAATATGTTTGGGCAATTGAAGAGATCGTGTCCAGAGATGGACAAGGTCTTGACGAATGGTCTTAATTATTCAGAGATAAAAAATGATGAAAGCGTTTTCATATTGTCAAAGTTTCAAATTGACTAAGTATCTGATAACCTGTAGAAGTAAGGTATGGCTGTCGATGAATGATCTTAGAATTATTTAAAGACGCAAAATAATAAAAGTGTATTTATATTGTCAAAAACTAAAATTGACAAATTATACAGAAAAGCAGCTTTTTCGATTCTATTATATGTCATGGTATTAAAATGCGTCAATTTTTATTAATAATTCCTCGATAACTACACGATAAATCGATTTCATATTTTGCACTAGGGTTTCTTATAATTCAAATTAGGAGTCCCCAAAATTTGAACAAAGTGTTGAACTTTTGCGTTTAATAAGTATATCTATTGAAATAGTTGTTCAGCACGACGACCTCGACAACATATTTCAACGTCAGCAAAATTGTTGAGGAAATAGCTTTTCTTGAACTTTATCAGATCATTTATTGTATATAAAAAAATCTAATCTAATCTAATCTAATCTAATATAATGATAAAATGGATCATAAACAGAAAGTATAAACTATATGACACTTTTTATGAGTAGTATACTACTACACTGCATATCAAAAGTTTAGACGCACTCTATTTTTTTAACAAAAACGCAACCCCGATGAGTCTTCGATTGATTTTTTTTTGTCGACAGTTTACAATACCTTGAAAAACTATGATTACCACTAGAAATTTTTAAATTTGGCACTACAAGATAGTATTTTTTGTCTAAAGGTGAAAAACGGCCGTATCAAAAGTTTAGACGCACTTAATAAAGCTTATTTATTCGACAAATTTTAGAATTTTACATAACGACTAGTATTTTGTATAACTACCAGAACCCTGTATTGTTATAAAAAATCGGTTTGGCATGCTCACGATTAAATTTTTTATGGTTTCGGGCTTGATTCTCGCCCATGCTGTCATAATGCCATTTCTGAGTTCATCAACTGAACTGTATTGGCGACAATCTACATAAACTTCGCGAATGAGGATTCCCCATAAATTCTCTATCGGATTTAAGTCCGGTGAACGAGATAGCCAGGACGTAACATCAAGATTTTGCTCTTCGAGCTACTTCTTTGTGCCTCTACTCGTATGAACGGAAGCATTGTCTTGTTGGAAAACGAATTTAATGCTTGGAAAACGGCGGATATGGGGTAGCAAATTGTCTTTAAGCACTGACTGATATCCAATGCTGTTAATTTTCGGTGAAACGAACGCAATTGCTGTGGTGCCGAACGCACTAAAGCCAGCCCAAGTCATACACGAACCGCCTTCGAAATTACGCTTCTAAAAATACTTCGGCTCCTTCCTCAAATCTCGCCAGTATGAATTGAATCCGTCTGGTCCATCTAGATTAAATTTCTTTTCATCACTCCAGATCACCTAAAATGTACATACGTTCATACACTTCTTACCAAAATACAAAATATAGCTTGTAATATTAGATTGTCCCATTCGTTAGTCCACGTTATATGATCCTTCGCGAAAACAAGGCGACAATTTTTATGTTCCTGCTTCAAATTTGGACAGTTTGTCATTTTTGCACGAACAATATTGGAGTTCTGATTGAGAACTCTCTAAATTGTCATTTTTGATACATTTAATCCTAAAGAGACCAGTAAATCATTCAGTTAAGGTACTAGAGTTTCCCATTGTAGCGGTAATAATCAATAATGTACAGTAATAATAATAGCACTAGTAAATAACTAACTAATAATAATAGCAATAATAATACAGTAACAGTAACAACAAATAATAAAGAACAACAAATCACACATGCCAATCACTAATTTTTTGCTGGTTAACTGTATTTATTTAGTCCATGCTTCTGTTTTCGTTACCTAACAATTAAATTTTACAGCTATTTTCATGTTGACTCGCTTCATACTTAATCATATTCATTCCGATAATTAATACAGCCATTAGATTACAATATGAAGTTGTAAACAACAAAAAAGAAAGTGCGTCTAAACTTTTGATACGTCCATTTTGCACGTTTAAGCTAAAAATGCTTTCCTGTAGTACCAAATTTCAATGTTTTTAGTTGTAACCATAATTTTTCGAAGTATTATAAATATTCGACAAAAGAATCAATGAAAGATTCACAAGGAGCTGTGTTTTTATTTAAAAAATAGGGTGCGTCTAAACTTTTGATACGCAGTGTATAGTCATTTTCCTGAATATTAAATAGTTCTAATCAGATTCTGTTCAACAAAATTATATATGATATTACACAAACAGATTGTGGAATGGACACTAAGGTGCAAAAATGAATTAATGATACAAGAAATACAAATTGATGCACGTATAGCATTTACTTATATTTCTTTGGATTTCTTAAGGGGGAACAACATTTAGGAGGCCAAAGAAGCATGTTTTTATAAACTATTTTGTAGGCATGCATACTTTATTGAAAATGTAAGTATTTAGAATGTTATAGATATATATTTTAATCAGTAGCTAAGAATTTTTTTACAACTAAATATACATATTTAATCATGTTATAAGCGTCACTGTAAAATGCTATATATACCAAGTAGCACTCCATAGTTTTAGCATTTATTCATGTTTAATTAATCTGTGGAAAAAGATTAATATAGTTTTTTAATTTATATTAATGTAATTTCAGTTGAATACACACAAATTAAACTACGATAATTTTTAGTCAATTGGCAGACAGTGAAACAAGAAGTTTATGGTAACCAGAAGTAAGTATATTTTGGAGTATAAAGATAATAACTATTATTTTGAAAAAAATTTCTGTTTGCTTAACTGAAGACAATTATATGATAAATATATACATAAAACTAGAAGTTTATTCGTTTAAGATTCATAAAAGTAATCGTTAAACCAATTTGAGAAACATAATTTTATGTGAAGTGCACAGAAATGTGCAATAAGACTCCTTAAAAGAAAATTGGAAATATAACGACAAACTTAATAAAAATAGAATTATCCAGATGTTAATAGAACTATTAATGTAGTTTCAGATAAGTCTTTAATGAATCATACCACTCAGCCCTTTCGTACCTTCTTTAGCTTTGTAAGCAATCAAATAAAAAGTGCTATAACTTCATTATATGCAAGAATTTTATTTTAAGAGTATATAATCAAAAGGTTGTAACTCTAAATGAGGTAAAAACAAAATTTTTCAACCCATCAAAGTGTTGTTCTCCCTTCATTGATTCCATGTGAATAGAAACAGAATCAGAAAATATAAATTACCTATATTATATAATACGTGCAGAGTAAAATAATTAACAATAACTGACATAAGATACATAATAAATTTAGTTTTAGAAAAAAATGCTGTGAAAATTGTTTAAAATATTTGCTATGAAATTATACATATTACGAAAGATAAATAAATATTCATTTTAGATAAACTACATATATATGAATGAATTACTTACATTATTAACCTTACTCCAAAGTAGTTTATTTAAAATAAATGTTTATTTGTTTTAAAACTTCAATATGAAACTTAAAGGATTTTAATTTAAACGCGAATATATATCAAAAATTTCTCCCTTATGAAATATTACTTAATGAAAGAAAAAATAATAATAAAATGAATTCTAACCTGCATTGTACACGTGTAGGTATACGTTTTCCAAAAGACAAATAGTTTACCGCAATATCAATCAAAATATAACATAGACAAACCAAACACTCGTATAAACACATTAACCGAAATACTAGAAACAACAAAATCATTTACTTCAACATGATCACTTAAAACTAAATTCTGACAGTTCAATACAAATATTTCCCTAAGCAACGTCATAATACATACACTATACAATGTGGTTTAACCTAAAGAAGTTTACATTAGTGGAGGGATTCATTGTTTAAAATATGTAGAAATTACTGATCTCGTTAAAATGCCTATTTTATTTCATTAAAATGGTTCTTAAAAGTTAACATTCCGACATCAGACTACTGTTACTATATACACAAATAAACAAGCATAAATACTAAAAAGTGTTTGATTCATCATTTTTATTATTATTTGGCGAAAGTTTCTTTTGTGATTCATTCAATTATTACTTCTTTATTATATGAAATTGTGTACATATAATATATACTATCTCAAGACTGCTGATACAAGTCCGCAAGGGATGATTCTACTGTTGCGCGGCCCAGTCGAAGTTTGCAGAAACTTGGAACGTGGGTCGATGCCCGTGGAGCGTCATCTAATGTCAACTTCAGCTTTGCTCTCCTTTCTAGTACAATTCAAATTTAGTGCCTGAAGAGCTTACGTTGAGCGCCGCTATAGAATGAAGGCGGGATACACAACATTACAGAGTAATCATTTCATCTGGAAACTCTCGAAACTGCTGCCCCCATCGACTCATCGACCAGAAGTGAAAATACTGAGGTCATATCTCTGTTCTAGTCAATTCTAGTTTCCTCTTAAACAGTGGTTATGGCTGTAGGGAGCGTGAGGTAACTCTCTAGTTACGCCCACAGAGGGCGTAGCGGCGCCACTGCCAACTGGGAGAAGAGCCGGGATACTCTAGGGAGTTTTGGCCCGATGTATTTTCGGCGTCCCCACGCGACGAGAGTCAGTCTAGCTCAAGCGAGCGCAACGAGCAGAGCAAATAAAGAGAATTCCAATGAAGACCACGTGTACAATAATTTCCGTGCCCCTAAGATCGCGTCACGTAGGCCAGAGCCTACAATTGGTGACCCCGACGTGATCTCGACGCAGTATGGAAGAAGCGGCTCAAAACAGCGCGGTGGCGATCCACGCCGCTAAGTTTTGGCCTGAAAAACCGGCGCTTTGGTTCGCACAGTTAGACGCGCAGTTCAATTTGCGCAACATAACGCAGGAGGATACAAAGTTTTGGCACGTGGTCGCGCAGCTAGATGCCAAGGAGGTGGAGGACATCCTCCTGAACCCACCAGAACAGAATAAATACACGAGGCTGAAGACGGAACTCATCACGCGTCTGTCGATATCTAAGCAGCGAAAAATCAAACAACTCCTCGAACACGAAGAAAAAGGGGACCGCACGCCGTCGCAATTTCTGAGGCACATGAAGAGCCTCGCAGGAGACGACGTGCCTGAGGATTTTATTAAAACATTGTGGGCAAGCCGGTTACCGATAGCCATGCAATTGGTGCTGGCGACGCAAGATGGCGTCGAGTTAGAGAAAATGGCCGTCCTAGCGGACAGAATTGGCGAGGTGACGCCCATGCAAGCGCAGCCGACTTCATCCTCAAGCAACGTCGCAGCACTCGGCGATACCAACGCCCTCGTAGAGCAGATCGCGGCGTTAGTGACAGCGAAGCTGGAAGACAGAGGGCGCGAGAGGAGGCGCAGTGTTTCCCGCGGTCGGTACCGCAAGCGCTCGAAAACAAGGTTCGAAGAGCGCCCGAAGGGTGTCTGCTGGTACCACTGGCGCTTTAACACGTTGACTGCCACGCGCATTTACAGTGAAATCTCCTTCAGGCCACGCGTACCGCAGTACGAACCGTATTCTGCTGGGTATTCCCACCGATATTTTAAGAATGCGAATCGCTGGTTGTTGTAAGAATAATCTCTCGCTCTGTTTGTTTCCGTGGTATTATGCTTGTTCATTTATTTTCGTTATTTCGCATTTTTTTCTCATCTCGCCATTGTACAGGATCAGTTTAATTCTTTGTCGAGTAACGAGCGGTATAACATAAAATTTCTACCCTAATTCGTTGAAATGTCGAAAAGAAAAATGGAAAACTTATTTGTTAGAGAGACAAATAGCAGTGAACAAGAAAACTTTTACGAGGTTTACACAAATTCAGATAGAAATGTAAATAGAATTATATCGTCTGATTCCGATTCGGATATTGACCAGTGCAATCGTAGTGATACTGAATGTAATGAAGATTCCATTGACGAGATTCTGCAAGAATTGATCATTGATGAAGAAAGAAGAACTGATGATACCGAGGAAAATACAATTGAATTTAGTGAATGGAATGAATTTAGTGGTCCGCAGAAGTCATTTTCTTTTTCCGGGACTTTCTTTTTCCGCCTCATTAAGCAATTACCAGGTGATGTTAATCCATATAATGTGTTTGAGCTGTTCATTGATGACGAAAAATTAGACTTACTTGTATCAGAAATAAATAGATACGCGGAACAAAAGTTAAATAAATCTGACTTAACATCGTGTTCACGGATGCATAAGTGGAAACCCACTAATCCCAAAGAAATAAAAAAATTCTTTGGACTGATTTTATATATGGGAGTTGTAAAAGTAAACCCCATTGCCAATTATTGGTCGAAATGCCCACTGTATAATTTTCAATTACGGAGTACTATAATGTCACGAAATAGATTCGAGTTACTATTGAGTAATTTTGATTTTGCCAATAATGTGTCTATTGCCCGCAACGATTGACTTGGAAAAATACGTTCACTGTTCGACAAACTGGTGGGAAAGCATCAAAAAATATTCACGCCTGGAGAACACATTGTTATTGATGAAACGTTGATTCCATGGCGCGGAAGACTCATCTTCAAACAATATATACCAAATAAAGCGCACAAATACGGAATCAAATTATTTAAATTATGTTCAAGCACGGGATATACATGGGCGATGAAAATTTACTCTGGTAAATCAGCTGATGGTGTTAGAGAAACGGGATTGGCACACAATGTATGTCTTCAGCTTGCAGAGAAACGTTCCTACCAAGGACGAACATTGTACATTGATAATTTTTACATGAGTTATAAGTTAGCTATATCATGCCTAAACCGCAAAACTCATGCAGTGGGAACACTTAGGAATAACAAAAAATTCTTCCCAAAAGATATTCTTCATTGCAAACTAAGAAAAGGGGAGATGATATCCAAAGAAGATGATAACGGGATTGTGGTACTCAAATGGAGAGATACGCGGGACGTGAGAATTTTATCAACAAAACATGTTCCTATCATGGTACCAAGTACAAAAAAAAATCGTAGCATTCATGCTGTTTCTCCAAGCCAACAAACATTTGCAACACTGAAACCACTAGCTGTTGTTGAGTATAGTATAGGAAAGTGTGGTATAGATTATTCCGACCAAATGGTTTCTTATGCCACCACAATTAGAAAAGGAATCAAGTGGTACCGAAAGCTTGGTATTCAACTACTTCTGGGAATTTCTGTAGTAAACGCTTTGACGGTTTACAAAATTGCAATAAAGAAGAATGTAAATATTAGAAGATTTAGGGAATTATTAGCTGCAAAATTATTAGTGTCGACTGAAAATACAACAAATTCTTGTCTTCGTCGGTGTCATCATTAGACGCGCATGCAAACAATGTTATACAAATAAAAGTCGTCAAATGGGCCGATCAGAGACACGAGAGAATTTAAAGAAAACAACAACTTATTTGCCAACTTGTCCCGACCAACCCCAGCTTTGTATAGAATGTTTTAAAGTTTTACATTCTACATAATTTTCTTAATAAACCATTTTCGTATTACTTTTATAACAATAGTTTATATTAATGAATATTCTACTATAAATTTAAGTTTATATTAATAAATATAGTTTATATTAATTAATATTCAATAGTATTGTTACTTCCTCTGCGAAATATCTTTTCAAACACATACGAATATCCTTCGCAAGTAGTCAAATAAACGTCACCCCAATACGGGTGACGAGGCCCGATCAGAAACTCTACCGTCACCTGAATATGGGTGACGTGGCAGTCAACGTGTTAAGGAGAAGTCTACCAAGTGCACGCAGCCGTGCTCATACGCGGCGGGAAACTAGAAGCAGAGTCGCTGATGGCGACAAGCGGCCCTGAGCGAACAGTACGTCGCCTGTTTGTTACCGACGGAACAACGAGGACCCAGTACCTGATCGACACCGGGGCTGAGGTGAGCGTTTTCCCGCGGAAGAAAGTGAATGGTGCGCGAGCAAAGTCAAACTTTTTACTCACGGCAGCGAACGGGTCGCTGATAAACACTTACGGACAGATAGTGATAAGTGTAGACTTAAGGTTACGCCGGGCATTCCCGTGGACGTTTATCATCGCAGACATTGAGCGACCTATTATTGGCGCGGACTTTCTAGCGCGATACGGCCTCCTGCCGGATGTTCAGGACCGCCGGTTAATTGATAAGATCACCGGACTTTCGGTACCGGGAACAGTGCCAATCGGAGGGGTCGAGTCGGCTCAGTGCGTGGCGCCGGTGGCGGACAGTGAAGTGTATGCGCTGCTAAAGAAATACGAGTGCATCACGCGGCCGGCGGTATGCACCAGTGCAGCCAAGCACGAGGTAAAGCACCACATCGTCACTACACCGGGACCTCCGGTGTCGCACAAACCGCGGCGGCTAACGACGGACCGGCTAAAGGCGGCGAAGTAGGAGTTCGAGTACATGCTGCAACAAGGCATCGCACGGCCATCGAAGAGCGCGTGGGCATCGCCGTTGCATTTGGTGCCCAAAAAGAATAGTGAGTGGCGGCCGTGCGGGGACTATCGCGCGTTGAACGCCAGAACGGTACCCGACGCGTACCCAGTGCCGCACATTCAGGATTTCGCGCAGAGCCTACACGGGAAAGCCGTTTACACGAAAATCGATCTGGTGCGCGCATATCACCAAATCCCGGTCGCGGAGGACGACGTACACAAAACCGCGATTACGACGCCGTTCGGACTATACGAGTTTCCGGTGATGACCTTCGGGCTGCGAAACGCCGCGCAAACGTTTCAACGTTTCATGGACGAGGTCGTGCGCGGGTTGGACAGTGTGTACGTGTACATAGACGATGTGCTAGTAGCCTCGGACTCTAGAGAGCAACATATGAGGCACCTTGAACAACTATTTCAGAGGTTCGCGAAGTTCGGAGTAGTGATTAACTCTGCGAAGTGCGAGTTTGCGGTACCGAAGTTGTCCTTCCTCGGTTTCACGGTCGGCAAGGAAGGGATCCGGCCTTTGGCCGATAAAGTAGAGGCCATTGCGAGTTACCCCAAGCCGGTAAACCAGGCGGAGCTCAGCAGGTTCCTCGGTATGGTAAATTTCTATCGACGTTGCATACCGAGAGCAGCGGAAATCCAAGCCCCGCTGGTGGGCTGCCTGACGACCGGGAAGAAGAGGGATCTGGTCGATTGGTCGCCCGAAGCCGAGGCCGCCTTCAAGAGGACGAAAGCAGCGTTAGCTGATGCAGCCACGCTGGCGCATCCGTCATCCAGGGCCAAGCTGGCCATGATGGTGGATGCCTCGGAGGTTGCAGTGGGAGCGGTGCTGCAGCAATACCAGAACGACGCATGGGAGCCGTTAGCCTGTTTCTCAAGGAAACTCAATCCGGCTCAACAAAAATATAGTGCCTATGACCGGGAGTTGTTGGCGATATACTCGGCAGTAAAGTATTTCCGGCACGCCGTAGAGGGGAGAGCTTTTACGATCTACACAGATCACAAGCCACTCATTTTTTCCCTCAATCAGAGACCAGAGAAGTGCACATCTATTCAATTCCGGTATCTCAATTATATCGCTCAATTTTCGACAGATATACAGCACGTCAAAGGCACGGAGAACACCACCGCTGATGCACTGTCGCGCATTGAAGAGGTGATCGCGCCGGTGAACTACCAGGCGCTCGCCGAAGCGCAGAAGTCGGACAGCGAACTCCGGCAGATGATTGCAAATCCCAGAGGACTGATCATCAAGAAGGTTCGCTTTATGCAGCCCAACGTAGACGTGTTCTGCGACATTTCCACAGGCCACGCTCGTCCTCTGGTGACATCAGCTTTCCGCAGAAGCATTTTCGACAGCCTGCACAATCTGGCTCACGCTGGACCCAAAGCAACGGTGAAAATGGTTACGCAGCGTTTCGTCTGGCCGTCGGTGAAGAAGGACTGCCGAACCTGGGCAAGAAGTTGTTTGCAGTGCCAACGGGCGAAGATTACACGGCATGTGTCGACGCCGGTAGGGGAGTTCATAACCCCCACCGCGAGGTTCGACCATATACACGTGGACATCGTTGGACCGCTGCCGTATTCAAAAGGGTACACCCACTGTGTAACGGTAATCGATCGGTTCTCCAGGTGGCCAGAGGCCTTCCCGGTGGCAGACATCAGCGCGGAGACAGTTGCACGAACGCTGTTCGCGGGCTGGATCGCGCGGTACGGCGTACCCCTCAGGGTGACCACCGATCAGGGTCGGCAGTTTGAGTCCGTTTTGTTCAGATCCTGGGCGAAGGCGTTGGGAACGGAGCACCATAGGACATCCGCCTATCATCCGCAGGCCAACGGGGCCGTCGAGCGCCTTCATCGGCAGTTAAAGGCGGCGATTATGTGCCATCAGGAGGATAGCTGGTCAGAGACACTTCCGGCAGTGCTGCTGGGCATCCGGGCAGCAGTCAAAGAAGACAGCGGGACGACACCGGCAGAGATGGTCTTTGGGGAAACCCTACGCCTGCCCGGCGATCTGATCGCGGGCAACGACCAAGTGGAAGTGTCCGTTTTCGTGGAGCAGCTGCGGGAACGTATGAAATTGTTAGTGCCAGTCCCGAGGGCGCATCACGGACATAAGTGCGTGTTTATTTTTAAAGACCTGGACACGGCGTCGCATGTGTTGGTGCGCCGCGACGCGGTTAAAAAGCCGCTGCAACCGCCGTACGAGGGACCGTATTTAGTTTTAAAACGTAGCGATAAGAACTTTGTAATTAGAATAGGACAGCGCGAAGTAAATGTAAGCAAAGACAGGCTCAAGCCAGCCTTTATTGTAAGCGAAAGCTAGGGCAATAGAAGTCGTAAGATGTCTAGCGTTTCATACCAAAGTGAGACCAAAGTTCCTATTTACAGTTTTTAGGTTAAGTATGACGTGCAATGTAAGTCGTATGTTGCGTGGAGGTATATTTTTCATATAGCGTTTTTATCTTGTTATTGTGTTCAAAAAGAAAAATGTAATATATGTAATCTTCGTGACTCACTCGCCGTCACTGGCGGGGGGGTGTAGGGAGCGTGAGGTAACTCCCTAGTTACGCCCACAGAGGGCGTAGCGGCGCCACTGCCAACTGGGAGAAGAGCCGGGATACTCTAGGGAGTTTTGGCCCGATGTATTCTCGGCGTCCCCACGCGACGAGAGTCAGTCTAGCTCTGTACTGCCAGACTGAGGACGCAAATCTTGAGAATTACCCCCTCCACTACATATACTAACGCACGGGCCGCGTATCCGTGAGCTCGGCGCTTCGGACAGTTTCGGGCAGCTTCGGGAGGTCGAGAGAGAAGGTGGATCGTGATGCGCACTCTCTCATTCTTTGAAATGTTTAAATCCCAATCGCTAGCAAGTGGCAAGCGGCACGCACCTTGCGCGAGCTTTCCGATTGCCTGGATATTTTCAGTGTTCAACTTAGAAAAGTATTCTAATGAAAAAAAATTTCAAAAGTTTTTTCTGCAGAAAAACTCATTTTAGGACCCCTTGATTAGGTTTCAACTAATAAAAAGAGAGCTTTTTTTTTAAAACCGCATATGTTTATTAACCGAATTGCATTTGAACGACTGAATGAATTTCAATGAAACTTTATATCTCAATTTTATATTCACATCTCAAGATCTTATCAAGATCAGAATTCAAGATTATCACAAAATAAATACTCTTATACTGAAAATTCGTCAAATGTATATATTAGAATAGGAGTCCACTCTTAGCCAGTAACGTGCACGCTATCACAGCTTTTAATATAACATATTTTTCAATGAGGTTTTTTAATACATTTTTTCAATTTTATGTCTGAGTTGATCTCACAGCTATTATAAAATAACGTACACACTACCGCTCGATGAAAACCGCGTGAAGGTGGTGGTTTCTTTCATCGGAGGGAAATGTAAAAAATTATTTATGTGATCGAAAACATGTAATATAATGTACATCAAAATAAAAGATAAAATGAAACGGAAAAGTTAAACAATTCTTTACATTTCCAAAGAATAGAAAGTACAAGCAGAAGAGTTACATATAACGGAATTTCGAGATGATTGTTACATGTAAATTTATTATATAACTAATATATATAAATTTATATGTACAATTATCTGGAAGTTCTGTCTATAAATACTATTTACAACAAGCAAGCATATTTACAGCGAGCAAGCGTATTATATTTACAGCAGGCAAGCATACCTAAAGCAGGGAAAGAATAGAAATTATGTGAAGCAAGTCAGAAAGCTATTTACATGTTAGCGATGTCCAAAAAATAAATTAAATTAGAGTAATCTAAATGAAACTAAATATAAAACTAAAAGTGATACTATTCTGGACATCTCTAAGTCGCGTCAATGGACGAAGAGGGAGTATCCGCGAGGCCGTCGTCATGTGCGGCATATAATCGTAATTGACAGTTCTGTTTCTTAACAGAACAAGAATACAAAGGCTCAGAGGACATGAGAGATAGATGTTTGTTATCTATCTCCATGGACTGAGGTTTGTCCCCCTTTGCCCTTAATGCCGATTTCACTACGCAAAGGGCATTGACGGAAGTCGAACTAAGTTTATTACGTTTCTTAGTCTTTATGTCCGGCAACATGAAAAACGATCTTTCGGCATCGGCATTCGAATTGGGGAGCGATCTAATTGAATTTACTAATCTACATAAACATGGATATTTACTAAAGCCCTAATCATTTGGGGTTAACAAAATCGTTTTCCAAAAATTGTCGAAATCCATATTTACATATTTTTGTTGATCCTCATTTGCGAAGTCCAGATGCAATTCTAACCATTCTTTTTGCAAACCGTCTTCGTCGAAACCGCCGAACTTTTGTGCAATAAAGAGAACACTTCTGAAGGAAGTGTCTCTGCTAGCAAAATCTAAAGCTGAATGAGGACTGAAAACATAAAGTTTGCTAAGAAATTCGTCATCGATTGGTAATCGATCACGAATTTCATTAGCAGCCACGACGTAAAATTTTAAACAAACTGTACGAACGGTTTTGACGATGTCGGGTTTGCCTTCCTCAATCAACCCGCGGAGGAAGTTATCACAATCCGGACCTACATTAACGTGATGAAGTGCGATCTGATTATCGCCTCGCGAAAAATCTATTAATTTTGCTAAACCCATGTGCTTCAAAAGTGCGGGTTTTAAAAAATTACTTGCTATATTATACAAAAGAGTTTCCGCAGTCTTTTGAAGCAAATGGATTCTTGTTTCTCGAGCTTGAAAGAATAAATTAAAATTATTAAAAAACTCGAGAACATATTTTAAAAAATGCAGATATGTTTTCGCTTCTGGATTTCGCATTGAGATCAACACATATTCTCCAGACTTTGATTTTTCATTTAAGACTAACTCTTGCAGAAAATGTAACACACTGTCCCAATTTCCTAGAAGTGTAACTACAGATGAATGATGTGACAGCCATCGCGTAGTACACAACTTTAAAATTTTGCGGTCGGAATTTTGGAAACATTGTTGAAAATCGCGAAAAATGGCCGAACGTTTGGGACTACTATAAATAAACGTCGCGACTTTGCGAAGAAGTTCTTCGCAGACCTCGGGAATGGTAGTACATGCTGCACGCACTACCAATGCCGAGGAATGACACACACATGGCATGGTAAAAAACGAATTACCGCGAATTTCTGCAAGCTTAGTCTTAAATGACGAGTGTCGTCCTATCATGACAGGTGCGTTGTCACAAGATAGCGCGACAATGTTTTCGAACGGAATTTGTCTTTTCCACATAGCATGCTTGAATGTGCTAAATAATTTTTCCGCGCTACAATCCTTCGCATCGAGATTCATCAATTCGACTAATTCCGTTCGAATATCCATAGTCTGGGGATCGACATACCGAACAAGAAACGTCATCCACTTTTCATTCGTAATGTCTGAAATTTCATCTATAAATACTGAGAACTTATTGTTCTGTAAAATACTACTAAGACGTTCTGTTTCTCGAGGACACAGAACGTTCAATATAATGCTACTACACTTTGTTCGACCGAACGTCATTTTTTCCAAAACATCGGGATCTTTCCCGACGTCTTGGAAAAACTGAAGAATCGCTTCTGCCGATTGATGCGAAATATTTCTGTCGGCGATCAGGGCCGCAAAACGAATCTCCGCAGATTTCTTTCAATCAAGAAATGACAAAGGTGATTCTTCAGATTGCGTACTGATATCGTTATTTGACCTCACATACAGTATGTCCCATGAAATACTGGACAGTCGATTATTTGCTAACCTATTAAAGATACGAAAAAAGTTTTTATATGAAATTGAATGGCAAGAGGGGGCTGATTTATTGGCCGTAACAATTTTTTTTTATCATTATTGTTTACAGAGATATGAAAGTTAAGTTTGGTTTTTTAAATGGGATTATATATATATTTTTTGATCAATAGATAGTACGTTTCAAGACGAATTCAGCAAACATTAATGTATACACCTTTTTTCAAATAGTTTTTAAGATATTACGCGTAAAAGTTTACTGATTTTCGGTGGAAGATTTAGGCCTGCCGTTCCTACCACAGTTTCTTCGTATCAGTTTCAAGAGGCACGGTTTAACACGTTGCGTGCGGGGGTAAAAAAATGGTTGAAAAAGGTTTGTCCGATTGTATGCTAGCGCGCGGCAGCACCGCCGGGTCAATACTTCTCCGGGGAAACGGGCTCAACTCGATAGATCTACCCTGTCGCGCGTCGAACGCGTTAACCCGTAGCATCTTAAGTGTGGTCGAGAGTCGAGACTCCCTACTGTGCTTCCTGGTCTCGCAGATTTTCTTCCACCGAAAATCAGTAAACTTTTACGCGTAATATCTTAAAAACTATTTGAAAAAAGGTGTATACATTAATGTTTGCTGAATTCGTCTTGAAACGTACTATCTATTGATCGAAAAAAATATATTTAATCCCATTTAAAAAACCAAACTTAACTTTCATATCTCTGTAAACAATAATGATAAAAAAAAATTGTTACGGCCAATAAATCAGCCCCCTCTTGCCATTCAATTTCATATAAAAACTTTTTTCGTATCTTTAATAGGTTAGCAAATAATCGACTGTCCAGTATTTCGTGGGACATACTGTATATTCCATTCTTTTTACAGTTTTTGATGTGCCATTTAGAATCGGCATGACGTCTAATTTGCGATATACCGCAAGCAAATGATTTATTGCAAACCGAACAAAAACACGAAAAAGGATCCTCGAGGACTTTATGCATCCAAGGCTTGAAATCTTCGATATCAAGCCATTGAGGCATAAAAGTCTTTTTTCTCGAGTCCTTAACATCGATACGTACTCGCGAACTTTTTTTCGACAAAAAGTATTTACGTCTCGCAGATTCCGTAAGTCTTTTAACGGTCGACAAACCACGGAAAACACGTGAATTGCTCTTCCACTAGGTTTCTCGAACGTATCCATCTCACCGCAAAAAGAATGAAATAGTAAAAATATACAAGCTATATACACAAGCAAGAAAAATAAGCTCTAATTCGCGGAAAGGGGGAATTAAAGGGAAACTACAAAATTAGCTGTGTAAAAAGTTTTACTTACCTGATACAACACACAACAAATGTCACGAATCACAAAACACGCAACGATTAGCCATCGATCTGATCTAACCGTTAACTGTCACGTAGCGCGATCACCCCACTGGGTGCTTTACCACGTGAAACAAAAGAAACGCGATCGCGATGCGCGCAGCATCGTACTTTTCGAATAGATTAGTGTAACGACCTGTGGGTCATGACATTCGAAATGCATATATTTACTGCTTTTCTTTGTCATTTTTTTATAGTATCATTGTACTCATGTAAACGTTTTTATATATCAAGCTTTTTTTCGTGTGACTTAATGTTCCTTTGGTTAATATAAAGGTAATTATCTAGAATAAGGACCTCCTTACCGAGTTTTTTGAAATTTTTTTATATCATGTATCTTGATACGTGGATTAATTTTTCTAAATGAAATAATTATCGCTCTCTTTTCGTTTTCGAGATAAACATTTTGAAAAATTTTGAAAATTATGGTAGCAGGCCGAGGGTAGGTAGCAAAAAGGGGGTTTGAGTTGGGTTAGAGCTCTAACCAACTCGAAACATCTCTTTTCCTGGCCCTAGCTCTAACCAACTCGAAACATCTCTTTTACTGGCCCTAGCTATAATCTAACTCAAATCCCCTTTTTGCTACCTACCCTCGGCCTGCCATCATAATTTTCAAGCATATAAAAATTTTTATTTCGAAAATAAAAAGAGAGCGACAATTATTTCATTTAGAAAAATTAATCCACGTATCAAGATACATGATATAAAAAAGTTTCAAAGAAATCGATGAGAAGGTCCTTATTCTAAATAATTACCAATATAAATATATTATATTGAAGATTGTGACAAAGTGCACGTTACTGGTCAAGAATGGACTCTTATTCTAATACATTTGACGAATTTTCAGTATTTATTTAGTGATAATCTTGAATTCTGAAGTGCAATCAATTCTGAATCAGAAAGGGTTAATTCGATAAGAGGGTTAATTCGATAATCCATGCATCGATTTTGCTCTAAATCTAATAAGATCTTGAGATATGAATATAAAATTTAGATATAAAGTTTCATTGAAATTCATTCAGTCGTTTGAATGCAATTGGGTTAATAAACATATGCTGTTTTTTAAAAAGCTCTTTTTTTATTAGTTAAAACGTAATCAGGGGGTTTTAAAATGAGTTTTTCCGCAGAAAAAAATTTTCGAAATTTTTCTCATTACAATACTTTTCTAAGTTGGAAACAAAATATCCGGGCAATCAGATGAGCTCGCGCAAGGTGCGTGCCGCTTGCCGCTTGCTAGCGATTGGGATTTAAACATTTCATAGAATGAGACAGTGCGCATCACGATCCACCTTCTCTCTCGACCTCTCGAAGCTGCCCGAAGTTGTCCGAAGCTGTTCGAAGCTGTCCGAAGTGCCGAGCTCACGGATACGCGGCTCGTGCGTTAATATGCGTAGTGGAGGTGGTAATTCTCAAGATTTGCGTCCTCAGTCTGACAGCACAGGTCTAGCTCAAGCGAGCGCAACGAGCAGAGCAAATAAAGAGAATTCCACTGAAGACCACGTGTACAATAATTTCCGTGCCCCTAAGATCGCGTCACGTAGGCCAGAGCCTACATGGCTTATGGAGCTGCCAATTCTGTAACCTAAACAAGTACGAATGAATCGACTTTTTCTCAATAATTATTTGCATCGTCAGTGCACAAAATTTTTAATTGTAAAATGTCTGTAAACTATTTATATGGCTTAATTTGAAGTTTTCGCTCCATGTCATTCAAAAAATATGAATATGAATATATGTTGAACAGTACACAAGGGTTAATATTCGTGGTTAATAATCGTTTGAATGTAGCAATATTATACAAAAATAAATATTAATAATGATGAAATAATTTAATAACCCACTAGCATATAAATTAGATGATGAAACACCATATTATTTAATTGTGAAAAGCAATAGAATAAGTTACCCAACCTGTTAATTTGTCAGTTAAATTGTTACATCAAGAAACCTGTGAATTTGTTGTCTCTTCTATGCTTTAACTTATTGATAACAATTTTTTCACAACAAATATCTTTCCTGATGCATAAGAGTTAATTTTTGTTACTTCCCTATTTAAAAGTAAAGATAATCTTTTAGTTTCTAATTATAGGTAGACAAGTGAATAAAACCTTACACAGAGGATATTGAAGAACATGGTTTTTCAGAGATTATTATTTTTATTAAAAAATATATTAACTGAAGAACAACAAGATTCTGTGGCAGGTTATTCTACTATAACCAGTTTAATAAATTACAGTGGATTGATTATATCTACAAATGAAGCAAAACATGAAGTCAATACACCATTTAGTCCCAGAGAGACTCCTTATTCTAATTCTATATTACTATCTTTAAACTGTCTGCTATCAACTTTAATGGTCTCTCCTCTGATTGGATCTCAAGGTTTGTAATAGGTAAATTCCAAATAGTAAAATGTAATGTAATAAGTACATTAGAAGAATTTTAGCTAGTTCAAGGGTCCCTCAAGAATCACATTGTTAGATCTGTACTGTTCAATTTTTCTCCATGATAGCTGTGGGGTTGTTACTAATAGCAAGTTTCTCCTTTATGAAGATGACTTACAAATCTTTTGCGCTATTGTAAATGGACATGACACTATTCTGTTAGAGATTATTCTCTTGAACTTAGAAAAAATGGAGTCATGAAAACAATCTTAAATTCAATATATCCAAGCATCTTATGATCCACTATTGCCAGTATTGCTCCTGTGGATAACATATTTACCTCCTATCTATCTCTCTCGATCCTATCTATCTAGATACTTGGACTTATTCATCGTTTTTCCATACTCTTTGCTATGAGCGGTCCACACTTCGCCCGTGATGGTCGTAATACACCTGTTTATGTGTGGATGTTGAAGAACGAGCGGCTTGGCCACGTTTGGAACAGGGTCTTGAATTGGCTGGGGTGCGGAGGAGAAGGCCAGATGATAGTACCGTGTCGTCCCGTGCTGAACATGCTAGATCGAGGTTGCTCCTATTTTCTACTTGCTCTTACGCATGGCTCGAGGCCCAGAACCTTTCCAGTTTTGTCCTCCGATAACTCTTTTCAATCTGAATCCGCTCTCTTTCTGTGTACGGACGGCAGTACGGTATCGATTTCACCCCAAGATAGATAGATAGTGATAACAAGTCGGGGGTGAGAAAATGGTTGAAACAGAAGGACAAGTAGGATTTTTCTTTTTACAAATCAAGTTGTAGAATTATTGTGTGTTTAGGAAAATAGGGCGTATATTTAAAAATCAGCAACAATAGATGTATTTGTAATGAGTAAGAGGGAGACCGCGAGCTCCCCACTCAAGACCGCCTTAGAAGGACCTAGTTCACGCCGCGACTGTGTGGCGGCCACTGCGAAATCCTGCGATCCCGTGAGTAAAGATATGACACCGCGGAAATATAAGGCGTGCAAACTGCACTGCCAAGGAGAGATCATCATTCAGCGGTCACAAAATCCTCATTTAGTACTGAATTATTTCTTGGTCAATTTCTTTCCTCACTTGCCGTAGGTCATTCTCCAGTCGACAGTTCAACACGCCGTATGTGCCGCTTCTTAGAGTGTTTACAGGAGAGGGACTGTGCTCGTGCTTGATTTTGCTTCAGTTATTAGCTTGTGCATGTGGCTGAATTAACAGTTTGCATTACGCCGAAGGAGTTTGTCAGGTCTCGCGCGTTATACGTCTCGAACTCTAATCCTATAATATATAAAAGGATTAAATGCCACCGGGGCGTTTATCTAACCAACTCCACTTCACTAAAAACAACGGTGCCAAAGAGAACAGGGGCTAACATCACTCCAAACGGCTCGGAGGTCGTCCTTGCTACTCCGCACTCTTCAGACGTCTGCCCCAAAAAGGGAAAAACTGAGGACAGATCCGCCACCATCAAGGAGAACCCAATGGACGTCGAAATTCAGGCCAATGTTCTGATCAAAAATAGGTTTGATTTCCTCAACAATGAGTTCTTCAAAAATCAGCTCGGTGATATCAACTTCAACACAATGCCACTATACATAAAACACAAAAACCAGTCACTACTCCTACAACAAGCAGTCACACTCAAACTCATCAAGAAAGACCCTCCTCTTTTTATAGACGCGGGGACCCACAGCGTAATATCCCTGGCCAAGCAGTTAAAAAACAGCATCGGTAACAAATTTAATCTAAAGTTCTTGGGGGACTAAGTTAAATTAAACTTTATAGAAACGCAAGACTATTTAGATTTTAAAAAGACCCTAATAGAGAAAGATCTGCATTTCCATACTTATTCACTGAAGTCGGAGAAACTTCTTGTAGTAGTGATAAAAGGACTCCCGTCCTTACAGCAATCAGAAATTATTAAAGAATTAGAGTCATTAGGTTTAAAGGCCATTAATTGCGTTCAAGTTAAAGGGAAATCTTCATCTAAGTTTTCTATTTACAAAATCACCTTTCCTCCCTCTATCACATTCTCTCAAGTCACTAAAATTAATCACCTTTTTTATCTCCGAGTTTACTGGGAAAAATATTATAATGCCAAAAGGTATACGCAATGCTTTCGTTGTTAGTCATTTGGACATGCCTCGGCCAACTGCAACAGAACAGAAAAATGTGTCAAATGCGGAGATACTCACTCTACACATTCATGTTCAAAACCTCCCGAGCTACCACCCAAATGCGCTAATTGTGGCGAGTCCCACACTGCCAATTATTCCGGCTGTCCTTCTCTATATAAGGCAGTTGACAGAAACGCCATTCAACCCAGCTTCCACAACAAAAATCATTTAAATCCAACCATAGTCTCCCCGACACTGTCACAAAATTCTACTCCGGTTAGATTCAACTCAAATTCCACTTTCAATACGCCCAAATCAGTCAATAATCCAACGAACTCCTTATCATACGCCAATGTACTTATGGGCCACAGAAGCCAGAAACTAGCCTCACCTGACTCTCCCCTAACAATAACTGAAGACATCAAAACCTTAACTAAAGCAGTTAAAGATCTAGAAAAGGTAATCGATATTAAAAAAATGACGTCCTTAATTGTCACTCTTATACACAAATTATCATCGTGCCATAATAACATAGAAAAATTACTGGTTATCCAAAGGTCGCTTCCCATTGCTATAAGTTCGGGCCGCGAGCGCGTTCGCCGTCCACTTGAAAGTGTCAACTCTATGGGCAGGAGGGTCTGAAGTACCCAGCGAGCCTGCACCGTGATCTGCTTAATCACCAAACGAGCCCGGCAAACCCAAAGCGACCATGCACTTATACTCGCCTAGTGGGAACGTCTTTTCGAACAAAATTCGCCGAGTACGCACAATTTATGACCGAACGAGCCCGTTACAGTAATGGGAAGCGACCTCAAGAATTCGCACAAGAAATTGATGATTAACACATGTAAATACTCTTATAATTTCCATCACTCCATCACTTCCAAAATACAAGAACTTGAATTATTCCTTCATAATAATATTTCTGCAGCTGCAATCCAGGAAACCTGGTTAACGCCAAATTCTTACATCCATATAAAAGACTAGACCTTGGTAAGGGCTGATCGTCCAGTTAATTCAGGATATAGAGGGGTCGGCATTCTAGTACATAAAAATCTTGCATACAGACCATATCCCATACCTAATACCGGAAATATAGGAGCGGTTGCAATACAAATAAAAAGCCCCAACCTAATTTTCATTTCGGCTTACTGCCCACCATTTGTTAAACTAACACCTGCATTTCTAGACTGTATTACTTCTTTTCGCATACCATTTATACTTAGTGCTGACCTAAACGCCAAACATCCCTACTGGAACAACCCATCTCGTAACTTCAATGATGGTATATTAAAATCTCACACAGACAGTGCGCCATATAATCTACTCTTTTAACCATTTACCTGTTTTTAACAAACTCACAATTTCGTTTTTCATGCAATACAATAGATGATCTTAGTTCAAATCACAGACCTGTTACTCTAACTCAAACTCATAATAACAATTCTTCTCCTGCCACTTTCGCAAATTTAGTAGACTGAGACAAATATAAAAAACTAACCAACAATTTTACACTCACCTCGTCATTTAAATCATCGGATGAAATAGATAAATCTATCAAAAAACTTGGTCGCTTAATGTTAAGACGATCATAATGGTGTGACATCTGGTAGACTAGGTTTACGATACGGAAAAATTGGGCTTACTATTTTTGGAAGAAACACACTGTCAGTTTATTGGTAATCATTTGTTAATTTGAATTGAGGAGTAAAGACCCTAGAAATCGATTCATCGTTTTACGAGTCTGGAGAACACATGTACTTTAGGGTCCCGAGTCTCTGCTCAATAGCAATTGACGTATCGTAAACATAAAACCCGAGCGTCTTCCGTTAGAGCGCTACCCTCGGGGTCCGTCACCCCTTGGGCCTTTTCGGGGTGATGTCACCCTACGGAGTCTAGCCACTACCCTCACGCGCTGTCGACAAAGGCTTCCCTCCCATGTCTGTGGTGGGAGTTTGGGGCATAACCTACCCCAGAGAGGCCTCCCTCTAAGGAGTTACGAGGATTCCTATTTGTAAATATTTTCTCCTCCCTCTAACTCAGTTTTGTATAAAGTAAGATTCATCAAAATAAAAGAGAGATACACCTTAGAATTCATCGGTATCTCGGATCCTTCGAGCTAAACCTTAGTCGGCACACCACGTGCAAATTTCAACAAAACCAGAAAGATCTATTGATCAACCGCTGGTCTAAACACTTAATTATGAACTGTAAAAAACGTGCTTCCACCCCCGTTCAAGTATCATCTTTAGAATTCACACCCGACGCGGAATTTAAATCTTTAAAAGCCCTCCGGAACTCGGCCAGCCGCTCCTGTATCGAACGGGTAACCCGGTTTACAAACAATTTTATAAATCATATGTAGCTAAATTAAATAGGAAAATAATTGCTTTGAAAGCCTCAGAAATACAAAATCAAATTAAAAACGCGTCCAATCAAGATCAATTTTGGCCCATCTATAGAAAAATTACAAAGACAAAGACACTCATCCCCCAATTAAAAGATCCCGTTGGATTAACATACGTTACAGAAGGTTGCAAAGCTAATGCTCTAGCTAAACAATTTCAATCAGTACACAACATCGCCTCCCTCAAAACACCTAACATAGAAGTGTAACGTCCCTAAAACGATGCTACGTTGTCCATGGAAGAGCGGCTTTGCAATGGACGAAAAGGTGAGAGTTCGTGTGGCGTGCGGTTAAGGAGTTAAAATTCAAGGCTTATATCTCTCTTAACAATAATTTATTCAATAATACTTATTCTAATCCTAACATTAATACAACATTGATAACTATTCTAATCTGGTTAAATAAAATCATAAGATGATATGAGGTTATATTATGTGTGATTATTTATATGTGAGGTTGTATTATAATTATCTATCAATTATCGCGATAACGCAAGAGTTATGCAAATACGATATACAGGGTGTCCCAAAAATGTTGGAGTTCCTTAAAAGGGGTGATTCGGGGGATGATTTGAAACAACTTTTTCCTTAGCGAAAATGTTCTTCGAGGCTTCGTTAACGAGATATTAACAGAAAACCCCGACCAATCAGAGCGCGAGTATGCCGGTGGAGCGCCCGCGGTAGAGTAGGCTACGCGCTATGCGGCCGCGCTCGTACGCGAACAAGCGAGTCAGCAGCAGTGGTAGGAAATCGCAAACAGCGGAGTCGATTATCTCGAAAACGGTGCGAGATATCGAAAAACGTTACTCTTGCTTTTTTACTTGTTATGGGTAAAGGAGTCGAAAAGGAAGAGTGGCACTTTTCGATATCTCGCTCCGTTGGAGAGATATCGTCGATAAGAAGTCATAGCCTGCGTTAAATTTAAAAAATACTGATTACCGACAAATTGAATAAAACTCATCCTTTTGGTAATTCCTTTCCTTCCTTTTTAGAAACCTGTGCCGCTAGGTCACTGTGCCGAGCCGGAACATCTGCGGACGAAATGGTTGTATGGTAGGTCAGCGCCCTGTGCACTGCTGATCGCAAGTATACGCCACCACCCGAAATAAAGGGTCGCGACGTCAAGTGTATCCGAGTTATTGCTGTATCGAAGATGTATTCACTTCACTGCACGACCACCAACACTGATCAAGTGACACAATCACTGAATTTATTTTTAATGGAACTTGTTGCTCCTACGTTGTAAAAAGAATTGGTGGCCCCGAGAGGGGCCGATTGTTGCTAATTCAGTAAATGTTTGACGTAACTGCCGCCAGTTTGTATGCACGTTTCTGCTCGCCTGACAATGCTCCGCTGAATACCCTCCAACATAGAAGGTGTCAGTTTTGTCAGCGCACCGTGCATTCGTGCTACTGCCTCTTCTGGCGACTCCAGCGGTTGACGGTACACCTCAGTCTAAAATGATTGTTGTTGAAACGTAAGTAAAGACACAATACCTATGACAAAAATAAGTAAGCAATAACAGCAATAATCTAATTACCTTCAGGAACCCCCAGAAGCTAAAATCGGGCGGGTTCATATCTGGTGATCGCGGGGGCCACGGAACAGGACCGCCGCGGCCAATCCACCTGCCCGGGAAAGTGTCATTTAAATAGGCGCGGACATTCGCAGCGTGAAGAGCTGGAGCTCCGTCGTGTTGGTAGAACATGTTCTGCCGGATCTCGTATGGAATGTCGTTCAGGAGTTCCGGCAGAACATGTTCTAAAAAAACTCTGTACGCTGGACCGTCTAACCTATTTGGTAAAATGTATGGTCCAACGATAAAGTTGCCGCAAATGCCCGCCCATATATTAATTGACCACCGAACTTGTGCTGCCCGTGACCGAAGTGCGGAAGGATTTTCGTCGTTCCACACATGCATATTGTGGGCGTTAAAGCAACCTTCTCAGATAAAAAGAGCTTCATCCGTCCACAATATGTACTTACAGAACGACGGATTCCTTCCCACTTCTCCCATCAGCCACCTTGAATATTCAATCCGCCGATCATAATCTGCCGGGAGTAAATGTTGCACCCGTACATACTTGTACGGATTGCTGCAGTTATCTTGTATTGTAGCTTACTTTAGGCGGAGGCTTAAATCGCGCACACTGACTGTGCCATCCTCCTCTATTGCTTGAAGGACGTCATCGGTGGACGCGATGCTCCTCGCCGATCTGGGTCGACCCACTTCGCTGCCGCGCGGCATCGCGGACCCGGTGGAACAAAAACGCGATGCCATTCGGCGGAACGAATTTGCACTGGGTGCCCGCCGCTCCGGATACCGTCGTTGATACGATTCAACGGAAGCATTGGCGTCTCCGTTGTTTTCCACATACGTCCAGAACATCCCGTAATACTAATAGTAGATGTTTCTTTATTTTGTTCTAGTGTCAGCAGAACGACGGTGCACCGAATTCTGAAGGAACGCATGTTGCATTCGTACAAGTATGTACGGGTGCAACATTTAATCCCGGCAGATTATGATCGGCGGATTGAATATTCAAGGTGGTTGATGGGAGAAGTGGGAAGGAATCCGTCGTTCTGTAAGTACATATTGTGGACGGATGAAGCTCTTTTTATCTGAGAAGGTTGCTTTAACGCCCACAATATGCATGTGTGGAACGACGAAAATCGTTCCGCACTTCGGTCACGGGCAGCACAAGTTCGGTGGTCAATTAATATATGGGCGGGCATTTGTGTGTGTGTCTGCACTAGATCTTGTCTCGTATGCCCTGGTCGCTGCCAAAGTTATAGGTGGCTATAACCTCAGAGCGGTCTCAAGGTTCCATGAAACATATAATCTTTGCCTTAATTGCCTAAGCATCTGTAAGCCCTTCGTTGTAACATCACTCGCTACCCTGGAGAAAAGACTCTTCGGGAGCGGTCTTAGAAATGTGTCCGACTAGGAATGGCTTCTAGCGCTTGTTGGCAGGCGATTCGTCTGCTTCTGCCGAGCACGAACTCTATATTAAAGAAAACGTTTTGCTAGAACGGTCGCTACCTCTAAAGAAGCGGTCTCGATCTATTAGTATATCAGCTTCCTCCAAGATGTCGCCCATACTGTACTTCACAGGAATCGTCGTAGTGCACCTGTCATAAGGTTACTTCAGACTGAACCTGTAAAGGAGCATCAAATACTCTTGAGCGCTGGAAAACGGTCGCTACCTCTAGAGGAGCGGTCTCGATCTCATTGAACGAGTATATCAGCTGCCTTCAAGATCTTCGTCTGTTCGGAACCTGATGATAGAAGAAAGTGTGTTTCCTGCTGCTTTCGCAGTTCCTTATATACCCGCCTGTGCTGCCAGACTGAGGACGCAAATCTTGAGAATTACCCCCTCCACTACGCATACTAACGCATGGGCCGCGTATCCGTGAGCTCGGCACTTCGGGCAGCATCGAACAGCTTCGGACAACTTCGGGCAGCTTCGAGAGGTCGAGAGAGAAGGTGGATCGTGATGCGCACTGTCTCATTCTATGAAATGTTTACATCCCAATCGCTAGCAAGCGGCAAGCGGCACGCACCTTGCGCGAGCTTTCCGATTGCCCGTATATTTTCAGTTTCCAACTTAGAAAAGTATTCTAATGAAAAAAAATTTCGAAAATTTTTTTCTGCAGAAAAACTCCTTTTAAGACTCCCTGATTACGTTTGAACTATTAAAAAAACGGTTTTTTTTTTAAAAATCCGCATATGTTCATTAACCCAATTGCATTCAAACAGCTGAATGAATTTCAACCAAACTTTATATCTAAATTTTATATTCACATCTCAAGGTATATTAGATTTAGAGCAAAATCGATGCATGGATTATGATACTTACCTCTTATAATTATATTTATATTACACATATATTTTTTACTATTAGGTGGGAAGATAAAGATTTTCATTTGTAAAGTTAACGTAATGCGATTTAGTCTGGAAAACACTGCTTGTTTAGAGCTAGGTTGGTTAGAGCTAGGGCCGGGAAAAGAAATACTTTGAGTTGATTAGAGCTAGGGCCAGGAAATGAGATGTTTCGAGTTGGTTAGAGCTAGGACCGGGAAAAGAAATACTTTGAGTTGGGTTAGAGTTAGGGCCACGAAAGAATTCGAATTCGGTCGCGCGAGAATGTTTCCGTTAAGACCTTTTGGAACCGAACTGGAAATAAAATTGTGCTTATATCTATATATATAGGCTCTAGTAACTACTGTCAAAAGTTACGGGGACGTAACACAACTCAAAGTATCTCTTTTCCCGGTCCTAGCTCTAACCAACTCCAAATATCTCTTTTCCCGGTCCTAGCTCTAACCAGCTCGAAACATCTCTTTTCCTGGCCTTAGCTTTAACCAACCCGAAACATCTTTTTTTCTGGCCCTAGCTCTAACCAACTCAAAACATCTCTTTCACTGGCCCTTGCTCTAACCCAACTCAAACTCCCTTTTTGCTACCTACCCTCGGCCTGCCACCATAATTTTCAAGCATATAAAAATTTTTATCTCGAAAACGAGAAGAGAGCGACAATAATTTCATTTAGAAAAATTACTCCACGTCTGAAGATACATGATATAAAAAAGATTCAAAGAAATCGGTGAGGAGGCTCTTATTTTAAATAATTACCAATATAAATATTTTATAGTGAAGGTTGTGACAATGTGCACGTTACTGGTCAAGAGTGGACTCTTAGTCTAATACATTTGACGAATTTTCAGTATCAGAGTATTTATTTTGTGATAATCTTGAATTTTGAAGTGCAATTAATTCTGAATCAGAAAGGGTTAATTCGATAAGAGCAGTGTTTTCCAGACTAAATTGCGTTACGTTAACTTTACAAATGAAAATCTTTATCTTCCCACCTAATAGTAAAAAATATATGTGTAATATAAATAGAAATATAAGAGGTAAGTATCATAATCCATGCATCGATTTTGCTCTAAATCTAATATATCTTGAGATGTGAATATAAAATTTAGATATAAAGTTTGATTGAAATTCATTCAGCTGTTTGAATGCAATTGGGTTAATGAACATATGTGGATTTTTTAAAAAAAAAAGCTCTTTTTTTAATAGCTCAAACGTAATCAGGGAGTCTTAAAAGGAGTTTTTCTGCAGAAAAAAATTTTCGAAATTTTTTTTCATTAGAATACTTCTCTAAGTTGGAAACTGAAAATATACGGGCAATCGGAAAGCTCGCGCAAGGTGCGTGCCGCTTGCCGCTTGCTAGCGATTAGGATTTAAACATTTCAAAGAATGAGATAGTGCGCATCACGATCCACCTTCTCTTTTGACCTCCCGAAGCTGCCCGAAGCTGTCCGAAGTGCCGAGCTCACGGATACGCGGCCCGTGCGTTAGTATACGTAGTGGAGGGGGTAAATCTCAAGATTTGCGTCCTCAGTCTGGCAGCACAGATACCTGCTAGTCAGAGTTCACGCCTGCGTAATGTCTCACTTTCTAATGGCGGTTTTATTCTAATCGTGAATGAAACCGGATGATATACGTTGTGTTTATGTTAACATATAATTGAAACTTATAATATATGATATTAAAATAAGGTACCAAAATATTAATTAGTATTAGGATAATAGAATACGCAGTAATATAATAATTGTTTAAAAAAGCGTTAATATAATGAGAACTCTTATCTCATTCGCGAAAACCGTTGTATGTTGATCTTCGTGCCCAACCGAAGGTCGCCTTCGGTTGGAGATTCAGTGTCACTAATAACAGACAGGGTGAATTTGATGAAGGACTCGTTTTTAGATTATTACAGTTGAACTCGAACAGGTGAACGACCTGTGTCAGCTGTTCGAACTTCAGGCCCGACGTCGAGTGGGAACGTCGAGCCTGGAAGAGAGAGAGAGAAAGTTGTCGAATATTAGAAAGAGATAAAGTATGATAAGCGAGCTCCGCGTAGCGGCTAATTAGCGTATTCCGCGCATTCGCGGAGACACGCGCGAGGATCAGGCCCGCCAGGACCAGGCCCTCCGATCCACCGCCATCCACCAGGAGCCCGCCGAGGACCAGAGGAGCCCCCAGCCCCCACGACATATAAAGATTAAAATAAACGTCGTAAATAAGCCCTTGTAAGGGCCGACTCAAATTTAATCGAGTGTACTTGTTTCTTTCTATACCCTCATTCTCACCTTGTCCGGACCCTAGATCACTTCCTTTAAGCGATTCTAACAATAATAAAGTATTAGGAAGATACAAATATAGATAGAGATAGTGATAGATAGAGAGAGATATTAATAGATAGAGTGAGAGGGAAGACCGTGGGTCGTTACAGAAGTCAAAACCCGTAATCAGCTCAACACTTTCGTTAATGACAACCGAATAACCAACTCAGTACCCAAGGACATAAATACTTTCTTAACACCTGAAATTATTAAGGATCACATCAATAGATTAGACACCAAAAAAGCTGTTGGCTTAGATGGCCTCTCTCCTGAAACCCTTAAGAAAGCCTCTAGAAAGATTCACGTTCAGATTTACTACATTTGTAGAGTCTCTATTCAATTAAATTACTTTCCCTCATGCTGGAAAACTGCAAGAGTAATACCAATTCCAAAGCCAAACAAGGACAAGGCAATAACAGTTATAGAATCATCAGTCTACTATCAGTTTTATCAAAAATATTCGAAAAAATAATCGCAAAATCAATTCTCACTCATGCTAACGTCAATAACATTATTCCGCATTTTCAATTTGGCTTCAGATCAAACCATTCTACAACGCATCAACTTATCAGAGTATCTCAGTTCATTACCCATGAAATTAATATCAATAGAATTGCAGCCATGGTCCTTCCTGACTTCGAAAAAGCTTTTGATTCAGTTTGGCATGAGGGACTATTAGTTAAATTCATTTCCTACGGTTTCCCCAACTGGGTCATACATCTCATACGTAATTATCTTAATAACAGAGAGTTTTTTGTGCAGATAGGTTCTAGCAGATCAGATTTATTATCCATTTCTGCAGGTGTGCCACAAGGTTCCATCTTAGGGCCCCTTCTATTCTCAATCTACATTTCAGATATACCTACTCTAAGTAATACCCTAATGGCATTATATGCCGATGATACCTCAATTTTATCTGCCTCATGAAGTCTTTCACTTCTCCAAAGCAGAATGCAAAAAGCTCTGTTGGAACTTTACCACTATTTCTCGATTTGGAAACTCACAATAAACCCTACCAAAACTCAGGCTATTTACTTTACACGCAGAGTCAAAATAACAATTCCATTTCCACTCTCGTTACTGGGTACGGTAATACCTTGGTCCAACACTATCACTTATCTTGGCATAATTTTTTATACTAAAGTAACTTGGAAACAAGCGGTTATAGATAGGCAGAACAAAGCTTATTAGCTTTAGGTGCTGCATATAAACAATATGCTGCATATAAGCAATAGGTGCTGCATATAAACAATATGCTGCATATAAGCAATAGGTGCTGCATATAAACTTATCAATAGGAACTCAGGCTTGAAACAAAAGTTACGTGTTAGAATTTATTCTCAATGTGTTAGACCAGCTATACTATATGGTTCCCAGATCTGGTATGCAGCCGCTCCTACTCATATCCAATCCCTTCAAACACTCCAGAATAAAGCTCTCAAATTTATTTTTGGTCTGCCAAGAGATTTTTCTACTAATAAACTCCATAATAAAGCCAAACTTCCTAAAATCAATGAGCTTATATTAAAATACAACTCAAGATATAATACCTCTAACCATAGTAACCCTTTAGTTAATTCCACCAACCCTATACCTTCAAACCTAATTCCTTACAAAATCAAAATCAGATACCTTCTGTCGTGCCATAGAAGAATAGATACAACAAGCTCAAATTAGTCACATAATATTTCACTATGCATGAATGCATGACTGCATGACAAATATACTACTCTCAGTTTAACTAACCTTTTTATTTCCACTTCTCTCATTTCAATAAGCTACTCTCAATCCTCATTACTCATGTTCTCAATTCTCAACACTCATGCTTTTGTTGTTAAATATGTTTCAGGTTTTTTTGTAAATTTTACCTGAGCGACACAAAGTATCCCGGAGGGACACCATTCTCAAGATTTCGGACGAACGCATATCTTGGAAAGTGCGCAGCAGGCATTACCGCCTCCCAGCCACTGCAATAATCAAGATTCATCCTACACAAAAAAAATACCGCCAAGGAGAGAGTCACTTCAGTGCAGGAGTCACATTGATGACGATTAGATTAGAAAAAGACACAAGAGAGTTTCTCCGCGGTAAGCAGAGAGGTTGCGATTAGATTGCGAATCGAGCGTTCATGTAGTTAGGACATCGATCCATTGGTGTTAATCTATTAGTGCAGAATTGTAATGGTGTTCACTATACCTTAGTGAAAAACAGTGAAATTAGAAAAGAGAACACTGGAACAGTGGAGCATTCAACGTCAAAAGTAAAAAATCTCCGCCATTAGGCGAGGAGGGATCAAGAGCCATATACGATCAACAGGAGTAGAATCCGTTCACTATCATTATGCAACCTAGACGCAAATAAACTCCCAGCTGATGAAGATCTCAAAACAAAAGAAAAAATGGAAGAAACCATTATTCACATGATTCCGGTAAGGAACAAATTCGATTTATTAATGAAATGCTTTGACTCAGACAAATGCAAAAACAATCAACAGTTTAATAATAAAACTAATCATAATGCATCAAATCCACCAAATCAATCTACAGAATCAAATTCAAACAATTCAACCTCAGAAAAACAAACATCAACGACAATTAGGAAACCACCATCAATTTATTTACACTCAGAAAGAAAAACAAGTTTAAAAACATTCACTTCATCCATAGAAAAAATAGTTGAAGATAAATATGAAATCAAATGTAAAGGAAAACAAACTAAAATTCAATTTGAAAATATTAACACATACCAAAATTTCATAGACTCAGCGAAATCCAATCAAATTGAATTTCATACATTTTCTCTTCCTGAAAATAAAACATTAACACTAGTTTTAAAAGGACTAGAAGATGTAACTCCGGAAGAAGTAAGAGAAGAAATAAAGAAAAAAGAACTAAATCCCACTAACTGTTTTAACCTAATTAAAAATTTACAAAACAGTAAATTAATATTTCGTATTTCCTTCATGCCAGGAACCCTAGCACAACAAGTATACAAAATAAGTCACTTATTCTATACAAGAATCTATTGGGAAAAGTATAATTCAAATAAAAATTGTATCTAGTGAATATAGATGTCTATAGATGTCAAGCATTTGGACATCTAGCATAAAACTACAACAAAGCACCAAACTGTCTCAAATGTGCTAAAAACCACTTTACAAAAGATTGTACAAAAACTCCAGACTCACCTGTCACATGTTACAACTGTAAAGGCAATCACTCTGCAAATTACAAGCAATGCCCCTCTTTAATAAATTATTTAAACGAAAGAGAAAAAACAATAGAGCCACAAACAAGCAGCCATATTGCAAAAACACAAACATTGCAAAATCATCAACTTCCAAATTTACCAAACAGACATACTAATCAAATCACGTCTCTCTACCCAACACCAATGAAAACAACAATGACTTATGCACAAGCGGTAAATCATAATATTATTAATCTGGAATTCACAGACACTAATATTAATTCTAATGAAAGCATCGAACTACTAACAGAAACAATTAGTGAAATACAAAAGCTAAACAGCATCTGTAATCTAAGAAAAATTTTAGCTTTAGTCAAAGAATTTAATAATAGATTAAAAAATACTAATTCAATTCGTGAACAAACAATAGTTTTTGCAGAAGTAATCAAGAACTACAATATATAATACAAATAATACAAAACTAACCAGAGTTTGCATCTGGAATGCCACCAGTGTCGAAAACAAAATCCAAGAATTAACTCTGTTTCTAGAAACTCATCACATTGAAGCAATGTTAATATCTGAAACATGGCTTATTAATTCAGACATTCTGAAAATAAGAAACTATCAAACAATTAGAAAAGATAGAACAAATAAATCCAGAGGAAGAGCAGCAATAATACTACACAAAAATTTCAAATATGAAAACATAATTCAACCAGAGACTTGACCAATAGAATCTTTACTCATTAAATTACATACTAAATCAGCAATCACTATGGGAGCAGTTTACTGCCCTCCTATGTCAATTCCAACAAACGATCACTTAAACAATTTAACTAACCACAACTTGCTATACCGTATAGGAGGAGACTTTAATGCACAACATACCTTACGGAACAACAGAACAAAGAATAGGTTAGGTAATTTAATTTATAATCATATGCAAAATAATACTTAACACATTATCCACAGCAACACCTTCTCTCATCAAGCTCCTAGAAAAATACCTACAAATATTGACTTCTATATAACTGATATCCCATTCATAGTAAACACAAAAACTATCAACAAACTCTCCTCAAACCATCTCCCAATTCTCATAGAGATTACAAGCAACTCTGCCTTCTTCTCCAACTTCACCATTAAAAACACAAACTGGGAAATGTACAAAGCCATCCGCTCCACTTAAAAAATTAATAACATCATTAACTCTGAGCAACAGATAGATCAAAAAATAATAGACTAACTAAATCACTGAACTCAGCAGTTAGCAAATCCACAACCACAACAAAAGCTTATATTAAAACAATAACACCAGACATAGAACTAATTAACCTATTTAAATCCAGAAATAGATTTAGAAGAAAATTTAAAAGAACTGGGAAACCAAATTATAAAATAATTAAAAATAGTTTAAATAAATTAATTCAAAAGAAAATTATTCAAATAAAACAAGATAGTTGGAATCAAAAACTATAATCAATTAGCAAAGACAAAACCAACCTAGGAACTTGGAAAATTCTCAAAGCCATGAAAAGAAAAGAACATATAATACCACCCTCTTACTAGTAATAACTATATCGCATATATAGATAATGAAAAAGCTAATACCTTAGCTTCAGAATTTGCCAACATACTGTGACGTGGCACAAGTGCCAGTCACAAAGCCGAACTCTCCCTAGGGCAAGAGAGGCCTTTACCACCATCGACAGTCCAACGCATTTCTAATGCTTATTTTGCGCCCTAGCTAACAGAGTTCTCTCAGCGGCCTAGATCGTAGCATCAGCAGGAGACAGGTGCGAGACCACCACAGCACTACCGACACGGTCTCTTGCGGCGGATCTTTGGAATCGGGGAGCGGTCATGGTACCCGCCGCTCCAGAGTCACTTCACCCGGCGAGTGACACGACGCCTAGATTGGGAGGCTGTCGTAACCCATCGTGCCACTCAGGGAGAACACACGATGGGAGAGCTGCCCCACGGTAGTACGACGACGCACCGGTGCATGGGGACCAGCCGACGCGAGCGAGGTTGGCCACCTCGCCCCGCGTTCCGGAGAGAGGTCATTAAGGGCTTAAGGTAGGCACGTGACTTTACGAGATTTCTTGGTCGGTATCTGCCGTTACAGTTTTCTTTACAGAAATAAAATTATCCACAGACATGTGGCTGCCTAATGAATGCGAGATGGAGCCACACTATGATTCCCCCTCCACTATACACACTACTCCACGAGCCGTATGTACGTGAATCGGCCCTTCGGATCACTTCGGATAGCTTCGGAAAGACGAGAGAGAAGGCGAATGTCAAATCTTACTCTCGCGTTTCTAAAACGCTATTGTGGTTTGGTCCAAGTCGCCCGCAAGCGGCATTGAGCGGCACGAGTCACTCGTAAAATATTTCGAGTAGAAACTCTGGTTTATCTGCAAAACTAAATCAGTTTAATAAAAATTACTTTTCGAGTTTATGTAACTTGAATGTAAAAGATGATATACTTACAAGTTTTACATTTTCTACGTTCTTGATACCAGCCTTTAAAAAACAATTAAAACAAGTTCATGATGATTTCATATTAATTTACTTACAAACAATAACAGTAAACGAATTTTAGTTATCTCTTTGTATATGTGGCGAATTATATCCTATTCGTTTTTCCTTCCGGTTTGGTCTGGGTTAGGTCAGGGTTAGCTCTGGGTATATACAAAATAAGAGGAGACGTTGCTAAAAATACATTAATTTAATATATTTATAATCATCAGAATCACGGTTGCCGCTGCGACCCCGACCGCGGCTTCTCCCATACTTTCATTTACGGACTTTCTTTTTAAAATCCCAGAACTGTAATATGAAAAATAGACACATGTTATTCACGAAATTTACTTCGTTCTTGAACAAAAAATGAATAGATAAATTACTTAGCGCTTTAGCATAAGATCACCTATGATCTACGTATCTTTTGTCGTCATGCCTCCTCTAAAGCTTGCACCGACTCCGGCGTCGGCGTCGGAGTCGGCGTTGATGTGGGCGTCGGCGTCGGCGTCGGCGTCGGCGCTAGCTTTAGAGGAGGCATGACGACAAAAGATACGTAGATCATAGGCGATCTTATGCTAAAGCGCTCAGTAATTTATCTATTCATTTTTTTTTCAAGAACGAAATAAATTTCGTGAATAACATGTGTCTATTTTTCATATTATAATTTTGGGACTTTAAAACGAAAATCCGCAAGTGGAAGTATGGGAGAAGCCGCAGTCGGGGTCGCGGCAGCAACTGCGAACCTGGCCTGGGGGGAAGAGGCGGGAACGGGGGGGAAAATTTAATTATAAATTATTATAATTAAAAAGTAAACATATTAAATTAATGTATTTTTAGCAATGTCTCCTTTTATTTTGTATATATCCAGACCTAAACCAGACTTAACCCAGACCTAAGAACATATAAATATTATAAACAATTTATATTCTTTATTTTTAGTTTATTATTGCATGTAGAATCGCTCTTTCTCGAGTGTATCAGCTTGTACATAAACTTGTTTTAATTTAATTTTTCATACAAAATACACAGAGAATGTCATCGTTTGATCTTTAAACTCATCCCTCAAAATTTCATAAAAATTTTTGAAGATCTCACCGAATAATCTCCTTCCGAGTCGAAACGTGAAAATATCTATAATATCAAAAAGGCTGCTTGTGCCGTGTTGCGCTTGCCGAAGCGTTTGAAGCTTCTTTCCGAATCTTTCCGAAGCCGTCCGAAGCAGTCCGAACCGCCGAGCTCACTTTCTGTTCGAACCTTTACAATGTCACTCGGAATGACTTTTCATGGGACTTCTTGTGGGACATGAACGAAACACGCAGCTCGTATAGTTGCATGTGGAGTAGTGCGTCAAATTCTCGAAACTCGCGTGCCAACTCAGGGCAGCACGGGCCTCCTGATTAGGCGCTGCCTGGTGTGTTCAAGCGGAACTAAACTTGTCAGTTTTTTACTCTGTTTTATCTCTAACCTGGCAAAAAGCACTGTCAAATCGCGCTGATGCTTTACGTCCTTATATTGGAAGGTTTTGAGCTGGAAAAGGGCTCATTCGATAGAGGAAGGTTCAGTCTAGCCCGCGCTGGTCATGATTTCGCTCAGAACAATCTCTAAATTAGCTAAAAATGCTTAGATTTTGTTTAAAAAGCGGTTATATAACGGGCATTTGGCTCGTCCGCGAGATTCGTAATTTGTTGGTATACGTGACCGACCGAAGGTGGCCTTCGGTTGGAGCATACGTTGTCCTAGCAGCAAAACACGATCAGCTGTCGTATGACTTGTTTTTGTCGTCAAAATTAAAGTTCAAACAAAGTAAGCGTTGTCGAGCAACGGTTTTGAAATCCAGGCTCGATGTCGAGTGGGGACATCGGAGCCTGAAGGAGAGAGAGAGTACATCGTACTACATTAGCACGAGACAAAAGATAATTTGTGAGCGCCGCGTAGTGGTAAAATTTGGCACGTCTTCCGCTTCGCGGAGACACGCGCGGCTCTCGCCCCAGTCGTCTTACGACAATCAAGCTTGACGCAGTCAGTGCGACCGTTCGTCAAGCGCATCTCAGCTCGCCAGTTTCCAGATTTCAAGTAGTTTGGTTACCAGACACTTGAAATCTCACTAGCTCTCAAAAGCTGAACCTCTGTCGCCGACAGACTAGGAAGCTCTGCTCGATTCGTACGTATAATACGTACGAAAGAGCACCTGGTTTGTTTTAGGAGACAATTGATCGAGATTTGCACTCTTGGAATCGGGGCCTGCCCTGATTCTCTGAGTCTCGTTTCGTCTCGGAGCAACAAAGGCCGCTGCCTGTTGGATCCCTGAGAGACGGGTTACAACAGAGAGAGATAACGTACGTGCCTATCACCTCTGCGTTACTCGTGCTCTGCCACCCCGTTTAGAAGCAACCCCCGTGTGACGAATAGAAGCACACGGTAAGGTGAACGGAGTCGCGGAGCCTCTGGCCGTCCTCAGCCTCCAGGACCAGCAATTCGCTGGTTATAGCGTGTCCCTCCGCTCACGAATCCCTAAGTTACTTGGATTCGTACGGAACGAACCTTTCCAAAAGGTGCAAGGCGAAGAGAAGAGGTCCCTTCTCCTCTCTAGCCACTCGCTCATCGACTCCTTCTTCGCACCAGAAGAAGAGTCGATAATACAGTCCACTGCATTACCTTTGCGTTACTGGCAAGGTTTTGCTATCCCCTCCAAATAGGCTCGCGAGCGCAGCCTGGAGTTGGGAATCTTTGGTATAGCCAGACTTACACTCTTGCTTACCGCCGCGGTTCCGCCGCTATCTCTTTTTCAGACGCCAACGTCGCTAAGAGGAGCGCCGGCGTCACCACCAGCCACGACCACAGGGCCTCCGATTCACCATCCACCCGAGCCGACGAGGACCGGAGCAGCACCCAGCCCCCTACACAAAAGTTTAAATAAACGTCGCTTCCAAGCCCTTTTCAGGGCCGACAAAATATAAAACTTGTGTTTTCGTTTCTTTCGCATTCCCTCCATCTCACCTCATCCGGACCTCCGTTGGATCCCTTATTTTAAGCGATTCCAACAGATTTCATGGCTGTGAATTTGTCGATTTTTGCTTTACTTTGAACACTCATATTACTGAACAGCAGCAGAAGCTGATTAAATAATGACCATCGTGGGATAGATTGAACCTTCCTCTATCGAATGAGCCCTTTTCCAGCTCAAAACCTTCCAATATAAGGACGTAAAGCGTCAGCGCGATTTGGCAGTGCTTTTTGCCAGGTTAGAGACAAAACAGAGTAAAAAACTGACAAGTTTAGTTCCGCTTGAACACACCAAGCAGCTCCTAATCAAGAGGCCCGTGCTGCTCTGAGTTGGCACGCGAGTTTCGAGAATTTGACGCACAACTACACATGCAACTATACGAGCTGCGTGTTTCGTTCATGTCCCACAAGAAGTCCCATTAAAAGTCATTCCGAGTGACATTGTAGGGTTCGAACAGAAAGTGAGCTCGGCGGTTCGGACTGCTTCGGACGGCTTCGGAAAGATTCGGAAAGAAGCTTCAAACGCTTCGGCAAGCGCAACACGGCACAAGCAGCCTTTTTGATATTATAGATATTTTCACGTTTCGACTCGGAAGGAGATTATTCGCTGAGATCTTCAAAAATTTTTATGAAATTTTGAGGGATGAGTTTAAAGATCAAACGATGACATTCCCTGTGTATTTGGTATGAAAAATTAAATTAAAACAAGTTTATGTACAAGCTGATACAATCGAGAGAGAGCGATTCTACATGCAATAATAAACTAAAAATAAAGAATATATAGTTGTTTATTATATTTATATGTTCTTAGGTCTGAGTAAGGTCTAGGTATATACAAAATAAAAGGAGTAATTGCTAAAAATACATTAATTTAATATGTTTACTTTTTAATTATAATAATTTATAATTAAATTTTCCCCCCCGTTCCCGCCTCTTCCCCCAGGCCAGGATCGCAGTTGCTGCCGCGACCCCGACTGCAGCTTCTCCCATACTTCCACTTACGGATTTTCTTTTTAAAGTCCCGAAATTACAATATGAAAAATAGACACGTGTTATTCACAAAGTTTACTTCGTTCTTGAACAAAAAATGAATAGATAAATTACTTATCTAAAGCTTCACTATAGAGGAGGCATGACGACAAAACGTACGTAGATCATAGACGATCTTATGCTAAAGCGCTAAGTAATTTATCTGTTCATTTCTTGTTCAAGAACGAAATAAATTTCGTGAATAACATGTGTCTATTTTTCATATTACAGTTTTGGGATTTTAAAAAGAAAGTTCGTAAGTGGAAGTACGGGTGAAGCCGCGGTCGGGGTCGCAGCGGCAACCGCGATTCTGATGATTATAAATATATTAAATTAATGTATTTTTAGCAACGTCTCCTCTTATTTTGTATATACCCATTTTTTTTTTCTTTTTTTTCTTTTTTTTTTTTAACGTGGAGAAATGCCTAACGCACACCCCGGGATGAGGGAATCCCGGGGTAGTGTGGGGCTTGCACCCACTAAAACTCCACGGTGGCCATCTTCAGCGCATGAGGGGGGACTCCGGGAACTCTTTCGAACACTACCGGAGCTCCCCGCGCTATCTCCGCCGCTACCAGCGCGGTGGAGTGCCTTCTTCGGTGGGGAGTTAAACCTCCCCACGTGGCCGCGGACGCCTCGCGCTACGCGTCCAGCGCCCGCGACCACTTCTTTTTCCCTTTCTGGGATTGGCGCCGCCGAAAGGGCCACACCCTCGACGACGCCCCTTCTGGGCCTTTTGACAGGAGGCCACCGGGTCCCCAGCCCGGTGACCTCAGGCCCTGGCGGTTCCGCGCGCTGCTGACGGGCTCAGTAGCCGAGCCCGCCGCGGCATTCTGCGTGGGAACCGCCTGTTAGTGCCGTGCGGATAACGGTTCCGCCCGGCCGAGGGACGCGCGGGCAGGTCAGGAGGGACCAGCCCCACCTGTGGTTGGGGCGGCACGTAACCGCCGCCCCGGTGCCCGTCGCGCCCCTCTTCTTTCTGCGCGAGCGGGGTCCGCGACCTCCCGCGCGCAGAAGGAGGCGAACGCTTGCCAGGCGCCGCGATCGCCAGCGATCGCGGCTACCACGGCTTGGAGGGAGAGGTCGCCACCCATCTCCCTCCGGAGCGCCCGTCTTTGAGCCGCCAAGGCGGGACACTCTTCCAGCGCGTGTTGCACGGAGTCCAGCTCCGCGCCGCACTGGTGGCACCCGGTCGTCGCCTCGGCGCCAATCTTCTCCAGGTACTCCCCGAAGCATCCGTGCTCGGAGAGCACCTGGGTCATACGGTAGGTGAGCCCACCATGCGTAGGGTCCAGCCAGCCATCAAAGCTGGGCAGGACCGGCCCTACCGCTCGCTGTCGGTCGGCGCCGCTCCGCTGGAGCTGACGCCGCCATATTTCGCGGGCGGATCTTTGGGACTGGCGTTTCATCTCAGCCTCGACCGCCGCGTCTGGCGGGGCGTCCCCATCCAGACGGAGGGCTTGCAGACGCCGATATACATCGGCGTATGCCTCCGCCTGGATGTTGAAGGGAACGACACCCGCCAGAACCGCCGCCGTTTCGTGGGGTAGGGTGCGGTAGCCACGCACGACCCGGATGGCCATTAGCCTCTGCACGCGGCGCAACTTGCGCCGCGCGCTTCGGCTGACCACCGGGCTGCGGGCCCATACTGGGCACCCGTAGAGGGCCATGGCCCGCACCACTCCCACATACAGGCGGCGTACCTTCTCATTGGGTCCCCCTAGGTTGGGCAAAAGTCGACCAAGCATGGTCGACGTGGCCACAACCCGGGGGACTAGGCGGTCGATGTGCTCTTCAAAGCGCCAGCGGCTGTCGATTTCCAGGCCGAGGTACTTGAACCTTCCCCCGACCTGGATGGGGGCATCACCCACCCAGACCCGAGCCTGGGGGGCACGCCGCGACAGAGGCAGCCCGTGGAACCAGACTACCTCCGTCTTTTGCGGCGAGACCCTGAGCCCCAAGGCTCGGATCCTGGCGACGACCAGTGCCACGGCCATCTCGGCCAGGCGGACGGTCCTCGTCCATTCCCTCCCCACGGGAACGACGAGCGTGTCGTCGGCGTAACAAACCACGCTCGTGCCGGTGGGGAGGGGCCCGCGCAGCACGGAGTCGTACCCCAGGTCCCACAGGAGAGGTCCTAAAACTGAACCCTGAGGCACGCCCCGGCTGAGCACCCTCCGCTGGGTGCCGTTCCGGCCCGGGAATTCGATTTCCCTGTCCCGCAGGTAATCCGACATCATGGCCTGTAGGTAGGGCGGCACCCCGTGCTCTCGGAGTGCCACCCTTATTGCCCCCCAGGGCAGGGAGTTAAACGCGTTGGTGATATCAAGACTAATCGCCAACGCGACCCCACCCTGGGAGACGGCCGTGTCCGTGAGGGATTTGACGTGATCGATCGCGTCGAGCGTCGATCTTCCCCCACGGAAGCCGAACTGACAGTCAGCTATGCCGGGACCGTCACGGGACACCGCCTCCTCGATACGGCGAGCGAGCACGCGCTCGAAGAGTTTGCCGATTTCATCGAGGAGGCAGATGGGCCGGTACGCGGAGGGTGAATCCGCGGGCTTGCCTTTCTTCGGGACGAGGACCATCCGCCCTCGCTTCCACGGAAGCGGTATCCGCCCCGACTGCAAACACCCATTAAAGAGGCTCAGCAGCCGGGGCCCGAGGACGCGCAGTGCCTTCTTCAAGGCACGTCCGGGCACTACGTCCGGGCCGGGGGCGGTGTCGCGCACCCCCAAGCGACGGATGGCGGCAGCGAGCTTCCCTTGCGTGACCCCCAATTCGGCGGACCAGGTGGTCGGGTCTGGGTTAGGTCTGGGTTAGGTCTGGGTTAGGTCGAGAGAATGGGGGGTCGAGACTCGCCGTGACCGGGGGCGCCGCAGGGCGTAATCGCCCTAGTACAATTCTGTACGGTCGCCCCCATGGGTCACGGTCTAGCGAGTCTAGGAGCTCGCGCCAGGCCTCGGACTTGGCCTTTTTGATGGCCGCCTGGAGGGCCACCGTTGCCTCTCGGTAGCCCTCGTATATCGTTTGTTCCCTCGCGGCGTCGCGGTTGGCACGTCTGCGGGCCCTGGTGAAGCGGCGTCGGGCTGCCACCCTTGCAACTCGCAAGGCGGCGATTTCGCCCGACCACCAGTACACGGCCCGCTTGCGAGGCTTTCCGGTCCGGGGCATGGCGGCGTCGCAGACCGCCGCCAGAGACTCCCGGAACCATACTGCCTCGCTGTCGACGTCCGCGACGGGCCCAGCCGGCGGCTCCGGCCAGGCCATCGCGAGGGAGGCGGCCATCAGCGCGTCCTCGTCCATCCTCTTGGCGGCCCATCTGCGGGGCGGCTGTCCGCCCCTTGGGCGACGGGCTGGGTGGGGGTTTTCGGCGGAGATGTGCATCAGCACATGGAGGTGGTCACTGAGTGACTCCACCTCCTCCGCCACCCTCCACCCGGTGACACAGCGCGCGGCGCAGGGCGTCGCCCATGACAGGTCGACTATCGATTCGCCCTGCCACCGCACGAATGTGCTTGCGGAGCCCCTGTTGAGGAGTAGGAGCCCCGCGCCCGCCGCCCATTCCAGCACCGTTTGTCCCCTCGCGTCTGTCCCGGGACAACCCCAAGCCGTAGCTTTGGCGTTAAAGTCGCCCAGGACTAGGGTGCGGCTGACTGGAGAGCGGGACACGACGTCCCTGACCTCGTCCAGCAGCCGCTCAAACGTCGCGAGGGGGCACTGGGCGGGGCGTAGATACCGACCACCGTTAGGCCGCCGTAAGTCGCCGCGACATACCCGCGGCCGTGCGCAAAAGCGCAGAGGGCCGCGGAGCCGTCGGCGATTATCGCGACGGAGCCGAGGGCATCTCCCGCCCAATTTGGGCGATCGAGTACCCTGTATGGCTCCGCCGCGACGGCCAACCCCACACCAAGCTCGGCCAACGTCTGTTGCAGTAAATCCTGCGACGCGGCCGAGTGGTTGAGGTTGGCCTGGAGGATTTTGGCCGTGGGGGTGAACTTTATGCCGTTTCCATGGCCTCCCCACGGCCGGATCCTTCTTCCATCTGTGCGGGCTCTTCTGCCCGCGGCTTCTCCGCTGACTGCGGCGGCGTATCCCTCGGTGCCGAGGCGGCCGGTCTAGGTTGGCCGGACGCCCCGGGTGAAGGGCGGGATTTCCTCCCCCTTCTTGGCGGTGGCGGCGCGCAGGCTTTTGCGCCCAGCCGATGGTTGGCTAGGCGGCCCAGATCTGTGCAGACCGGGCATTTCGGCGGTGCCGTGCATTGCCGCGCCATGTGTTCGGTGCTACCGCATGTGTAGCACCTGGCGCGGCGGTCAGCTTCTGTGGGGCACCTCTGCTGCACGTGCCCCAGCTCCAGGCATTTGAAGCATCGCTGGGGACGCGCAGCCAGTGCCTCGACCCAGGGCCGATGTCCAACCGACCCTTATGCGCCCGGCGGCTATGAGTTTGGTCATGGCCGCGACTGGACACCTAAGCCAAACGGTGCCCAGCCCGGACGCGGATCGGCGGACAACGCCGGTGCGCACTTCTTCTGTGCGGCAACCGGCAATTCCTGCGACGGCGGCCGCCACCGCCTCCGCGGTCACGGACTCGTCCAGGCCGCTTATGCGCGCTTCGGCGCATTTTACGGGCCTGGACACTTTGACGTGCGTGCCGCGGAATACTTCTATGAGCCTCTCGGAGAGGCGGTCAGCGCAGAGCGCGCTTTCTGGGCCGGGGACCTCGAGGATCGAGGACCCCGTGCGGCCCTTTCGGTACTTTAAATCGGTTATACCGACGTCCTGGAGGCGTACGCCCGCCACCGCGCGCGCCATGACCTCAGCGTAGGTCATGGAGCTGCCAGGGAGCAGGGTCAGGCTGACCGCTGCCCTTTTCGGTGCGCGGGGCGGACGCACGCGCGGCGCCTTCTTGGGGGCCGCGACCGGTGGCGGGGGAGCTGCGCGAGCGCGCTCCGCAGCCGTAGTTTTCCGCCTCTCCTTCCTGCCGACAACCCTTGACCAGGTGTCGGACGAGGCGAGTGCAACCGGCTTTGGGCCGGGTGGTGGCGGTCGCGCGGTCGTTGCGGCTTTGCCGCGACGTTGGCTGCGGGTCCTCGGTGGGGCCGCAGCGGGCGACTTTGTCTGCTTTGGTGCCGCCGTGTTTGTCGCTGCGCGGGCAACCGAAGGTGCGGCGCCGTGGGCGACAGGAGGGGCAACAGGAGGGGCGTTGCGGCGGGTGGCAGCCGGAGGAACAGCGTTCTTACGTTCCGCTGCCTCCCTTTCCTTCTTTCTTTGCCGCCTCGCTCGCCTCTTTTGCGTGGCGGTCATCCCCTCCGTAATGGGTGCGGCCGCAGGCGGCCGCGGGCGTGACGCAGCAGGAACGGACGCGGCCGCGGCCGCACGCGGCCGTTGCGGCGCCGTAGCTGGAGTAGGGCGCGGTGAGTCGCGCGGAGTGCGCTCAGGATGCGCCCGCGCGGTAGCGGCGTAGCTCGCCGGGCCGCGTGCGGCGGATGGAGGTGGAGGTGGTGGTGGCGCGCCCAGGCGAGCCGCGAGTCGGTCCTCCATCTCGCCGCAGAGGCGGCGTATCAGGCCCTCAACTCCGGAGAGGGGGTCCTGACAAGGCGGGTCGGGTTGCGGTCCCGATGAGCCGCGAGTGACGGGCCGCTGCCTCTGGACCTTCGGCGATGGAGGCGCCGGAGGTGTTGAAGGCGTTGGTGGCCGCGGCGGTAGTGGAGGTGGAGGTGGTGCCTCTGGAGGGTATTTTACCCTTGGCGGAGACACGCGGCGAGCCGGGGAGGTGCGCCCCATGAGGCGGTCCTCGAGCTCGGCGACGCGCATGCTAAGTGTCGCGACCGTCCGCTTGAGCTCGGCCTCCCGGTTGGTTGTTTTCGACCGTTTTGCCTGTTCCACTGCGGCCTGGCGGATGGTAATTGCGGCCAGGCGCAGCTGGCGCACTATCGTGCCCTTGATATTATTTGAGCATCGCGCCACCTTCAATATCGCTTCAGAGCTCTCAAAAATGCGGGCTCCGACATCCGTCGACGGCGCGTGACGCATTTGCTCTGCGAGGTCGTCCTCGCGGATGGGCTTGCAGGACCTCGATATCGGTGGAGCCAGAACCGCGGGGTCCTCCACTTCAGCCTCCTCCCGTAGCTGCCGTTCCTGCAGCGTCAGCTGGATTAGCTGACGCTTAGCTTCCGCGAGGCCGACGTACTCCCCTGTAGTTGGGGGTCGACCGCGTTTCTTTGCTGTGGGCCGCGGGGCCCAAGGCAGCCGGACGGACCGAATGAAACCCGCCGAGCTGGCGGAATCCCACCCGTCGTCGTTCGTTATTCCGGCTGACGCGGATCGCCATGGCGACTTTTTGCGGCTGCGGCCGGAGCTCGGTCCCGGCAGCCGCTCTAGTCGCACCACAGGGCGCGCGAGGATCACCTCACTTACTACCCTGGGTGCGCCAGATGTCGAAGCAGACGCCGAGACAGACGGTGTGCCTGCCCCGGACGCCTCTTCACCAGTAGTGGTGCTGAACGCTGTGGCCTAGTGGTCTACTACAGCGTTCTCCCGGTCGATGGATGACGACGCGGGGGAGCCCGGTCGGCCACTACCATCCGCGCCGGTGCTGGGTTAGGTCTGGGTTAGGTGGCCCGGTGGTCCACCACTGCGTTCTCCCGGTAGTCGGTTAACGACGCGGGGGAGCCCGGTCGGCCACTACCATCCGCGCCGGTGCTGGGGGATCCGACGCCCCCTGCATCGTAAACGTTAATTCCTTTAGTTGTCATCTCGCATTACCGATACCCCATTGCGGGTGGGCCCGTACCCTAAACGCCCGTCTTTCGTGCCGAAGTCGTCGTCGATGTTCCGTCCCGTTGCCAGCTCACCGCGTTCGTCCTCCGCGTCCAGCAAATTGGCACTCGCAAGCGAGTACCAACTACTAGGGCGGAGATCCAGGGACCCCACGTGGAGGTGCGGTGAGTGGTCTTGAGCCAGTCGGGCCCCCAACTTCGCCGAAATTCCCCTCACCTGGCGAGCAAGCTCGTCAGGGTGTTGGTAGAACATCAGCTCCATCGGAGTTCTCGCCAAGGCAGACGTGCCCGGACGAGACCCAGACCAAATCGGAAGGAACAACGAATTGGAAATAATTCTCCACATATACAAAGAGATAAGTAAAATCCTTTTACTCTTATTGTTTGTAAGTAAATTACTAGGAAATCAACATGAACTTGTTTTAATTGTTTTTAAAGGCTGGTATCAAGGACATAGAATGTGTAAAACTTGTAAGTATATCATCTTTTACATTCAAGTTATATAAATTCGAAAAGTAATTTTTATTAAACTGATTTACTTTTGCAGATCAAATCAGAGTTTACACTCGAAATATTTCGGGAGTGACTCGTGCCGCTCAATGCCGCTTACGGGTGACTTGCACCAAACCATAATAGCGTTTTGGCGTTTTAGAAACACGAGAATAAGATATGACATTTGCCTTCTCTCTCGTCTTTCCGAAGCTATCCGAAGTGATCCGAAGGGCCGAATTCACGTACATACAGCTCGTATAGTAGTGTGTATAGTGGAGGGGCAATCATAGGGTGGCTCCATCTCGCATTCATTAGGCAGCCACATGTCTGTGGATAATTTTATTTCTGTAAAGAAAACTGTAACGGCAAATACCGACCAAGAAATCTCGTAAAGTCACGTGACTACCCTAAGCCCTTAACGGAGAGACGCAGGGATGTAGCGGCACTCTACCGGCGAAATATTGTTACTAGAGATAGGTATAGCATAAGTCAGTAGGTTTACATTCTAGATTAAGTTTTAGAGTTTAAGGTTTAAGACACAGAGCATATATATTGTAGTTGGACAAAGAAATATATTGAGAGAACAAGTGGCTACGAGTACGACGCAAAAAGTTAATATATACCTTTACATTTTATCCGTTACAAAATTGGTGCCGAAACCATATACAAAAATGGAAGAAAAGAAGGAAACACAACCGGAGACCTCGATAGAGGTGAACGCTAGCGACTTTCGCAGCGTACGGTTTCCCACGCTTTGGCGTGAGGACCCAAAGTTATGGTTCGCTATGTTGGAGAAAGAATTTCAAGCCTTTGGTGTGAAATCAGATGTGGTGAAAACCGCTGCAGTACTTAGGCATCTGGATAGTAATCTGGTCAGAATAGTCGCAGATGTCGTTACGGCCCCGGAATCCGAGGATTCTTATAAAGCGATAAAGGAAGCCTTAATAAACAGGTTAGCGTCTTCGGAAGAAGCGCAACTAAGACAACTGTTTAGTGGTATAGAACTCAACGGACGAAAACCATCAGAATTATTACGCGAAATGCAATTACTCGGTGGAAAAGGCATTGGTTCAAACGGTCTACAAACGCTTTGGCTGCAACGATTGCCTTCAAGGGTTCAACAGATATTAGCTGTGATGGATGATGCACCCTTGGACAAATTGGCAGCGTTGGCAGACAAAACAATGGAAAGAGCTACGCTCTTCGAAATAGCAGCCATTACAGGAGTCACACCAGCAGAAACCCCTTTGGCGAAACAGCAGCCGTCAGTGACAGACCAAAACATCAGTTCCATCGAGGCATTCTCAAAGAAAATGGAACAATTAGAAATTTTAGTTAGGGAACTACACAGAGTACCCAGGAGCAGCAGCAGAAGACGATATTCTAGAGGTCGCAGTTCTTCAAGAGGAAGAAGCAGAGATCGTTTCTCAAGTTATAGTAGACAAAATAAGGAGAATTATATGAGAATAATGAGAACGACCACTGTTATTACCATAGGCGATTTAAGGAAAGGTCATTCAAATGCCTGCAACCATGCACATGGACTGGACCAGACGCTAGAAATGATACGGTAAACTAAGAGGATCGTCCTTGACCGAGGCGGCAGGAGACGATAACGGTAAGCAGAACCGCCTCATTATTACTGATAAAGAAACTCGCATACCTTTCCTCATAGATACAGGTGCAGATATATCTGTGATACCGAATAAGACTAAAAGATATACCAAAGCTACAGATTTTAAGCTATACGCTGCAAACGGAACTAGCATTAATACCTATGGTACTAGAAATATCATGATATCACTGGGTCTCAAAAGACAATTTCCGTGGCAATTCGTGGTAGCTGATGTTGGAAAAGCTATAATCGGCGCAGACTTTTTACGCCATTACAATCTATTAGTAGATTTGAACAGACGTCAGCTGATCGACGCTACCATAAGCATGTTCCGCATTGGTGCAATAATTAAAACAAAAGTTCCTACGTTATCAACGATAAATAGTACAAATAGTTATCAGGCATTCTTAAAAGAATTTGCAGATATCACAAGGCCTCAAAATCGTGGAATAAAAAAGCTGAACATGTACCATCACATCGTAACAAAAGGTCCACCCATAGCGGAGAAAGCATGTCGCCTACACCCAGATAAGCTAAAGATAGCTAAAAAGGAATTCCAGTACTTATTGGAAGAAGGAATCATTGCACCCTCAACGAGCCAATGGGCAAATCCAATACACATGGTGCGCAAGAAATCTGGCGATTGGAGAATATGCGGCGATTATAGAAGACTGAACAGTGTAACCGCACCGGACAAGTACCCGTTACCCCATATACAGGATATAATCCAAAATTTTAGAGGTTGCAAAGTATTTTCCGTAATAGATTTAACTAGAGCCTATCACCAAATTCCTGTAGCCATGGAAGATAGAGCCAAAACAGCCGTCATTACACCATTTGGACTCTTCGAATACACAGTAATGCCGTTCGGATTGTGTAACGCAGCACAATCATTTCAAAGGGTTATGGACAACATATTAAGAAAATTGGAATTTTGTACTTGTTACATAGATGACATTATAGTAGCATCAGAAACTCAAGAAGAACACGAGAAACATCTGAAAATGTTGTTTCAGAAACTTTCAGAAAACGGACTGACTATTAACTTAAACAAATGCCAATTTTGAAAAGATTCCGTCGAATATTTAGGCTGTGCAGTAAACAGCCAGGGTATTACACCGCTGAACGAGCGAATCAAAGTAATACTCGAGTACAAGAAACCAGGAAACATAAGAGATTTAAAAAGATTCCTTGGTATTATCAACTTTTACAGGAGATTTCTTCCTAAAGCAGGAGAAATACAAATACCACTAAATAAACTGACTCGGGGAAGTAAAAGAGACGGAAATAAACAAATTAAATGGACAGCAGCAACAGACGAATCTTTAAACAATGCAAACAACAGATGGCAAAAGCAGTTTTACTTCACTATCCAAAATACAACGCGAGGCTAGCACTGAAAACGGATGCATCGGAAGTGGCAATCGGCGCTGGACTGGAACAAGAGAACGATGGTACATGGGAACCATTAGCATTTTTTTCTCGACAGCTAGAGAAAGCACAAATCAGATACAGCACCTATGACAGAGAATTATTAGCAATATATAAAAGTTTAAAATATTTTAGACACTGGGCTGAAGGAAAAGAAATAACAATTAAAACAGACCATAAGCCCCTTATATATGCTTTCCAGCAAAAAGCAGATAAAGCTACACCAAGACAACAACGACAATTGGAATTCATCAGTCAATTTACGACCAAGATTGAACACATTCAAGGAAATGAAAACACAGTAGCTGATTCATTATCCCGAATAGAAGCAATAGGAATACCCGTGTTGGTTTCGACTGAAGAAATAGTGGAAGAACAAACGAAAGACGAAGAGCTACAAAAGATCCTACAAGAACCTACAGAAACCAATAAGTGGAAATTATATAAAATTCTGGTTGAAGGTACAAACACACACATTTATGGAGATATATATAACAGTAAAATTAGACCATACATACCTCGAACATTGAGAAAAAAGATTTTCGAAGCAGTACACAACTTATCGCATCCTGGAGTCCGGGGAACGAAGAAAATTATCTGCAAGAGCTTTGTGTGGCCGCATATTAAAAAAGATGTCGCGGAATGGACGCGTACCTGTATTACTTGTCAAAAAAGCAAAATTCACAGACATAATAAAAAACAGCACAAGCGTATTGAAGTTCCGCCTGGAAGATTAGAGCATCTACATATAGATATAGTGGGACCACTTACTCCATCGAAAGGATTTCGATATTGTCTAACAATCATGGACAGATTTACCCGTTGGCCCGAGGCAATTCCGATTAAGGAAATATCAGCGGACACCGTTACAACGACGTTATACGATAGCTGGATTTCAAGATTTGGCACTCCATACACTATTACGACAGACCAAGGTACACAATTTGAGTCATAACTATTTTTATCATTAACAAAACTTTTAGGTTGCAACAGAATCCGAACGACAGCGTACCACCCGGCATCCAATGTACTAATTGAAAGATGGCATAGATCTTTAAAGACTGCTATAATCTGTCACAACAATTCTGAATGGACGGAGGTGCTATCAACAGTTTTGTTGAGTCTAAGAACCAGCTTCAAAGAGGATATCAAGGCGACGGCACCTGAAATGTTGTACGGAGAACCCATTCGGTTACCCGCTGAATTCTTCACTCAAGAACTTCATCGAATAGAACCGGAATACTTCATCAGGAAATTCCGTAATTATATCCAAAGAATTCGACCATCTCCAACGGCGCATCATTCTAAAGGAAAAGTTTTCACACATAAATCATTATATACATGTACGCATGTTTTCCTGAGAGTTGATTCAACAAAGAAACCTTTGGAACCACCGTACGAGGGACCTTTTGAGGTGGTGAAAAGATTGTCTGATGACGTTTTCCAGATTAATTATAAAGGAAGACTAGTTAATGTGACTATTGAAAGACTGAAACCAGCGTTCCAAGAAAAAGTGGACAAACAAGAGACCGAACCTAGAACCTACACGAGAGAAAAGACTGTCACATTTACGATTTAGATTTTAAAATATGTGAACTCGCAGTTTAATTTAAAAAATGTCTAAACTGCTAGGAGGGGAGTGATGTAGCGGCACTCTACCGGCGAAATATTGTTACTAGAGATAGGTATAGCATAAGTCAGTAGGTTTACATTCTAGATTAAGTTTTAGAGTTTAAGGTTTAAGACACAGAGCATATATATTGTAGTTGGACAAAGAAATATATTGAGAGAACACGTGGCTACGAGTACGACGCAAAAAGTTAATATATACCTTTACATTTTATTCGCTACAGGGACGTAGCCACGGGAGCCATCTCGCGGGCAGAGGATGGCAGCGGACCCCGGAAGTGCGGCGTCGACTTTTAAGGTCGAGTCACACACATCCGGGCGATCCGGGCCGGGCCGGGCGAGATGAATCCCTTGTTTTTAAATGGAGACGTTCACACATATTCGTCCAGGAAAAGCCCGGATTATGCTCGGATTGTGCCCAGGCGGGCCGGGCCAAAAAGTATCGGTTCCTTATTTTTTAATGGAGCCATTTACACTTGGTCCGACCGGGAATGTCCGGATTTGTCCGGGAAAAATAAAATTCGTTGGCAACGAATGTTCCTATCGGTTGCCGTCCGGGCACTTCAGGCGGACCCTTTTTTTATGACTTGATGGGTCCCTGGGTCAAACCCCTTGGAGACTGTACAGCGGGGATTCAACAACGAAAGCAAACGTGGGTGTATTATCTATTACCGAAACATTATTTCTATAATTGCACATTTAATGTTGGCAGAAGTGCAATTAATAAAATGCTAATATTTTTCTGATGAAAATGACACCAAACACGATATAATTATGATTATCTTAAAGGATTTTAATAGAGGGAGTATTTTATAATTCTGCAATGCATACGGCATAATACACGATAGAATACATGTATGATAGATATCATAAAAATGGAGCGAGGGTTCTTTTATAGGTATGTATGGAGATCAGGATGCAGGGTGAATGTAGATGTGGTGTGAATAAAAATAAAATAAATATTTGCATTACGAAGAAATGGTGATATTTGTAAAATTTAAGTATTGATTTTGTTAATATTTTTTTTATTAACAGTCTATTTGATAAACAGTCATCTATTTTTCTGTTTTCTACAACTAAGAAACGTATTTGTACCTTGTGTGCAGAAAATAAACAGTAGCATTCGTTTCTTACCTGCATTTATAAAAAGTTATTCGAAATGTGTTAGAATCGCTGAAAATTCAGGGATCTAACGGGGTCCGGATTGGGTGGTTGAGAGAAGGGTGTCAAGAAAAAAAATTGTACACTTAATTAAATTTGAGTCGGCCCTAAAAAGGACTTAAATACGACGTTTATTTTTTAGTTTAGTTGGGGGTCTTCGACCAAAATCTTAGGGAAGGGTCCCTTGGACTGACGCCGGCCGGTGTCCCTTAGCGACGCTGGCGTCTGGAAAAGAAAAGAGCGGCGAAACCGCACTGGTCAGCGAGCGTATTGCTTTCAAGCCAAACCGTTGTCTTCCCGACTCCAGGCTTCGAAACGAGCCTACGTGGAGGGGGGAGCAGTACCTTGACGTATCGTTAAGGTAATGTAGTGGACTGTAATACCGACGTTTCTTCGCTCTGAAGAAAGCGTCGGCAGACGAGTGTGCAGAGAGGAGGGATCCTCCTTTTCTCTGCTCAACCTGCCTTCCAAGAAGGCTTGCCTCGTGCGAATCACGGTTGTAAGCCGAGATTCGCGAGCGTTCGACCCTCGGTACTAGCTTTAGCTAGCCTTGGCGGCGGATAAAGGCCAGAGGTTGTAGCACTCACCGTTCACCGCAACGTACGCATCTATTCGTCGTACGCGGGCTGCTACTAAACGGGTGACACAACACGGGCAACGCAGAGGTGATACACTTACGTTTACCCTCTCTGTTGGTGCCAATATCGGGGCTCAACCAAGAAGAGGTCTTGATTGCTCCTCCGACGAATAGCAAGCTCAGGGAATCGGGGTAGCCACCGATTCCAAGAGCGCAGTTACTCGTCTTTTAAATTTATCGCGACTAAACAATCGCTTTGCCTTCGCACGTGTAATACGTGGTTCTCGAAGGGAGCTATGGCGAGCTGTAGTGCGATAATACAGCGTAGAAGGCGTCAAGAGCTAAGGAACTTGGTGCCCAAATTTCCTAACTCAGTAGACTCTTCTATAATGCTGTTCCTTGCTACCGTGCGAGCGTTCGGTGCAAGACTGACTTCGACATGCGAGCGCGAGACGCTCCGCGAAAATCGCGGAGTCCCCGAAAATCCGCTACGCGGCGCTCGCTTATCATTGTCTCTCTTTGTCTAATGTACCGATTTTGCTCTCTCTCTTTGTCAGGCTCCGATACCCCCACTCGTTATCGGGCCTGAGATTCAAACAGCTGATCGTAATCGCTCACCTGTTCGAACTTCAACCGCATCGGATGAAAAAAACGAGTCGCAATTCGAATGTACCGAGTTTATTGTCAACGCAACTGAATTTCCTACCGAAGGCGACCTTCGGTCGGTCACAGCACGTTAACGTACTGCGATTCTCGCGGACGAAACGATGCTTCGAAATTTAAATGTATTTTAAACATACCGCCCCCCTTGCACTGTCCGTGCAAAAGGAGTATCGGCAGCTTCAACACAAACACGACTCGGATCGCGAAACTTGAAGGACCAAGATTTCTGTAGGCGATCAAAAGAGAGAGAGCAAAGTACCGCAAGTGGAGTTCAATTGAGATGAACTCACTCACGGCGCTTCGCAAAAATTCAATCAAACAAAATTTAATTGAACTTACTTTGCACTAGGTTGAGAAAACCCTGGGTGGCCCCGGAGAAAACGCATCGACGTTTCGATGGCCACCCCGATGGCCGTTCGGGTCATTTGTTCCAAAGCCCCGGGCGGGTGTCGGGTTGCTCGTGCCGATGGGGGCGTCGGTGCTGGGGGCCTCGATCCGGCCGCGACGGTGGACGTTGGTTGACCGGCTGCGGGGGTGGCGACCCGCCGTTCCGCCCTCTTCCTCCGTCGTTTGTTGACCCCCTTGGAGGGGCCAGCCGAAGGGCCAGCCGAAGTGCCAGCCGAAGGGCCAGCCGAAGGGCCAGCCGAAGGGCCAGCCTGCTGCCTCGGTGCTGCAGCTCCTTCCTGCGGCTTCCCTCCCTGCTCTTTCCAGAGCAGGGACGTAAGTAGGCCCTCCTTATTCCATTTGACCAAATATCGTCCTCCCGTTGCCGGTATACGATATCGCCGGGTGGTGGTCGGTATATGCCCAGGAACTTTATATATTTCCGTCCCCAGCTTTAATTCCCAATCTTCCGGCGTGGGTGGTCCACTCGCGGGCGCACTTCCTTGGTCCGGCGGGGCGACGGTGGTGAGGGCCTCCTCGCCGATCCGCATGCAGCGGTCGAAGCTCGCCGATATTGCCTTATCGCTTGCCATTGTTGCTTGACTAATGATCGTCAACCGGCTGCGATCGGATCAAATTTCGGCGGCGCCCGCGAGTTCGCGGGGGGCGCTCTTCCCTTGGAGAGAGAGAGAGAGAAGTACCTCATCTCCCCTCCCTGGACTGTCAAGGGGGCCGGGAGCCAAAGGGGGGTTCGTGACCGTTTGTCTTTTCAAATAGAACGGTTGCCCTCACCTTTGTCTCGTTCGGCCTTTACCGAATTTTGTCCGGTGTTTATTTCGCCTGCTCGACCTCGGCAACCGTCGCCGCAGCAGGCTCATCCACGGGTAACTTACACATCCTTGTAATCGGACGTGTATATGTGGACTTTGCTGTACGGACTTTTACTACCCGTACATTTTCGTCCTTACCCGGGAACACCTCCTCAATTCTCCCCATTTCCCACTGATTAGGGGGGAGAAGAGGATTCTGCACTAACACCAGATCCCCTGGTTGCAGTTGCAGTTGGGTGGTGCGCCACTTATAGCGATTTTGGAGGTGCGTGAGATAATCTCACGTCCAGTGCCTCCAAAGCTGCTCGTGAAATTTTTGAATCGCTCTCCACCGCGATAGTCGCGAGAGTTTTTCAGTTTCCACCGATTGCAGCGGAATCGCATTTAGTGGACCTCCTGTCAGGAAATGCCCGGGCGTCAGAGGCGCATAATCATCTGGGTGGTCACTCAGGGGGGCGATCGGTCGCGAGTTGAGACTCGCTTCGATCTTGCAGAGAAGCGTCTGCATTTCCTCTCCCGTCGGCGTGAATTCACCCAGTGTGCGCTTTAAATGGTGTTTCACCGATTTTACGCCGGCTTCCTGCATTCCACCGAAATGAGGAGCGCTGGGGGGGTTAAACCTCCACCTTATCCCCATAGAGCTGCATTTGTTTTGCATTTCTGTGGAGGAAAACGCCTCACAGAACTGCTTACGTAACTCTCGATCGGCCCCAACGAAATTGGTGCCATTATCGCTAAAAATGCAAGACGGTATACCACGTCTAGCTACGAACCGATCGAGTGCAGCTAAAAACGCGCTCGTCGTGTAATCATGGACGAGCTCGATGTGGACGGCGCGCGTGGCGTAACAAACGAACACCGCGATGTACGCTTTGTGAGCCGTCTTTCCTCGACCAGCGGAGTCGCGGACACGGTAAGGCCCCGCGTAGTCCACTCCGCAGTTGTCGAAGGCCTTTGCAGGCCTGCAGCGTTCCGGTATCAAATGCTGCATTATTTGCGTGGAGGCGCTGCTTCGCCATCTCACGCATCGCATGCATTTGTTTATAACCGTCTTCGCTGCGTTTCGGCAGCCGAGAATCCAGTAGCTTTGCCTCACAGTATGCAAGGTCAGCTGCAAGCCCCCGTGCAACGTATCCACGTGGCACTGCCGGATTATGAGTGTTGACACATAATGTTTCGGCAGTATTATCGGGTGCTTGGTTTCCCATGCAAGCGTCGCGTTCTCCAGTCGTCCGCCAACCCTCAAGACGTCATTTTCGTCGAGAAAAGGGTTTAGGCTTTTTAGCGGAGATTTCTCAGGTATTCCTCGGCGTTTTTTCAAGCACCGGTACTCTTCTGAGAAATGCGTGCCTTGTATGTGACGCACGATACGTTCAGTTGCGATTCGCAATTCTGACGCCTCGATTACTCGACTGTCGGGTGACCCCTGTTCGGCGCGTGTTTGTTTTCGCCAGCGAAGACAATACGCCGTTACACGCAACAGTTTTCTCCACGTTTGAAATCGGAACAGAAATTTCCATTCCGGTTTCGGAGTCGTTACATGTGCATGCGCTATGCGCTTGCTTTCAGTGGTCTCCACGGAAGCTGGCATCGCTGGCCACTCCACTTCCGGTCCGCTCAGCCACCCTGGTCCAAACATCCACAGTCTCGACTGCAGAAAATCTGCAGCCTCTATCCCACGCGAATTTAAATCCGCGGGATTTGAGCGTGTTGGAACGTAACGCCATTCAGCGCTCGGAAGAGACGTTTGGATTTTTGACACGCGGTTGGCTACCACAACCGTCCATGTCGATGGGTGTTTTTTAAGCCAAGCGAGGGCGATCGTAGAATCTGTCCAACAGACAACACGATCGATCGGCAGTGAGAGCGACTTTCTCAGATGCACGATAAGCTCAGCGAGCAGTACGGCCCCGTTCAATTCAAGAACTGGGATCGACTGCGTTTTGATCGGAGCCACTCGCGTTTTTGCCATTAGAAGTGACGTAAACACTTCATTGTTCACCGTCGTCACTCTCAAGTAGGTGACGGCGGAATAGGCAGCGAGTGATGCGTCACAAAATCCATGGAGCTCCACAGAGATTGCATCGGCTCCGTATCGGATCCATCTGGGTAATTTCCAATCGTTCAATCTGTTCCAATCGACACAAAATGTGTTCCACATTTTGTGCGTCTCCGCGGAAACGTGCTCGTCCCACTGGATTTTTTCCAGCCACTGGGCTTGCATCAAAATTTTCGCACGGATCATAACTGGCGAAAGCCAGCCGAGGGGATCGTACAGTTTCGCAATCTCCGAAAACAAAGTGCGCTTTGTTATCGGTGTTGCAGACGGTTGAAACCGTTGCAGATTGAAATAGAAAAAATCTCCAGATGGTATCCATCGCAGACCGAGTACCTTTAATTCTGAATCGTCAAACAAATTAAGGTCGACTGCGTGTGAGTGCGAGCTCTGTGGAATATTTCGTAACAAATCTGACGAATTTCCAGCCCACTTGCGAAGGTTAAATCCACCTCGCTGTAGGAGCTCGCACGTTTGTTTACGGATTCTCTCCAACAACGGTTTGTCGGGAGCTCCCATAAACACATCGTCTACGTAGACGTCCTTCTCGAGGACAGGCGCGGCGAGCGGGTACCGGTCGCCGTCCTGTTTTTTCAGCTCGAGAAGTGTTCGCATCGAAAGGTATGGAGCGCACGCCGTACCGTATGTGACGGTATTCAACTCGTAAGCGATAAGTCGCTCGGTCGAGGGGGTGCGCCATACGATGCATTGAAAGCGACGATCCTCTTTAGCTACGAGAATTTGTCTAAACATCTTCTCGATATCCGCTACTAACACGTATTCGTACAGACGCCACCTCGTTAATACGGCGGTGATATCAGTCTGTAATTTTGGACCTACGTGGAGGAGGTCGTTCAGCGAGCGTCCGCCCGCTGTTTTGCTGGAGGCGTTAAACACGACGCGCAGCTTCGTCGTAGCGCTCTCCGTGCGAATAACCGCTCGGTGAGGGATATAGAGTCGCATGTTATCGACTGACTCGAGCCGAGTCATATGATTTAACGACTCGTATTCAGTGAGAAACTCACTGTATTCCTTCACGAGGGTTTGGTTCAGGTCCAGTTTTCTCCTCAACCTTGTCAACGCGGAGAGAGCTATTGGGAGAGAATCGCCCAACAGCTCGTCCGGGTTCGAATGGTTAAAGGGCAACCGAACTATAAACCTTCCCGTCGCGTCTCGCGCGACGGTTTTTACGAAGTGCTCTTCGCATTCGTCCTCGGCTTTAGTGTTCACCAAGGTCGAGGGCACCTCCTCTATCTCCCAGAATCGCCGTATCGCCTTGTCCAACGATTCAAGGACGCTGCAGTGCAGCGTCCTCACGGGATTTGGGGAAGAGTTTGCTGCGTCGATCGGCCCAGACAGGATCCAGCCCAAGGCCGTCTCCTGTGCGATCGGTCCTGTTTTGTTTATTCGACGGAATCCTCGTCGAATAATACTGGCGTACACCTCTGCACCGATGAGCACCTCAATCGGTCGATCAGATGCAGGGTCTGGATCTGCAAGCGTCAGTTCACTTAAGATCTCAGCATCTGAGATGCGAACCGACGGTGGAACGTAGGACGTAATTTTCGGGACGATGTATGCACTAGTGCGGAACGCCTGTGCAGTGCACCGTGTTGACCCGAATCTAATGTCCGCGCTGTGCGTAATCTCATGGGTCTTTCCGCCCCCCAAGCCGGTTACCATGGCTTGGGTTTTCCTTCGCGCGAGTCGTAGATCATTCACCAGACTCGCTGTTATGAAGGAGGCCTCAGATCCCTGATCAATGAGTGCACGCGCGATACGCGACGTACCTCCCTTTCCATAGACTCGCACATCAGCTGTCGCCAGAAACACAGATCCCGTTACGCTCTCTGTCGCACCACAGTGAGACGCAACGTTGTCGGCTGACGTAGAAGCACGAGAATTCGTGTTTACGTTTGCCTGTACAGGACTGCGCGCAGGAACGTCGCTCCGTCCCGCTTCCCGCTTGCCCTGATTTGGCTTGTTCGTCGTACGACGGTTACTTGTGCCGACTTTCTGTGTATCAAAGTGCAGGATGGTATGATGCCGTCCGTTACACTGTTTACATGACACGCTGGTTCGACAGTGTGTCACCGTGTGCGTTGACGCCAAGCAGTTTATACAATACTGATTATTCTTCATGTATTGAAACCGCTGTTCCGGCGAAAGTGTCTTGAACTTTTTGCACGTAGCAACTACGTGCGGTTGTTCACAAAACACGCACTTTTCGGGAGTAGGGGGAGCATTCTCGACCACGGCGTTATGCTGCCGTATGCGAGATTTCGGCGTGACTTCCGCCTTTGCGTTGCATCGTTGGTGTTCCAATGCCACCAACGCGCGCTCCTGTCCGTCAAGGAACTTCATCATGTCGTCAAACGACGGGAAGTCCGTGTCCGATTGGATAGACATTTCCCACTCCCACTGCAGGGCTGCTTCCAGCTTCTCTTTTATGAGAATGACCAGCACGTCACTCCACTCTTTAGTAGGGCGCCCCAATCTCTTGAGCGCAGCGAGCGTCTGTCTCCAGCTCACTGTGACTTGCTGGAAGCTGGGTAGATCGCCTTTTTTTATCATTCTCAGCTTCCGTAAGGTCTCAAGAAGCTGAGTAATAATTGTGCGCGGGTTCCCGAATCGTTTCTTCAGGGCGTCCCACGCCTCGCTGAAATTGCGATCCGCAATTTCAAATTCGGCGATCGTCGCGAGAGCCTCACCTTCCAAGCACGCGTTCAAATATTGCAACCGCTGTGCGTCGGACAACCGTTGGTTATTCTTCACGCCAGCGGTGAATAGATCCTCAAAGTGTCTCCACTTTCTGGAATCACCGCTGAACTTTGGAAGGCTTTGCTTAGGCAACTCGACTGGAATCTGCGTGTTGTCAAAGCCGGCACCCTCGGCTTTACGTTGGTTAATACCCAACTCAACCCGCTCCTTCGCTTCGACCAGTTGTGCGATTTCCGTCATTAGGAAATCCTGGACCTCGTGGAACGTGTCCTCGGCGTCCTGAAGCACCTCCTGATCGAAGAAGGGTATACCTTTACGGTGATGGAGGGGAATGCCCTGTTTGAGACGACTAACTCGCTCGAGCACGTCCCTCCACACTTCCGTGGCATAGTTTAGCTTTTCTTTCAGGAGGAAGATAGTAAAACTACTTCGTCCTTTCTTCTTCAGATTCGTCACGAGTCGGGTCAAACCTCTGACTCGCGAGACGATATCCTCCATGTCACTCTCGAGGCTGGGCGAAAGCGCCTGTTCTCTTTGGGGAGTGGACATGGTGGTACGATTCGAGAGGTAAACGCTACTCGAAATTCGACCTGAAGAGAAGCTAATACAACTTTTCCTTGCCCTTTCTCAACCGAATCCGGCTCGAAGGACCTTATGTTAGAATCGCTGAAAATTCAGGGATCTAACGGGGTCCGGATTGGGTGGTTGAGAGAAGGGTGTCAAGAAAAAAAATTGTACACTTAATTAAATTTGAGTCGGCCCTAAAAAGGACTTAAATACGACGTTTATTTTTTAGTTTAGTTGGGGGTCTTCGACCAAAATCTTAGGGAAGGGTCCCTTGGACTGACGCCGGCCGGTGTCCCTTAGCGACGCTGGCGTCTGGAAAAGAAAAGAGCGGCGAAACCGCACTGGTCAGCGAGCGTATTGCTTTCAAGCCAAACCGTTGTCTTCCCGACTCCAGGCTTCGAAACGAGCCTACGTGGAGGGGGGAGCAGTACCTTGACGTATCGTTAAGGTAATGTAGTGGACTGTAATACCGACGTTTCTTCGCTCTGAAGAAAGCGTCGGCAGACGAGTGTGCAGAGAGGAGGGATCCTCCTTTTCTCTGCTCAACCTGCCTTCCAAGAAGGCTTGCCTCGTGCGAATCACGGTTGTAAGCCGAGATTCGCGAGCGTTCGACCCTCGGTACTAGCTTTAGCTAGCCTTGGCGGCGGATAAAGGCCAGAGGTTGTAGCACTCACCGTTCACCGCAACGTACGCATCTATTCGTCGTACGCGGGCTGCTACTAAACGGGTGACACAACACGGGCAACGCAGAGGTGATACACTTACGTTTACCCTCTCTGTTGGTGCCAATATCGGGGCTCAACCAAGAAGAGGTCTTGATTGCTCCTCCGACGAATAGCAAGCTCAGGGAATCGGGGTAGCCACCGATTCCAAGAGCGCAGTTACTCGTCTTTTAAATTTATCGCGACTAAACAATCGCTTTGCCTTCGCACGTGTAATACGTGGTTCTCGAAGGGAGCTATGGCGAGCTGTAGTGCGATAATACAGCGTAGAAGGCGTCAAGAGCTAAGGAACTTGGTGCCCAAATTTCCTAACTCAGTAGACTCTTCTATAATGCTGTTCCTTGCTACCGTGCGAGCGTTCGGTGCAAGACTGACTTCGACATGCGAGCGCGAGACGCTCCGCGAAAATCGCGGAGTCCCCGAAAATCCGCTACGCGGCGCTCGCTTATCATTGTCTCTCTTTGTCTAATGTACCGATTTTGCTCTCTCTCTTTGTCAGGCTCCGATACCCCCACTCGTTATCGGGCCTGAGATTCAAACAGCTGATCGTAATCGCTCACCTGTTCGAACTTCAACCGCATCGGATGAAAAAAACGAGTCGCAATTCGAATGTACCGAGTTTATTGTCAACGCAACTGAATTTCCTACCGAAGGCGACCTTCGGTCGGTCACAGCACGTTAACGTACTGCGATTCTCGCGGACGAAACGATGCTTCGAAATTTAAATGTATTTTAAACAAAATGAGTAAAATGTTACACGATAAAATGTTACAAATTTTTAGTTCTATAATATTTATATTACATAATTGAATTTTATATTATACTATTATTGTACAGTTTCAACATTTTACCTTTTGGAGTAAGTTTGTGTAGATTGCTCAAATTTGAATATGTTGAAAATTGTCGATTTTACAGCTATTTGAAGTTAAGTGCTGACTTTTTTTTTTTAATTTATATTCTACGAAACTGATGGAGCGCGGGAAAGGTAAGCGGTTGACGGTCAGTCAGACTGCAGCGGGCGAACGTGCGTTATTATTTGCGATCAAGGCGGCTTCACCCGACATTATTCTACATTATCTCCGAGAATTTGCAAGGTTTAATGTGATCAACAGATATTGGTAACTCACTCTTTGTCAATGGTACTTATTGTTAAAAACATTTCAGTTGCCATTACCTGTGTTACAGGGAAAATATTGCATTGTGTTCTACCAGTTCTTTTCAAATCGTCGTCCGAAAAATAATATAATTTCTTTTCCGGCATTGAAGTTAGTTTTCGGTATTGTTGGATGTCGTGACTTTATGTTTATCCTTTCCAGGAGAATAGGCTTATTATTTTACAATGTGTCATAAACCGGGTAGGGGAGGTTTCGCTGCTGTTCAGACGAAGGTACTGACTGTCGACCGCTTACCTTTCCCGCGTTCCATCAGTATTATAGAATATAAATTAAAAAAAAAAAGTTAGCACTTAACTTCAAACAGCTGTAAAATCAAAAATTTTCAACATATTCAACATATTACACAACTATTGAATAGACAACATATTCACATTTGAGAAATCTACAAAAACTTACTCCAAAACGTGCCCGATTTTGCGTGGAATGACTCGAATGTTACAAAATTTGCAAATCCATTCTATGTTCCTTTGCCAATATTGCGGACTTGTTCGTACAAAACCTGATACTTTTTGGAGTAACATATTGGTGATAAAATTATCGCAGGGTAAGTTAATTAAATTTAACGCTGTATCGGAGTCCACCGACCCGACTACAGTGCGCCGCGCTATGAATTTGGAATTTTTTTAGTACAATAAATGTATTGTTATAGTGTAGGTTCTTCCAATTTATACATAGGGTACTCCAACTGAAATTGTCACCTCAACTTGTATTATTAGATGGATAAATGTAATGTGTAATAATTGTAGTCTGCAATACTGCGCGAGCAGAAATTAAGTCAATACTTTAACGTACTATATTTTTCGTCGCGTACTGCGAGAAGAACATACGTAACTTTTGCGTCTTGCAAGTAAGCATCGGTATTTTGTAGTCGAAAGAAAACGGGAGGTAGCTAGCTGGTGGCCCATAACAACCTAAAGATCGAGTACCGTCCCAAATTTTGCCTATACCTACCGATAATTGCAAGTTTAACGGGTGCCTCGTTATAAAACAGTAACATGGTAAACTCAAAAGCTCCCCCTTGCGGGTTTTACTACTATTTCGAATATTCAAAGGAGTCGTGGAAACGATTCAGTTAATTAGTGACAGTTGAACGTGGTGCTGTGAAGAAAGTGTATAAGCTCTATCTGAACTTTCGTGTACTGCATAGACAAAACGTAAGTTTTATTCTATGAAAATAGACTTCAAAATAATAAAGGGAAAATACAGTAAAATGTGCCTTCATTGTACATTAATTAATATTTCGTTTTTTTAGTAATAAAAATGGATTGTGAAAAGTTGAATGAATTGGTTCGGCAAGAATCCGTGCTGTACGATCAAAGAAACAGGAGATATATGGACACCGCCTACAAAATGCAAATTTGGAGCAGAATAGGAGCAGAAATGAACGACAGTGATAAGTTTTCAGTTTTAAGCCCAAGTTGTATAGAAGTTTTTTCTTTACATTCACGTGATCTATCACCCTTTCAAATTTTTGTAATACTATCTCAAACACCCTGTATTATACTAGATACAAAACAGTGTATTGGATTTTGCTGAAATTTCATTATAGGGTCATTTCATGCGAAATCGCGCACGTTTCGGAGCAAGTTCTTGCAATTTGCTCAAATTTGAATATGTTGTAGTCTTTAATGATATTTAAACGTACCTCAAAGGATTTTTCCAGAAATTATATTTATGTTTTCAACAATAAGTCGAAGAGTGAGTTACCAATATTTATTGATTGCATTAAACCTTGCAAATGCTCGGACATAATGTAGAATAATGTTGGGTGAAACGTTTAAATATCGTTAAAGACTACAACATATTCAAATTTGAGCAAATTACAAGAACTTGCTCCGAAACGTGCCCGATTTCGCGTGGAATAACCCTAATAGTAATATTTGTAAAATGGTGTATAAAATAAAGGGTACGCTTTTCTTGCAGGAGTAGCATGCAAAACAAGGTGGAATAATATAAGGGACCAATATAGAAAGGCCTTGAGGAAATCGGAGGGACGAAGCGGCCAAGCTGCACGGTCTATAAAATCGTATACATTTTCAAACTAATTGTCATTTTTAAATGACCATATGACCGAGAGGGACACCATTTGCAGTCTACCAAATAGTAGGGAAGTGCCCGTTGTGAAGGAACGGTGGCTTCTGCTACCGTTTCTACAATTGAAGATACTGAGGACACAACAGCAGAGCAGAAAACAGGAGATAAATCCGAGCTATGTAATAGTAGCGAAGAATCCACATCAAGGACAAAAACTGATCAATCCGCATCATCAAAATTATTGGAATATTTAATGAAGAAAAATGAAACCCGGCCCTCTGTATCAGACAAATTTTTCGACACAATAAAGTTAATGGTCGAAAAACTTCCACCGATCAAGCAAAGCATGTTACGTAGTCAGATTTTTAATTTAGTTCAGGAATGCGAACTCGATGCACTCCGCGAGGAGGATAGAAGGATGGGAGAAGATAATTTTGACCCACAGTAATATTGGTCTGGGTTAGGTTATATTACACATTATTAAATTTATAATATTAGATTGTATTATACATTGTTGATTCATAATATTAGATTGTATTATACATTGTTGTTTATAATATTAGCTTATATAATATGTTTTTAAATTTAGAAATAACACATAATTTTACAGATTTAAATCCTATTGTTTTGCCAGGCTACGGCTCCTTCTTCATTAAAATATTCTTTTAATATCTCCCTTACTTGAAATGCAGCCCTGGCGGAATTGCCACTTTGTAGCGGCAAATTTTGCAATGCCACATTTGTTTCTGAAGATGATGCGGATGTCGTGGGAGTGTCTACATTATTAGTGGAAACATTTTTCCCATCGTGCTTGCGAATAAAATTATGTAAAATACACGTAGACAATATAAAATAGTCAATATTTGCTGGCGAACACTCAATGCGCCGATTATAAATTCGAAATTTTTGAGACAGTATACCAAACGTATTTTCTACCACCCTTCTTGCCCGCGACAAACGATAATTATATATTACTTTCTGAGAGTCGTCCATCTGTTGTCCCGGATAGGGTCTCATCAAGTACGTTTTTAAAGGGAAAGCTTCGTCTCCAACTAAAAAAAATGGAGCTCTTTTCGTCGAGTTCGGTAGCTATGTTTCCTTCGGGAAATTAAAAGCTTCACGTTCCAACGCTTTTCCAAAATTGGAATGCGAAAAAATTCCACCATCGCTGTTCTTTCCGTAGGACCCTACGTCTACGGCAACAAAATTATGCCGTGCATCGACAACCGCCAACAGAACAATTGAAAATGTTTTTTTATAGTTAAAATATTATGTCCCGGTATTTGCAGGAGCTTTTATAACAACGTGTTTCCCGTCTATCGCACCAATGCAGTTGGGAAAGTTCCACAGGTCATTAAATTCGCTGGCGATTTCCTTCCATCTTTCTTCACTTGGCAGTGGCATTGTTTCTTGCATGAGGCACTCCACTATTGCTCTGCATGTGTCGTTCACAATAGTGTGTACCGTGCTTTGGCCGAGGCGATAACTGAACGAAATTGTTTTGTACGAATCGCCAGTTGCTAGAAATCTAGAACAAAATTAAAACATAATATTACGTGTAGCGTAAATATTAAAAAATAAAGAATAACAGTTATTGAATAATGAATCCGAAACGGAACTCCAATAAAGTAATACAAGTACTTGGCATAAACAATCAAATTTTTTGTCCATTTAACTCACCTTAGAGTAACTGCCAATCGTTCCTGGGGGGTGATAGATAATCTCCATCACGTATCTTTTTTCTTTATGCGGTGTTCTATCTTGGATAATAATATTTCAAATGTACATCGTGACATTTTAAAATATTCTGCAAATTTTATTTCGTCGTCGATTAATTCTTTGTACAATGTTACAAATTCACCTTCACTACTTCTTTTCTTCCATGCATCATGGACCCACTTTCTTTTTGCACTGCCCTCTTCCTTTTCTTCCTCTTGCTCCTCCATAATTGTCATCAATACAATTAATTCCCGGGCCCGGCCCGGCCCGGATCGCCCGGATATGTGTGACTCGACCTTAATACTGCGTCTCGGATCTACGCCGCAAGACGAGTTCTAGGGGGACTCAGGGAGACCCTGCAGGTCAGCCGTCAATCTTTGAACGGCGCTACAAATTATTATTGGTCGCGAGATCGCGCGAGATGAGCGAGCCAATCGGGGCACGGTGGGGGAAGCGTCGCGTGCCGAGATCCTGCCGCACGCAGCGATCTCGGCCTTCTTCTTGTGCGGGACGCTGACCAGGTCGCAGGTCGTAAGTCTTTCCCCATTGTTCTCTCCGGTTGACTCGGATTAGATCGGTTCGTAAGCGGAATCTTGAGAGGGCCGACTCCTGGTGGTCGTGTGGGCCGTGTTACAGAAAGAAAGCCCTCGCGTACGGGTTTGTCGAAGCCTGCGGGCTCGGCTAAACGGCGAGTCTGCGGCTTAGCGGCGTGATAGCGAACGGTTGTTGCGTGCGGGTACATCGTCGGTTTGCTGGTATAACCTCGGTGTAACAGCAGCCACGCGGGCGGTTCACTTACGCGTGCCGAACGTGCGTTTCAGCCTCGTCGTCGCTCAAAAGCCTTTGTTACGCGATCATTGTAGCGGGGAACGTGTAACTGCCCGCGGCCACGTGTTGCGGGACAGCGCGTGTAATAAGTCGCATCACCTCTGTACGTTTCTCGCTCGAATACATCTTTTATTACCTGAGAAAACCGTGTTTTGTCTGGCGTTCTTGCCGTAAAAACCCGAAATCCCAGAAACGTTCCTCACCCTGCGCTCGAAGGAACCTCGCCCCTTTCCGTGCGAAGAGCTAGCCTGGGCCGCGGTTTTGGAAAACGGGAGACGCGTTTCACGCCGGTATCGAAAGATACCTGGCGCCCACGGAAAAATCAAGGTGTGGGACGCGTAGTAGCCGGATCTGCACGTCCGTCCTAAGCCGAATACGGCTCGGCGGGACGGTCACGTCGCAATACATAATTCAACCAACAATAAGACATCACCTCATGACCAAGAAACAATTGGCACATTATGTACAATTTTAAATGATGTTGCAGTTAATACACCACACAGCATATTTCAAATTATAAAAAAACTCAAAAACAATAAAGTCTCACGATCAGATCACATCAATTCATCTCAGTTAAAAATGGCTCCAAAAAAGATAATAGTTCAACTTTTCTACATTTTCTAAACATCCATGAAACTCTCATATTTCCCTACACCTTGGAAGCACGCTAATATCATTTCATTTCCTAAACCTAAAAAGCATCCAAAAATAGCATCAAACTATAGACCAATCAGCCTACTAAGTCTATTAGGAAAAATTCTTGAAAAAATAATACTAACAGAAATTCACAATCACCTGAACAATTACAAAATAATAATCAATGAGCAGTTTGGTTTTAAAACAGAGCACTCAACAATCTTACAGCTATTAAGACTAACCGAATTTATTGCTATTAAAATTAATAAAAACAGAATAGCAGCAGCAGCATTTCTTGACATAAACAAAGCATTCGGCACTATATGGCATGAAGAACTAATCTTAAAAATGTACAAACTAAAGTTTCCAGTGCAAATAATTAAACTAATAATCAATTATCTTAAAAATAGAACCTTTTCTGTCTCCCTAGGAAAAATTAAATCTAATATTCAAACAATCAAAGCAGGTGTACCACAAGGTTCCGTACTAGCACCAGTACTTTTCAACATATATATCCATGATATTCCAAAGAATCCTAACACAAACCTTACTTTATTTGCTGATGACACTACATCATTCACTTCTTCTTGGAAAGTAGAGCAAGCATCTAAATATATATCAGATCATGTAACTGAAATAAGAACATTTTTTAATGAATGGAAACTGAGTATTAACACAAACAAAACAATAATTACTTATCATAAAACCTGTTTGCCAAATGTGACCATTGCCTGCGACGATGGTCAAATTCTCTGCTGTGCTGTTCAGAGGTACCCGCATAGTACCTCCTCACCAGTGACAACGCTCACAGTAGGAGAAAACAAATCATGCACTGAAAGGAAACACATGCTAGTATTGCTCAAGTGTGCGTAACTTTAACTAAACACAATAATAATTCTATACTAGAACTAATGTACAAACTACACTTAAAAAATTATTTTACGCTAACTTAACTAAATCCTGCTTGAGATCGATCTGCAGAACGCGTTGAAAAACTGTTACGTTCCTTCAACCTCATTCAGCGGAGGTCGATCTACATTCGGCGGAGATCCATCTACAATATATTCTATGGAGACCGATTCTCCCGTACGACTGTTTCCTTTCGTACGGTTAATTCACCTTCATCAACTTGTTCTTCAATATTTTCAGGAATAATGAAGGCGGGTTTAAGACGATCGATACTAACTCTTAAGAGTTTACCCCGAATGTCAATTGAAAAACTTTTTTCATCCCTTTGGATGACTTTATACGGTCCATTACATGGTGATCGTGTTGAACTTTTGACTGCGTCGTGGCGTACAAACATATAAGGTGTTGAAAACATTTCTTTAAAAATAAATGATTTGTTTAAACCGTGTCGCATGATAAGCTGTAGTTTCACATTGTCAAAATGTCGCTTCAATCACAAAACAAAATCTGAGTTCGCATCGTGATTCCTTGACAAAAAAAATTCTGCAGGCAAACGAACATTAGTACCGTGTACTAATTGCGCCGAAGTTGTATTCAAATCGGCTTTAATAGCTGTATATATGCCTAACAAAACAATGGGTAAGATGTCGTACCAGTTATTGATATCGTGACATTTAATTGCAGACTTCATCTGATGATGAAATCTTTCCACCATGCCATTTGTCTGCGGGTGGTATGCGATTGTGCGAATGTGTTTCGTACCAAGCAAAATTGCTTGTGCAGATGCACAATTCGTTAAGGGCTTAGGGTAGTCACGTGACTTTACGAAATTTCTTGGTCGGTATCTACCGTTACAATTTTCTTTACAGAAATAAAATTATCCACAGACATGTGGCTGCTTAATGCATGCGAGATGGAGCCACACTATGATTCCCCCTCCACTATACACACTACTATACGAGCCGTATGTACGTGAATTCGGCCCTTCGGATCACTTCGGATAGCTTCGGAAAGACGAGAGAGAAGGCAAATGTCAAATCTTACTCTCGCGTTTCTAAAACGCTATTGTAGTTTGGTCCAAGTCGCCCGCGAGCGGCATTGAGCGGCACGAGTCACTCGTAAAATATTTCGAGTGGAAACTCTGGTTTATCTGCAAAACTAAATCAGTTTAATAAAAATTACTTTTCGAGTTTATGTAACTTGAATGTAAAAGATGATATACTTACAAGTTTTACATTTTCTACGTTCTTGATACCAGCCTTTAAAAAACAATTAAAGCAAGTTCATGATGATTTCATATTAATTTACTTACAAACAATAAGAGTAAACGAATTTTAGTTATCTCTTTGTATATGTGGCGAATTATTTCCTATTCGTTTTTCCTTCCGGTTTGGTCTGGGTTAGGTCAGGGTTAGCTCTGGGTATATACAAAATAGGGGAGACGAGGGCTGGAAGGGTCTCGTCCGGGAACGTCTGCCTTGGCGAGAACTCCGATGGAGCTGACGTTCCACCAACACCCTGACGAGCTTGCTCGCCAGGTGAGGGGAATTTCGGCGAAGTTGGGGGCCCGACTGGCTCAAGACCACTCACCGCACCTCCACGTGGGGTCCCTGGACCTCCGCCCCAGTAGTTGGTACTCGCTAGCGAGTGCCAATTTGCTGGACGCGGAGGACGAGCGCGGTGAGCTGGCAACGGGATGGAAAATCAACGACGACTTCGGCACGATAGACGGGCGCTTAGGGTACGGGCCCACCCGCAAGAGGGTATCGGTAATGCGGTATGACAACGACAGGAAACAACGTTTACGGTGCAGGGGGCGTCGGATCCCCCAGTACCGGCGCGGATGGGAGTGGCCGACCGGGCTCCCCCACGTCGTTAACCGACTACCGGGAGAACGCAGTGGTGGACCACCGGGCCACTGCGTTCAGCACCACGACTGGTGAAGAGGCGTCCGGCCAGGCACACCGTCTGTCTCGGCGTCTGCTTCGGCGCACAACGCACCCAGGGTCGTTAGCGAGGTCATGCTCGCGCGCCCTGTGGTGCGTCTAGAGCGGCTGCCGGGACCAAGTTCCAGCCGTAGCCGCAAAAAGTCTCCGTGGCGTTCCTCGTCCGTGGGAATCACGGACGACGACGGGTGGGACTCCGCCAGTTCGGCGGGTTCCATCCGGTCAGTTCGGCTGACCCGTGCCCCACGACCAGCAGGGAAAAAGCGCGGTCGTCCCCCGACCACTGGGGAGTACGTGGGCCTCGCCGAGGCAAAAAGGCAACTGATCCAGCTGACGCTGCAGGGGCGTCAGCTGAGGGAAGAAATGGAGGCGGAGGACCCCACGATCATGGCGCCGCCCATCTCCAAATCCTGTGAGCCGATCCGAGAGGACGAGCTCGCTGAGGAGATGAGGCACGCCCCCTCAACGGATCTTGGTGCCCGCATTTTCGAGGGTTCCGAGACCATATTGAAGGTGGCAAAGTGTTCGAACCACCTCAAGGGTTCCATGGTTCGCCAACTGCGCGTCGCGGCACTAACCATTCGCCAGGCCGCGGTGGAACAAGCTAAGCGGTCTAAAATAACAGACCGCGAGGCCGAGCTCGAGCGCGTAGTTGCGCAACTGAATACGCGCGTAGCCGAGCTCGAGGCGAGACTCATGGGTCGCACATCCCCGACCCGCCGCCCATCGCCGCCGAGGATGAAAACGCCTCCGGCTGCGCCGCCTCCACCACCGCCGCGGCCACCGACGCTACCAAACCCTCCGGCGCCTACATCGCCGAGGGTACAGCGTCAGCGGCCTGTCACTCGTGGGTCAGCGGGACCACCACCAGACCCGCCTTATCAGGACCCCCTCGCTGGCGTTGAGGGCCTCATTCGCCGCCTATGCGGCGAGATGGAGGAGCGGCTCGCGGCCCGTCTGAGCGCGCCGCATCCGCCTCCACCTCCATCCGTCGCACGCGGCCCGGCGAGCTATGCCGCTACCGCGCGGGCGCGTCCTGAGCGCGAGTCTCGCGTCCCACCGCGCCCCGCTCCAGCTACGGCGCCACAACGGCCGCGTGCGGCCGCGCCCGTTCCTGATGCGCCACCCCCGCGGCCACCTGCGGCCGCGGCCGTTACAGGCGGGATGACGGCCACACAAAAGAGGCGGGCAAGGCGGCAGAGGAAAAAGCAAAGGGAGGCAGCGGACCATAAGGCCGCTGTCCCTTCAGCTGCGACACGCCGCGCCGCCCCTCCTGTCGCCCGCCGCGCCACGCCACCTGTCACCAGCGCGGCGACAAACACGGCGGCAGCCAAGAAGGCAAAGCCGCCCGCTGCGGCCTCGCCGAGGACCCGCAGCCAGCGCCGCGGCAAGGCTGCCAAGACGGCGCGCCAACCTCAGCCTGGCCCAAAACCGACTGCACCCGCCTCCTCTGACTCCTGGTCGACAGTAGTCGGCAGAAGGGAGAGGCGGAAGGCGGCGGTCGCGGAGCGCGCTCGCGCTGCTCCCCCGCCACCGGCCGCGGCCCCCAAGAAGGCGCCGCGCATACGTCCACCCCGCGCTCCAAAAAGGGCTGCGGTCAGTTTGACCGTAGCCCCGGGGAGCGAAATGACGTACGCAGAAGTCATGGCGCGTGCTGTAGCCGGCGTACGTCTCAAAGATGTCGGTATCACGGACATCAGAAACCGAAAGGGCCGCACGGGGTCCTCGATCCTTGAGGTCCCCGGCCAAGAAAGCGCCGCTGGCGCAGATCGCCTAGCTGAGAGGCTGATAGAAGTTTTCCGCGGCACGGACGTGAAAGTGTCCAGGCCCGTAAAATGCGCCGAAGCGCGCATAAGCGGCCTGGACGAGTCCGTGACCGCGGAGGCGGTGGCGGCCGCCGTCGCGGGTACCGCCGGCTGTCGCGCGGACGAGGTCCGCACAGGCGTAGTCCGCCGATCCGCGTCCGGGATGGGCACCATTTGGATACGGTGTCCAGTCGCGGCCATGACCAAACTCATGGCTGCCGGGCGCATAAGGGTCGGCTGGACCTCGGCGAGGGTCGAAGCACTGGCTGCACGTCCCCAGCGGTGCTACAAGTGCCTGGAGCTGGGGCACGTGCAGCAAAAATGCCCTGAAGAGGCGGATCGCCGCGCCAGGTGCTACACGTGTGGTAGCACCGACCACATGGCGTGGCAGTGCTCGGCCCCGCCGAAATGCCCGGTCTGCGCTGACCTGGGCCGCCCAACCAATCACAGGCTGGGCGCTAAGGCCTGCGCGCCGCCACCGCCGCGACGAGGGAGGAAACCTCCCCCAACAACCGGGGCGACCGGCCAAGTTGGGCCGGCCGCCTCGGCACCGAGGGAGACGGACCCGCAACCAGCGGAGAAGGAACGGGCTGAAGAGCCCAAAGCGAAGGAAGCAGGATCCGGCCGTGGGGAGGCCATGGACACGGCCTAAAGTTCACCCCCACGGCCAAAATTCTGCAAGCCAACCTCAACCACACGGCCGCGTCGCAGGACCTTCTGCAGCAGACGTTGGCCGAGCTTGGTGTGGGGTTGGCAGTCGCGGCGGAGCCATACCGTGTCCTCGACCGCCCAAATTGGGCGGGAGACGACATTGGCTCCGTCGCGATTATCGCCGACGGCTCCGCGGCCCTCTGCGCTTGCGCGCATGGCCGCGGGTATGTCGCGGCGACATACGGCGGCCTAGCGGTGGTAGGCATCTACGCCCCGCCCAGTGCCCCCCTCGCGACGTTTGAGCGGCTGCTGGACGAGGTCAGAGACGTCGTGTCCCGCTCTCCAGTCGGCCGCACCTTAGTCCTGGGCGACTTCAACGCCAAGGCAACGGCTTGGGGTTGTCCCGGGACAGACGCGAGGGGACAAACGGTACTGGAATGGGCGGCGGGCGCGGGGCTCCTACTCCTCAACAGGGGCTCCGCAAGCACATGCGTGCGGTGGCAGGGCGAATCGATAGTCGACCTATCATGGGCGACGCCCTGCGCCGCGCGCTGTGTCACCGGGTGGAGGGCCGCGGAGGAGGTGGAAACATTAAATGACCACCTCCACGTGCTAATGCACGTATCCGCTGAACATCAAGACCCCCACCCAGCCCGTCGCCCCAGGGGCGGACAGCCGCCCCGCAGATGGGCCGCAAAAAAGATGGACGAGGACGCGCTGATGGCCGCCTCCCTCGCGATGGCCTGGCCGGAGCCGCCGGCTGGGCCCGTCGCGGACGTCGACAGCGAGGCAGTATGGTTCCGGGAGTCTCTGGCGGCGGTCTGCGACGCCGCCATGCCCCGGACCGGAAAGCCTCGCAAGCGGGCCGTGTACTGGTGGTCGGGCGAAATCGCCGCCTTGCGAGTTGCAAGGGTGGCAGCCCGACGCCGCTTCACCAGGGCCCGCAGACGTGCCAACCGCGACGCCGCGAGGGAACAAACGATATACGAGGGCTACCGAGAGGCAACGGTGGCCCTCCAGGCGGCCATCAAAAAGGCCAAGTCCGAGGCCTGGCGCGAGCTCCTAGACTCGCTAGACCGTGACCCATGGGGGCGACCGTACAGAATTGTACTAGGGCGATTACGCCCTGCGGCGCCCCCGGTCACGGCGAGTCTCGACCCCCCCATTCTCCGGCGCGTCGTGGACACACTCTTTCCGGTCGATCCGGAGGAGCCACGACCGCCGGATCCGGCGGACCCGACCACCTGGTCCGCCGAATTGGGGGTCACGCAAGGGGAGCTCGCTGCCGCCGTCCGTCGCTTGGGGGTGCGCGACACCGCCCCCGGCCCGGACGGAGTGCCCGGACGTGCCTTAAAAAGGGCACTGCGCGTCCTCGGGCCCCGGCTGCTCAGCCTATTTAATGGCTGTTTGCAGTCGGGGCGGGTACCGCTTCTGTGGAAGCGAGGGCGGATGATCCTCGTCCTGAAGAAAGGAAAGCCCGCGGATTCGCCCTCCGCGTACCGGCCCATCTGCCTCCTCGACGAAGTCGGCAAATTGTTCGAGCGTGTGCTCGCTCGCCGACTCGAGAAGGCAGTTTCCCGTGACGGTCCCGGCATAGCCGACTGTCAGTTCGGCTTCCGTGGGGGAAGATCGACGCTCGACGCGATCGATCACGTCAAATCCCTCACGGACACGGCCGTCTCCCAGGGTGGGGTTGCGTTGGCGATCAGTCTTGATATCGCCAACGCATTTAACTCCCTGCCCTGGGGGGCAATAAGGGTGGCACTCCAAGAACACGGGGTGCCGCCCTACCTCCAGGCCGTGATGTCGGATTACCTGCGGGACAGGGAAATCGAATTCCCGGGCCGGAACAACACCCAGCGGAGGGTACTCAGCCGGGGCGTGCCTCAGGGTTCCGTTGTAGGACCACTCCTATGGGACCTGGGGTACGACTCCGTGCTCCGCGGGCCCCTCCCCACCGGCGCCAGCGTTGTCTGTTACGCCGACGACACGCTCATAGTCGCCGTGGGGAGGGATTGGACGAGGACTGTCCGCCTGGCCGAGATGGCCGTGGCACTGGTCGTCGCCAGGATCCGAGCCTTGGGGCTCCGGATCTCGCCGCAAAAGACGGAGGTAGTCTGGTTTCACGGGCTGCCTCTGTCGCGGCGTGCGCCCCAGGCTCGGGTCTGGGTGGGTGATGCCCCCATCCAGGTCGGGGGAAGGTTTAAGTACCTCGGCCTGGAAATCGACAGCCGCTGGCGCTTCGAAGAACACTTCGACCGTCTGGTCTCCCGGGTTGTGGCGACGTCGACCATGCTTGGCCGACTCTTGCCCAACCTAGGGGGACCCAACCAGAAGGTACGCCGCCTCTATGTGGGAGTGGTGCGGGCCATGGCCCTCTACGGGTGCCCCGTATGGGCCCGCGGCCCGGTGGTCAGCCGGAGCGCGCGGCGCAAGTTGCGCCGCGTGCAGAGGCTAATGGCCATCCGGGTCGTGCGTGGTTACCGCACCCTACCCCACGAAACGGCGGCGGTTCTGGCGGGTGTCGTCCCCTTCGACATCCAGGCTGAGGCACACGCCGATGTATATCGGCGTCTGCAAGCCCTCCGTCTGGACGGGGACGCCCCGCCAGACGCGGCGGTCGAATCAGACATGAAGCGCCAGTCCCAAAGATCCGCCCGCGAAATATGGCGGCGTCAGCTCCAGCGGAGCGGCGCCGACCGACAGCGGGCGGTAGGGGCGGTCCTGCCCAGCCTTGATAGCTGGCTGGACCGTAGGCATGGTGGGCTCACCTACCGTATGACCCAGGTGCTCTCCGGGCACGGATGCTTCGGAGAGTACCTGGAGAAGATTGGCGCCGAGGCGACGACCAGGTGCCACCAGTGCGGCGCGGAGCTGGACTCCGCGCAACACGCGCTGGAAGAGTGTCCCGCCTTCGCGGCTCAAAGGCGGGCGCTCCGGAGGGAGATGGGTGGCGACCTCTCCCTCCGAGCCGTGGTAGCCGCGATCGCAGGCGATCGCGGCGCCTGGCAAGCGTTCGCCTCCTTCTGTGAGGACATTATGACCCGGAAGGAGGCGGACGAGCGCGAGCGGGAGGTCGCAGACCCCGCTCGCGCAGAAAGAAGAGGGGCGCGTCGGGCAGCGGGGCGGCGGTTACGTGCCGCCCCAGTCACAGGTGGGGCTGGTCCCCCCTGACCGCCACGCGCGTCCCTCGGCCGGGCGGAACTGTAATCCGCCCGGCACTAACAGGCGGTTCCCGCGCATAATGCCGCGGCGGGCTCGGCTACATGAGCCCGCCAGCCGCGCGCGGGACCGCCAGGGCCTGGGGTCACCGGGTTGGGGACCCGGTGGCCTCCGTTCAAAAGGCCCAGAAGGGGCGTCGTCGAGGGTGTGGCCCTCTCGGCGGCGCCAATCCCACAATGGGAACAACAAGTGGTCGCGGGCGCTGGGCGCGTAGCGCGAGGCGTCCGCGGCCACGTGGGGAGGTTACACTCCCCACAGAAGAAGGAAGAGCCGCCGCGCTGGTAGCGGCGGAGGGAAGCGCGGGGGACTCCGGTAGTTTTTCGACAGAGTTCCCGGAGTGCCCCTCATGCGCTGAAGATGGCCACCGTGGAGTTTTAGTGGGTGCAAGCCCCACACTACCCCGGGAATCCCCCACCCCGGGGTGTGCGTTAGGCATTTCTCCACGTAAAAAAAAATAAAAAAAAAAAAAAAAAAAAAAAAAAAAGGGTATATACAAAATAAGAGGAGACGTTGCTAAAAATACATTAATTTAATATATTTATAGTCATCAGAATCACGGTTGCCGCCGCGACCCCGACCGCGGCTTCTTCCGTACTTCCGTTTACGGACTTTCTTTTTAAAATCCCAGAACTGTAATATGAAAAATAGACACATGTTATTCACGAAATTTACTTCGTTCTTGAACAAAAAATGAATAGATAAAATACTTAGCGCTTTAGCATAAGATCGCCTATGATCTACGTACGTTTTGTCGTCATGCCTCCTCTATAGTGAAGCTTTAGATAAGTAATTTATCTATTCATTTTTTGTTCAAGAACGAAGTAAACTTTGTGAATAACACGTGTCTATTTTTCATATTGTAATTTCGGGACTTTAAAAAGAAAATCCGTAAGTGCAAGTATGGGAGAAGCTGCAGTCGGGGTCGCGGCAGCAACTGCGATCCTGGTCTGGGGGAAGAGGCGGGAACGGGGGGGAAAATTTAATTATAAATTATTATAATTAAAAAGTAAACATATTAAATTAATGTATTTTTAGCAATTACTCCTTTTATTTTGTATATATCCAGACCTAACCCAGACCTAAGAACATATAAATATTATAAACAATTTATATTCTTTATTTTTAGTTTATTATTGCATGTAGAATCGCTCTTTCTCGATTGTATCAGCTTGTACATAAACTTGTTTTAATTTAATTTTTCATACAAAATACACAGAGAATGTCATCGTTTGATCTTTAAACTCATCCCTCAAAATTTCATAATGTTTAAAAAGCGGTTATATAACGGGCATTTGGCTCGTCCGCGAGATTCGTAATTTGTTGGTATACGTGACCGACCGAAGGTGGCCTTCGGGTTGGAGCATACGTTGTCCTAGCGGCAAAACACGATCAGCTGTCGTATGACTTGTTTTTGTCGTCAAAATTAAAGTTCAAACAAAGTAAGCGTTGTCGAGCAACGGTTTTGAACTCCAGGCTCGATGTCGAGTGGGGACATCGGAGCCTGAAGGAGAGAGAGAGTACATCGTACTACATTAGCACGAGACAAAAGATAATTTGTGAGCGCCGCGTAGTGGTAAAATTTGGCACGTCTTCCGCTTCGCGGAGACACGCGCGGCTCTCGCCCCAGTCGTCTTACGACAATCAAGCTTGACGCAGTCAGTGCGACCGTTCGTCAAGCGCATCTCAGCTCGCCAGTTTCCAGATTTCAAGTAGTTTGGTTACCAGACACTTGAAATCTCACTAGCTCTCAAAAGCTGAACCTCTGTCGCCGACAGACTAGGAAGCTCTGCTCGATTCGTACGTATAATACGTACGAAAGAGCACCTGGTTTGTTTTAGGAGACAATTGATCGAGATTTGCACTCTTGGAATCGGGGCCTGCCCTGATTCTCTGAGTCTCGTTTCGTCTCGGAGCAACAAAGGCCGCTGCCTGTTGGATCCCTGAGAGACGGGTTACAACAGAGAGAGATAACGTACGTGCCTATCACCTCTGCGTTACTCGTGCTCTGCCACCCCGTTTAGTAGCAACCCCCGTGTGACGAATAGAAGCACACGGTAAGGTGAACGGAGTCGCGGAGCCTCTGGCCGTCCTCAGCCTCCAGGACCAGCAATTCGCTGGTTATAGCGTGTCCCTCCGCTCACGAATCCCTAAGTTACTTGGATTCGTACGGAACGAACCTTTCCAAAAGGTGCAAGGCGAAGAGAAGAGGTCCCTCCTCCTCTCAAGCCACTCGTTCATCGACTTCTTCTTCGCGCCAGAAGAAGAGTCGATAATACAGTCCACTGCATTACCTTTGCGTTACTGGCAAGGTTTTGCTATACCCTCCAAATAGGCTCGCGAGCGCAGCCTGGAGTTGGGAATCTTTGGTATAGCCAGACTTACACTCTTGCTTACCGCCGCGGTTCCGCCGCTATCTCTTTTTCAGACGCCAACGTCGCTAAGAGGAGCGCCGGCGTCACCACCAGCCACGACCACAGGGCCTCCGATCCACCGTCCACCCGAGCCGACGAGGACCGGAGCAGCACCCAGCCCCCAAAAAACCAGACTTTAAATAAACGTCGCTCAAAAGCCCTTTTAAGGGTCGACAAAATATAAAACTTGGGTTTTCGTTTTCTTTCGTATCCCCTCAATCTCACCTCATCTGGACCTCCGTTGGATCCCTTATTTTAAGCGATTCCAACACATAAAAATTTTTGAAGATCTCACCGAATAATCTCCTTCCGAGTCGAAACGTGAAAATATCTATAATATCAAAAAGGCTGCTTGTGCCGTGTTGCGCTTGCCGAAGCGTTTCAAGCTTCTTTCCGAATCTTTCCGAAGCCGTCCGAAGCAGTTCGAACCGCCGAGCTCACTTTCTGTTCGAACCCTACAATGTCACTCGGAATGACTTTTAATGGGACTTTTTGTGGGACATGAACAAAACACGCAGCTCGTATAGTTGCATGTGTAGTTGTGCGTCAAATTCTCGAAACTCGCGTGCCAACTCAGAGCAGCACGGGCCTCTCGATTAGGAGCTGCTTGGTGTGTTCAAGCGGAACTAAACTTGTCAGTTTTTTACTCTGTTTTGTCTCTAACCTGGCAAAAAGCACTGCCAAATCGCGCTGACGCTTTACGTCCTTATATTGGAAGGTTTTGAGCTGGAAAAGGGCTCATTCGATAGAGGAAGGATCAATCTAGCCCGCGCTGGTCATGATTTCGCTCAGAACAATCTCTAAATTAGCTAAAAATGCTTAGATTTCATGGCTGTCAATTTGTCGATTTTTGCTTTACTTTGAACACTCATATTACTGAACATCAGCAGAATCTGATTAAATAATGACCAGCGTGGGTTAGATTGAACCTTCCTCTATCGAATGAGTCCTTTTCTATCTCAAAATCTTTCACTATAAGGACGTAAAGCGTCAGCGCGTAAACCTCTGTTTTTGCCTAATTTTGTCGGTAATGTCACCGCCCTAACATATCTGATCCTAGGCCCTTAAACAACTGAGATTTAAATTGACGTCCTTGGTCCAGTTGTAATTCTCAACGGCACGCCAAAACGAGCAATCCAGGTCGAAAGAAAGGTTAAAGCAACGGTTGAAGTCCCCGTGTCAGGTATAGGTATAGCTTCCGGCGCTGCCCTACTTATATGGGAAAATTGCCTCTCTCTTTTGGGCCCAATGACTGTCGTCGCTGTAGGGGTAGCATCGTGCTGCGTCTGCGCGTTCAGAAGTCATTGCAGGATACGTGCTCCCAATTGGTTCCGAGGTTTTGGCGCATGCGTCTGGTAGTGTTTGCGCCGGCGTATAGAGAGCGTTGTTTGTTGATTGGCTCATACTGTCATCATCCGATCGTCATCCTGTCGTCAACGCGTGTTCTATCGCACGCCATAGGATGTCGCTCTGGTGATGTACTGATCCTGTGCGCACGCGTAATGGGAAGCGTTCCGTTGTGTGTGCGCATGCGCGCTACGTGTCGCTGGCGCGATGTTTCGATTAAGGATTCGAGGTTAGGGTTATAAGTTAGGGGTTTATATCACTGCCACTGTTAAGATCTAATTATCATTTATTATTTATTGAATGCATCGAGAAAAATGTCTGTCAACACTTGATTTCTTCATAGTCGAAATCGCAGCTGGTTGTTACACTAGTATCTCTGATTGTTTTCAGATTTTTCGGTTTGATGCGCCATAGTCATAAAAATCAAAAATCGATGCTTTCGTCGTTTCTTTCACGTCAGAGTAATAGATACGTCGAATTTTGGTACATTTTTAAAGAAACAAGTAAATAAACTCGTCCCCTGAAAACTATGCCGAGTGCGTTTTGTTTCTAAGTGTCGATGCTAAATTTCCAACAGCGTTAGTGGGGCAGTGGCACAGTATCCGCCTGCTAAACCACTGCATACTTTTTTAACCACAGGTTCGGGCTCCTCTTTGGGCTCATCATTTTTTATACTCATTATATTTTTTTCAATTCATAATCATCTAATAATGGTCAATATTTATTTTTAAATGTTTTTTTAGAATATATCAAAATATTTTAATCTGAAATATCTATAAAAATAATTTTGGAGTGCTTTTCACAATTTCGTTTTTCTTGTCATATATATTGTCACTTTAATTCATATTACATAAATCATGAACGAATTACAACCTTAATTGTGTATTTTGCGAAAGCTAATCATCGAACAGCAAACTGTTTTACATTTACATATGTGCAGAGCCAGCGGTCACCGATTCATTTTTGACCCAGCGTTCACCATCCGAGGATTAAGTTATACTGTTAAGTTTACTGGCATACCGTAATTACAATTTCTGAGCATGCACGAATTATCAAATTGGATTCGTAAGGAAAAAGATCAGAGAATGCGGGCATATATTTTTTTAATTCTCTGACACTTAAATCGGGGTTTAAATTTGCAAAGCAAAAATACTTTTATTTTTTTTTTTTTTTTTTTTGATTGAAAAAATCTTTCTCGGAATATGAGAAAAATTTATTCAGATATACATATATATTCTTCAAGATTAATAGAAAAAAAACTGCATTTTGTATCTCTAATAGTGTTGGAGATATACAAACCGAAAATCAGTAAACTTTTACGCGTAATATCTTAAAAACTATTTGAAAAAAGGTGTATACATTAATGTTTGCTGAATTCGTCTTGAAACGTACTATCTATTGATAAAAAAAAATATATATGATCCCATTTAAAAAACCAAACTTAACTTTCATATCTCTGTAAACAATAATGATAAAAAAAAATTGTTACGGCCAATAAATCAGCCCCCTCTTACCATTCAATTTCATATAAAAACTTTTTTCGTATCTGTAATAGGTTAGCAAATAATCGACTGTCCAGGATTTCGTGGGACATACTGTATAAGTAACTATCCTTTCAAAATATTACTAATCAAATTGGCAAAATTGTTTGATGATGACCATCTTGACCATCTTTACTTCCTACATTTTCATCTGTGCGAAAGTCATCGACACTGAACCCATCGAACTGTTTGCAGCAAGTGCAAGACGTTACGAGTATTCACTAGCGATATTATTATTTGTACGTTTAGTGAACAATAAACAATACATATCATAATATAATGATGAAAGCATTATAAAGATATATGTTTTTCATAAAGTCACCTGTTTCAGGGCTCAATTTCGTACAAAATGTAATCTTATTAGGGTTGCTATTATTTTATTTATAGTGTAAAAATTCAGAATTCTATTTGACGCATATTTTGTGCTTTGTTTCGTAATATTCACATACAAATTTATAAAAAGATCGATCAACATTTAGTCAAGCAAAACAACTGAAATATGCTATTTTTTAATATATATTTTAATTAAATTAATATTTTCAAAAACTGTTAATATAAGTGAATTGGTCGACGAAAAAAATATAATCGCTACACTTACACCATTTCGCTATGTTGCGTCCCTTATGCACCGCAATTTAGGAATCTATCGGGGTCTTAAGGCCCAATACGTTTGATCGTGACGATGCACGGGTCGCTGGATTACTCAATCGTTTTGTTTAAGATCCTCATGGAAATTGGCAGGTCGTGGTTGTAAGAATCGATTAGTTAACGAATGATAACGATTTAATAACGCACTTCTACAGATCACGTTCCGAGTTCAAGTATTAGTGTCACGAATGAATGAATGAATGTTTGGTTTTTACAAAAGTTCTCTTATATACCGGTTCTTGTTGGCATCGGTCAACCAATCAGGAGCTGTAATATTTTCTATTGGTGCGGGGCTGCTTACATTTTCCGCAGCTAAAAATGGTGGTCAGGGAATTCGCGATCGGCGGAAAAACCCTGACCTAACGGTACGGTTCGAAGTGGAACGCGCGGTGTCCTGAGTTTATTGGGGGCGATCACAAAAGCGACGCAGAGTCGAAGGGTGATTGTTAGAAAATAATTGCTAGGGCTAAACTTCGGTTCTAAGCCGAAGCAGATGTTAAGCTTAACTAAAAAAAATGGTCCAAATCCTAACATCACTGGAGGTATCGGTCTGATGGTTACGGGTTTTACAATGCTCTTATACGTCTAGAAATTGGTATGCGTTTCAACAAAGTCCTTAGGACTGGACATGCCGCCCCTCTTGAACTATTTATAGTTCAATGTGAGTATGAGTGATATGTGTTATGCATAGTACAAACTAGTGGGTGATAGTACAATGTGAATTATTAGACTTAATATTACGCGATATTATGAAAATGAGTTAGTGTTACAGTTTTAACTTAATAACTACGTCGATATATGGAAACAAAAAATGGCTAAGCTAGTATCGCACTCTTATTCGTACAGTGGCAGGGGTGCTACTCGTTTAACGCAACGTTTGTATTCCCCTCTGGATGTCTTAATGGTAATGACACGGACCACTCCGTCGTCACCTGGATGAACTGCCGTGACTCGTCCAAGAAGCCAGCACATGGGTGGCACATTATCTTCCTTCGGGATGACTAGGCTGCCGATTGGAAAATGAGGAGCCTTTCCTGCGTGCCATTTTGCTCGTACTGTTTGCTCCTGTAAATAGTCTTTCACCCATCGGTTCCAGAAATGTCTACGCAATTGCTGTACATGTTGCCAGGAAGACAACCGTCCGGTTGGGACTGCAGACAAATCGTGATCTGGCATACTCGTCAAATTTTCGCCAATGAGGAAATGACCTGGAGTGAGAGCGTGGAGATCGTTGGGATCGGAAGAAAGTGGAATGATAGGACGGGAATATAATATAGCTTCTATTTGATTGATGACAATCAACAATGACTCATAAGAAAGTAGAGTATCACCGATTACTCGTGTTAAGTGGTGTTTTGTCCGTCGTACGGCAGCTTCCCATAATCCGCCAAAATGTGGAGATCTGGGAGGAATCGTATGCCAACTAATACCGTCATTGGTTAATCTCGCGGTAATTGTATCGTTCGTGTTTTGGGAATTCAGAAACGCGTATAATTCCTTAATTTCACGTTTTGCGCCTATAAAATTTGTTGCATTATCGGAATAAATATCGGTAGGCAGACCCCGTCGGGAAAAGAATTGTTAGATCGCTAACAATTTCAATATGGACCGCCTTTGTCGTGAAGCAGACAAAGATGGCTAAGTATACTTTGATTTTGTTGCGGTTCCTGTGGATCGTTTCTTTTATGAATAATGGACCACAGAAATCTACACTGGTTTGCATGAACGGTCGCGAATACGTTACACGACTGGCTGGTAAGTCGCTCATTTTGTATTTAATATCAGGCGGATTGGCTCGATAACAACGGATACACTTGTGTAGGATATGTCTGATAAGGGTTTTCCCTTGCGGTATCCAAAATTTTTGGCGTACTGCATTGAGAGTAGCTTGAATTCCTGCATGGAATTGTTTCTCGTGTTGCTCGATAATAATAATTAATTTTGCAACATGGCTACTCTTAAATATTAATATTGGATGTCGCGTATCGTAGCGTACGTTTGCGCGAGATAATCGCCCACCTACTCTAAGCAATCCGTCATTATCTAAGAAAGGGTTTAAAAGCGCTGTTTTCCCGGTTGGTGTACCTGCGTTCTTTAACGCGTGAATTTCGTGATGGAATTCGCTTAATTGGACAACTTGCACAATGCAACGTTCGGCCCGGTGAATTTCGAATACGGATAAATTTCCTTTGTTCTATGAAGAAAATCTTTCAAATATCTCTTCATTGATAGTGTGCGAGGATAGAGTGACGACCGGTCGCGTTTCGGATATGTCGATCGGCTCTGAAACAGACTCCGGCCACTGGGAATCATCGTTTCTTAACCAGGGCGGTCCGTAAAACCGCAGGTCATTGTGTAACAATTCTTGAGTTGTCAAACCGCGGGGTACCAGGTCGGCTGGGTTGTCTAATGACGGGACGTGACGCCCTTCTATGTTGTTTGATATGTTTCGAATGTCAGTTACCCGATGTGCTACAAAGGTTTTTAATGTGTGGGATGGAGTTTTCATCCAATGCAACGTAATCGTTGGATCAGACCAAAAAGTGATTCTTTCAAACGAGATTCGATGTAATGATTGGACCGTGGTTTGATATAATTGACATACTAAATGTGCGGCGCATAGCTCGATACGAGGTAACGTTATCGTTTTTAGAGGAGCCACGCGAGATTTTGCCGAAATTAGCCGTGTATCTACTGTACGGTTCTGATCTACGGAACGCATATATAGACACGCACCGTATGCCTGTTCGCTTGCATCACAGAAGCCATGTAATTGTAATTTAACATGTCCCTTTAATGCCAGCGGTCTTGAAACTGAGATTTTATTTATCAATTCTAGTTCCCTACAGAAGCTAGTCGATTTAGTGTGAATGTCGATTGGAACTGATTCATCCCAATTTAATTGTAATTTCCATATGTGTTGTAGCAAGACCTTTGCCTGGATGATTATGGGACCTAACAGTCCGAGAGGATCGAAAAGTGAGACTGCTAATGATAGAATATTCCGTTTCATGACGCACGCTTTATGGTCGATGTTTTTAATATTATACGTGATTTTATCGTGTCGTGGGTTCCAATCTATACCGAGCGTCTTTATTGTATTGTTTAAGTCGAGTCGTAAATGTGTAGCGTCTGTGCAGTCGTCCAATGTGTCAACAAGTGATTGATCATTGGAGGCCCACTGTCTTAATTTGAAAACACTCTTTTCGCATACCTGAATCAATTCGTCGCGAATTAATTTGAATTCTTCTCGCGAGTTCGCGCCTGTCAACAGATCATCTACATAAAAGTCTTCGCGTAAGGTTCGCGCGGCATGTGGGAATTGTTTTCCCTCGTCTATGGCAAGTTGATGCAAAGTGTGTATGGCTAAAAACGGAGCGGCGGAAGTGCTGTATGTGACTGTTATTAAGAGTGTATGTTTGAATGGAATCGCTAGTGTTGGTTCGTCATAATATTGTTTGATATTTACGGTCATCAGGATGAACCCACACTTGACGGTACATTTTTTCTATGTCTGCGGTTAATACATAGGAATGGGATCGGAAGCGAATAAGCAAAGCGTATAACGTTTCTTGTATTGTTGGGCCAGTTAGCAGATGGTCATTAAGAGAGGTTCCCGTTGAGGTTTTGGCGGACGCATCGAATACTACTCGTAATTTCGTTGTTAAACTCGATTGTTTAATGATCGCGTGGTGAGGTAAATAATATCCGTCGTCCGCTGAAGAGTTCTCGATCAGAGTCATGTGTCCTAACCGAAGATATTGGTTTAAGAATTCAAGATATTGAACCTTTAGATCCAAGTTTTTCGAGAATTTTCGCTCCAAAGAACAAAACCGTCCTTTAGCCATTGAATAAGATTCCCCGAGCGCTGGTACGTTATCCTTTATAGGTAACCGAACTACGTAACGTCCAGTCTGCGCGTCGCGTGTGTTGTTCAAGACGAAGTGCTGTTCTGCCTTGCGTTCTTCGAAAGAATATATTGTCTCGTGATACGGTTCCTCTAATTCCCAAAATTTCGCGAGTTGATTGTGAATGCTTTCTTTCGCTAGATTACAACGTATGGGGTGTGTAGATTGAAGTGCGGTGACTCTACCTGCAAGAATCCATCCGAATTGCGTCTTTTGCAGCGCGATCGCGTTGTGATTTAATCTAATTTGCCCTACGCATAATAATTGTAAGAATAGTTCTCCACCTATTAAACCGTCTATTTCTGCAGGAATGTTGAATTTCGGATCTGCTAGCGGGATATTGTTCGGAATTGAAAGTTCCTCTATTGCAATAACTCGAGACGGTAACATTTCTGTAATGTGTGCAATTACTAAAAACGTAGCGTCGGTTCGGAATTTATTGATGCGCGATCGAATTGTAGCGGTAACAGAATGCTTTATGTTAGTTGTCCCCCGGTTAATGCCTATTACTGGGATATTTATCCTTTTACGTGGTAATCCTAAAAGCAAGGCGGTGCGTTCACTTAAAAAGTGTGATTGTGAACTTGAATCTATTAGCATTCGACACGGTTGAAGTTGACCCTTATTATCCACGATATGGACAATAGCGGTTGCCAGTATAGTTTCTGACCTAATGTTCGCGCTCAGAACCGATGCGTTTACCCAAGTCGCGGTCTGCTCCTCAATATTCGGGTCTTTATATAACAATGTATGGTGACGTCCATTACACTGTTTGCATGAACCTGAGCGACAGTTTTTGGCTGAATGGTTCGGGCGTAAACAATTTATGCATAAACCAGTGTTTTTTACTAATCCCAGCCGTTGGTTGACCGTGATAGTTTTAAACTTTGCGCAGTTTGAGGTGAAATGATTGTCCTTGCACAAATTGCAGTGGACATCCATTGCGGCGTACACGAAATTTGTCTTAGCAATTGGCTTCGAGAATCCATGTGCTTTGACTTCTGGCCGATTGTGTGACGCGGTCGTCACCTTATTAGATCGTTCGCGAGTATATTCTAATAATTTTCGGTGATCGTGTAAAAATTCAAGCAATTCTGTCATTGTAGGCAGAACGCTTCCGTGAGTCCGTTCTTACCACTTCAATCGCGTCGGTTCGTTGAGTTTTGATGTTATAGCATAAATCGGAAATGCTTCTAAAAATGATTTGTTTAATGCCTCTAACGCGCGATAATGTTTTGTAGCTTGATCCACTAAATCACCTAAGGAGCCAACATTGGACCGCGACTGACAAGGGAAGTTTGCGAAGTGTTAATTGCCAATTTTAATAAAACTTTGTACAATTATTCTATGGTCCTACCTAAGAATTTTGCCATACAAAGTAGCTGCCCATACGCACTTTTAAGGGAGAAACTACCCCTTTAATCCAAATCGCCCTTTTCCTTTCGGTGCTCGTAAAGTATAAGCGCTATAAAAAAATGTTTCATACAAAAGTTTTACTGTTTTTCAAGACCTATAAAATGGCTTTAAAAAGATTTTGAAAAAACGAATTGTTTATAAAAATTTAATTGGCCCCCCCCCTTTTCTGACAAAAAATGTTTTTATTTCAGATTGTTGTGAATTCAGCATTGTATAGCAATATACAATTATTCCATTTCTTGTATACAAAAACGCTGCATCATTTCTGCGCAGTGTAATATTCGCCGTTATTGGTACGGTGAATTGAAGTAAATATTCAATTATTACATTTATTATTCTGATTTTCGGGTGTTGCCGTTATCGTTGTTCGTTACAATGCCTCGACAATAATAACAAACCTTATTTTCTGATCTTTGAATGCTACCGGTAATGCAATATAGTTTTTGTATACATATGACTTGTGTATGGAATGGCACCACTTGTATTATAGCTGGCAGCTCTGGATGAACGAGAAAGAATTAAAAGAGGAGAAAAAATAGCAATATCAGTTAACACATTAAGTACGGGTCACGAGAATTCTCGTACATAGCAAGCCGAACGTGGGGGCCGGCTTACGAGAATTCTCGTTTTAATGTTTTTTTCGATTTCAGCGACAACTCAAAGAATTAAAAATAGATTTTCTTGTTACGTTACTAAGGTAATGAAGTTTCACGTATTCTCGTAACAAATGAGAGGAAAAATGTGTTGGCCCTGGAACCGCGTTAAGCAACCAGTGTGCTGTACGCAATGTGTTAATTTTACCCATGATTTTTTATAATTTTTATTTATTTCAAAATTAAAGAACATACAATCAGGGAGTGACAGTAGTGTAGTAATGCGATCTCACCGTCTACAATAACGAAATAGGATTCCACAATACAATCCGACATTATATTCTGTTAATTTATTCATGTATTTATTGTACGTAATTTTCACAATAATGATACTCTTCGTAAACATGTTTAAAGCAGAAGTATTTTTTACATCAAGCACAACAAAAAATTGCAATTTCTTCGCATATGTGATACCTATGAATTTCGATATCTTGTTTCCCGAAACAATAATCAACTGGATTCTCGTAACGATCTGGGCGATTTTTGAGCTATCCACTTTTAATTTTTACGAAATTCTTCCAAATTCGAAAACCAAGAACATCTAAAGGTTGCAGCTGCCCTGTTGTCTTTTTATTGTAAGAATAATTACTTCCTTATCATGAGGTACAAGCTGTTGCGCGTGATTTGGGCAATGTCCATTCCAAGAATCCAAAGGTCAGAAAATAAGGTTTGTTATTATTGTCGGGGCATTATAACGAACAACGATAACGGCAACACCCGAAAATCAGAATAAAAAATGTAATAATTGAATATTTACTTCAATTCACCGTACCAATAACGGCGAATATTACACTGCGCAGAAATGATGCAGCGTTTTTGTATACAAGAAACGGAATAATTGTATATTGCTATACAATGCTGAATTCACGACAAAAAGCTCTTTATTTATCTGAAATAAAAACATTTTTTGTTAGAAAGGGGGGGGGGGGTTGAATTTTTATAAACAATTCGTTTTTTCAAAATTTTTTCAAGCCATTTTATAGGTCTTGTAAAACAGTAAAACTTTTGTATGAAACATTTTTTTATAGCACTTATACTTTGCGAGCTACAAGCACCGAAAGGAAAAGGGCGATTTGGATTAAAGGGGTAGTTTCTCCCTTAAAATTCTTAGGTAGGACCATAGAATAATTGTACAAAGTTTCATTAAAATCGGCGATTAACACTTCGCAAACTTCCCTTGTGAGTGAACTTTCTCTAGCATTCGTTTACTTTTACTTCTCTGTCCAAACTTTAACCTAGTTAATTTCCCAGTAATACACGATTCGCAGAATTCAACTTTACTTACTTTTAGTTCATTTAAATCATCTACCATCTTATTCTTTATGAGTTTTTCTAAATTTGCATAACAAATATGACCGTATCTCTTGTGCCATAAGGAAACATCACTGTTTTCTACCTCTACGTTTAAACAGACATTTTTTAAAGGTTCAAACTTAATTTCATATAAATTGCCTCTATTACCAGTGCCTATCACCTTGTTATTATTAAATAATTTTGTTTGACTTCCTTCAAATACAACTTTGATTCCTGCTATTTCTAACCTTTTCACTAACAACAAGTGCTTTCTCAATTTCGGTACAAAAAATACATTCTTAACCGTGCATTTGATACCTCTACTATTTACATAACTTATTGCTTCTATGTTACCTATTCCTACTGCCTCTATGTAACTTCCATTTTTCACAACCGCTATCTTTATCGGTTTTTTTAATAATAATATAAAATCTGAAAAATATTCTTTGGTATTAATTAAATGATCAGTACAACCTGAATCCAGAAAGAATCCAATATCATCCTTCTTTAATATGTTCACGCCTTGTTCATTAGAAGTTATAAAACAAATGCTTTTGTCCCCTTTCGCATCATTCGACTCATATTTTTCCGCATAGCTGCCTCTTCTTGGCGATTCCTTTCATTGCCTCCAAATCTGCTTCTGATCACCCTGTCGATTCCAGGATCTGTCTGTGCCATTGTTGGACCTCCGTGTTGTACCTTGTACGTATCCTCCTCGAGTTCCCCTCGCTTGGCTGTTATCTGTTTGCCCTTTGCCAGCCCATGACTGCTCATTTTAATGGCCTTGTTTTTTCCACGCATTTTTCAACTATTTACAATCTCTTTTGTAATGTCCCTGTTCTCCGCATCCATAGCAAACTCCCAGTCTGTTTGTCATAAATGCTGCTTGCTTGGTACTAGAGTATTCTTCGTAGTTGACCGCCGTAGCTAGTTTTCGCTTTTCAGCCTCACTTCGAAGTCTCGACTTTACAACATCCAGGCTTATTTCCTTGACTGGTATACCCTCCAAAATAGTCACAATTGTCTCATAGGATTTTGGTAGCGGCATCAATAGGTTACATATTGCATCTTCATCCTTGACGTCTGCCCACTTGCTTTTAATTGACAAAGTATATCATCAAACTTTAACATAAAAGCATCTAGGTCTTCATCCTCACGTAGTTTTAAGGACATTAACTTCCTCTTTAGATATAACTGACCTGGTAGCCCTTTTTTCTCAAACATCTTTGCCAGTACGTTCCACATACTATAGGCTGTTTCTTTTCCACGAATAATTTCAATCTGACTATCGTCTACACATTGAACAATGATGGACTTACATTTATCATCCTTTCTCCTATTTTCTTTTTTTTTCTCATCATCGTAGTCCGAACTTACAAATTCCCGTTGAAACATTTCGGCTACCCCTTGTTCCGTTAATAACATTTCTATCCTGTCGGGGGAGTGGGGACCCTCTGGTCCTCTCGACGCCGGTTAGCGACGCTGGCGTCTGAAAAAGAAAGTAGCGGTAGAACTGCACTGGTAAGCGAGAGTATGGTTATCACGCTGTACCACTGAGCTAACTGGAGTGCGGATCCCTGTAAGAAAAACTGGGGTGAATCTGTCATTGTTCTTCCTATTATCCTCCTCTTACTAATTGCTGTACTGTAGTGGGGGTACTGAAACGACGACAATGTACGTGCCTGCATGGTTGGGCTGCGATAGCATCACCACAGTTCTTGCCTCTCCTGGACGGCCGCCCCTCCACAGTACGCACTCGTTAGGTATATAGCTCAATGCGCTGTACCTAGTCTTCCCGACTCCAGGCTTCGACAACGAGCCTATATAGAGGGGAGAGCAATGCCTTGTTGTAACATAAGGTAATGTAGTGGATTGTATTACCAACATTCCCTTGCTAGGAAGGAATTGTCGATAGGCAAGTGGATAGAGAGGAGGGAGGCCTCTTCTCTTCGCTTTTGCACCTCATAGAAAGGCTCGCTTCGTACGAATCCCGATGAAAGCGGAGATTCGCGAGCGAGGGACACGCTATAGCTAGCAGTTGCTATGTAGCCCTGGTGGCTGATAACGGCCAAAGGCTCCACGACGCCACGCCGTTCGCCTCACCATGTGCATCTATTCATCGCACGGGGGTTGCTGCTAAACGCGGTGGTAGAATGCGAGTAATGCAGAAGCGATAGGCACGTACGTTAACTCTCTGTTGTATGCCGTCATTCAGTGATCAACCAGGGAGCGGTCTTATTGCTCCTTGACGAAGACGAAACTCCAAGAATCAGAGCAGATCCCGATTCTAAGAGCGCAAATCTCGCCAAATTGTCACCTGTTGGCGAACTAGGTGCTCTGTCGAACGTATAATAAGTATTAAATCGAGCAGAGCAACTGTTAGAATCCCTGAATACAGAGATCTAACAGGGTCCGGATTAGGTTATAGAGAGAAGGTGAAATCAAAGAAGGTGTACGCTGTCAATTTTCCTTCGCCTGTCCTTAAAAGGACAGACCTTTTATTTAAAAATTGAGCCCGACGTGGAGAAGAGGGGGAGTCCGGGCTGAATTCCTGGCCGCTTCTTGTGGTGCTCGACTGGTCACCTCCGGGTTCTGATCAGCGACGCTGGCGTCTAGAACAGGGAGAGATCGGCAAAGCCAAAGCAGTTAACTTTCGAGTATATCGAGCTGAACTGTGAACTCCCGACTCCAAGTCTTGACGACGAGTCTATGTGGAGGGGAGAGCAGTACCTTGCCGTAACGCTAAGGTAGTGCAGTGGACTGTATTACCGACGATTCTTCGCACTGAAGAAAGCGTCGGTCGGCGAGTGTACAGAGAGGACGGATCCTCCTTTTCTCTGTTTAATCTACCTTCCAAGAAGGTTTCCCTCGTACGAATCTCGGCTTTGCGCTGCGATTCGCAAGCTTGAGACACACTATAACTAGCTGTTGCTAGCCTTGGTGGCTGATAATGGCTATCGGCTCTACCACTCACCGTTCACCACAACGTATGCATCTATTCGTCACACATGGGCTGCTACTAAACGGGTGGCAGATCGCGGGTAACGCAAAGATGCTGCACTTACATTAACCCTTTCTGTTTTATTGCCAATTATCAAGGCTCAATCAAGTAGTGGTCTATGGTTGCTCCTCGGACGAATACCAAATTCAGGGAATTGGGGTGACCACCGATTCCAAGAGTACAGTTAATCGCCTGCAATAATGTATCTCTGGACACTCGATGCTCTATGGCACGTATCCCACGTGATAATCGAGTCGAGCAATTTCACGAGTTACAGTGAAACAGACACATCAGAGAAGGCGTCACGAACCAAGGAATTTGGGGCCCAAATTTCCTAACTCAGATGACTCTTCTATAGTTGCTGAAACCTTGCGACCTATCGAGCGATCGGTGCAAGACTGACTTTGACTGACAAGCTCGAGACGCTCCGCGACAAGCGCAGAGCACCCGAAAATCCGCTACGCGGCGCTCGCTTATCATTGTCTGCTGTGTGTAATTTGTGTCCGATTTTACTCTCTCTCTCTCTTTCCCTCTCCCTCTCTGCCTCTCCTTCTGCCTCTGCCTCTCCCTCTGCCTCTCCTTCTGTCTCTGCCTCTCCCTCTGTCTCTCCTTCTGCCTCTGCCTCTCCCTCTGCCCCCCCCCCCCCCCCCTCTGTCTGTCTGTCAGGCTCCGATATCCCCACTCAATATCAGATCTGAGATTTGATCAGCTGATCGCAATCGCTAACCTGTTCGAACGTCAACTATATCATCTGAAAAACGAGTCATAATGCGAATGTACCGTGCTTGTTGTCAGCGCAACTGAATGTCCGTTACGTAACCGCTTTTTAAACACATTTAATTTAACCATAAAAAAGTTGGGCATTTTATTTAGAATAAATATATTGCCACTTTAGTATAAGATTTTTGCAACAATGTATCCCTTGTAAATAGCATTTTGGCTTAGTACTTGAAGTTATAGGAATGAATAAGAAGGATAGTTTAATAGGACACTTTATATAGTGGTTGCTATGGTAGGTATATTTTCTCGTTTACTGGCGTTATCAACGTCAGTGATGAAACATACACCGCTCGAAAATCACAGAGAGAACGATTCTACATACATATAAAAATAAGCCGAAAACAAAGAATACAATTCTTTTTATAAGGTGCTTAGTTTTCGGGAAAATTAAATTTAAAGATTTGTCTAGTATATGTGTATTTCACTAGTTACGGATTTCATATACGTATTACATGTAGACGCCTTTCGCGGTTGTACCACGAGTCCTACTACAGTCTGTATACAGGGAGTTTCACATGTTTTTGGGAGAACGGGTTCGTAATAAATCCTGCAACTCTTGGTTATGAGAAAAAAAGTAATTTATTACCAGGTGCGCATGTCACGGTGCCGCATCGCCATCACCTGATTTCTTGCACCGGACGCTCCCCACTCCCCATCGGTAGAAGCCCGTTTCACACTATTTCATAATAGGCGCGCAATTCAATACCACACAAGGTGACGAAGCCGTTAAGGGGAGATTCCTGGGGTGATTCTAAACAACCTTTTCCTTTGCAAAAAATATTCTCTGAAGCTTTGTTAACGAGTTATTGATGAAAAACATCGATCAATCAGTAGCGGTGCACAAGCTACGCGTAGCGTTTGCACTTACTGTGTTTGAATGTTGTACAAGAAACTCAAGATCTGTACGTTATTGCCTAATTTCTTTTAAACTATTACATGGAAAATTATGAAAAAAATCACGGACACGTTATCTATCGCGACACATATTATGGAATCTTTTCAGATTTTTAAATTAATTATGCAAGTTGTAAAAAATAAAAAACGAGGAAAAAGAATTTAAAAATGCCAACTTAGTATTGTAGCAAAACCGGATTTATGATCATATTAATTCATTACATAAATATCACTAATACTATTGTGAAACAGTTTTTTCGCATTTTTTAACTTGATACATCATAGTAAAAGAAAAAAAAGCAACGTTTTCGTAGTTTCTACGGATTGTACATTATTTTACTGTGTATCAAAATATTGAAAATTGTATAAAAATACTTATTTCACAAGAATAAACGAAAATTGGACGTATTAGTTGCTGTATTCGGTAAAAAGTACGGAAACATCGGTTTTTATTTTTTTAATTATGACGGACCAAAGCAAAAAATGTTTAAATAAATTTGGATTAGTAATATGACTCCCTCATTCAATTGTTCCTTTTATTGTAAGTTATATCGATAAAACTCACCCATTCGGGGAGGAATTCACCTGCTGCTTGAACTCTTGCGCCACTGGATCACTGTGCCGATCCCGGTCGTTGGAGGATGATGCACAGGTAGCGTACAGCACAGGGTCTGCCGATCACATATATACAACATCACAGGAAATCACCTTGCATTTATAACACTTTGTCGTCACTAACACTGATCACTTCACCAAACGAGCATTTGACCTTTTAACGACCGACAATCGCGGAACACACCAAATTAAAAACCCCACGGTCGTGGATTACTTTGAAACATTTTGCGGCGCGGCTACCGTAATATCGTGGCATTCCGTAAATAAAAACAATTACACAGTTCGGCGACGAAACTATGATCAATACTGACGATGAAGTCTCTTTCCCCATGCCCTCGTATCCTTCCAGCGAGACGTCTGGGGGTGTAGCTTCGTCGAAATACTCAAATTTGATTTGTTAATTGACACCAACAAATTCATGACGGAAAGCAAAGGCATATCGGATTAGCGTAGAAGACAATAACGAGTGTCTCGTAGATGTGGCCTTTTATGATCGCAGGTATTGCCCGGCAAGTTCGAAGGAGCCATCGGCACCCGAGATTGAAGGCCGCGAGGGTCGCGTCGCGCTTACCATGAATGTCCTTTCGATGCATTCAGACATTTTTATTTTTTACTTTTATTTTTTAATTAATTTAAAACTCTGAAAAAATTCCATAATATGTGTTACAATACCTAACGTGTCCCTGATTTTTTTCATAATTTTCCATCTAATAGTTTAAGAGAAATTGAGCAATAATGTAGACATCTCGAGTTTCTTGTACAAGACTCGAGCACAGCGAGTAGTAAACACTCGCATAGCATGTACACGCATAGCTTGTACCCGTGTCACTAGACAGCCGTCCGTCCGCTATAGGCGCTCTCTGATTAGTCGATGTTTTTCGTTAATAACTCGTTAACAAAGCTTCAGAGAACATTTTTGCAACGGAAAAGGTTGTTTAGAATCATTCCAGGAGTCTCCCCTTTTCGGTTCCGCCACCTTGTGTGGGACACACTGTATGTAGTGTGGAAATTATAAAGCGTTACAGACGAATATCTCCAAAAATATTGATTATATGCAAAAATGTTTTAGATGAAAGTTGTTCAACACCGAGGGGAATATCATGTGGTGGGACTTCTATTTTTTCCGGTGGACGCGCAAAGATGAGGTGAAGGTCACAACCATTTTTGCAAAGGGAATCATACTTTAGTTTTTGCTAGTATTGTAGCTTATTTCAAGACGAATTTGAAAATTATCTACAGAAGGTCATTCAAAGTCAAACTAGCAGGGAAATGCTGAAAAGGTGATTGAATTAAATATATTGATAATTTAACGTAATTGCGGTTTATTTGTACTTTAGTAAGTGTTCAAAATGATTACCTTGTACTTCAATACGTTTAACAATTCTTTGTTGAAATGATTGTCTAACCTTGCGTAACATTTCAACGTTTATCTTAGCACAAACTTCGCGTATTCTGACTTTCATGTTTTCACGTGCCGTAGACTTCATGAAGGTTACGCAGTCTTTAATGTAACTCTATAGGAAGTAGTTGAATGGTGTTATATCTGGCGAACGGGGAGGCCAGGCTACAGGACAACCCCTTCCTATCCACCTTTTATGTAAGATTTCATTTTACTGTCTATTCGAGAGCATAGTGCACAGTGGGGAGGCGCACTTTTATGTTGCATCCACATAATGCGTCCTATATTTAAAATTTGACCTTGAATGACTTTTTCTAGATAGTTTCAAATTCGTCTTAAAAGAAGCTAAATTACTAGTAAAAAATAGAAGTATGATTCCATTTGAATAAAATGTTCATGACCATCACCTCACATTTACGCGTTCACCGGGAAAAATAAAACTCCCACCACATGATATTTTCCTCGATGCTGATCAATCTTTATCTGAAACATTTTTGCGCATAATCAATATTTTTGGAGATATTTATATGTAACGATTTATAATTTACATTCTGTAGATTGGATTCAATTGTTAATAAGAAATACACATTGGTACGAGGTATTCCACAATATGTCATCGTTTAATTTCTAGATTTATCCCTCAAAATTTTATACAACCTTCTGAAGATCATACCGAAGAGATCATTTTTAACTATGAATTGGAAAGTAAAAATATTTGGACAATCAAGATCGCGCATGGCTCATACCACTTACCCGCGACTTGGACAATGTGTCAGTTTCAAGAGCAAGAGATAAAGTTCACTTTACATTCGACTTTTTTTTGACTTTCCGAAGTTGTCCGAAGTGGCCCGGAGCGCCGAGCTCACGTACACGCGCCTCCTAAGGTGGTGTGTGTAGTGAAGGGGGAAATTTTCAGTAATTCGCATCGCCAATTTGGGTATCACAGATTTCGACTCCACATCAGCAACCTTCCAAACTAGGCGATGCCTGGTTCGCAAAAGTCCAACTAAATTTGTCACATTTTTTATTCTGTTTTATCGATAACTCAGCAAAAAACAATACCGTGGTATGGTTTTACATCCTGCAACTTTTCGTCCTTATATGAAGAGATTTTGACCTCAGAAAGGGTTCATTCGAAAAAAAAAATGTTTAACACAACGCAGTCAACTCATGATGTTCAAAACACTCTCTAAATCTAAATTATAGCTAAATAATTGTATTCCATGGCTGTGAATAATACATTTTTGCTCTACTTTGTAATGCTCGTGATATTATGTATCAGCAGAATTTCGTTAACTCACAAGTTGACTACGCTGCGTTGAATTTTTTTCCGAATGAGCCCATTGCTAGCTCAAAATCTTCTCATATAAAGAGGAAAAGTGGAAGGGCGTAAACCTATGTTTTTGCCTAATTTTGTCGGTAATATTGCCGCTCTGACATATCTGATCCTACCACCCAGTCTATCCTACATACTTGGCTGTGGTTCGATCTATCTTGTATAGTCGTCTGTGATAACGGAGCTCGAATGTCCCAAAGGTGTCGGGCAAAGCAAACGTTGCATGTTTTCCTAATTTTGTCGGTAATGTCGTCTCTCTGCCATATCTGGTCCTGTATTCCACTGTCTACTACGATTACGTCAAGTAAATAAAATGGTGCTCTTCTAATACATGCTCATTTGTTATCTTTTTTCTTTGACATTAATATCCGTAATTATTTATGGTTACCGGAAGTGGAGGAAATTTTACTCGTGTAATTTTCTAAAGTAATACAGCGGTTGGTAACAATAAAGTAGTATCACCATGCAGATTTGTACTCCTGAAGCGTGAGTTATGTTTATTCATATTTTAAATCGAATACTGTAATTATTTATGTGTAATGCACAATGTTACTATCTACTGCAGACCTTTGGTTACACAACAGCAATCCATTATTGAAGCGAAGAATAAAATTCGAGTAAGTTAAGCTCTCTTTCCCTTTGATTGATTGTTTATAGTATTAAGGTGGTGAATATGCGATGTTACTTTTTTAAAGTTTCTAATAGTATTCAGTAAGCAGAGTTTAAAAATAGGGTAACCAAATCGATTAAACTGAAAATTGGAACACAGCCGACACAGGATGTGCCCACTGTAAAAGAAAGTAAATATTTCTCTTCAAAAGTGTGTATATTTAATATTTGCAATATACAAGCACAAATTTTTCCGTACAGTATTGCAAATAAAGAATCATATCTTCTAAATAAATATCGATTAAATGGATTTTTAAAATTTTAATTTTAAATTACAATATCACGTTACATGCTTTGCGATTTCGAAATTGCACGTAAAAAATCAATTTTTTATTTATAAATAACTACAATAATGATTTACTTTTTATCGCACTCGCATTTCTAACTGTTGTTTACAACCTGCAATCGCTTTTTATTCTCGTATAAATAATTAGTACAATCTACATCTATCATCATGTCCATATTAAATTTGCACAAAATTATTCCAGTCATAGTTTCAAAATCTAAACGATTTCGTTTTTTAGTCCACTAATTATTTACTAATGGAAAAAGTCGCTTATTATTATAAATTTATGAATATTTGAAATTTGGAACACGCAATAGTCCCGAAAATACATTTTTGGAACATTGTGACGTCGAATCCAAAATAAGCATAAATCTTGAAAAATCAGGACGTCTGGTTACTCAATCTGAAGATAACAATTGTAATTTTAGGATTGTATTGGATTAATAGATACAAGTATGTAGAATTACATTTTATGGGTTACTTTGACTACTATAATGGCTGCATTTCCTATTTGTCCAATAAGAAGAAATATTAGTCTGAATTGGATTTGAATATTGTGTTAAATTCTGACTAGAGAAAGTTTAAATAAAAGTTGCAGTATATAGATTAATATCACACATTATATTTTGTCAGATCATCGCATATAAATCACTTTAAATAAGGAAATATTTATTGATGTACGTATATGCACGTATGTTGGATATTATCAATATCTACAATAGGGTCATTAGGTTCTTATTATTTACTATCAACAGTAATTGGGATATTGGAGAAATTTTTTTTTGTGTTTAAACTTGAAAAAATAACCTCACTGAAGCCTTATTGAAAGAAATAATTCACAATCTTATATTTATAAATTTATATATTTATAGATTATAGATATACATATAAGCTTAAGGTACTGTAAATATTGATTGACTCAATATTCGTGTTCGTGTACTCGATAATATTTAATCCACAATTATGCACACTCAATTTTAAAACGCGAAGACCTTGATTAATATTTATGGATACTAAATATTTATAGAATTAATATGATGGTAGTTGGAACGTAGAAACGAGATGTGACATATTACATACCCAACTGCCATTATAAAGTGTGTCATATTTAAATGAGAGTATTAATAGGCATATTGTGTGGAATCTACCAGACTCTGTGTCAATAGTTAAGGGTTAAACCCCATGTAATTCTAGTTCGAAAGTTAGAAGGAAAGATCTATTTAGTTAAAAGCTAGATTTATTTTCTAGTTGGAGCACGATGAAAGTTGCAACTGCTGTTGTTGTTGTTTGCCTCAACATGCATGTTTGGTAAGTATATCGAAGAATTTTGTCATTGTCACTTTATGTATAAATAACTTATAACGAACATTACACTTTTTTAGAAATATGTTCAGCCACAAATACCGAAGTCATTTGCTCCAGTTCGTGTAAGTAAGAGAAATTTAAATTTTCTAGTTTCTTGTTCTTAAACTTAAACTTGTCTATTGGTCAGTATTATGTGTTTGGATAGTCAAATAACTCACATTTCACAAGACTGAAAATCGTTTATTTTGAATTACTGTGCAATATATTTATATTAACAGAACTAAACTGAATTTAGTTCAGAAACACAAATAGAAATAAGAAACAGAAATAGAAATAGAACCTTTAACAATAAATACAGTAACTTGCATTAATATTTGAACACTACACAATACTTTCTTCATTTCTGCTCTGATAGTCTGACAATAATAACATTAACATATTTTTTGCCATTTTGTTATGATAAAACATATACATATTTTACTTAATAAAACCATAAATTTTGTTTATTTAAACTGCATAATTTCTAGTGTAATAAACAGTATATTGGAAAACGTACTATTTTCACGTTGCAAAAATATCATGTTTGGACATAAAAAATACGTTATATTTGATGAACTTATATATTTGTAATTTGTAAGAGAAGAATATACTGATTAGTTTCTGGTTACAAAAAGGTAGTCAAGCGAAATTTATGGCTTGTAAGTATAGTCGGTGGAAAAACTCTAACAAAGTACGCAAAAAACGGGCGCGGTAAACCTCCGCATTCTATGCAAAGGGCATGACGAATTTATGAAGAAAAAGAAGAAAGATGTCGTAAACGGGCCTGACCATCATTAACCGAAATCATGGTCGTCCAACACATCATACCTTACTTTCTTAGAGTAGATAGAGCAGTAGACTATACCGTCGCGTCGAATTTCAATCAAGATGATGGGGATAGAAATGTGCTTCTAACAAGACAGTATTGTTTTTGAATTATTTTTTAATGTATTTCGTCGAAAGAAGTTGGAAAATTACTTATCATATATAAACTTTTAGATAAGTATAAGTCTTTAGATATTTTAAAATAAAATCTCTGAAAAAGTGCAACTGTAGTGTAAAGATTATGTTTTAAAATATCTGAATACTTATGTTTATCTAAAATTTCATATATGAAAAGTAAGTTTCTAATTCCTTTCGACGAAATATAGCCTCAAACGAAAATGTTTCTGCTACTGTGTTTTACTACAATTAAACTACAATTAAGCTATTCATTTGTCTTATGCCATGATTATTTTTTGTTCATCAGAATCAAAAAGAGTAAATTTACTTTCATCGGTAAAAAGAACGTCATTCCACCAGGTTTCTTCTTTACGTATTCGTAAATTAATTTATTAATTGCTTCGCAAAAATTAAGTTTTCCCTGAGATTCATTTCAGTGACATAAGGTTTTTTATGTGCTACTCTACCGTTGTATTCAAATCCTTTCAACACCCGACGTATTGTGTCCGGATGAACTCGTTTTCCTCTTTTTTATCAAGTAATTCAGAAATTAACTGATTGTAAGTAACGCTAGAACCAGAGTTTTTCTTAATTTTTCTTACAATATTTCGCTTTTTTCGGATGTCAAGTATCTGATGCGGTACTTTTACTTAAATTTAAAAGATTACTGATTTGTCGATCAGTTTTTCTTTTTTCACAATGATAAAAAACTAATTGTGGCACATCAAATGAAATATTCTTGTCTTTCTGGCCCATGGATAAAATTTTCGAGTAATTACGATGACTTTTAAACAATAAATAATAATCAGTGGTAAGTCTATACACTTTGTTCAATGTTATGCTTCTAAACAATAATAACAAACGGCTAAGTTAAAAAGTTATAGTCTAAAAACGTGAAAATATATAAAGTGCTTGAATGTTTTTGCGATGCAAGAATGTTACATTTTTCAACATATTATGTGTTATCTATGCTACAAACTATATAGTTTAAATAAATAAACTTCATATTTTTATTAAGTAGAATATGTGTTACCATCACCAAAAACAAAAAATATGTTATTTTATTAATGTCATATGATCAGAGCAGTAATAAATAAAGTGTTATAGTGTCCGATTATTTATATGAGTCACTGTAACAACACGCTTTCGTTTCACCGACATTTCGACGTAGACAGCACATAATTCATTATCAAAATGAGATCTGTCAAAGGGGTACAGCAGCCATGTGACTTTTCAAGATTGACAGATCGATATCTGTTGTTACAGTTCTCATTACAGGAACAGTATTACCTACAGACACGCAGCTGTCTAATGAAAGCGAGATGGAGTCACTCTATGATTATAAATTGAAAACACACAATTACTGCACGAGCAACGTATATGTGAGCTCGACGTTTCGGACAACCAGTTATAAAAAGTTCAGAGAGAAGGCAAATGTGAACCTTATTCTCTCGCTCTTGAAACGCTGAAATTCAATTGTGCAAGTCTTTAAGAGATCCCAGACGTCACAAATTTTTGGAGTCTCATTAGAACAAATAAATTATGCAGAATATATATTGTCCTATTTTTATGCAATATTAAGTATGCATAAAATCAAAAATATTTGGATCAAGTATTTCAAAAGATATCTGTTTTACATTTATCGCGATAATAATGTAGTTATATAATCCATACTCTAGATACTAGAAGCTAACAGTAACTCAGTAAACTTTCCTCCGATTTACTCGAGATTTTTGGTAGTTGTTGCTAATAATATTTTGTTCACTTACATATACGAAATTTCTGTCTAAAAAATACAAAAAGGGACACATAAAAAACTTTACTAACGAGTCTTACCTCTTTGAAGCTGATTACAATCAGATACTGGATATATGGAAGAAGAGTAAAGCATTGTAGTATAATAGCGAAACTAAAGGCTGTCTTAGCACAGAGCATCCTATTTTTCAAGTGTTCAATAAAGCTATTACATGATGCAAAGACAGGTGTAATTAGAGCAGGTTCTATGGCCAATAGTATTTGGTTCCACGGTGTAGAACAAACCAACGGGTGATAACATATTTGAACATCGAATTGAGAAGAAGATACAATTGCATTATATATAATCCTCTTTTCAAATTATTACATTTCTATTCATTTTTCTTCTATTCATATTCTTTCGAAATTAATACATTTCTATTCAACATCTACCAACGGGTAATGTTATATGACATGTTTCAAATACACTGCATGTGTCAAGTAGTTTACAAGAAGGATTATATATAATGCAATTATATTTTCTTGTCAATTCAAAAGATGGACCATCGATTCAATGAACTACCCCTAATCGACATCGAAAGAATAATCAAAAGAACTACGACATTGAATCGAAATGCTGGTCAATCAAGGACGCATTGGAGGAAGGAGAAGCAAATTATAGCCCTTACATGGAACTATTCGTTAATAGGACTCTGTGAAATTGCACGACGCGTGAACGTGTCTCACACGACAGTACGTCGCGTAATTTGCAAAGAGGGTTTGCGACCATATCGCCTACAGAAAGTTCATGCATTGAGGGAAGCTGATTATCCGGCAAAGGTTGATGTCTGCACTTGGATGCTGCGAAAACTGCACAGAAATGAAGACACTACCAATCTTCAGAACAGGCAGAACATAAGAATCTGGGCAGAACGAAATCCCTGTGCCATGGGGCAGCAGTTTAATCAAGGCCGATTCACTGTAAATGTATGGCCTGATATCATCGGCAACGATATCATTAGCCCTATTTATCTTCCGGCGGCGTTGACCAACAATATTTATTTAAATTTTCTTGAAAATACACTGTTAACTGAATTACATAGTATTGCTTCACGCGGAAGACGGACGTCCATCTATTTTATGCGCGATGGTGCACTGTCGCATTTCAGCAGGCCAATCCGGGAACGTGTGTCCGACATGTTTGAATCCCGGTGGATCGGAAGAAGACCTGCTCCGCACTTGTGGCCTTCACGCTCCCCGGATTTAAATCCATTAGATTTTTTTTATAGGGAGCAGTAAAAGACATTGTTTATAAATCGGGCGCCGAAATTAAAACTTCCGTCGAACTGAAACGGCGCATAAATGATGCGTTTCATACATTAGATAACAAGAACGATATGTTTGGCAAAGTGCGTAGAAATTTGAAGCATAGATCAGAAAACTGTGCAAATTGTGATGGTGGACACATTGAAGCCGGGGGCCAGACGAAACTGTTAAGAGACATTAACGAAAACGGTAGTGTTCCGTGAGTGAAGTGCAGAAGAGGACACACTTATGCATAGAACGAACGAGTAAATATATTACAGTCACATATAATCTTATAATTCTAGATTACTAGCTTTAACAGATCATACGTCCAGTAGTGAAAAGTAAAGTAACTTACTCCATTCCGGCGTTAGGCCATTCCATTTCGGCATTAGCTTAACGCGTTCGTCGCCCAGCGCGTTTCGGTTGAGTTTCTCGCCGGGCCCAACTAAAAATCCTATGAACTTCAACAAGAACAGCGTCACCCATATTTGAGTGACGGGGCCCCCACGGAAGCATACCCGTCACCCAGATATGAGTGACGTGGTGACGAACGTGTTAATGGACCTTGTTAGGCCTTCTGTCCCTTTAAACATCGTATCGTGTTTATTTGGAATATTCACACTGCTGTGCCGGGTCTCGCCACAGACCCGGTACATTCGGGTAGCGTTGCCGCATAATAGAGTAGCGGTAGGCTCATAGCCCTATGTGTGACTCTACGCAATCCAACCAATGTCAAATTTTTAACAATTTTTCCTGATTAAACGGTTCGTTTCCGTTATGTGGTTCCTTACAAACATTTTCTCTACTAAACGATCTGGATACAATTACGTAATAACAAAAATTAACATTAATTTTCAATGTTATAAACAATTTTGCAGACGAGTTTTTTTGCAATTGTCTACCGATTCAGAGTGTAGATTTACTCTCTTCAACCATGACCAGTAATATTTCTACACCCTGTACATGACGCAGAGAGAGGAAAACGAAAAAAGATACACAGAGTACAATTTAGTCTACAAATGGCGTGATAACTGTTATGAATGGATTATTTAAACGTTTGATAGTTTCACAATTCGTAACACATAATCGTTACATGTATAATGAATTTGAAGTTTTTGTCAAATCGATTAGGGTAAATGAATTTTTCAACCAAATAAGAGTTCATAAACTGTAAGACGAGTACATTTGTATATTGAGGTATTGTAACTAAAAGCTGTGAATGAAATGTATTCATCCTAGTCAGTTTGGTTAGGCTTAACATAATATTTTAGGTAATATATTAATGTTAGATGATACTGTTCCAATACGCTGATAATTTGAGGATAAGGACTACTATACATATGTCATTTTAAGTAAATTACTCAATTTTTTATCAACTCGGACATAAAGTCGGTGCCTTGATCCGTGAGAACCGTCTTTGGTATTCCGAATTGCATAAATAATTTAACTAAGGTTTGTGCGACAATTAGTACATCCTGATTAGGAATCGTTTCTACATAGCAATATCTTGTCAAATCATCTTGTGTAGTAAGGATAAATCTATTTCCAGATTCCGTAAGTAGCAAGGTGCCTACGATATTAAGGGCTAATTTCTGAAATGATTCATTTGCTAATGTAATTTGAATTGGTTGTTTAGTTTGAAGTTTGTTTTATTGATCCGGCAAGAATGGCAAGATTGTACATATTTTCTAATATCTGACTTGGTAGAGGGCCAATAGTAATGTTCCCTCATTTTTGTGTATGTTTTGCTAAAACCTGAATGTCCTGATAATTTATCATCATGATTCTCTTTTAGAATTTGTTGAAAATTGAATAATTTAATTGGATTTTCCGGAAATATAAATTTTAACATTTCATTTAATCTATGAATTTTTATGTTATTGCGTTTTTTCAGTGGTATTAATGTAAATTTCTTATCATTGATGTCCAATTTTAGTTTTTTGAAACATTCGAAAGTTTTTTATATTCTAATGTGTCAAGAAATTGATGTAACGGATACAATAAATATATCATTTGTTTATAATTTACAAGTTTTTGTAGCCCATTTGATTCTGGTTGGAGATTACTAATATCGAAAGTTGAACATATATAATTTGCATATAGTTTGCATATTCTCTTCATCTAAATCTTGAAAACATGATAGTTTAGGTCTTACGTATTTGTTACATAGATTGGATTTTCTACAATGAGTCTGGATAGTCCATCAGCATTAGAATTATTATGACCTGGTTTGTATTTTATAATGTATTGACACTTTTCTAATCTAAGCCTCCACCTAACTAATTTGGAAGTTGGATTCTTACAGATAAAAGGCTATTGAAGTGGCTGATAATCTATATAAATAGTGAATAATCTACCATATAAATTCTTTAATTCTTTTTCCGTAGTGGAATAATTTTGTTCTGGTTTATTTAAAAACCTGGTATATTGTAGGATAGGCTTATCTGTTAGTTTCTCCTTTAGAATCATGAACGAGTTTTCTTGTTTCTCAGTCTAAGTAAAGAGTACATCCTTTTTCAACACTTATGTTAAGAACTTTATTAATATTGAGAAATTTGAGATGAACTCTTTGTAATATCCTATCATGCCTAGAAATGTTTTGATTTCTTTTTGATTTTGTGGTCTAAGAACTTTGTAAATACAATTTCTTTTATCAGAATTTGGTTCGACACCTCTGCCAGAAATAATGTGTCCTAAATATTGTAGTCAAATATTCTAGACTAGGTCTAGTCAAATTGCAATGAATACTTTCGTATACTCTAAAATCAATCTTTACGTACAGATGTATGGTGTAGTGTTGTCGCGTAAAGTGTATGATTTTAAATGCTCGGTGTTAACACACTGGTGATGCGAGGACGTACAGAGTGATCGTAGAAATTGCTAGATGGAATTTATGTCGACTCGCGGATTCTATGAGGTTAAACTGTAGACTCGAAAGGGAACTTCAGCCCGATCTAACTGAATAGCAACCAGCTCTGACGAACTTGATTGTTAACATGACGGTACTGTCCTAAACCTGTTAGGACTAAAATCTCGGGGTTTATATAGGCCGAAAAATGTGTGGAGATTCGTTAGAAATTTCCATATAAGGAAATTTCTCAGGGTTGGTACAGCGTCATGATTGCTACCCAGCTATTCGAAGTCGCGCTCCCATTAAGATAACGAAGAAAACGAAGGTGCTAAGGCGTTTTCTTTTAACATGCAGAGATTCAAATATTTGGGAGACTAATGAAAAATATTCTCCATATGTAACATTATCATCATACAAATTGAATAAAAGTACAGGATTTTCTGCGCACATATAAGAACATTATAATGAATAGTAATTTGAGCCCTTGCTTTACCTTTAATACTTTTTTTTTTTTACAAAAACTAAAAACTTGTTGTGATGGAGTAGTTAATTCAAATGCAGTATCGACTTGTTTTATAAAATATCTAAGTGTATAAGGACTTCCATTGAATGATTCTGACAGTAATTTTATCAATATTTATATAGGAAGTCTTTTTTTTAAGGAATAAGGAATTGTCGGAAATCCGAATATTCAAATGTAGTGCTTACAGTACAATACGTATTTCTTCTTCAAAAACTTTTACAAAGTCCTTTTTTTTTGGACAGTAGAGATTCTTCTTGGTGTTGACGCTTTTGCAGATGCTATTGAATCTCTGGTCCCAGTTGTCGATGCCTTCTTTTTCTTACCCGAAAGCAATAGAAATTGGCACCCAGTTCCTTTTAGTAACTGAGATTTAGTGAAGCGTCGGGTATCCCACTTCTGACACCAAATTATGTTGGATTGCCGGGTGAGAAACTGAGCCGATTATAGCGCACTATAATAAATTTCAGCATGTCTCCGTATACAACGTTGGTTCCTAATAATAAGGCTAGTCGGAATAACCAAAGTGCAAGTTGGCAGCGAAAGAACTAACTTCTACGCAATTCTTGGAGGTTTTCATATCCTAGTTTTGGTAGGATGAAGACGACCACTAGCCTTTGTGAGTAATACTGTCCCTTGACGCATTTGAACTTTATACATAACGAAAGTGAAAGTAACGAGTAAGCTTGTATTGAACGCTGTTACGAAGTGGAAAAGGGTTGTCTTCACGAAGACTCACTGATCGCACGTAACAAATATTTATTGAAAGATAGGCGTTTTTACAAAGAGACAAGTACGCACTGGGTCGCGACTAAAGATACGTTGCGTTCGGTGTCCAGATTAGGTATAGAAGAGCGAGGCCTAGGTTGCTTCGGGTTTTATACCCTTCAAGTGGTGTCGTTGTGGGTGGTTTGGAATTTTGGCGGGAACTAAGGGATGCTCCTAATTGCCCAGACGAGATAATCGGAGGGATGCGGTCGACAGTACCAAGCACTTTAAGGGTACGTCTCCTTATCCTTAGTGGCGACGCTCAGGCGGCAGGGAAGAATGCAGGATGGATCGCTTAACACCCCCCCCCCGCTTAGAATTAAAGTTCGTCCTCGAACTTTTGGGATGGTAACTTCACTCCAGTTCATATGGTGGGGCTTGAAGTCTAGGTCGTCTCCTTTCCTTCTTCTTATAGGCAGCGGTACCTGCTCCTACGTTGACCCGTGCAGTATGATTTGGTGGAGGTGGTGGTGGCTCCGCGAAGGTGACCCTTGGACTAGGCGCTTCTTGTAACAAAGCTTCGCCTTGTGTAACTATATTATTGTCGTTAGAGTTGTGATGCGTATTATAACAATTTACATAGTATTGAGTGCATGGTCTTGCTATACAGGATATTAGTTTGTGTATTTTGAATTTGTACAGAGCAAACGCTGCTACGCACCCGGTTAAAACTATCGACATCATTTTTATGATTGTCCATCTAGATTCGGAGGTGGATAAGGTTCGCATACGCTTTTCCATAGACTCAGCTTCTAAACGAATATTTTCTAGGCTACGTATTTTATCTGACATGGTGTCTGTGTCTGGGGAAATTTCTTCTATCTCCGGAATAAACGCTACTGTTAGATTTCCAGGTAAAGTGATATTTATATTTGGTAGGCCTAAGTTTAGATTTTCATGCGTAATTTTTACCTCATTGGACGCGTATAAAGTTGCGGACGTCGATATCATTGAACACCCAGGTTTTAGTCGCAGTATAAAAACTCCCTTCTTTGAAATAGTGTCATGGAATCCATTTTTGCATGACACTTGCATATAATCATTAAATGGAACTATACCAATCCAGGCGTTATTCTGTTCAAGTTGGTGCCAAATTGAATGAGAAGTTTTAGCGAGTCCCATTGGACAGAATTTTGAGGGGTCTTCGTTTAGGTTCTTAGCACCGATACGAATGCAAGGGTCTTGCAAATTTATGGAGTATCGCGGTACATGTCTGCGGCATATACGCTTGTTGTCTATTTTCTTGCACTGATCTAGCTCGTACTTCGAAATCGGCATATACGAATGCGAAACGAATTCTAGTATTACATACGGGACGGTTAATCGGATGTATTTCAAACCTAATTCGGGTTGATCGACAGCAGGGATCGCAATCAAATGGTGAGCTGTGAATTGTGTTTCCTCTAAAATTGGGATTCGAATTTCAAAGCAAATCTTTTCTTCTTTAAGTGTAACTATATTGATTGTGCTTGCACGTAGCACGTCGAAATGATTTTTGAGTTTTAGCGGTAAAACCATTTGATTTTGACCGTACATTTGTGCTATTTCCGCTACAACAGCATCCAAACGCTCGATGTCGATTAGGCTGGGATGTATTTGTCCTTGTTCCGCGTGCATGATAATGGCTTCTAATAACGCGAGGCTATTAGCAAACTCGTTAAGTAACTCGCCAAAAACTAAAATTTCCTCGAGTGCTGAGACTTCGTGCTGAAGTCCTTCGCTGACGTCGTTTAATTTATGAATAAGCATATTGGAATGGAAAGCAAGTTTCTTTTCGAACGCTTCTGCGTCTATCGCGGTAGATTTTAAAATGTGTGTTTCGTTCGCGATAAGTCTAGCGAGTTTATTTTGGCTACTAATTACTTCGTCTATTTGCTTATTATAATATTCTGCGTCATCGTTTGACATAGTCCCGAATAATACCTTACTTAGATCGCCAACAAAGTTGAACCAGCCACGCTTTTGACGGGGCTCTTTATGTGTTATACCTAAACTAAAAAGTAGGTTACCCGAATACCTTTGCCATTGATGGAACCGATTTCGTTGTGATGTTAGGATTTGTTTTATGGTTCCGTTAGGTTTTGATTGTAACTTCGAAAGATCCCGCGAAAGGCATGCTTCAATTTGTATGATCTCCGATAAATCATAGAAAATCACGATTTTCCATTCTTCATGGAAAATTCGTACGGGTCCCATATTGTCAAAATATATATTCGGCAGTTGGGTTAGTTCCTCTACTGTGTATTTGTCTGGTTGGAGCCTTAGTTTCTTTTCCCGGAGTCTGTCGAATAATTTCCTTAATTTTTCATTATGTTCCTCAAGCGTCTTTCCGAAGATTACAATATCATCTAGATATATAAAGCAAATGGTGCCAATAAGTCCGGCGAAGGCGCTGTCCATCATCCGCTGGAATGTGGCTGGTGCATTTTTCAATCCGAATGGCATTCTAGTATATTCAAAGTATCCCTCTGAGGTGGAGAAGGCAGTTTTTTCGGCGTGCTTCTTCTTCATCGGAATTTGATGAAATCCGCTAGCTAAATCGAAAGCTAAAAAATATCTAGCTTGTCCCAATGAATCTAAGATCTCATCGATATTAGGTAACGGATAAGAGTCTTGAGGCGTTTTTGAGTTTAATTCGCGGAAATCTACAACCACTCTCCATTTAGTTTTTCCCGAGGCGTCATGCTTCTTTGGAACTACCCAAAGTGGTGAGTTATATGGAGATTTACTGGGTTTAACAATACCCTTGTCTAGCATTTCACTAACTTGTTTTGAGATCTCCGCCTTGTGCGCTGCGGGATAACGAAACTGTTTTATGTTTACGGGTCGGTCGTCGTTGGTATCTATTCTATGCTCAGTCAGGTTGGTCTCAGGCAATGGGTCTCCAGGCAGTGCAAAAATGTCGGGGTACAATCGAATAATGTCCCAAATTTCTTTCGAATCTTTCGAGTTGATATGGGATAAGTGAGTGTTTTGACGTAGAAGCTCTTCGCGTTCTGGACTTACTTTCGGCAATGCTTCGCGACATGTGAAAATAATTTCTTGTTTCGCGGTATCAATTTTTATACCTTCGGACTTCATCATGTCTAATCCGATTAACCCATCATATTCTCCTAAGATTCCACTTTCTACTATATTATATTCGTATCCATGTAGTTCGGCGCAGAACTTGGATCCTCCCTGACTACCATTTGAGGTACTATAGTTGCACGGTTTGAATTTGATTGGGCACCCCAGGGCGGCTCGCTCGGTAATTAAGTTGATAGTTGCTCCGGTATCGAGCAGAAATTCACGCGGTCCTGTGGGTGTTTTTACGGTCAAGCTAGCGAGTTCTAATCGTTCTCCCGTAGTGTATACCCTGGGTCGAGAGTCGAGGCTAGTGTCAGAAAATTTCGGTTCGTGTTATCTTCGCGACGATCTTCCTGCGTTCGGTCGCGTCGGTTTTCGTGGGTCTGATCGCGTCGGTCGGTGCGCCGTATTTCCCGCCGCTCAGGACAGTTGTTAGCGTAGTGAGGTCCGTGACAAATGTAACATCGTGTGGTAGACCGAGGTTCGTCTCGTCGTCTGGAAACATTTTCACGTTGCGGAGGCCTATGTCCCTGGTCGGGGGTCGATCTCGTGTGGCGGTTATCTCGGTCGCGCGATGTGTAGAATGACCGGGTGAGCTGACTTCCGATAATTTCTTCCTGTTCGAATTGAAGGGCGAAGTCTGAGGCTTCTCGAAGCGAAACCGGTTTTATCGCGGTCGTTAACAAACGAATATTTCCGTTCAATCCTCTCAAAAACTGCGCGCACGCAAGCCTATCTTCGTTTTCTTGTATAGCGTTCTTATAAGTCACAGAATGTTGCGGATTGTCCAGTACAGCTCGCCGTACTTCCCGTTGACACTCTGTAAATTTCTTTACATATTCGCGTACCGAATCTTTTCCTTGTCGAAGTGACATTCGTTTCTGGACTGAAAGCTCATAGCTTTTTATTGTCCCGAATTCCTGTCGCAGGACTCTACATAATCCGCTGATCGTAGATGGGAAGTTACCATCAATTGCTCGTCGAGCATCTCCGACTATTTTCTGAGTTAGAAGTAATCGAACGAAAAGATCTTCCGGAGGTGTTGTAGCATCGAACAAAGTCTTGACTTCGGCTATGAATGTTTCCACGGAAATATTTTTCCCATTGAAAGTTGTAACTAATTCTAAGTTTCCGCGCATGATTTTTACTTCATTGGCCGTGCTTCTAGAATTCCTGTTGCTTGTTTGAGATCGTCCGTCCTCCGAAGGAACTTCGTTTGGGTCAGGTCGATTATTAACATGTTTATTCTCGTCGTCGGAATCATCAGTGAAGTCATCGCGTTTCGGTTCGCGGTAAGTGTTGAAGAGGGACATGTTGCGATTTCCAAATTACGTTACTTACAGAATAATGGCGAATCCCAGATGCATAGGTCCTCGGACTGTCTTCTCTCCTTGGAGATCACCTCGATGATCGTCGCCTATCCCACCGCTGCCACCAGAATTTGTTGTTACGAAGTGGAAAAGGGTTGTCTTCACGAAGACTCACTGATCGTACGTAACAAATATTTATTGAAAGATAGGCGTTTTTACAAAGAGACAAGTACGCACTGGGTCGCGACTAAAGATACGTTGCGTTCGGTGTCCAGATTAGGTATAGAGGAGCGAGGCCTAGGTTGCTTCGGGTTTTATACCCTTCAAGTGGTGTCGTTGTGGGTGGTTTGGAATTTTGGCGGGAACTAAGGGATGCTCCTAATTGCCCAGACGAGATAATCGGAGGGATGCGGTCGACAGTACCAAGCACTTTAAGGGTACGTCTCCTTATCCTTAGTGGCGACGCTCAGGCGGCAGGGAAGAATGCAGGATGGATCGCTTAACAACGCAGACGTTAGCTGCGTTTATCAGTTATTTAGGCGTCAACAGTTGGTCATACAACAGTCCGAATCCATAATTAAACGAGTAAGAAGTGAAAATACAAAATTTTTGAATTTGTTTATAACGAACGAGCCACTGCAACGAACAAAACTTCTAGCGATTTTGAATAAACAATTAACTACAAGAAACTTTTTATCGTAGAACTGCTATGAATATTGATGTACAATAAAATTAACGTTGCTCGTTAATAACTGTACGAAAAATGTTTAATCTACACAAACAATTTCAATTCAAAGATTCAAACTGATTTACACCTGTTCCAACCTGTTCGAAATATGAGTTTTACGCAGTACTTAAAGCACGTGTTAAAGTTAGTTCTAGTACAACCTCAGAGTATAATGCTCTTAGCTTAGATCACAAAACACTTTCGATGTTTGCTAAAAAGCATTAATCATTGATTAATGGACATTGAAAAACGAAGTAGAAATATCGATTATTTACGTTCCATCAAATGGAATGTTTTGATTAATCGAAGAACATCGCCTATTCCTAATGTAAAGTAATGCGATCTTGGAAGGAAATCAGAAATTCACCCACATAAAGAATTTTATCTGAATCCCAGAACTTCTGACAATTTTCATTCCACATATCAATTATTAGTCTAATTTTGTACAGCCAGTTGTTCACGTTTTCAGTTCCATTTTTATAAAAATGCAATATTCGCAATAGAAGTTCGGAAAAATTTCTTGACATTAGTGAAAAAGGAAAACTTTGTGCATAAACCAAGTTTTTTCATGAATACAAATGGATTTCGAGAAGTTTTACTATTCCCACCCATATGATGAGCTCAAAAAGCTCTTTTACCAATCTAGTTTTGATTTGTAGATTTTTAATTATATAAATGCGATGATGTTTTTTCTAATAATATTTTTTCCGCATATCGATTAGTTTCTTATTTTTATATCTTACTTTCAACTGACTCGTTTTTTATTTCTGAATTCCTTCTGTAAGCGTCAACGAGCAACGAAACATGAAATATGGGCGGCTGATTGGGCGAGGCTCTGAGGAATCTGCGTTTTGTATACATTTACTGAAGAGCGTGGGTTTTCCGAGGCGACACGTTTGAGCAAGAGTTCAGTCTTAGCTGGTCCACGACATTGGAAAGACAAAAATATACTATATTATCACTTGTTTAACTGTTTTGTATCACTGCAACCCATCCTACACTTCATTACTTTCATAGCTTCTGTACATATGTACATACTAACAAGAGGAGAACACAGTGAGGTAGAGATCAATTTTAACGAATCTTTACTTGATAAATCTTTGTTAAAAATAACTTGACATGTGTTTGAGCGTTTATACGAATAGGCCTTAATAATTAAAATCTTCGCATGTAAAGTTTTAAACATGTCATGGTCATGAGTTCGATTCTCCGTATACGTAAAACTTTGTTATTTTATATAACGTAATTACAAAACGAATATACTAATAATAATAATAGCTATTATGACAACAGACCGCCATAAACCGCCGAAAGGGCAGTCAAGCATCTTGCCGACTGGTCTGCAGCGCTCCCTTGAAGTAGAAGGATGTAGTACAAAATGTACAGCTTGTAGTACACATATTAATTATGTTACATTAAATATGTAATTACAATATAAAGTAAATAAAACAGAAAAAACAAAGTTTTACATATATGGGGAATCGAACTCACAACCATGAACTGTTTAAAACTCTACATACAAAAATCTGAATTATTAAAGTATATTTGAATAAACGCTCAAATGCGTGTCAACTAATTTTCGACAAAGATTTACCAAGTAAAGGTTTGTTAAAATTAGTCTCTATCTCACTGTGTCCTTCTTTTGTAAGTTTGTCCTTAATTTAATGTTATTTTAGTTTGTTAATTAAATGTTTTATTGTATTGTATTAATGATAATGATATTATATTGTATTAATAGTGTATTAATTAAATGTTTTAGTACTATTGGAAATCAGGCTTGCCAATGGAAAATGATACGACATATCGTCTCTCGTATTGGGAGTGTCCCAGCATAGTCAATGATCCTATACGGCCGGTAAATAGTCTAACTACTGGTGACGGTGACATATCAGATGAGACAACATATAAGGTAAGACATAAAGATTATAACGCTGATATATTAAAAGGAATAGTTATAATTGCAATAAACCTTTATTACTTTCCTTTATGGCTTCAGAAAGGAGTGAACATGAACTTAACATTGCAGTTGTTACATGCAGTAATATGGAATATAAGATAATCCACTTATGTGTTTCATATTATATTTAGCAGCAAAATTTAACTTTAGAGTGATTTATGATCTTTTTTCTATTCTTCTATTATTCTGATTTTATATTCAGGATATTCTATTCTTGTTGTTTCTTAAGTCTTCTGTGATCTATTTACTGTATCTTTTTTTCTGTCTATGTGTTGTATTCCGTTAACTCAATATTTTTATTACAAACGAAACTTACAACTATATTATTACAAAATGAAAAACGTACACTTGACAACGTTCAATAGGTATTCGTATATAAGTTCTAGACAATTCAATGATCTGTTGCTGACGAATAGTAGTAAAAGTCTGCTCTCGAAACCAGCATTCGACATATACAGGGTGTAACAAAAATGTCGCAGTTCCTTAAAAGGGGTGATTTAGGGGGTGATTTGAAACAACTTTTTCCTTAGCGAAAATGTAAGATGAGGCTTCGTTAACGAGTTATTAACGAAAAACACCGGCCAATGAGAGCGCGAGTTTGCCGCCCGAGCGACCGCAGTAGCGTTGGGTATGCGCGCTAGATGCTACAGTTGTACTCCGAACAAGAAAGTCGTCATACATCGAAGAAAATAGCATTAGTATGAAAACTGAAAGCGACATAATAAATAACACCGAGTCCTTTTTTTGTTTATCACTTGAAGTGAATAATTACTTAAAATCGAGGAAAACTACGTGCAACGTAAAAATACGAATATGTAAATCTCTTATTCGCATAACGTATAAACGAAAAAGCAATACAACGAAAAATAAAGGAAGAAGAGAACAAACTTCACCTGTAGTTTGTAAACCTGTGTCACTGGTTCACTGTACCGATCCTGGTCATCGACTGTCGAAATGGTTTATGCTAGGGCACGCGTTTAGGTAATTTATGGCTTTATTGCTTTGGTTTCGAAGGAGACATGATCTCGGAGTGTCCGAACAAAGAAGGTCTGAGGTGCTTAAACTACGTGGGGGGTACAAGGAGCTTCTTTGGAAAAATTCTACCCTGCCATAAACCACTCCAGAGGTCGATGACCAGTATCGGTACAGTGACCCAGTGACACAGATTTACAAACTACAGATGAATTGCATTTAATTCATTAATGATTATTATTTTTTAAATCTAACGCAGACTACTTTCAACGTTTCTATCTTCAACGTTAATTCTCCAATTCTCCGTTCATTTCTTTTGTTGCATTGCTTTTTCGTTTATACGTTATGCAAATATTTTCACACTAATGCTTTTCCTTCGACGCATGTCGACTTTCTTGTTCGGAGTACAACCGTAGCGCCCAGCGCGTACCCAACGCTACCGCAGTCGCTCGGGCGGCAAACTCGCGCTCTCATTGGCCGGTGTTTTTCGTTAATAACTCGTTAACGAAGCCTCATCTTACATTTTCGCTAAGGAAAAAGTTGTTTCAAATCACCCCCTGAATCACCCCTTTTAAGGAACTGCGACATTTTTGTTACACCCTGTATATATGTTCGGAAGTTTTAAGAGTGGGGTTGTTTTGGATGTAATAGATTATCAAGGGATGAGACACTGAGGATAAGGTTTGAAAATGGATAAGAAATGAGTAACTGAGGACAGGGTTCACGGATGACTCATGAAAAGGACTCATGAAGGAAAGAATTTGAGTACATATTGATTATAAGTTTAGCTTTGCAGGAGATATACGATAGAGATAGAGGAAAATTCAGAGTTGACATACAACACCTTCCGCCATAAAATTGTTAACGGGATGTTAACAATTGAGTATAACGTGATTATAAATAATTACATTGCATATAAAAGATGTGCAAAAAAAAAAAATAATTATAAGTAATTAATTTATACGTTAATATTAGGGACTATACCTTCCGCCATAAAATTATTAACAATATGTTAATTATTATTAACAATATGTTAATAATTAAGTATAGTATGAATAATTTAAAAATACAGAATTTAAATTAATGTATAGAATAATTTAGTATTAGTAAAATAAAATCAAAATCTAAAAATTTCAATAATTCTTGATATACAAAGGTTAAATATAAAATAACTTAAAATTTTATTTCTAAAGGGGTGTGGTACTCCTACGTGTTCTTTGCCGCTTTTGAATTTGGACTACGGGAATTGTTTCTTCATCTTCAGGTATCTCGGGTACCGGATTAACGATGACAGGTACACTTCGTCTTGGTTGATAGGTAACTATCTCGTTCGATGATGTTGCTGGCTGGTCCAATGATGAAGATGAATCAAAGATGCAATTAACGAAATTTTTTATTAATGGAGAATTGGTCTGTCCACGTCCTGAATCCGTAGTTGTACAGCAAAAACGATGCAGCCAATGAAGAGGTCCAATGCATCGACAACATTTAAAAAGTATGAATAGTACCAAAAGACTTGCGATTGTTCCAAGGGCGATTGTATACCATTTGGTATGTGTAATAATGAATGGCTCATTTATTTGCTTGGTAATAATATCTTCGAATTCATTTAACTTCTTATCGGCGTATTTAAGTTCCGTGAGATCGATGTTTGTAAGATGTATCGGCTTTAGATTAACAGATTCAATTGTTCTTAGATGAGGTTTCAAAATGCAACAATCATCTTCTAAAATGTTCATATGTGGAATATAGTAAGTTGCATTTTTACTTATTTCATGTGTCGCTTGGATCACAAATAGATTAGTGTATCCTTTACAACGAGGTTGAAGATGTATAATTCCGCTTTGTTGAAGAACAACGTCTTCCATGTGATTTTGATTTTCCTCACACATGATTGTTAGAGTAGTTGGATTATGAAGGACATAAATCCACTGGTTTTTCGCGATGTAGTTCCAGGTTTCTATTGTTCCTTTAATAGTTTTCGTTATGCAGGTGGAAGGAATTTTGTTGATATGAGAAGACAGCAACTCGATCTTGCAGACTGCTTGATTCGTTGAAGCCGTAGAGTGCAGATGATAGCAGATGTACTCCTCGTCTCGATACTCATTACAATTAGACAATTCCTTTAGAAAGGTAAATTGGGATTTAGATTGGGATAAAAGGAGGTACTGATTTTGAGGAACAATATAGGAAAAGAATACTGAATCATTGTGTTGAATAGGAAGAGGAATAAGCTCGAAAAGATCAAATTTCGTACGTAATACTAAAGGAATCTGAAGTGCAAATATTATATTATCTTTAGTGACTATCACATGAAGTTGAATGCATTTATAGAAATTGCGTATATTTTCAAGGTCCGGTTTCATAACAAGTTCGTACGTATCTTTATAATCTTTTAACTCCTCATATAGCATTTTAGGGGTAATAATGAACGGTGAAACAATATTATGTTCAGCTAAATTAATAGTTTCTATATATTTTGAAAGTTCACGATTAATTTGACTTGCTAACATATTTAAAGTTATTACTTGTTGATTTAGTGCGGATTCCATTTCCAATCGTGAAATATAAGCATTTGTTTGAACAGTAAAAGAATTAATTTTTTCTATATTTTTATTCATTACTCTCTCTTGGTTTTGAAGGGAGTTTAAAGAGCTGTTAAAGTTTCTTATAGTATTCGTAATCACCTGAACTTGTGCTTTGAGTAAGGTTTGTGTTTGTTTATTATTATTTATTAATGTTTTAATGCTATCTTCGTAAAATTGAGCGTCATCGGCATTAGGTGTACCAAATGCCCATTTTAATAGATACGACATGCCATTCAGAAGACCACGTTTCTTTCTAACAGCAAGCTTCTCAGTCAATTGTTGGAGGATTTCATGTTTCATTTTAATCTCTAATAATTCTGCTTCGATTAATTGGATAGTGCGCTCACAATGGAAACTAGTATCGCTCTTTCGATTTAAATCTCGTAACGTCAAATTGCAAATATCTTTAGTTTTAATAAAATATATGTTAAGGATTGTAAATGCATTGTCTAAATGAGTTTTATTCATATATGAAAGAAGTGTAAGTTTTGAATTTGCAATTTTAACCGTTCCCTTCTTATTATAAAAGATTCCGCTAGCTTGTCTAAAAGGTTTATGTATGAAAAAATGAGTACTAGTTAGGAGCGGAAATAGGAGAAGGATTAGAACTGTCTGATTCATCTGGAAAATAAAGTTTAAATAAATTAGTGTGGTATCTAACCAATTTTCGATTAATCTGAATTTCAGCAGTTTGATTAGGAAAAAGTCGAATAATTTTATAAGGTCCTCTAGCATTGCTTATGAGTTTCTTAGATAATCCAGGTGCATTATACTTATTTTCGATCATGACAAGATCATTAACTTTAAATTTAATTGGATTTATGTTTTTATCATGGTATTCCTTACTACGTAATTTTGAACTAATAAGGTTTTCGCGAGCAATTTGAAACGATGTATTAAGTTTAAGTTTGAGTGAACGAATATAATCATCATAAGTGTAATGGAATTCTGGAGTTTGAGTTATAGATGAAGGTAAATAAGCTTTTTGACCAAAAAGAAGTTCATATGGCGTATAAAGAGTTGATTTATGAATAGCTGTATTATAACTAAATATTGCAAAAGTAATGTAAGTATCCCAGTCTGTTTGATCCTTAGATATATAGTGTTTAAGATAATCTTTCAGAGTAAGATGAGATCTCTCAAGGGCTCCGTTTGTTTGAGGGTGATACGGTGTGGTTGAAATGTGTCTTGTTTTAAAAAGATTGCTTAATTCTTTAATAAGGTTTGACATAAAATCTGGACCTTGATCGGTCAGGAATGTTTGAGGAATACCGAAATAAAGAAAGATAAAAAGTAATTTTTCAATGATTGTTTCTGCTTCATGATTTGGAACTGCAAATGCAAATGAATATTTTGTTAAATCGTCCTGAGCTGTGATGATGAATCGATTACCTCGCTCAGTCAAGGGTAAAGGTCCTACTACATCAATAGCTAGTCTTTGAAAAGGTTTTTCAGCAGTGGTTGTAATCTCCATGGGTTGTTTCGTAGGCTTAAAGTTAGTTTTATTCAGTTGACAAGAATGACAAGTTTTGACATAATTCGTAATATCTTTTTTCATTGTAGACCAATAATATCTTTCTTTGACTCTAAAATAAGTACGATGAAAGCCAGAATGTCCAAATAATTTACTATCATGGCATTCTTTCAGAATTACTTGTATTTCTTCACGTTTTTTTGGAATAATTTTATTTGTTTTTAAAACTTTAATATTATTAGAAGGAAAAATAAATTTAACCATTTCATTAAAAATTTCAGACGTAACTCCGTCTTTCTTTTTAGGGGGAACCAAAATAAAATCTTTAGATTTAATTGTATTCTGAAGGGTTGTGAAACTTTGAAATAAATCACGATAATTGATTTTGTCATGGTGTAAACTTTTAAGAAATAGTATTAACAAAGTTTGATTATCATTTTCTAATTTGCACAATCCGTTAGAGCTTGGTGTTAGAGTAATTAGAGATACTGAGGATAAGGTTTGAAAATGGATAAGGAATGAGTAACTGAGGACAGGGTTCACGGATGACTCATGAAAAGGACTCATGAAGGAAAGAATTTGAGTACATATTGATTATAAGTTTAGCTTTGCAGGAGATATACGATAGAGATAGAGGAAAATTCAGAGTTGACATACAACATATGTGTAGTTTTTTCACCATAATTTTCTGCCTCGTTTGCATCTGAAATTTTATTTATCCTTAGCCTTTTATGCGTTTTTGATTAATTTTAAATCATCGAAGACTACACTAATCAATATAACTACGCTGCAGCAACAAACAAGACAAGGAATTCGTTGACTTGGCCTAGTCTATCTCTGAGACAGCTGGTACTCTATGTTTTTAGTCATTTTTATTATATCACACTATATACAGGTATATATATTATATCACACTATATCACACTATATACTCTAACAAACATATAAGAGATCCTAAATGACAGTTATTTTTAAATTTTCTTGTAAAAGCGTTATTGGATACAAATTTTTATTTAAATTTTATTTAAACGAAATGCAGTCGTAATTCAATTTTAACGAAATTTCTCAAAAAAACATAATGATTAATACAAATTAACTTTTAACTGTTCTGATTATGACTAAGTACATATTATAAATGTTTACAACTTTTTTTATTTATCAATAATCATTACTGATGGCGGAAACTTTAATTCGGTTACAAATACCCATTATTAATGACCGAAATTCTATTTTGGTACCTGGTAACTAATATCGATTACTAGAATTTTATTTTATAACTGTTATGAATGCGGTACAACTTTTTTGATTATCGCTAGACATTGTCGACAGTAAACATTTTGTTTGGTTACATTAAACCATTGTTAATTATATCATTAAGATTATTCTTAGTATTCATTAGTTGTAAAATTAAGTGTACAACTTGTATAATATTCTAAAAACAATGTGCGGGAAAGGAATCGCGAGTTTCTTTTTCTCTCCGATGTATCGGCACGGCAAGCTTATTACATATTAAACTCTCATACCGATCTATCTTTTTTCTATCTTTGGGCACGCGTTTCATTCTGTACGAGGCACTTATATGACGACAGAATATCAGCATCGAATAGTTTGCCTGTAGCGCAGGACAGAAGAGGACAAAGCACGCAGTGTATCTGACTTTTAACCACGAACGCAAATAGAAGGGGTGTTATAAGATTGACACTTATGTTTGTATGTGTGTCAGTTTATCTGTGGCATTGTAGCTCATTAAGAAGTGATCCGATTTTGGTGCGGTTTTTTATATTTTAAAATGTATATTTCTAAGATGGTTAATAGCTATGTTTCATCAAAAGTAATTCAATAGTTTTTTTTGTTTTTTCAAAGTTTCTTATTTCCTTCAGAATTTCTATTTCTGAAAGGATGTCAGCCATGGTTGTTATTGTGTCTCGAGTTTTTTCTACATGTTTTGGCTTATGATGGCGCTTCTGATCCCAAAAAATACATAAACAAATAATAACCGGATGCCGTAGTTCTGACATGCTTTATATGCATCAATAATAAACAACATTTTGACACTACGGATTAAAAAAATTGTATAAAACAAGTATCGTCCCAAATCAAATTTGCACCAATTAATAAATTCTATTCTAAAACTGATATTTTAGACAATTTAAAATAAAGGAGGATCATGTGCAGAATGATTTTCTGTTTTTTCACATATAAATTTCAATTTTTTAGAATATGTTTTCCTTTATGAAATTCCATTATTAGACTAAGATATGTTCTTTTTATTAATTATCTTAAGAAAACTCAATTATGCGGAACAAAGTCCACAAAATATTATATTACTTTACTATTATTATAACGCTGTTTTACGTTACAAAAGTAGTATATACCTAATATTTTTTCAAGTACTGTAATTGTACGAAAGTTTCAAATGCAACAAAAATTATCTATTACTTATAAAATAATACATATATTAATTAAATAGTTATTGGTAATAATAATGTAAAAGAAATGCTACGTAAATTTTAAAATTTAATATAATTATAATAGCAAAATAAGATACAATAATTCGCCGCTTCTGTTTTTACTCTTATTACCTACTTTTAAATATTCATAACTATTTTCTAAAGTAAAGCACATAAAAAGTAAGGAAATTATAATATTATTTTGTAACGGCCAGCGGCACATACAAATAAGAACATTTGGCATGCAGATGGTTGGCAGGATTTTTAGACACATGCGTAAAGAAACCTATTTTTGAGGAGATAGTTCCGTTAGCAGTTTCAAACAATGCATGTTTCCTTTTTTTCAAGACTTTTATTATTGGGCTTTAATAGCTACAGCGGGTGTCATAAGCATTTCGAGAGTGATAACTTGCAGGCTATGTGATTAAGCGACTCGGGCCTCGAGGAAATTCCGCGGCGTTGCCAAGTTTGGGCCAGTAGCCCTTTCTCTGCGAGGTCGTGACATCGTCGTCACGACGATTGAAATAGAGGGCGCGACCGAGTTCAGGAATTTTTCGATTGTTCAAGTAGCGTGAGGCGTTGACCAATGGAAATGAATTGAGAGGTTTGGCGTGTTTTCGTGGGAGCGAAAATAACTTGATTACGGGAGTTGACTTGTAGACGCCTAAGCGACAATTGAAAAACGAATAAACACAGTCTTCGGAAACGAAACGTAATTTTCTCTGGAACACAGACCCTTCGCCAAAATTTAAATACATTCGTTTTACAACGATTACTGCTTTATTAGATTCCCTCGAAGTAAAGCGCATTTTTCAAACATAGAATCCTTCAAAGAATTTCGACGTGCTGACAATACTAGACCAGCCGAACTGAATAGACGTTCCACAGGAGCAGAGGACGGTAAACCCATATTATATTGTAAAAATAATTTTTTTATTTTTGGAAATTTGTTTAAACTTTCAAGTGACGTGTCACTTTCATTAAGGTATTGAAGGAATTCCATTTCAGTTAAGTACTTACTATTATTGTCAATTACAAATGTTGACGGATTATCCATGAAATCAAAGAATTGTTGTTTTTTTCGTTTGTGAACGGTTTAAAATCGCTCCTACATTCAAATGAATTTGTGCTGTTTGAGACTTCCATAATTCGTACCATTTTGTTTTTGATGCTTTGTGATTTAGCATCCATTAAATTGTATGGTAGCTAACGGAGTTTCCATTTTGGGTGGCTCACTGCAGCAATAATATAATCTTCTGTATTAGTATTCAGTTCCAATATGTTACCAAAGCGATCGTGTAGACATTTCAACAAGTGTTCCTTTAGTGACTCACAATATTTGAGTCCTTACATTATTATTCTGACGTGAATTAATACATGTTAAATTGTGCTGAACTGCAAAAATACATGTTAAAATATCGTCAAAGAAAACTTGTTTTTTCCCTGTAGCATATTCAAGGTATATGCTATTGGTTCCATACATAGCTACAGAAAATTTAAAATAGATTGAACGAAAGTAATAAAAGTTGACTATACGTTGCGATGTGACCGTCCCGTCGAGCCGTATTCGGCTTAGGACGGGCGTGCAGGATCCGGCCACTATGCGTCCCACACCTTGATTTTTCCGTGGGCGTCAGGTATCTTTCGATACCGGCGTGGAACGCGTCTCCTGTTTTCCAAACCGCGGCCCAGGCTAGCTCTTTACGCGGAGAGGGGCCAGGTTCTTCAGGCGTAGGGTCAGGAACGTATCTGGGATCTCGGGTTATTACGGCGAGAACGCCAGTCAAAACACGGCTTTCCCAGGTAATAAAACATGTATTATAGGGAGAAACGTACAAGCGTTATTCGATCTGATTACACGCGCCGTCCCGCAACACGTGGCCGGGGGCAGTTACCCGTTCCTCGCTTTAGCGATCGCGTAACAATGGTTTTCGAGCGGCGACGAGGCTGAAACGCACTTTCGGCACGCGTAAATGAACCGCCCGTGTGGCTGCTGTTACAACGAGGTTACACCAGCAAGCCGACGATGTACCCGCACGCGACAACCGTTCGCTATGACGCCGCTAAGCCGCGGACTCGCCGTTTAGTCGAGCCCGCAGGCTTCGAGCAACCCCCACGCGAAGGCTTTCTTCCTGTTACACGGCCTACACGACCACCAGGAGTCGGCCCCCTTAAGATTCCGCTTACGAACCGATCTAATTCGAGTCAACCGGGGAGAACAATGGGGGAAGACATATCACTTGCGACCTGGTCAGCGTCCCGTACAAGAAGAAGGCCGAGTTCGCTGCGTGCGGCAGGATCTCGGCACGCGACGCTTCCCCCACCGTGCTCCGATTGGGTCGCTCGTGTCGCGCGACCTCGCGACACGAGTCCCCCTGGAACTCGTCTTGTGGCGTGGATCCGAGACACAGTGTTAGATGTCGCACCTCCGGGGTCTGCTGCCATCATCTGCCCGCGAGATGACTCCCGTGGAGACGTCCCTGCGCCTCTCCGGTAAGGACTTCTCCCCGGAACGCGGGGCGAGGTGGTTCCCATCCATCGGCGCGTCCTCGTACAGCCGTAGTGCCTCCCTGAGTTTGCACGATGGGTTACGACAGCCTCACAATTTAGGCGTCGCGTCACTCGCCGGGTGGAGTGACTCTGGAGCGGCGGGTACCCTGGCCGCTCCTCGATTCCGAAGATCCGCCGCAAGAAACCGTGTCGGTGGCCCCGTTATGGTCTCGCACCTGTCTCCTGCCAATGCTAGCATCTAGGACGCTGAGGGAACCCTGTTAGCTTGAGTGGAAAAGAGGTGTTAGTGACGCGTTAGACTCCCGATGGTGCACGCTGAAGGCCTCTCGTGCCCCGGGAAGGGTTCGGCTTTGGCACTTGTGCCACGTCACAACGTATAAAAATCAAGAGGGTAATTATTTAGATTAGGGGAGCCTACTCCGATTTCAATGACTTTGAAATATGTTGTTATCAAGGTCGTCATTCTGAACGACTTTTCCCTATACATATACCAGGGGATCTGATACATATACCATTGGGATATCTCTTTTAGTTTTCGAGATATTCGCAAAGAAAGTTTTCAATATTAAAAAGACTGGACGGAATAGGTCTGTGTTAGGTTCCCCTGGTATATGTATAGGGAGAAGTTGTTTAGAATGATGGCCTTGACAGCATATTCCAAGGTTATGGAAATCAGAGGTGGCTGCCCTAATCTAAATATTAACATTAAACGAATAAAAATATTTGTATCTTGTACTCTTCTAAAAATTCCAAATCATGAGGACTGAAATATGGTATTTTAAGTGTGACAAATTTTATAGAGTGATTACTTAACCCTTAATAATTCTACAACACTATCGTAATAAAAATTCCATCTTGTGATGCATGGTGTGCACGGGGCTCAACCAACAAATTTTTTGTATTCCTCGCTAGCTTTGTTTGATGAGCGATTAGTTTTATTCTAAAAATTAGAGCATTTGATCATAGCGGGAATATGATATTTCGCATAATTTGCATTAATATTCACAAATTTATTGACATCTGAAGTGCAAATGAGACTAAGTGTGTGGGAGCAGCATCGGTAGCGTTTAGATAGCGTATAATAATCCTCGACAGGTAGAGCTTCATTTTCATTGGAATTAAGAATTTGATAAATATTGTGAAATTCAACTTTCACTTCTCCATTATTAAAATGTTCAAGATCTTCATGTTCATCATATGTTACAATACTCGTGTAAGTGAACTCTTTAAAAGCTTTCAGGAAATTACTGCTATTGTCCGTAATTGTGCAGGTTATTTTATTTATGTTTAAACCGTACATTTCATGGGATGCATTTAATTTCTGTACAATTTCAATATACTTATGACTGCCTTCAAATCGGCAACATACAAGAGCTCTACTTTCTCGGCTGAAATTACATGGATTAATCCAATGAATGGTTATACCAAGAAAACTACGTCTAAACGTTGACCAGATATCTGTAGTTGTACATACATAATCGATGTTTGATACTTCTGTTTTAATGCTTGCAAATAAATTTTCAAAATTTGTCGTGATACGTTTACATAATGTTTTTCGGCTTGGACAATGCACCGGTAATTTCAATTTACTTAATTCTGCAACTACTTTAATAAATCCTGGTTCTTCTACTGTTTTTAACGGTTTGTTGGTTCCCATAATAAAATCTGTTATTAAACTATTAAACTATTTGCATATTCTTGAGGCGAGTAATTTCGCGGCTACCTTATTTGCTGATATTACTTTGTTTAAAAAGCGGTGATATTTCGAGCTTCTGTCTCATCCGCGAAAACTGTTGCCTGTTAGCATACGTGACCGACCGAAGGTCGCCTTCGGTAGAAGATTTAGTTGCTCCAACAGGCACGGTACATTCGAATTATGACTTGTTTTTCAGCTAATACAGTTGACGTTCGAACAGGTGAGCGATTGCGTTCAGCTGTTCGAATTTCAGTCCCGATGTCGAGTGGGGATATCGAAGCTTGAAAGAGAGAGAGAGTGAAATCCGAACATTAGAAACAGACAATGATAAGCGAGCGCTACGTAGCAGATTTTCGGATGCTCTGTGCTTTTCGTGGAGCGTCTTGTGCTCGTCAGTCAAAGTCAGTCTTGCACCGATCGCTCGATAGGTCGCAAGGTTTCAGCAACTATAGAAGAGTGAACCGAGTTTAAGAAATTTCGGCACCAGATTCTTGAACTTGCGACGCCTTCTGATCTGTGTCTGTTCCCTGCAACTCGTAAAATTGCTCGAATCGATTATCACGTGGGATGGGTGCGATACGTGCGATAAAGCATTGAATGTCCAGTGATGCATTATTGCAGGCGATTGACTGTACTGTTGGAATCGGTGGTTACACTGATTCCATGAGTTTGCTATTCGTCAGAAGAGCAACCATAGCAACCGTAGCAGCCCACGTGTGACGAATAGATGCACACGTTGTGGTGAACGGTGAGTGGTAGACCGATGGTCATTATCAGTCACCAAACCTAGCAGCAGCTAGTTACAGTGTGTCTTAAACTCGCGAATCGCTGCGGGAAGCCGAGATTCGTACGAGGCAAGCCTTCTTGGAAGGTAGGTTAAACAGAAAAAAGGAGGATCCCTCCCCTCTGTATGCTACCGACTGACGAGTTCTTCAGTGTGAAGAATCGTCGATAATACAGTCCACTGCACTACCTTAGCGTTACGGCAAGGTACTGCTCTCCCCTCCATATAGACTCGTCGACGAGACGTGGAGTCGGGAATTCACAGTTCAGCTCGATATATTCGAAAGCTAACTGTTTCGGCTTTGCCGATCCCTCCTTGTTCCAGACGACAGCGTCGCTGACCGCAGGACCCCGGATGTTACCCACGGGAGGATCAGGAGCGGCCACAATCCAGTTCCGGACTGCCCCCGCTTCTCCCTTCTTGGGCTGATTTTTTAAATAAAATGCCTGTACTTTTAAGGGCAGACGAAAATAAAATTGACGGAGTACACATTCTTTAACACACCCGATCTCTACAACCTATTCCGGAACCCGTTCGATCCCTGTATTCAGCGATTCTAACGTACTTGAACATTTATGTCTCTTTGAAATGAATAATAGGAAGTTAGAAGTACTACGGAAACTTCCTTTAATTTGTTTCTGGCATGTGGTCATATTTTCATATCATATTTTCAGCATCAATATCAACTGTGTCTGGTTCACTCATTTTAACACAAATTATACAAGCTCACTTCAAAAAACTGTTGTGAATGTTTATCATACTAAGCTTGCAAGTAGACTATGTTCTGTCAGGAGTCAGGAGTTCCGGTATCTATAGTCGAAATTTGTACGCCCACGGAGCAAAAAACATAGACGTTTCTATTGGATAGCTTCGGTCCGCCGCCGACATTCTTTTCTGCGTCAAGGCGATCAACGAAACATGAAAACAAATGCATTCACACGACGGCTGCAGTATCGTCGAATAAAATTATGAAAAAATAAATAAAAAAAAATAAAATAAATTATGAATAGATAATAATAATAGGAAAGTATTTCAACACTAATAACATGAAAATAGTCGTTTCATAATTTCAATAAAAAATCGACATTTCCGACAATTTCAAAATCAGTGCTTCAATAAAAAAATCAGATTATACATATGTAAATAACTAAAACATTTTTGATTTTTTCCATGTAAAAGGTGGAAATGGAGTACAGTAAATTATTTGATTTAAGTATGCCTCATATTACAAAAATAATAAATGTTTGAAAATAGATTATGAGTGTCAAAGCAGAAGCGGAGAATTATTTCATTTTCTTCTTCTATTATAATTTTGTTCTACTCTACATTCTATTTCATACTTTTTCAATTCTGTCTGTGAATTTACTAATAATACGTTATAAACATTATGTATTTATCAGTAGAATTTTTCTTCGCGTTACAAATTTACAAGTAAGGTACTGTACCGGACCGCATCACCGTAGGGTTACAATGCCTGGCATTCCCACTACGGCATGGTACGACAGAATTTCGAATGGAGAGGTTATACTCTCAGACGCCATTTCTTAGGATTCTTATAGTATACTTTCACTTGTTATGACCGATTTATTAAACGTTGAACAAAGACAAGAGTGATTCGACGGAACTCTAATTTTCATAGGTCATACCCGCGCTTAGTTATAAACGGTCGTCTTAACTCTTTCCCGAACCGGTAAGATCAGCGAACAGTGGCTGCACCCATTCTATCCACTGGAACCTTTCCCAGTTGCTTGCCTTTCCTAGGGACCCTTGCCATCGAGTAGCTGGTTGCTGAGACGCGTTTGTTGGCACCATTTGCTCCTAACCGAGCATAAACGCGCCTCAGGAGAAGACCCTGAATGTCCTCCCAAGATATGAACTCTTGCCATCGAGCGATTACACTGAGTCGTGTTACTTGGCACAAGGTTGCTCTGATCGGAGCATTAACACGACTCTGCTATGTTCAACCACTGTCCACGCCCGAAAACCGTCAAGAAGACACGAGCCCCGTTTCCCGACCGTTCCGTCAGTCACCTGTGCCTCTCTCAAAGTAAAGAGCCCCTATTCTGACCCCGCGGTGCGCTTTATTCTACTTCCCCTACCCCGGGTCAGACTTCAGTAATACTATACAATTATAGGGCTGAACATAACGCAACCATTGGCACAACGCAACGCAGTGTTAATAATAACGACAACAATGATTACATATATATCGGAACAATCGCAGAACTTAACACAAAATATAAACTAATCATAACGGTACAGCTAACTAACAAACGAAACTTCTAATAATCATACAAAATAAAACCAGTCCTTAGACCTCTGTGTCGTCAACAGGTACATATTTGTCTACATTTCTATGTTTCAGAAAATAAATTATTTTATAATTAATAGTTTATTTTTACAATATGTTTATATATCGTAAGCAACGTTTATGTTAGAAACTTCCGAACTTTTCAATGGTTCTGGGGTAAGTGCCGTGGGGTTCATCACAGTCCTCTTACCAAAAGGCAAAAACCTTCCTCACTCCGTGACCAGATCCTTCGGAACAATGTCCTTAATGTTTAGCAACACGGCGTCGGGCCGCTTGACATCTCTAAAGTCTTTTCAAATGTAACGACCCACGGTCTTCCCTCTCACTCCATCTATTACCCTCTCACTCTACCTATTGCTTTCTCTCTCTATCTATCACCATCTCTCTTTATATTTGTATCTTTGTTAGTATCGCTTAGAATAAGAGATCTAACGGAGGTCCGGATAAGGTGAGAGTGAGGGTATATGAAAGAAATGGATACACAATTTTAATATTTTGTCGGCTCTTAAAAGGGCTTTTGAGCGACTTTTATTAAATCTTTGTGTTTGTGTTGGGGCTGGGGGCTCCTTGCTCCTTTTTGGATCTGCGGGCCCTTGGTGGTGACGCCGGCCTGCCTCCTTCAGCGACATTGGCGTCTGAAAAAAGAAACGCGGCGGAACCGAAGCGGTAAGCGAGAGTGTAAATCAAGCTGTACCGAAGATTCCCGACTCCAGGCTTCGCTCACTAGCCTATGTGGAGGGGATAGCAATACCTTGCCTGTAACACGAAGGTAATGCAGTGGACTGTATTATCGACTCTTCTTCTGGTGCGAAGAAGAAGTCGATGAGCGAGTGGCTTGAGAGGAGGGGGGGCCTCTTCTTTTCGCCTTGCACCTTATAGAAAGGCTCCTTTCGTACGAATCCCGATAACTTGGGGATTCGCGAGCGGAGGGACACGCTATAACTAGCGATTGCTAGTCCTGGAGGCTGACGACGGCCAGAGGCTCCGCGACTCCGTTCACCTCACCGTGTGCTTCTATTCGTCACACGGGGGTTGCTTCTAAACGGGGTGGCAGAGCGCGAGTAACGCAGAGGTGATAGGCACGTACGTTATCTCTCTCCGTTGTAACCCGTCTCTCAGGGATCCACCAGGCAGTGGCCTTTGGTGCTCCTAGACGAAGACGAAACTCAGAGAATCAGGGCAGGCCCCGATTCCAAGAGCGCAAAACTCGCTAAGTTGTCCCCTTGGACGAACTAGGTGCTCTGTCGTACGTATTATACGTATGAATCGAGCAGAGCAGATTCCTAGTTGTAGGTGACAACGTTTCAGCTGTGAAAGCTAGTGAGAGTTCAAGTGTCTGGCAACCAAACTACTTGAAATCTTAAGACTGGCTAGGCTGAGAAACGCTTGACGAACGGTCGCACTGACTGTTGCAAGCTTGGTTGTCGTAAGACGACTGGGGCGAGAGTCGCGTGTTTCTCCGCAAAGCGGAGAACGTGCTAAATTTTACCACTACGCGGCGCTCACTAATTATCTTTTGTTTCGTACTAATGTGTTACGATTGACTCTCTCTCTCCTTCAGGCTTCGATGTCCCCACTCGACATCGCGCCTGGAGTTCAAAACGTTGCTCGACAATGCTCACCTTGTTTTGAACTTCAATGTACACGATAAAAACGAGTCATACGACAATAGATCGTGTTTTTCTGCCAGGACAACGGAATATTCAACAGAAGGCGACCTTTGGTCGGTCACGTATACTAACAGATCACGAATCTCGCGAACGAGCCACGTGCTCGTTATATAACCGCTTTTTAAACAATCTTTCTAATACTTTATTACTATATTACTGCATATTATATTATCCTAACACCAACTAATATTTTTGTACCTTATTTTTATACCATATATTATAAGTTTCAATTATATATTAACATAAAAATAGCGTATATCGTCCGATTTCATTCACGATTAGAATAAGACCGCCATTAGAAAGTAAAACATTACGCAGGCGCTAACTCCGACTAGCGGGTATATAAGGAGCTACGAAAGCAGCAGGAGACACACTTCTCTCTGGCATCGGGTTCCGGACAGACGAAGATCTTGAAGGCAGCTGATATACTCGTTCAGTGAGATCGAGACCGCTCCTCTAGAGGTAGCGACCGTTTTCCAGCGATCAAGAGTATTTGATGCTCCTTTACAGGTTCAGTCTGAAGTAACCTTATGACAGATACACTACGACGATTCCTGTGAAGTGTAGCGGCACTCTACCGGCGAAATATTGTTACTAGAGATAGGTATAGCATAAGTCAGTAGGTTTACATTCTAGATTAAGTTTTAGAGTTTAAGGTTTAAGACACAGAGCATATATATTGTAGTTGGACAAAGAAATATATTGAGAGAACACGTGGCTACGAGTACGACGCAAAAAGTTAATATATACCTTTACATTTTATCCGCTACAGAAGAGCAGTGCGGGCAACATCTTGGAGGAAGCTGATATACTAATAGATCGAGACCGCTCCTTTAGGGGTAGCGACCGTTCTAACAAATGGTAGTTGATGCTTCTTTAATATAGAGTTCGTACTCGCCAGAAGCAGATGAATCGCCTGCCAACAAACGCTAGAAGCCATTCCTAGTCGGGCACATTTCTAAGACCGCTCCTGAAGAGTCTTTTCTCGAAGGTAGCGACTGATGTAGGAAAAACAACGAAGGGCTTACGGATGCTTAGGCAATTAAGGCAAAGATTATATGTTTCATGAAACCTTGAGACCGCTCTGAGGTTATAGCCACCTATAGCTTTGGCAGCGATCAGGGCGTGCGAGACAAGATCTATTGCAGACACACACACACACACACACACACACACACAATACACTTCACTTTGTACAGAGGATCCTCTACTGCGAATAGTATAAATAGTTACATAACCTAACTCTCGTTCAACGACACATATATGTCGTATTTGCATAACTCTTGCGTTATCGAGATAATTAATAGATAATTATAATCACGTTCAATATAACCTCACAAATAGATGATCACATATAATATAATATCATCTTATGATTTTATTTAACCAGATTAGAATAGTTATCATTGTTGTATTAACGTTAGATTAGAATAAGTATTACTGAATAAATTATTGTTAAGAAAGATATAAGCCTTGGATTTTAACTCCTTAACCGCACGCCACATGGACCCCCACCTTTCCGTCCATTGGAAAGCCGCTCTTCCATGGACAACGTAGCATAGGTTTAGGGACGTTACACAAACATAAACAATCAATTCCTCGACACTCAACAGCCAAGAGTCCCAACGTGGTCATCAGCCATCGAGTGCCAGTACGACCGATTAATCTTACACAGCCCTGTTTATGGCCTCTAATAGCCTAAGTCCCAGTTATAAAATCCTTTACTGCGGGACGGCCCAAAGCCGTCTATCCCTGATATTGATAGAAGAAATATACTGATGCTAGCATTTAAGATTATATAAAAAAGTACAATACATTTTTAGAAGTTGATAGTGACATTTATTTGTAATAAACAATGTTAATGGTTTACTTACTGCCGAAGTTATCGTTACATTTTTTCATTTTCTATTCTACAGGGATTCATTTTTATCATTAATTAATTTTTATTTAAGTATTATTTATTCTTAGTAAAAAATGTCTATAATTACGATTTTTATTCCAGTAAGTAAAAACCGTTACATTGTTGTGACACCAAATGGTCCAACCGTATTACATCATAGAAATACGTTTAAAGTAATAGGATAGACTGATTGATTATTTACTTACAGGATTCAAAGATAACTATGTACGTTCAAGCAGCAAAAAATATCCTGCCTTCTAACACAGATGTACTCTGGGGGAAGTGACTAAATCCTGTATATGTTTGTTTTACGCTACAGTCAATTCACTCGATGCTGATAATGTGTCGATGCATATGTGTCTTGAAGTAGGAAACAGGAAACAGAAAATATAACATAGAAAATAACTTCAGTACTTGTGAAAATAACTCATATGTGAAATATTTCATTTTCAATATGCTTTAGAAGAAATACTAAATACTATTTCAAAATAGTATTTTGATTGGTTTCAACTAAAGCATGCGTTTGAAATACTATTTCACTGGTGTACTACTTTCAAATTAAATATTTTATTTCCAATGTTCTTTACTAATTGATGAAATAGAAATATTTCCTGTGTCTATTTTAAATACCTATTTTCCCCAGCTCTGGTAATTATATTATCGTCCTTGTCTATATTGAATTTTTTGTCGCCAAGCATTACTTCATGACGTTGAAAATGTACTCCATGTATACAGGGTGTTCAAAAAAAACCATTCAATATTTATATGGTATATAGGATACATTGTACTGAGTAAAAAAGCTTTAGTAAACATAGGTCGAAAGGTCAACCGTTTCTGAGATATAAATATTTTTGTTTGTTATTATCATAATTGACTTACTACTGAATTTTCGACTACCTTCCATTTCTACGCACGCTTGGCATCTTCGTTTTACAGAGTCGCGAACTCTCTCGAAAATTCCACATTTCTGTCGAATTGTTTGACAAGCATGGTGGATTCGGTTACATAATTTTTCTAAATCATTTATCGGCGAGGAATACACTAGACTTTTTAAATATCCCCATAAAAAGAAGTCCAAAGGGTTTAAATCTGGGGATTGAGGAGGCCATGCAACTGGTCCACCACGTCCAATCCACGTTTGACCGAACACCATATTTAAGTGGTCTCTCACATTACGCACAAAATGAGGTGGTGCCCCATCATGCATGTACCACATCGATAATCTTTCTGCCAAAGGCATATCATCCAAGTACTGAGGTAATTCAGAACGCGGTTTGTAAACACTAAAGTAAACATCACATGCGATAGAAGCAAGTAAATCAATCATGATACTGGCAAACAAAAATGTTTATATCTCATAAACGGTTGAGCTTTCGACCTATGTTTACTAAAGCTTTTTTACTCAGTACAGTGTATCCTATATACCATATAAATATTGAATGGTTTTTTTTAACACCCTGTATAATCTATGCTTGTATCTTTATCACTACGTAAGGGTGTACCTATGTATTTGATTCCTTATGGATCAAAATAACTATGAAGTGCTTCTTAACCTTCGGATGTCTGCAATTGCTGTCTAATGGATGTTGCAATCGACTCGTTAGTAGTTTCAAAAACTTCATCATCGATAGTCGGCAATTGTACTATCGGATCTATCGTCGTAGAAGAAATCGATAATTTGCAAAGTATTCGCTTATCATATCTTATTTCTCACATGCTACATCATCAAAAATGAAAATTGAATTTACAAGCGATTCGTTTGATGGTATAACATCGCAATTATTTGAAAATTTAAAATAACCCATTTCATCTATCGGAGTCAATAAATTCTCCAAATGCTGGTATTTCGGCTGCTGGAAGGACTTCGAATACACATATATATTCTCAAATCGTATACCGTGAGGGCTTTCTAATAAACTTATTAACACGTTAGTCTTTCCACAATTGGATGGACCATAAATGATTCCGCGTATGATGTTTGGTAACATATTGCTATAGGAACATAGCGCGTACACCGAGAGGCTGTAACGCTTGCGCGGACGTGTCGTCACTTGTTGCCGACACGCTGCCGGATTGTGACAAGCGATTAGGGATCAGCAAATTTAGGGTAAGCTGTACAGATTATATTGGTCTTAATTATCGGGCACGAAGTGCCGTTAGTGTTAGGTGCGATTCGGATTTCCTCCAGGGTGGTCTTCAGTGTCATTGTGCCGTATAATCGATTGTTCTCGCGTAATTCCTGTGGCATTAGACCATTACAGCATGCCATCGGAAGATTCGTGCGCGACTATTCGGCAATGTTACAGGTGGTCGGTAATGGAATCGTACAGGCACGCGTCCGCGATGTAATAATTGATGTTTTCTCGCAAAGATGCTCCTGGAAGAACCCAGATCACGCCCGACATTCTGTGAACGAAAAATCAAGATCAAAATAATCCGTGTAACTCAGCCTAATTATCGCTGTTCAGCGTACTTGTTACGCAGCTTCTCTCCGGTGCGATCCTTCTTCCGTCGGCATCGTGGAGACTTCTGTCGCTTGGGCTACAACCACCGAGCTCTCCTCCGTTTTCGTCTGCTCGTGAGCTTTCTTGGAAGAACAGTACGTCGGGACCATTCCTTGATTATTTTCGGCAGATTTTCCTTTGGCCTTTCTGGCCCTCCGCAAAAGCAACAAGCCTTTTACACCGAGGGTGGAGGGTTTTTGTTCCTTCTGGTGCTGGTACGTCGCCTGGATCCGAAAACTACGCGGCCGGGGGAAAGGGACGATCGCGAGATTCCCAGGTTCTTCATACGGCCCTCAAACATCGTGCGCGCTTGGCATGGAGGTACCTGATATTAGTGGCAAAATCTGGTTTACGATATTTTTCGTAGGAGGCGTCTCTCGGCACTTTTGCGAGGAAGCCATAGGATCCTTCTTACCCACAAAATTCACTGAACTTGGAACGGCGCTATACGCAACGTTACAACATTCATTAAAATTGTCTGTTTTAATGTTGAACATACGATGATTCAAGTACAAAATGTAGTCAGACCAAGTGTTACTGGCCTATCAGAAATTGCAATACAATATTTGTGATATAAATACTTGTAATATAGTTATTGTATTATTCCAATAAAATAACGCAAAGATTTGATATATTTCGTAACACATTAAGTAATTAATATGCTCGCTTTGTTTCAGAATAGCTATTTAGGAAATTGGTGCCATAAACCTGAACCTTCAATTACGCCATGTCAAAAGCAGTGGCTTGGCAGAGGTCCCATGCAAAGTGTTACTAGTCAGAAACACGACTACACCTGGAAGTGCGTAAAACCACCAGAACCTATCAAGGCACAGCAGAACCTATATTGTCCTCCTGCACGACTATCAGGTAACAGCATATACACAAAATTGAGCAAACACGCAAAAATGTAGATGTTTATCTTTTGATATAAACAATGTTATTGTCTGATTTTCGAAAGAAAAACTACTCTGTTGACAAGCGTTGCAAATTTGCGATTCAGCATAGGAGGAGAAGGAGGAGAAAGTCAGAATACGGACGTGATGAAATACTTCGCAAACTGTAGCTTTTTAGGCGAAGTTCTAGAAAAACTATCTCCTCACCATTTCGAGAATTTTTAAATATGTTGTGGAAATTAACATTCTGAACAACTTTTTCTTATTGAAACAACCAGCGACGACTTCGACGCTATAAACTTCTAAAAATTAATCGTATCTCTTCAATAATAATAATATCTTTAGTAGTGTTAAGAATAAAATAAATAATTTGTATAGTTGGCAGTAATACTAACCTAAATCGTATCCTAAATACTAAACCTCAATTCCCTAATTCAAACAATGCTCGCGCGAGGCACTACACGCATGGGCATAAGCAGCAGGACTCTTCCATTCACACATGCATATAACATCCAGACCTCATCCAAACAGCATCCTATAACGTGCTTCTTCGTATGCGCTGACGACAGAATGACGACACAACAGACCTATCAGACGACGAGTTTTTCCATACGCATGCGCCAGACATTAGAACCTGTTAGCAGTGAGTATCCTGTGACGATTCCTGATCACGAATGCGCGTCACAACGCTTCTCCTCCAATGAGGGGAATCACTGAGTCCAAAGGAAGGAGACAGTCTCCGCTCAGAGGTAGAGTTGAAGATCCTCACGTTAAATCAGAATACGACAAGTCCCACTAATCGTAACCAAACCGAGCGAGCATTAATCAGCTCCTGGGTTCCTCCACATCGAGGTTGCTTTAGCGAGCTCCTTGATTAACGACTGAGGTAACTTTAATCAGCTCCTCAGCCTATTCTCTATCTGTATCAACCCTCTCCCTGCCATCTGCGTAAATCAAAATTCATAAGTGACATCAAAACAAAAAGTATTCTGTCGATAAGTAAACTTTGATGGTTATGAACTTAATTTAGTGAAGTAACTATTAGACCATTGTTCTCACTCTGTTGATTAAAACCACTGAATTATTTATAAGATTAGAACTAGCTGCGTTCAGCATAACTTTAGATATTAATTTTATAGCTTTCAATACCAATAAATTTTGAGATATATCAATACAGGGTATCATAAAGTAATGGAAAAAGCCGAAACAGGCAAGTTTATTATGAAGAAATAAATAGAAAAGTCCTTTACCGTTTTTTATCCGAGGCTCCCTTTCCAAGGTATACAGTAATGTTGCGGACGAGAGCCGTTTCGTCTACACGGACGAGAGCTGTGGTTTATCCCCACTATCTCGTTTGATACGTGTCGCCGAGAAACCAATTCTTGGAACCATTGCGTTCGAGCTCGACGCCCGAGAACAAGGACTGTAAGAAATTTTCAAAATTGCCGCCTAAACGACCTGAGTGGCACTCCCCGGAAGCAACCACCGAGGCGGAAATGCACCCCGCGAGGGCAAGCGGCAACCCAGGGGGAAAACCCAGGGAAAAACCCAGGGAGACAACGCACCTCGGCAACGTAGCTGAAACTGCGTGCGGAAAGGGACCCCACGCGTAGGGCCCTTCCCTAGCAACCCTAGCAACATCGGTAGAATTCTTGCGCCTAATTTGACGAATTCATTGTCAACTTGTAATCATTGTAATAAGCACTCAAGAGTTAGAACATAATTTCAATAAATTTCTAACATATCAGAAGTGGGATATAGCCACGTGCTGTGCCGCGTTCGCGGATTTCGTGTGGAACGGCCGACAAAATATTCCGCTCACGGTGACGCGATAGAGACGCCATTTCGCTGTGAGCTGCGTATATAGTGTATATAGTGGAAGAGACAGTGACTCTATTGTGCATATTGTGTATATAATAGTGTATAAGTAGTGATAATAAGTGACAAGATGGGTCGTAACTCTCGTCGTGATAACGAAACGACGAAAAAGCGACACGACGGCTCTTCGGATACAACCGAAGAGGGTGTGCGGGAGCAGAACGCTCGTTTAGAACGCTTAGAGCGATTAATAGAGGCCTCGCTAAGCCGTACAGCGCGTTCGTGGTCGCGTTCACGTACGCGTTCACGTACGCGTTCTCCTTCGCCCTCGCGTCGACGCTCGCGTGCGCGTTCTCCTACGCGTCCGCATCGGCGTCCACGCTCCCGTTCTCCGCCGCGCGTACGCTCACGTTCGCGGTCAGATTCGCGTGCTCGCACACCACCCACGGCGTCCAACCCCATCATGCAGCGGTTGGACCGATTGGAACAATTGGTGGAGAAGTTGGGCAGACAACGGTCGCAATCGTCTTCGCGAGTACCCTGTCGCGCTCGACCGGGGGATGAACTCTTGATACCGGTTTATGACCCGGAAGTGGAGGACCCAACCATTGAACGTTGGGTCAAACAAGTGGACGCTCTGGCCGAAAAATTCGGGTGGAGCGATGACGCCGTGATGCGGCTGATTACGACGCGGCTAAAAGGACATGCTAGGAGGTGGTTCGACGCACGCCTGGATGTGACCACAGCCTGGCGGGACATTCGGGTTTTGCTGAAGAAGCAATTTCGGAACGTAATGTCTTTTAGCCAACGTTTGGAGGACGTTACGGTGTACAGGGCGAAACCGGGGCAGCGGCTCGGGGATTATTGTTTCCAGAAGCTCGAGAAGCTGCGGAAACTCGAGTTGGTGATCCCGGATGAGCACCTAATTGATGCCGTGATCGGTGGCATACCGGATGCTGCCATAGCCCGTTCGATACGGTCAGCCAAAGTCACCGACGTGGACGAACTATATTCCCTAATGCGGAATCTTGGAGAAATGCCGAAGAAACCAGGAGCGCCAACAGCGGGACCATCGCGGCCATGGCTACCACCGTCATCAACGTTGCACAGTGGAAAGAGGGGAAAGGAGCAAAAGCAAACCCCACGGATGGACCATTCGCCGATAAAATGTTTCTCGTGCGGAGCAACGGGCCATTACGCAAGGAATTGCAAAGAGGTAAATAATATTCAGTCTTTGAAACGCACCTCTCATTTGTATGAACTAAGAATTCGCATAAATGGCCGAAGAGTCAACAGCAGTTTAATAGACACCGGTAGTGCGTGTACAGTAATGCACTCATCGTTGGCAAAAAGTATGAGACTTAATACGAGATCCACGAATCAAATCTCACTTCGCGGGTTTGCGGGACAAACCATCGCGGTGAATGAAATGGCTCGTATAACTATCGGAATCCAAAGTGTTTCCGCAGAAGTAGAGTCGTATATCGTTCCAGATCAATATACGACCTATCGAGTAATCGTCGGACGAGATTTTCTACTTCAAGAAAAGGTTGTAATGATTAAACGCGGGAACAGTTTAATATTTAAAGAAATTCCGGAAGTCGGACACACGCAAACCAGATCCGTAAAGGATATAAACATTTGTGATTTCGATGCGTCTACCGAACTGAAATTTAGTGACAACATAGACGAAAGGACACGTGAAGCGTGCATCGCTCTAATTAATGAGTTCCGCGATTGTGTGTCTTCATCAATGCGCGACTTAGGAAAAACGAGGACGACATGCATTGAAATCGAGTGTTTAACGGATACACCAGTTGTATATCATCCGTATCGCTTGGCGGAAGCAGAGAGAAGAATCGTACGCGAAATGATAAACGAATTACTCGAAAACGGTATTATTCGCGAATCGAATTCACCATACGCGAGTCCGATTACGCTGGTCCGTAAGAAGACGGGAGATTACCGGATGTGCGTCGACTACCGCAAACTAAACGCGATCACGAAAAAGAGGAACTACCCACTTCCACGAATCGACGATCAAATCGACGGACTTGGAGGGAATAAATATTTCACAGGATTGGATCTGGCGTCCGGATACTACCAAGTCCCCGTTTCAGAGGAATCGATTCCGAAAACTGCGTTCGTTACACCAGATGGCCATTACGAGTTCCAGCGCATGCCATTCGGATTAACGAATGCGCCGGCCGTATTTCAACAATTAATTGACAAGGTTCTGGGATCCCTCAAAAACACCGTCGCGTTTCCGTATCTGGACGACATAATCATTCCATCAAGAACGACGGAAGAGGGCTTGAAGAGGCTGCGGCAGGTCCTGGAAGCACTCCGAGCACACGGACTTACGCTTAAGTTATCGAAGTGCTCCTTCTTTGAAACATCGATTGATTATCTCGGACGGGAGATAAGCGAGGAAGGGGTTAAACCGAGCAAAAGGAAAATCGAAGCCGTACTACAGATGGAGGCGCCTACGACGGTCAAACAAGTGCGACAATTTCTCGGACTCACTGGTTATTTCTGAAAGTTCGTAAAAAATTACGCAACTATAGCGGAACCAATTACGCGCTTAACGCGAAAAGACGTTGCTTGGCAATGGACAGAAGAGCAAGAACGTTCTTTCCGCACGTTAAAAAAAGAAATAACTTCGCGACCGGTGCTAACGATATTTAATCCGGCAAGACCAACAGAACTGCATACAGACGCGAGTTCTCGGGGAGTGGGCGCCATACTATTGCAACGACAGGAAGACGGCAACATAGGCGTCGTCGCGTATTTTAGTAAGCAAACAACAGCGGACCAACGCTGTTATCATTCCTATGAGTTGGAAACAATGGCGGTAATATTGGCATTACGTCATTTTCGCGTATATTTATTAGGACTACAATTTACCGTGATCACAGATTGCAATGCACTTAGGACGACTTTTTCGAAAAAGGATCTCTTGCCTCGAATCGGACGTTGGTGGTTAGAGGTGCGGGAGTTCACATTCAATATCGAATACCGACCAGGTACTCGAATGGCTCACGTGGACGCACTGAGTCGTAACCCACTGGTGACCCTGGAGGTCACACATATCGACATCACGGAGGACGAGTGGATAGTGGCAGCTCAGTTGCAGGACAACCAGTTAGCACGTATTCGAACGATACTCCAAAACAACGAGAAGACAGCGGAAACGAAACACTACTTCAGTGAGTACCTCCTGAAGTCCAATAAACTCTATCGTCGACTACCGGGAAGGAAGGATGCGTGGGCAGTACCCAAGAACGCTCGATTACAGATCTGTAAGTTGTGCCACGACGATGCTGGACATCCAAGTGTCGAGCGGACCCTGGAGCGGATACAACGAAACTATTGGTTCGCCGGTATGCGCAGGTTCGTTACCAAATACGTGAGCGCGTGTCTCAATTGCGCTTACTATAAGAGGAAGACGACGAAAAAGCAATGTAAGCTGAATCCAATCGAGAAGATACAAACACCCTTCCATACACTACACATCGACCACGTAGGCCCATTCGAATGTAGTAGAAAAAATAATAAATGCCTGTCCGTAGTGGTCGACGCGTTCACTAAGTTCGTAGTAATTGAACCCGTCAAGAGTCAGAAGACGAAATACGCGGTCAGGACACTGCTTAATCTGATGTATCTGTTCGGAACACCAACGCGCATCATCAGCGACCGCGGCACGTGTTTCACATCCTGCAGCTTCAGAACGTTTTGCAACACGTACGGGATAAGGCACGTGTTGAACGCCGTCGCCACTCCAAGGGCGAATGGACAGTGCGAAAGGTACAATAGGACTATCGTGGATGCCGTTGCAACCACTGCGACAGGAAAAGACCCTCGCGACTGGGACGCGGAGGTGAAGAAAATACAAAGCGCGCTAAACACGGCCCATAACAAAACCATAAAGACCACACCAATGAAGGCGTTGATCGGATGCGAACCACCAAGCATCGCTGAAGGCAGAATTCTGAATGCTATACGGCGAAAAATTGATCGTCTGGACTTAGCGGAACTACGAGAGCGGATTTACCAACACATCACGGACGATCAACGGAAGCAGCGGTCGTACTATGACAAGGCACGACAAGATGCAAGGAAATACGTCGTTGGAGAACTAGTTATGGTGCAGGTCACCAGCGAACCAGCCACCGGGAGTAGCCGCAAACTGTTCCCGAAGTACAAAGAACCTTTCCGCATACGGGTTGTCATTCCAAATGACCGGTACGAGGTGGAGGATCTTCGCAGTGGGGGCCGAAGAACGAAAATAGTAGTGGCAGCGGATAAGATCAAGCCTTGGATTTCCATCCAAGGAGGCGACGATGACGGGAGATGAGCGTTGACACGTTATAGGGAACTGGCAGGCCCAGTGGCCGGAGGTACCAATGATTATTGTTGATATTTATTTATATGTATTATTTATGTTTGCGCAGAAACAGAATCGCTGAGGGATAGTCTGGGACTACCCCTAACGAGGCGATCGGAAGCTGCGGCGAGCGATACCATACGTCAAGGACTAGGCGACGAGGTACCTGGGGTACCTCACCGCAGTGAACGACGTACGGGAGAGCGACAACGGGCAGCGCGCCGTGGTACCATGCCGCAGCAGGAGAGGAACGCAGCGATCATGAATGAGTTGGCCGAGGATGGGCACTGGGTGCCCTAGGTCGTGGACCGAGGGTGGACACTGGGTGTCCCAGGTCAAGTTGATTCCGATGTGATACTGGGTATCGCAGAATCAGCGAACAACGATTGACCGAAACAAGCACTGGGTGTTGTGTTGAGGCAGTCGAAGGTTATTTTGAATGACGCTGGGCGTCAGGTCAAAATAGCCGAATACAGGGTGCATTGTCTTCAGCGAGCATTGGTTTGCTCAATCTTCAAGTCATCGTTGGACTTCATCACTGCAGCGAGCGTTGTAGCGCTCGCCTCATCAGGGCAACGATGGACTTCATCACTACAATGAGCGTTGTAGCGCTCACCTCATCAGGACTACGGTGGATTTCATCATTGCAGCGAGCGTTGTAGCGCTCAGCTCATCAGGGCGACGATGGACGTCGCAATGCAGAATGTGCCCTCTTCGAGAGAGCGTCTGAGGACAGACGTATCGTCAGGATGGCCGAATGTAAGAAATTTTCAAAATTGCCGCCTAAACGACCTGAGTGGCACTCTCCGGAAGCAACCACCGAGGCGGAAATGCACCCCGCGAGGGCAAGCGGCAACCCCGGGGGAAAACCCAGGGAAAAACCCAGGGAGACAACGCACCTCGGCAACGTAGCCGAAACTGCGTGCGGAAAGGGACCCCACGCGTAGGGCCCTTCCTTCTGGCTCGAGCATCGCTACTAGCAACATCGGTGGAATTCTTGCGCCTGATTTGACGAATTCATTGTCAACTTATAATCATTGTAATAAGCACTCAAGAGTTAGAACATAATTTCAATAAATTTCTAACAGGACGTCATAAAAAACAACGATAGCATTAGGGATTTAAATAGGAAAAATTGAAGTTTCTTATTCGCAAACGGATTTTCACGCAAGTAACACCAATCGATTGCTTGTGCTCTCCCGATTAAAATGATGTCAAACACGACATGATTCCGATTATTTGTAACAAAGATACATAAAACTTGGTTTGTAGAACGAAAGGTCATGCTCGTAAACAGACCCGGGCGCGACTCTCGTCCGTGAGTGGTAGTCAATTTTAAGCACGACCAGTCCCGAGCGCTGCTCTCGTCCGTGAATGGTAGTCGATTCTAAGGCACGACTAAACCCGAGCGCGACTCTCGTCCGTGAGTGGTAGTCGATTCGACGAGCGCGGCTCTCGTCGTAGGGCTAACTCCCTATTATTCCCTCATATTTTTGTGTTTAATTATTTAATGACTGAAGTTATTAAGAAAAAGAAAGCGTAACACAAAAAGTATATATGTTCCGTTTTAAACGTTTAGAAATTTTTATCTTTTTATTTTCAATATCTTCTTTCCGACATCGATTAAATATAATATACATAAATTCTGTTAGTCAAATCTTCATTTCTATCATTTTTAGCTCGTAAAGAACTGATAGAAAAGTAACTTTGACGATTCTCCGTAACCGTCGCAGGGTTCCAACCTTTATTATTTAAATATCTTTATTATAAATAATAGGAATCATGTCGTATTTGATATCATTTTTATCGGGAGAGCACAAGGAATCGATTGGTGTTACTTGCGTGAAAATCTGTTTGCAAATAAGGAACTTCAATTTTTCCTATTAAATTGTCTTTTCTGACGTCATTGATTTCGGGCATCGAGCTCGAGCATCGACGGTCGAGCGAGACCCTTCTTTTGCTCCTCCGGTCGTGTACCAATTATCTCGGCGACCGAGAGCAAAGGAAGCCGAATCGACTACCGAATCACGGACGAGAGTCGCGACCAGACCCGAGAGCGGCTCTCGTTCGCAACATTACTGTAATTAGTTAAAAATTGGGAAGTCGACTTCTGGGGCGTGCTGTTTGAATCCCAGACGGCTAAGCGCGCGGCCGACTTGTACGCATCGATGCATAAGAACCACACGTAGATACACGTTTACTCACATTGTACTGTCAATTGCACTAGATTGAATGCACTTTCGTGGGGTATAATTTGTCTTTTGTCTTATTAATAACATTTGTTCACAATAAATGTTCAAATACGTCCGCATTGTATTCGATACATTTTCGACATCGTTTTATTAGCGACTGACGAATCGGTTTGCTCATTCCGTCTGTTCTAACCGTATCGAAGGAACTCATTATCTTTTGCCATAGAGCATCTTCACTCTCTACTAACGTCGAATAAACTTTCTGTTTAATAAATTCCTACGGGCAGAAATCAAGTGACGTGAGGTCTGGAGATCGAGGTGGCCAGGAAATTTGACCTGATTTTCGTGGATCCATGTATGTTCATTTCGTCTATTGAAAGCACTGGCTCTTGTAATGGTGCTGTCATTCGTCTACAAAATATGTTTTATAATATCTTCATCTTGAATGAATTTATTTAATAGCCATTGCCAATATCTTAATCTTTGTGGCTTATCCGTTGGCAATAAATACTATACTCGGTGAATACGGTATAGCCGTTGACCACTCTTGTTGCAGTATTCGGTGAGTGGTTGAGTTTGAAATGGTATGTAATTGTTCAATTTGTCTCACACCTATATGTGGATTTTCATCAACATATTGAAGTATGAGGTCTTCATTTCCACTAGAACGCGGAATTTTAGGTTTTCTTGCTGTGGAATAGTCTCACTGGAACGTTCCACTGTCTCGTAAGTTCCTTATAATCCGAGATAAGATCTTCCACGTTTTTTGCAGTTACACTGCGCGTACGTGACAAACATGCCGTAATATTTGAAGTCTAATAACCCATCATTTGAGGCATACGACCATCATGGTCCTCAGGACCTTTCTATCCTCCGTGCGTAGGAAGAACCAGGAGTGGCTCCTGATTAGTCTGCATCACAAATGGTGTTCCCCATAGGAATGTATGGAATCTTTCTATTGCTGTCACCAAAGCCAATCCCCCCTTTTCTAACAAGCAGTAATTCCTCTGTGAATCCATTAGGCTTTGTGACATGTGGTAAATCACGTATTCACGATCGTTTTCGTTTCGTTCGGATAGTACTTTAACGATACATGTAGCATTGCTATCTGCAACAACGATAAGGATAATAAATGGCTCGTAGTGTCCCAGTAACATTGGGCTTAGCATGATTTTTTTTAGTTCACTTAGTGCTCGTTCTTGTTTAGGACCCCATTACCATTTTACGTTTTTCCTAGTTAAGTCTTCCAAAGGCTGTTTTAATTTATGTAACCGGTGTACAAATTTACTATAGTGATTTATCATACTCAACAGATTTCTTACTTCCGCTTCATTCGTTAGTGTGTGCATGTTTGCGATGGTGCGTGTTCGTACACCATCAGCTCTGATACCGTCGGCATCCACAATGACGCCTAGAAATTTGACTTCAATCGTGTGGAATTTGCATTTCGTCAAATTGAGTCGAAGTCCTCGGTCCGAAAATTTCCGAAGACACTCTTTCAAACACTTGTTTTTGTTGTCTTCGCGTGTTAGCTCCACAACCAGTGTATTGTCTAAGTATACCAATACTCCAATGATATTTGCTGATCTATGGCTGTTTAGGAGATGGCCGGTGCTGTTTTAATTCCGAATGGCAAACGTTTATATCGAAATAAACCCATCGGCATGGTTATAATGGTGAAATCGCGGTGTTCTTCGGCTATTGGAATTTGTAAGTACGTGTCGCTTAGGTCTAACTGGCTAAAAAAATCGGTTGCTATGACGTTCGAGAATGTATCCTTCACATTCGATAATAATGGGTACCTATCGTATATTACCACCTTGTTTAACCCTGTTGTACAATCAACATACAGTCAAATATTTCCGTTCACTTTTTTTATTATTACAATTGGGGTAGCTCAATCAGAGATCTCTACTAATTCAAGGACATTCGAGGCAAGAAGACGTTGAATTTCGCTTTTAATTAGCGCTTCTATCGCATATGGAATTGATCTGCACGGAAGTTGAACATTTCTCGCGTTGAGTGCGAGGTGAAATTTAGGAACGAAATCTTTATACGTACCTGATTTGTCGTAGTATAAATCAGGGAACGCATTCCGAAGTTTCGTACTTGTAGTTGTTGCTACCTTATTGTCGTGAATCCGCTTCGAGCTCCTTTGTAACTTCTACGAGTGTAGTATCCGGATTCTTTGCGACAACTCACAACACGATTTTTAAAAAATTTTTGTTATCACTTGGATGACAACGATTGAAGAAGTAGCACGATTTTTAAGTGGTCATCGGTTCGATTTGTGCGAACGAGTTCTGTCGCGTAAAGGTTAATACGGTTTATATGCACACATATTGGAACACTTTTATCATAACGATAATTCAAAATCTCGATCAACATTTTATAATGCCCCCGAGGTAATGTATCATTTGAATCGGGTACGAAATATCGCTTATCACCATAGGGACTGAGAGCAGTTTTCAGTTCTATTACTGTATGGATCTCATGCAATAGACCTGCAATAGACCTGCAATAGACATGCGTAGATCATATGCACAACTGACGATGAGTTATTTCCTGTGCACTGTGTAAACAACGCTTGTAGTCATTGAAATTTATCATTTTAGCTGCAACATTGTTTTTGACACCATTCAATTTTTTCACATCGTTTTTACCAGACATTTTCAACATACCACTTTGCTCTAAGCCCAATGAATGCAATCATTCTTGCATCATTGTTTTCATTTTTCATCAAGCCAGGCACTTTTTTATTGATAAACGGCATGTCATATATACTGTCTATTGGATAATTGCTGGTTTCGAATCTATGTACATTGCGTTTCATCATCTCGTAAACATTTTCGCACTGGATATAATAGATTAAATTGTCAGTATTGGTATAAATAATTTTATAGTTTTGCTGTATAACAGATCCAGATAATTTTAGTGGAATTCCTATAAACATGTTTTTGATATGCTAATAAAATAGTCATACTGATGTAAATTGGTTTGTTGAACTTGACCTTGAGCTTGCGCAATTCAATTGCAACTAAATATTTTGAAAAAATGTTTCTGCCATGAAAGTTAGGTATTGAGATCATAGCTTCCACAACCCATCTTCCGTCCCATTAAGTTAAAAGTTTTACATATACATGATTTTGAACATTTTTCATTGTTTCACCAAATACTACATTGTTCATTAATTTATACGAATTTTTTCAAAATCATTTGGTGCATTTGTTTCAAATTAAGTAGAAGGAAAAAACGGTAGATCAGCATGATCGTCATGTAAATGTTGCGAATATATTCTATATAAACTTCAAGAATATAACCTACAGATGAATGGATCAAAGATATACCAAAATTTTCAACATTATCGACTCATTGAAATTCTGCATATGCCAATGCTTGGCACATTGTCCATCCACATAAATTGTTTATATCAAAGTACATTAGGTACGACGACGATTTCGATGAATCATAGGACGGCATATACTTGTTGTCTTGTGCGTACCTCACAAAACATTGACTCAAACCATCACGTATACTCTGATCAATAAACAAAACTTTATCGATGTCAGTGAGCAATTCAAAATTAACTTTAGTAGGATTTCACATAGCATCGTATGTAAAACCTAATGATGTGTAATAGTATGCAGGATCTAAACCATAACTCTTGATACAACTTTCATGAAAATTTTCAAAAATATCTGCTATTATTTGTAGGATGCCGATAATTCAGAAAAAGTCTGTTTAAATAACAATTATATAAAATACATTTATTCACTGCACTGATTTACTACGACTGCTCCGAATCAATTTCCAATTAAAACTAAACCTTTCAATACGTTCGTCCGACAAAACCCGACCATACTGCAACCAATTTCATACTAAACAATAATATTTGAATGCCTACAATTAGAATATCTTTTTTCAAATACAAGTCACTGTATTCACCTAAAGCTTTAATTTCGAAGTAACGCCATACGCTCTTGACGTGCGCGTAATCGTTTTCGGATCCTGTTTCGTCAGTCAACGAACTATAGAAAAATTCGCGCAATGGTAAACACGAATCCTCCAGTTTATCGAAGCAATCAATGAATTCACATGGAAAGTCAACCTTTCGAAAACCTTTTTATAAACGAAATGTACTTCTCCTTAGTTACAGGTAGCAAATCAATGCTGCCTTCAGGTTCTAATTCCATGATAATAAAATGTGAATAATATTCAAATAAATTGTAAAAGATTATAGGGATGTAGAATGAATTTTTATAATTTACATTACAGTGTACATGTGTAGGTTCTCTATAGCGCCCTATTAAATGACAATGATCTCGCACACGTGTTTCATTGGTATTGAATGGTTTTTCACAAGTGTGACAACAATGTATGGCACTGTGAAATTCATTCCACTGCCCTTCGTTAGACTTACCATAGGGATATTGTTAGGTGATATAAATTTAACAGTCTATGCTAAATTCTTTAATTCCTGAATGAACAAGAGACGCAGTTAATATCGTGACGATATTGATACGACGATAATAATGCATCATATGAACAATGCACATAATATCCAATACTGAATACCCTATGATACTAATATGTGTACGATGTACATTCATCTTCGACTCTATCTTTAATTTGTTCCAATACGCAATCGAGGTCTGTAAAGACTACAAATGAAAGCCGATCTTTTCTGCAGTAATTTTTAAATCTGATTCATTTATTACTCTCACTAATTACTGGAATGGCACATTCACTCATATTTCGAAAATCATCCACATGAGCATCCAACCTTCCACGGGAATTGAAGAAGCGTAAACATATGTAAATGTATACATATTTAGTCATTTTATTCTTCATAAAATTAAATCTTTATGTTCTTACACGTTTTATACACACCGATCACAGATGATTTTTTTTTCCTTATGCTTGCTTCCTTACGTGCCAGCAAGTCGAGACAAATTTTTTATTCATGTAAAGTGTCCTAAGTCAATATTCTTTACACGCAACAAATTGTTAACGTATTTCGATACGTAAATTCGAGAGGTAATGGAACGATGATTTACTTCGGAGCCTTACGTGTTTTGTTGTTCTTTAAGTATTCCTTGATGCTAAATGTGTTCACTGAGATATTTTTCATTGTCTCAAACTTTCTAACATTGTTCAAAGATATTGAAAATTCAATATTTTTAAAATTTGAAGGATAGGATAGATCGACGTGCATGGTTATAATCACAAGCGTTTATTGATGCGGACTTTTCTCGTGCAGTACAAGTTATCGCTTCTGTAACGCTCCACGACATCTCTCTCTATCTGTATTTCTTTCTATCTATTACTATCTCTCTCTATTTCATTGAGTCATTCCACGCGACATCGGGCACTTTTCGGAGCAAGTTCTTGTAATTTGCTCAAATTTGAATATGTTGTAGTCTTTAACGATATTTAAACGTACCCCAAAGGATTTTTCAAAATTTTGAAAATTGTCGATTTTACAGCTGTTTGAAGTTAAGTGCTACCTTTTTTATAAAAAATTATAGCTATTGAACTAGTAAGCGGACGGAGATGAGCTTTACGGTGCTTATAGAGAAAATATTGAAGTTTGTAAAAAAAATTATTTCATTTAAAAACAATTGTTTTTTAATCATCTTTTTTGCAATTATTTTAAACAAATGCAGGTTTTTAAGATGATGCGCGATTTTAAAAATCTGAAATAAAAGGAGAATATAGTTTGATCCTTCCTCTTGATGGATAAACTTTCAAAAAGATGGACATTTTAAAATTAGCCCTGTGAAAATTGTGGAAAGCTGACGCTTTGTCGAGTGGCACTGCCGCGGCGGGCGCATCGTCGCTGGCAGCCTGGACGACTGAACGTGCGTTATTATTTGCGATCAAGGCGACAAATATTGATAACTCACTCTTTGTCAATGATACTTATTGACAAGCTCACATTCATTTTTGCCATGTGAAGTTGTAAAAAGGTGCCATTCTGCATTAATACCAAAATCTTCGAAATGAAAGCTAGGATTTAAGAGATTATATTTATGTTGTCAATAATAAGACGAAGAGTGAGTTACCAATATTTATTGATTGCATTAAACTTTGCAAATGCTCAGAGATAATGTAGAATAATACTGGATGAAGCCGCCTTGATCGCAAATAATAATGCACGTTCAGTTGTCTAGGCTGCCAGCGATAACGGTAACACCCGAAAATCAGAATAAAAAATGTAATAATTGAATATTTACTTCCATTCACCGTACTGTAACAACCAGTCGCGACCTCATCTGTGAGGTAGTCCGGTGTCGCAGGACATTTCCCCTTAATAATTAATAAATAACAAGCGATAATCAAAATTCTAACAGTGGCAGTGGAAGAAAAACCCTAACCTCGAATCCTCAATCGAATCATCGATAGAATCCTTAATCGAACCCTCGCGCCAGTAACACGCGGCGCGCGTGCGCACAGGATCGGTACGTCATCAGGGCGACATCCTATGGCATGCGATGGAACACATGCTGACGACAGGATGACGACGGGATGATGACAGTTTGACAGTACAAGCCAATCAACAAACAACGCTCTCTGTACGCCGGCGCGAACACCACCAGACGCATGCGCTGAAAACCCGGAACCAATAGAGGACGCATATCCTGCGATGACTCCTACACGCGCAAGCGCAACACGACGTTACCCCTACACCGAGGTCAGTCATTGGGCCCAAAAGAGGGAGGCAATTTCCCTGTATAAATAGGGCAGTGCCAGCCCCAGTGGAGAGTCTTCTTCAAAATTAATAAGTGCTAAAAAATAATAAGTGTTAAAATAATAAGTGTTAAAATCCTAATCTTCCCCAAAACTCTGAACCTCACTAAAGCAGCTTTAACCAGCTCCTTGGATTCTCTGAATTGAAGCAGCTTCAATTAGCTTCTCGATTACCGACCGAGGCAGCTTCAACTAGCTCCTTGGTCTTTCCTTGACACATATCATCACTGCCATCTGCTCAAATTAAGATTAATTGCTATTCTATCTCTACTAAAATTTAGTGATAAGTATTAATTGTAAAGTGATAAGAATCTATCACGCTGAGGACTAAAGATAGTACCACTATAAGAATAAAATTAAGAATCCTAGTATTGTAGAACATTTAGCCAATAAATGATTTCATGTTATATTTCAAAACAGAAATCATAGTCTATGGAACTCATTTTTTAACCGCACGCCACACGAATCCTACTCCCTTGTTCACGGGTAAGCCGCTCTATCTGTGAACGTTTTATGTACGACACACGATCCGTTACAGTACCAATAACGGCGAATATTACACTACGCAGAAATGATGCAGCGTTTTTGTTTATAAGAAACGGAATAATTGTACATTGCTATACAATGCTGAATTCACAACAAAAAGCTCTTTATTTATCTGAAATAAAAACATTTTTTGTTAGAAACAAGGGGGGAGGGGGGAATTAAATTTTTATAAACAATTCGTTTTTTCAAAATTTTTTAAGCCATTTTATAGGTCTTGAAAAACAGTAAAACTTTTGTATGAAACATTTTTTTATAGCACTTATACTTTGCGAGCTATAAGCACCGAAAGGAAAAGGGCGATTTGGATTAAAGGGGTAGTTTCTCCCTTAAAAGTGCGTATGGGCAGCTACTTTGTTTTTGACCATAGAATAATTGTACAAAGTTTCATTAAAATCGGCGATTAACACTTCGCAAACTTCCCTTATGAGAAAGTTGGTCATTCTCATAGTTGTTACATAAACCCTAATCTATGTAAGTCCAATTTCTTAGCCTTAGAGATTTTGGCATCTTACTTTCCAGATTTACGAAATTTGAGGAGAATAATATATAGAATAGCGAACATTTATAAACCTTGAAACCTTGAATGACCTTGAAACACTTAGGCGAATAACACAGCAAGCTCGGAAAGAGGCTGAAGCATTACAGAAAAATATTACTGAACTAAGCTTGAACGAAGAAGAGATTATATCTCGATATCATTTGGCATTTAAAGCTTTCACAAAGCGGTCTATGGACGCATCACGCATCCCATGCGTTTCCTGCAAGAAACTCTGTTTTGACGGAGAGGTTCTTAAGCTTGATATTTCTAACGGAACGTATAAGGGAAATGTAATGCAAACATTGTTAAATCATATTGGATACAAAGGTGGTGACGTGCACTTTATTTGTCGATATTGTCACGATAAGATTCGCAACGATTCTATACCACCAAAATATATTTTGAATAACCTTGATATACATTCAGTTCCAGAAATAGCAGTGTTGAATAAGTTTGAACGAATTCTCATTCAAAGAGCTAAATCGTTTCAAACGATTATAAGAATGGGTGCAGTAATGCGTAAAAATATGCCACATAAACGTATGTTTCCAAAAGTAAAGAGGAGAACATTTCATCTTTCTTTGCCGTTAGAAGAAAGTTTAAAAAAGTCTGTCCTTCAACTGAAACCTTAAATCCAAATTATGAATTATACATATTGGTGCGGGGCGTTACAACAAAATCTAAAATAGTTCGGGAAAAGTTAGTTGATCAGTTAGTGAAATTGAAATGAGCTGCAAGTACATAAAGGTGTTTGCCAACTTCCAAATGACATTTGAGGCACAATGTAAGATTCTGTGCTTTTCAACTACGTTTAAGATGACACAACTCTGCATAGCTAAAATGCTGTGTGTAAAATGCTGTGAAGTTAACTGAGCAAATTCCTCCGAAGTGAACTGGGTTCCATTGTCTGACACAAGAACTTCTGGAGGACCAGAACGACTGAAATGTCTTCGTAGGTGACGACATATTACTGAAGTTGTTATTGTTGGAAAAACTACTGCATCAACAAATTTCGAGTAGCTATCTACAATCACAAGAATCCACTGTTTAAATATAGGACTCGCAAAATCAATGTGAACACAAGTCTATGACCTCTTAGTACCAGGCCATGCATGTAAAGGTTCTTTCGGTAGAGTTGTTGCAGTTTTACAACAATGGTTGCAATTCCTTATATAATTTTGATATCCTTATGCATGGAAGGCCAGTAGAAATATCGAGGTGAGAGTTGAACCATATGTCGAATTCCCGAATGTGCTAAGTGCAGTGTATCCAACGCAACTGGTCGTATACTTTGTAGAATCACAACTCTGTCATCTAGAACTAATACATTATAAACAACTGATACAAATTCTCGACGTCAATAGAATGACAATAATATATTATCTTTAGTATCGGATTTCAACCATTCTGTTTGTAAACGATCGATGACCTTTGCCAGAAGATCATCCTTTACAGTCACTTGCTCAAGTTGACGACGAGAAATTTTAGATAGAATTTGTGTTGACTCTTGAACAATCTGTAATAAATCCGTGTCTACTTTTCGAAGTGAAGCCACCACTTCCTCCATTTCTGGATCAGGATCATCCTCTTGAGCCTCGCGAATAAGGCTTGATAAAGTATCTACTTGACCGAAATTCTCCGTTCTTATATATTCGATTTCAAAATCGAAACCAATTAATCGCTGTGTTACGAGAGGTCGATGATCTGTTTGCAAAATAAAGCGGTGGTCATATATGAATTTCCAAAAACGTTTAATTGCAGTAATTAAAGCTAGCGCCTCTTTTTCAATTTAACTATAATTTCACTGAGCTTACGTTAAAGTCTTGGACATGTGAAAAACAGCCCGTGTTTGACCATCTGGAGTACGTTGGAGGAGAACACCTCCTATTCTCATTGGACTAGCATCTGCAGCAACAATCAGTCTTAACTTAGAATTGTAGTGGGCTAAGAAAAGTGGTCCAGAAAGGATATTTTTAATATTATCAAATGCTTCCTGCAAAGTAGAAGTCTAAGTAAAAGGAATATTTTTTTTTTAATAAACCTTTAAATGATGTTTTCAACCGATGAAGATTACGAACAAACTTCCCTAAATAATTTATTAGCCCTAGGAACCATACGAAGTTCCTTAATATTCTTTGGGACTCGCATAGCACGAATTGGTTGAATACGAGCTGGATTTGGGCGAATGCCATTAGCCGAAATGAGGAAGCCCAGATATTTTACAGATGATGAATGGAATTTGCAGTTGGATAACTGTAGGCTATAGTTTTTTTTTTAACAATAACGGATCCTAGGTTCGATACACAGTATGAAAAGAACTTTTCTCTCGTTTTTCCAAAAATATTTAAATTGCGTGTATCATTATTTCACATGTGCTATAATTCTTCTATACAAATTTTTATTTATAATTCCATGTATAGGAAATATATTTGATCTTTTACAAACAACATTCAAGAATAGACCTGTAATAATTGTTCTGAAAATGTTATTGCTTATGTTATGGCTCGTATTAGCTAAACGTGCTTCAACGTACAACCGCGTCCAGTTGCGTGACTTTACGCGAAATTAGCGAATTCTAGAAGATTCGGTAAAACGTGCCGGCTTTAGTTCCCCCGTTTTGTCTTCCGCAAGATCGCTGATCGCCGAATAGACAGATAAGTTTGATGCACTTAGGCATAGCCCGTTTTGTGATACAAATCACGACAATACTAGAGCTAATCAGTACTTCAATCAAAAATAGTAAAGTTCACGGTGAGTTTCAACTCCTTAACCTGGCCAAGGACCGCAAAATGCTATCTTCTTCTCATCTAACGGCGACCGGAGAAAGAACACACTACCTCTCGCAAGCAGACGAGAGAGTGGCAACACATATAATATTTGTTATATTGCTACATTGTTTATTGTTAATTTCAAACACCTATATGTAATTCTAATTCTCCGTAAAACCTTCATACAGATACATGTATATATTGTGACGTTGCGCATAGTGCCGTCCCCGGTTTAGTGTATTTTGTGAAATCAGTTAAGAAGCGCCGTACAGCTCCCTTGCGGAACACGTGTCGAGAGACGCCTCCTAGAGGAAAATATCGTGAATTCCAATCGCTGTTAATTTCGGATTTCTAATTCGATATTCTCTTTAAAAAGAATCATCCCATCTATATTCAAACATGTTACAGATGCTAGCCAATTAGAGAAATAAACGTCTAACATGAATTGCTTCTTGTGGAAGTTCGATAGCGGTATCATTCTTTCTTATTACCCGAAAAAGAAAACTAAGCTTTCCTTATTATTCTGCACCATCGAAACATTAAATTCCCCTTCTAGAGGGAAGATTTTAATCTTGATTAATTGGCACCATACGAGCCACATGTGGCTCCTTCCTTCATTTATTAGTTCCTTAGCTCATCTCTTTATTCAACGTCAGACACCATTCACACTTTCACCATTGCTCGTGGAGTAGTAGCGTGGTTGCAGAACCCATGTAGTGGAGAAAGAGGGGAACTGATGATAGGAGCATGTTGTTCGCGTCCGAAAGAAATTAGCCAAACCTCAATTACAGAACATAGCACGAAATATAATATTTCCTTCACTGAGCCTCGATTTTTCTTTTTTTACGGTCATCTGAAAGTTAATTTCTTGAAGATCTCATCATATGGTTTAACGACTGTAACGAACTCTAACGATTCATTTTATTCACTGTGCTTACTGTTGTTTACTGTTCAACAGAAAATATTATTTTTTATAGTAATAAGAAAGCTTTTTCGACGATACAGCAAATTTGTTGAAAAGCAAAGGGACTGCGCTAAAAAATTATGTTAATGTTAATTTTCTATTTATATTCAAGTAAAAATTGTAGCTACATTGTGGATAATTATTGACTCACCCTCGTATTTTACATTTCTATTTCATGTCTAAATTATTAACCAAGTTATTAACCAAAAAAGGGACGCCTATTGTAATTTAGCATATAGTAACAATTAACACGAATATTATTCTTTTGTTGTAGATGATACGACGTACAAATTGAGTTACTACGAATCTGCTTGCCATTTGCCTGTGACATCTTACGGTCATATAAGGAAATATGTTAAACCAGATGTCCCTATGGAAGATTGTACAACCTACAAGCTCAGTTACTGGCCAAATGAAAATATTTTGAGGGTAATTTAACTGTTTTTCTCATACTATCGTAAGATTCTACGATTATAAACATTCTCTGAAACCATACAATTCTTATTGTTGAAGCTTTCGGGTGTAAACTATGTCCGGTAGGAAGAGATTTCCCGACTGTTGAACAGTTTCAGTGTGTCTTTCGACCCCCTGAAGAAGCCATTTGCAATGCTAGCGAAACGTCGGGAAATTTCTTCCTACTGAACACAGCTTACACCCGAAAGCTTCAACAGTGAGAATTGTATAATGCCGGACCGTGAAAGCCTCAAATCTCTGATTCTCTGAAACCCTTTCCGATCAATTAAATTTGTTGTTAGTTGAAGAAAAAGATTCATCGATACAATTATGCTACGAGTAGGAATTTTAGAGGTGTGTGGTCAGTTTTGTTCAACATGTTTTTTCTTATATACTGGCGTCGCATATGATCCTTAAAACAACCTGAAAATTGAAATCTTACGATTAGGTGCTTTTCACAGACAGAAATTAAAGTGTCATCATGCAGATCTTAAAAATACATCGCTTAATAAGTAGATAAAAAGTAGGATATCGAGACTAAATTATAGTCCAATATCATAACCAGTCACAATTCTCGCTTACAACGATCTGTGACAGTAATCAGAGATGACGAAAGTTGTGAGCATACTACAAGATGTGTTTAATAAGTAATAAGATTAAATTTTTTTCTCGAGAATTAGCAACATTGTTAGAACACAGTGATATTAATCAAGACGTACTCTCCTACTTGGATTATAGTAATACCTTTAACTTGATAATGTTAATACAAGATTTAGTAGTTTGGGCCGTGCATCATCTGTTCTCGTTAGCTGAGAATCCACTTGCTAAGATATGCAATACTTGTCCATCTCCCTATTACCTATTATTTGGATCATTTGTAGATCTATTAGAATACTATTGGACACAGAGAACACTGAATTAAATTCTTATTATTAATAAACGAAGGCTCAACCTCATTTACATTATTTTTTACCTTCCTTTTACTTTAACATCTAGAATCACCCCTTACATTTATCTTCTCAGCTATAGCCAAATATCATGTCTAACATGTGGAAGTTGTGTTACTTATTATTTTGTTATTAACTGATTATATTTTGTAGGAAGATCAACCATGTTATACAAAAAGAGAATACACACCACCTGTTGAACCTATGGACTCCTGTACAACTTATAATTTAAGTTACTGGCCATGTTCCGAAAAAAGACGTTCACCTATCGTACTTCAGGAAAATGAAAATCTCTTGAATGCAGACTGCTGTTCAGATAATAATACTACATATCGCCTTAGTTATTTTGGTTGTGGAGGAGATAAACGGGATCCAATTCGACAACCTGGGAACATTCTATTTTCGCCATGTCCTGCTGCACATGATACTATTTATCGAGTAAGGGAAATAAAGATATGTTTACACATGTACATGTATTTATAGCGTCTACGGAAATTGCCTTTTTTTATGTGTGCACCCTCGATGAAATTATTTCAGGTTTCATCACCTCTAATATGCACGGATAAAATCTAGAATTAATTCTACGCGTGTCTTTTTGTATACGCGTTTGAGAATTCTTGACAGAATTAATTTTTGAATACATCTGACGATTATCCACATTAATATCCAACCGTTCGCTAATTGTAAGGTGGAATGTTTATAATAGAAACAACATTTATTTAATTTACAATGTATATTGTTCAGCCTCTCGTTAGTATGTGTAATTTTACGTGTAAAATAAATTACTCACTAGTAGAATGTAAAATTTGCGTGATACGAAATAATTATTGTTCAGTTTCTAAAAGACTCTTGAACTGTATTACTGCGTCTGCATGCACGGTGTAACAAGTAGACGCTTCAATATTTTAAAGGGTAGTAGATCACTCCAATTGGACCACAAAATGTCCTATAACATAATGTCCGATCTGCTTCCGTTTTGCAGTAATAAATCCTTGAAGTTAACACTATGTTCTGAAACGATACTCTTGTTAGCGCCGTCGACCTGAACAGACGTGTTAACGAGGTGATTGAGTATCCTACGTGAGTGTGCGTGCGTGTGTGTGTATGTAGCGCGTGCGAGTACATATACATATACAAACGAATATCTGACGCGAGTGTAAACTTAGTCTAGATAGTCGAAAGACGAATCTAGACCCTCAAAATGGCACAATCAAATCTACAAAATACATCAAAAATAAAAATAATTAATAATGGTGACAAATATATAGGTAATAACAATAATACAAAAAGTCAACCCAGTTCGGGTTACGAAATGGTAATCGATATACAAGCAGGCAGTGGACTTCATAATACTAACAGCAAAAAACGCAAAATTGGATTACCTGCTAGCTTATGCATACAGGATTTAGACCTAGACCAGCAAGATAAATGGCTTTTGGACGTTATGCCAACTTCAAACTTATTTAGCTTGCTACCTGAAGTCACCGACGAACCCATGGAAGCTGTCAATAACAATAACATCCCGAAACCGAAACCACCTCCAATTCATATTGAAGCTCAAATTATTGAATTACTGTTGGTGTTATTAAAAGAAACAGCAGATAACAAATACATATTGAAACAACTACAAAACTATCAGGTAAAAATACAAGCAGATACAACTGAAACTTACAGTAAAATAGTACAAGCTCTTAAAGAAAAAAATGCCAACTTCCACACTTACCAGCTAAAGAAAGACAGAGGCTACAAAGTTGTTTTAAGAGGAATACACCCCAAAACCGATACTGAAAGAATCACCAAAGAATTGAAACAGGTAAATCATAACGTAAGAAGAATAAATAACATAGTTAAATACGACACAAAACAGCAGCTACCACTTTTATTCATTGAGTTAGAACCCAAGGATAGCAACAAAGAAATCTATAATATCGACCGGTTACTAAACACCGTTATTTCTTTCGAGCCGCCCAGAAAGAAAAGAGACATCCCCCACTGTATGAGATGTCAAGCTTACGGCCATACTAGAAATTACTGCAACAGAACGCCCGCATGCGTAAAATGTGCAGGTAAGCACTTAACTTCAGACTGTCCCTTGAAAGGTCAAACAGAAAATGTGAAATGTCATAATTGCCGAGGCAATCATTCTGCTAGCTATAAGGGATACATTATAAGGAAACAGCTTCAACAAAAACTATATCCTGCTCTTAGGCAAAGAGCAACCCATAATAACCAGTATAACTCGTCACAAAACCTTATCCCAAATAACAATAATAACGACAAAATTCGACAGACCGATCTAACTAATAAACGCTACGCACAAGCAGTATTAACACAGACACAAGTTCAATCCTACCTTCCAAACCAGAGCAATAACCCAAACAATGAAAACTCAGAAATCAAACAACTATTAATACAATCAACTGTAACGAATCGTGTGTCGTTGTACATAAAACGTCCACAGATAGTGCGGCTTACCTGTGAACAGGGAGTAGGATTCGTGTGGCGTGCGGTTAAGAAATAAGTTTCATAGACTATGATTTCTCTTTTAAAATAATACATGAAATCATTTATTAGTCTAAGTGTTCTACAATACTAAGATTCTTAATTCTATTCTTATTGTAGTACTACCTTTAGTCTTCGGTGCGATAGATTCTTATCACTTTACAATTGATACTTATCACTAAATTCTGTAGAGACAGAATATTAATTACTCTTAATTTGAGCAGACGGCAGTGACGATGTGTGTCGAGGAAAGGCCAAGGAGCTAGTTGAAGCTGCCTCGGTCGGTAATCGAGGAGCTGATCGAAGCTGCCTCGATTCGGAGGATCCAAGGAGCTGGGAAGAGCTGCCTCGGTTTGTAGTTGTCTAGGAGCTGGCTAAAGCTACCTAGACCGAAGGGATCAAGGAGCTGTTTAAAACTGCCTTGAATGAGGAGATTAAGGAGCTGTTTAAAGCTGCCTTGAATGAGGAGATCAAGTAGCTGTTTAAAGCTGCCTTGAATGAGAGAGCCAAGGAACTGGTTAAAGCTGCCTTGTATGAGAGAACAAAGGAGCTGGTTAAAACTGCCTTGGTGTGGTTCGGAATTTTGGAGAGGACTAGTATTTTAACTCTTATTATTTTTAACTGATCTACTGGTGCTGGCGCTGCCCTATTTATACAGGGAAATTGCCTCCCTCTTTTGAACCCAGTGACTGACCTCGGTGTAGGGGTAGCGTTGTGTTGCACCTGCGCGTGTAGGAGTCATCGCAGGATATGCGCTCTCTATTGGTTCTGGGTTTTTGGCGCATGCGTCTGGTAGTGTTTACGCCGCCGTGCAGAGAGCGTTGTTTGTTGATTGGCTCGTACTGTCATCATCCGGTCGTCATCCTGTCGTTAACGTGTGTTCTATCGCATGCCATAGGATGTCGCCCGAATGACGTGCCTATCCTGTGCGCACGCGCGCCGCGTGTCGCTGGCGCGAGGGTTCGATTAAGGGGGTACGGTAGTCACATGACATTTCGAAATTGCCAGGTCGGTATCTGCTATTACAGTTTTCGTTACAGAAATAGTATTATCTACAGATACGTGGCTGCTTGATGAACGCAAGATGGAGCCTTTCTATGATTTCGAATTCGGGAGATAGCTTAGAAAATTTCCCCCTCTACTGCACACACTACTATACGAGCTATGTGTACGTGAACTCGACGCTTCGCGACCGACTTCGGACATTTGCGGGAAGTAGAAAGAGTGCGAATATGAGTCTTACTCTCTCACTCTTGAAACGCCATATTCAACTGTTCAACTCCCTGCAAGCGGCACGAGCCACGCGCGACGTTTCCGATTGCTAAGATATTTTCTGTGATTCAATATAGCACCGAATCGTGTGAATGTAGTGGTATTTATCAAACCACACATGTTATTTGTATGTGTATAACTTTTACAAGTGTCACATTCTAAATACCACTACATTCATATTATTCATTGTTTGTCCACGTCGATGCCTTTCTCGAGATAGACACTTTTTCCAAATATCGTTTTTATATTAATATGAAGATCACGCATATGTGTGCGTGTACATAAGTATACGTATACATATACAGTAATGTTACAGACGAGAACCGCGCTTGGGTCTGGTCGCGGCTCTCGTCCGTGACTGGTAGTCGATTTGGCTTCCTTTACTCTCGGTCGCCAAGATAATTGATGTACGATCGAAGAAGCAAAAAAAAAGGGTTTCGCTCGACCGTCTATGCTCAAGCTGGATACCCGAAATCAATGACGTTACAAAAGACAAGTATAGCATTAGGGATTAAGAATAGGAAAAATTGAAGTTTCTTATTTGCAAACGGATTTTCACGTAAGTAACACCAATCGATTCCTTGTGCTCTTCCGAAGAAAATGATATCACATACGACATGATTCCGATTATTTATAATAAAGATACTTAATAACTTAATTTGTAGAAAGAGCTTACTTGTCCGTTTTCCGATTTATTATTTCGCTAGATATTATTCATCCTTTTTATATATACATAGAATATATAATATAGAAGTATATATTATTTTACATATATAAGTAGATACTAATGAAACTCAAACCAATTTTAAATAGAAATATTAATATATATATGTATGTGTGTATGTATATTTTGAGTTAGGTCTGGATTAGGATCGTTGGATTCTAAATACAGTAATAATACGATCGGCCGTTTCGTTCGCACGAACAAGAGCCGTTACGAGACCCGAGCACGGCTCTCGTCTGTAACATTACTGTATACGTAAATGAGCGTGACCTTTCTTTCTATAAATCAAGTTTTATGTATGTTATAAATAATCGGAATCCTGTCGTGTTTAATATCATTTTCATCGGGAGAGCACAAGGAATTTACTGGTGTTACGTGCGTGAAAATCTGTTTGCGAATAAGAAACTTCAATTTTTCCTATTTAAATCCTTAATGCTATCTTTGTTTTTTATGGCCGCCTTGTTCTGGGGTATCGAGCTCGTACGCGATGGTTCCAAGAATTGGTTACACGGAGGCACACATCATACGAGGTAGTGGGGATAGACCGCGGCTCTCGTCTGTGTAGACGAAACAGCTCTCGTCGGCAACATTACTGTATCTACACATATACAGGAAAAAATCTATTGGCTAGATGAAATTATCTTTCAAATTATTATTTTCAAAGATATGATAGTCAGGTTCACAGGAAAACCATTTCCAGAATTTGGGCCTACTGTTCCTGCAGCAGACCCTCCCGTATTGGTTTCAAGGAACAATGTATGGCATGTGGCACTTGACGCGTAGGCGAGATTTCCTGCGGTGCTCTCTACTCGAGCAGATTTTCCTGTGCTGAAAAACACTAAATTTTCGTATCCAATATCTCGAAAACCATTTGAAAACAGATACATAATTTCTATGTCGTTAAATTTATCTTGAAACGCACTACAAAATGATTTGAAAAAAAGTATATAGTTCTATTTAAAAAACTAAACTTGATTATCGTATCTTTGAAAATAATAATCTAAAAGATAATTTGTTATAGCCAATAAATTTTCCCCCTTATACCATGCAAATGACATGTAAACACTTTTTTAATTTTGTGTGTTCTTTTTTGTGTGTTACGCGGGACACCCTGTATGTATGCATAAGTGGTAACGCGCTAGGTTAGGAGCGAGCAATGCGATATGCGACACGAGCCAAACATGACCGAGTGTTACTCGAAATCGCAACAGCTAATCGACGGTATTGAGATATTTCAATTCCCTATGCGTGTCTGGTGGTGTATCCAAACGCACACGACTGTTTTGAATATACATACATGCGATCTACTGCATTTCTTTCTTCATTATACACAATGTAACTGTGACATCAGACGTGTATAGGATCTCACAATCTCACCTCGTAACCGTAATGAAATGATGAACGTCAAGATGCACGGATCCTATACCTGTCATCTATGTCTTTACCATTGATCGAGTTCGGATCCCGTTCAAACCTGCAACTTTTTTTTTATTCTACAAGTAATTTTAGTATACAATTCCAATCTTTATATAAATTTGATTTCATATTATTATGACTCAAATTATTATTTTATTCCATAAAAGACTGGTTGTAAAAAAATGAGAACGATGCAACTGTGTTTTATGGCTATCTGTGTGGCTAAAATATGAATTATATTTTCTACAGTACAGGTAGCCCTCCTATAACACGGCATCTTATAACACGGTTTCGCTATAACACGATTCATAAATTGCGGGAACCCTCCTACAACACGGCATCTTATAACACGGTTTCGCTATAACACGATTCATAAATTGCGGGAACCCTCCTACAACACGGCATCCTATAACACGGTTTCGCTCTAACACGATAAGAAAATTGCAAAAACCTTTGTACAACACTGTACTTCTACAGCCGCGGCGAGGTTTGCCGTCTTAAAGATACAGTGTTGCGGAAAGTATTTCTTTTCATCTCCGTGGCCTGAAAACAAAAGTGTCTCACGCTGCTGGTCGGCAGTCTGCGTCGAGCCACGGTGTGTTAAAGAATAACTTTTTCGTCTTTAAGACATTAAGTTTCAGTCCCAAGCCATGTCCGATAAAGATAAAAAAACAACGTTTAAAAGGAAATTTATTTCTTTAGAAGTAAAGATACAAATATTGGATCGTCTTTTGAAAGGAGAAAAAGCATCTCACATTGGAAAAAGTCTTAATCTGAATGAAGCAACAGTCCGGACTATTAAGAAAAGTGGAAAAGAAATAAGAAGTGCAGTTGCTGCAGGATCTTTGACATCCGCAAAACGTGCAGCTCGCCCCCGGGCGCCAATAATTGAGAAGATGGAAAAGGCACTCGGCATTTGGATTGATGATAGCTGTCAAAAAAGAATTCCATTGGATGGTAATATCATTAAACAAAAAGCACTCAAAATCTACAAACACCTTAAAGAACATGGAGAATCCTCTGTCAACCCAGATTTTGTGGCAAGTAAAGGTTGGTTCGAAAAATTCAAAAAGCGTTTTGCAATTCATAGCATAAGAATTCAAGGAGAATCTGCGTCGGCTGATCATGAAGCCGCTAGGACGTATCCAGAAAAAATTCAAAACATTATAGAAGAGCAAGGATACACAGCAGATCAAGTTTTCAATGCCGACGAAACTGGGCTTTGGTGGAAAAAAATGCCCAGTAGAACCTTTATATCGAAAAAAGAAAAAACTGCACCCGGATTTAAGGTGTCTAAAGATCGTCTACCGCTCCTTTTGTGCAGTAATGCGTCGGGGGACTTTATGACAAAACTCTTGCTAGTTTATAGATCTTTAAATCCTCGTGCACTTAAAGGCGTAAATAAAAACACCTTACCGGTATATTGGAAAGCAAATCCAAGAGCTTGGGTAACTGGAAATTTATTTAAAGATTGGTTTTTAAATTGTTTTGTGCCAAACGTTGAACGTTATTTAAAGCAGAAAAATTTGAGCTTCAAGGCGCTATTACTATTAGATAATGCTCCATGTCACCCACAAGATTTGAATCATCCCAACGTCAAAATACTGTTCCTACCACCTAACACTACTTCGTTGCTCCAGCCATTGGATCAAGGTATTATTTATACCTTTAAAACTTATTACATAAGAAGAGCATTACAGTGGATTTTAGACGTAACCGATTCAAAATCAATTAATGTAATGGAAGCTTGGAAGAAATTTTCAATCAAGCACTGTATCGACATCATATCTTTGTCGCTGAAAGAACTGAAAACATCAACGTTAAATGCGTGTTGGAAGAAGATATGGCCCTCTTCAGTTGAAATAGAAAACGTACGTGAATCGTCAGAAAATGAAATTGGTGGCATATTAGAACTTGCTAAATCAATCGGAGGCGAAGGTTTTGAGGATATGGCTATTAAGGACGTTCAAGATTTATTAATGGAAGAAGAAGTTGACGAAGCGGATTTGATGGAAATGGCATCCGAAGCTGTAAATCAAATCGATTCTGAGGATACTAGCATTGATGAAGATTGTGCAGTTAATAATTTAACATTAAAAAAATTACAAGAAGGCCTAAGCTTAGCTGAAAATCTCGAATCATTTTTCTTGAATGCAGACTCTTCCGCTGAAAGAAGCCAAAAATTCAAAAGGGAGCTGCAAAACTGTCTAGCTCCATACCGAGAAATTTACAATGACCTGGTAAGAACCAGCAAGCAAAGAAAAATTACAGATTTTGTTAAGAGGGAAGAAGATGCAAGAACTTTAAATGCAGAAAAAAGTTCTGAAAGTGAAGGCGATATCATTCCACCGAAAAAACGTTCTCGGATGATTATACTGAGTAGTGACGACGAAGAAATTTATTAAATTAAAGTTGCGTTAAATTAAAATAATATTTTTTGTTTTTTCTTTTTCTTGTTTTGTGTTGTACATACGTTTATATTTTTAATAAAAATTAAGTTGTTTATGTAGAATTAAAAAAAATATTTGTTTTTAATAAGTTTTCGGAACGTAACCCCCCTTTTTGTACTGGCTCTGGGTCTCATACAACATAAATTATAGGAGAGAACATGCGTATATGTTTACCTCGAATTTCCTTTTAAGCAAGAATTCCACTACTTGAATATCTTGATGCATGCTTACGAAGTGTCTTATGTTGTTCCTTCCTTCTCAAGGATACTACTGTCTCTATAGCTTTTTCCGTTACATTTTTCCCAGGTTATTAACCCGTGTGTTGTTTTTATTGCTGCCATTTTGACTGGGATATCTAAAGGTGCAAGTTTGCCAATACTTCCGCTGCTCTTGTGGGGGTTGTATCCAACATTCTTAATATCCTTTTCAAGATTGAGTCTTGTAACCCATCAAGTTTTTCCCTTATCATTCTCTTACTCGCACATTCCCACCAAGCTATGTTACCAAACATTAATCTTGGTAACACTATGATCTCATACATCCCTTTCATTGTTATTGGTGTTAGACTCCAAGTGAGTCTCACTACTCTACAAAACATTGCTAAATTAGATTTAGCTTTACTAATCTGTTTGAACGCATGTTCCTATCAGGTAAGTCTTCTGTTCAACAAAATACCAAGATACTTAACTTCTCGGTTGAATATAAAAACTTCTCTTTTATACTCTTTATCCGTGATTACGGGTCTATTTATTTTCCTTGTGAAAAGGATCATCTACATCTTAGTAGGATTAACCGAGAGTCCCGTTCAGTCGCACCATGCTTCCAAAATCCCAAGAGCCATTTCGGCTTTGTAATTAGCTACCGTCATACTCCTGTCGATTGCCAGGAATATGACATCATCCGCATATACGAATACCAGTACATAACCTAGATTTAACTCAGACCTATTGATTTCTGTGTTTCAGTTTATTACAGGCAATTAATTGAAGTTAAGTTAAATTAAATTACTTTTTCATGTTTGTACAAGGCATAAATTATATACCTATCACAATTTTTATGCTATTTTAATTATAAGATGAGAAATTAAATATAGCACATGTGTGTTACCTTGTTATCAGGGAGGATATCTTTTAAAATTTGTTAATTACAAAATAAACTCGAAAAATAGCCAAATTTTGAAGGGTTAATTTCAATCTTATAAAGTGAGTTTGGGCAACAAGAAAGATTACGTATTACATACTTACTACATATGTTCTATATATACTCAAAGTTTCATAACTTTTTTTTTTTGGAGAACATTTGTTTTAAGTTAACTCCGCCCGGTTGTAATGATACTCATTTGTAGACACATGTATGCAGTTTGTATATGTGTCATAGCTATTATATACAATTTAATAGTTAGTTAATCGTAATTCTAAATTATTTCAGATGAGTTTCTTAGGAAATTGGTGTGTGAAGCAGGAACCTTCGATAACACCATGTAGCAGACAATGGTTAGGCAGGGGACCTATACAAGACGTTACCACTCAGAAACACGACTACACATGGAAGCTTACAGCATTAGACCCAAGTATTCGGCCCGAAGATAATCTTGTTTGTGTAAATTTACCTATGGAATGTACGTTATGCTATTTTATTGGTACTTTAAATTTCATTACGTGGTTGTTGGTTATGTTTCTTGTTTCGTATAACGTACGAAAATATATAGAATTGTGGGAAAAAATAGAACTACCTGTTTTGCTTCTGATGAACAATTAAGCGAATAGATAAAAATTAGAGGCAACATAAGTTGTCTTTCATAGGCTAAAGTTCCTTCAAAATATCACTATCGGCTTGATTTATGCTTATAGTACTTACTGATACTTACAATGGGCATTAGAAATATTCATAGAATGATTAATTATCACTAATATTGTAGGCAATTTAGTGAGCGAAGTAAGGGTGCAAGTGGCCGAGGCATGGGCGCAAGGTCGACCTGATGAGACCGAGGTGGAGTTTATGGTGCAGACGTGACCCGTGGCGATTTTGAGGAATTATAAGAATCGTGTTAAGAAAATTGTCAATGGACATTGACGCGCCGTAAAACTCCATCCTGCAGGCCAGATGGGGAAAACCCAGGCAGCGGCCGAGAGCTTGGGCGAGTGCACCCCACGGTATCCACGTGCCCTTACTCCGCTGACTGCTTTAGGCGGGTGGGTTTTTCCAAAATATTCGGACGTAGTGGGGAAAAACAACCACGCAGGATAGACTTAAGGGAGACAGCGTGTCAGAGAGTCGGTCTGAGAAATGAAGTGAAGTAGCAACGTGCATGATCCGCGTACTGGTCAGAAGTCCACCAGTGACAGGTCGATCGCAGTTCGATCGGGATTCCGAATTCAAAATAAACTATTAGTGCTATAGGTTAACCGTTCATTTTTTCCTATTAAACCCTCGCTCGTCCTCCCTACAATATGTTAAATAATATCGTGTGTTAAATAATATTTTACAAACAAACTGTTTAGATGCGCACTTATGGTATGCAGTAAAGAAGGATCTAGAGATTAAGCGGGTTACATGAATTTACGCTAAATACGTGACTGCTTTGTGAACTGGGCGAAGGATTATAATATGTGTCTGTATAAAAACCTGTGGCATAAAACAAGTCGGGGGGGGGGGGGGGGGGGGGGGGGGGCATACAGATTCAGAAGCCACCTGCTCATATGCTAAAGGCAGGTGATTTCCTCGCCTAATGTGTACCGTAACACAAATCACAAACAATTATGCAGGACATTTAAAGCATGTTCATCTTTCATGTTCCGAAATATCGACTTCCTGAAATACTAGTACTTTTCGAGTGCCCTCTGCAATTTTCGAACGATAGATGTATTACATTTTCATCACTGGTGTTGGTAACGCTAGTAAACAAGAAAATAGTCCTACTATACCATTCACTATACAAGGTGTCGCACAAGGCTGCTGAACGGTAAGAACCTCATGACATAATTAGTCACGAAGACGGGGAAAAGGCGATGTCGCGTAGTGGCGCTAGATGAGACGTAGCCATAGTGAACTCGAATTTAAACCTGTTTACTAACTGACAAATGAAACCTTAGTTGATAAGTGGCATAAGCCCATGGTTACGAAAAATAGATTTCTTACAGAAATAATAAGTATTAAAAATACATGTTTTATTTAATACATCAACTTGTGCATACTTTGTTTAATGTTAATAAAAAATAAGAGTCAATTTTACATCATAAATGAAGTGACTAAAAATATCTTGAATAGTGGCATAAGTCCAATTTCTTGAACTTACACCACTGTTCGAAGATGAACATGAGTTACATTTACGAGAAGCTGACGTAGCACGTAATTCTATGAAAGAGGATGTAGAAAATGCAAAGTGTTCTGTTAGAAAAGTCGAAGTGAACGTATACTCGAATGGGGCATGTGCTTTTCGTCAACGTGCTTTCTCTTTCGACGGTCAAGTGGGTACCTCTAGGGTTACCATAAACACCGGAAAGGGCGATACTGACGAAGGCGTCCTCATGGCTAAAAGACGGTCGAAGGACCATTCTTGTACGAACAGTCGTCGTGACTGGTGAAACGCAGGAATAAACCTCGCACAGTTTTGCATTTAGCGTAAACGCCTACAAGGTGTCATTATTTTGACCGCTCATTACGCCGATCCTGATTTTCCGTCTTACAAATCAGAAGCGGGATTTACCGGGCGTGATTATTAGCAAAATATACTGGTTTTTTAGTGGTGGAGGATACACTTGTGTACAGTGTACCGAGACAATAAGTGCGTGGTACTAAGTACGAACAAGCAAGTGGCATTCAGAAACCATAAATAGTGTACATAGTTGATAGGTAGTGATAAGATCTAGTGATAAGATCTAGTGTTAGTAAGTTTAGCGCAAATTAAGTGCTAAGTAATAGTTGTAAAGACAATTGGACAATGGAACGCGCATCGTGCAGCCGTGAGGGCGACGAAAGGGCGTCCAACACCATGGAGTCACGTCTAGACAGGCTAGAAAACATGATGGAGGAATTTTTGCGACGATCGCGTGTGCGGTCGCGTACACCGCATCGACGACGCGATTCGAGTTCGCGTTCGCGGAGCCCAGGAAGGCGCAATTCGCGTATGCGCTCGCGAAGCCCGTGAGACTCGAGAACGCAGCCGCGGATGAGCAACGAACGGGTTGAAACGACCGATCGCGCGCAACGGGCGACGGAGAGCGTGAATGCTCGCAGCTCGGTATCGCGTGCGAAATCGCCTGCTTATATACGACCGGGGGATGAACAGTTAATCCCAGTGTACGATCCCTCCAAAGAGGAGATCGCCATTGAAAATTGGGTGCGGCATGTGGACGATCTGGCAGCCCGATTCGCATGGGACGACTTATGCGTGATGCGGTTGATCGCATCAAGACTGCGGGGCCATGCTCGTCAGTGGTATGACACCAGAATGCAAGTCGCAACCACGTGGGCGGAAACAAAGGTTTTTCTCGTCGCGCAGTTTCGCCGGACAATGCCGTTTTCGCGACTACTGCGGGAAGCTGATTTATACGAGGCGAAACCGGGACAACCATTGGGAGACTACTGTTTCCAGAAGTTAAATCTAATCAGGAGATTAAACATTGGTCTCTCTGATGAGAAAGTCATCGACATGGTTATATTTGGAATCCCGGACGAGCCATTAGCCAGGACGATAAGATCGGCGAAGCACACTGATCCAAATGATCTATATGCTTACATGTGTACCATGGGTAACATGCCGGGTAAGGAGGAGAAGAAGAAACTGGAGCCGCGGACCATGGCAGTGAAGGCTGTGGAAAAACCAAAAACTAAAGGATTGCCGTGCTACAATTGTGGGAAGATTGGGCATTTGGCACGGGAATGCCGACGACCAAAGATCGAGTGCAGCCTGTGCAAGAAGCTGGGGCACCGACGGGAGAATTGTCAGCAGAAAGAGGTAAATATTATAGAGAACTCCATTATAAATATTTACCAAATTTATATTCGTGTCAACGGACACAAAGTAGAAAGTTTAGTGGACACGGGTAGCGCGTGCACCATTGTACACTCGTCCGTAATCAAGAAGCTGCGTATCGATACCAAGGAAGTAGACGATACGATATTTAGAGGATTTGCTGGTCAATCAGTAGTGATCAATCAAATCGCGACGATTACGGTAAAAGTCCAGAACGTCATCGCAAACGTAGATTCGTTTATTATCCCGGACGAATACACTGTGTACAATGTAATACTCGGAAGAGACTTCCTTCAACAAGATCACGTCGTCATGTTGAAACGAGGGAATCGACTTACATTTAATGATGTAAGGGATGCGAAGCGACCACAGATCACGTCAGCAATGGACATCTACGTAATCGAAGAAAATCCGACTCCAAACGTGGGAAACATCGGGGAAAAGGCGCGTAGAGTATGCGTCGCGTTGCTGGAAGAATTTCGCGATTGTATATCAACGTCAATGCGTGATCTCGGGAAAACGAACACGATCGCAATGGACATTAAGTGCCTTACAGACGAACCGATCGTGTACCGCCCCTATCGACTAGCGGAATCGGAGAAAAAGGTCGTCCGCGAAATTATTGCCGATTTATTAGCCAACGGGATAATTCGAGAATCGGAATCCCCATACGCAAGCCCAATTACGCTTGTAAAGAAGAAAACTGGAGACGTTAGGATGTGCGTTGACTATCGCAAATTAAATGCCATTACGGTAAAAAATAAGTCGCCGCTGCCACTCGTCGAGGACCAGATAGACCAGCTAGGAGGCTATCGATACTACACGGGTCTTGATTTAGCGTCGGGATACTACCAAGTTCCGGTCGCCGAAAATTCCATCGAAAAGACGGCGTTTGTAACTCCAGATGGACACTATGAGTTTTTGAGAATGCCTTTCGGTTTGACGAACGCGCCGGTGGTCTTCTCAAAATTAATGGACGTAGTCTTAGGACCTTTGAAGAATAAAATAGCTTTCCCGTACATTGACGATGTGATTATACCGTCAAGCACCATAGAAGAAGGCATCGACCGACTTCGCCAAGTTTTGAAGGCCTTGCGAACACATGGACTGACCCTCTAGCTCGAAAAGTGTTCGTTCTTTCAAGAAACCATCGAATACCTTGGGCGAGAAATAAGTGGACAAGGAGTGAGGCCAGGTCAACGAAAAACAGATGCCGTTGGGAAAATGTCACGACCCGAGAACGTGAAGCAGGTACGCCAGTTTTTGGGATTGGCAAGCTATTTTAGGAAATTCATTAAGAACTTTGCGACACTGGTCGAGCCGTTAACACGGTTGACCCGTAAAAGTATACAATGGCAATGGAAAGAAGCCCAAGAGAATGCTTTCCAACAAGTGAAAGAGAAATTAATAAGACGACCAATATTATGCATCTTTAATCCAAACCGACCGACCGAATTGCATACGGATGCAAGTTCGATAGGTGTTGGAGCAATATTATTGCAACAACAAGAAGATGGAAATATGGCAGTAGTCGCATATTTTAGCAAGCAAACAACGACCGATCAAAGATGTTACCATTCGTACGAACTGGAAACGATGGCTGTTGTGTTTGCGTTAAAACATTTTCGAGTATACTTGATAGGACTACAATTTAAAGTTGTGACCGACTGCAATGCGTTGAGGACGACGTTTTCTAAGAAGGATTTATTGCCGCGCATAGGTCGATGGTGGTTGGAAGTACAAGAATACACATTCGAAATTCTGTACCGACCAGGAACAAGGATGGCTCATGTGGATGCACTTAGCCGAAACCCTCAACCGATACCCCTCGAGGTCCTTTACGTGGATGTGACGGAGGCCGAATGGATCGTTGCCGCTCAAATGCAGGACGAACAATTGTCAAGGATTAGAACCGTCCTTGCTAACAACGACAAGTCCCCTGAAGTTAAACACTATTTTAAGGAATACGTATTGAAGAAAGGTAAAGTATACCGACGCATGCCAGATAATAAAATAGCTTGGGTTGTTCCGAAGAATGCAAGGCTACAGATATGCAGATTGTGCCACGATGATGCAGGACACCTAGGTATAGAGAAAACGTTAGAAAGAATTCAACGAAATTATTGGTTTGCCGGTATGCGACGATTTGTCAATAAGTATGTGAAAGCATGTTTAAGTTGCGCATACTATAAACATACTTCGGGGAAGAAACAATGTAAATTGAATGTTATCGAAAAGGTACCGATACCATTTCATACATTACATATCGATCATGTAGGACCATTTGAGACAAGCAGAAAGGGTAACAAGTATTTGCTGGTGATGGTAGATGCATTTACAAAGTTTACCATTGTAGAACCTGTCAAGAACCAGAAGACTCGACATACGGAGAAAGTGTTGCTAAATTTAATGTACTTATTTGGTGTACCGACAAGGATAATTAGCGATCGAGGAACAAGCTTCACTTCAAAAAGGTTCGCAACATTATGTGCAACGTACGGCATTAAGCACGTACTCAATGCAGTGGCTACACCAAGGGCGAACGGACAAGTCGAACGATATAATAAAACAATCGTTGACGCCCTAGCGACAAGTGCAGCTGGCCAAGACCCACGAGATTGGGACACGCAGGTCAAGAAAGTGCAAAGTGCCATAAACACTATGCATAATAAAAGTATAGACACCACACCGATGAAAGCATTAATCGGGTGTGATATGAGAACGGTAGCAGAAGGGACAATATTGAGCGCCATACGTGACGAGATGGACCGAGTGGACTTGATGGCTCTACGAGAAGACATCAGCAGACACATCTCGGAAGACCAAAGAGCGCAAAAGGAAAGGTATGACCGTGCGCGAAAAGAAGCTCGCAGGTATACCGTAGACGAGTTAGTCCTCGTCCAGATAACCAGTGACCCTGCGACGGGAGGTAGTAGGAAGCTACTACCGAAATATAAAGGGCCGTTCCGGATACGAACTGTGTTACCGAACGACCGATACGAAGTGGAAGATCTACGGGAAGGAGCCAAGCGACTACGAACAGTCGTTGCAGCAGACAAGATCAAACCATGGATCACTATCCAAGGGGATGAGCAAAACGCCTAATCTGGGAGCAATCTTATATCCTTTTTCTTGTAATTCAGTATCGTAGGTTTTAGTGCGAATTGTCAGTTAAGTACTGACTACTGAATCGTTGGATACAACCTCATATGTGTTTGAGTTTGTTACAGAAAGGCCAAGGGGAACCGAAGGCATAAGGCTTTCAATGCATGGCAGCGACGTTGGCGGTATCTTGCACGACGACCAGGCGAAATCCCAACCAGCTAGGGACAACGGTCCAATACGCTGGCCAACAGGGTAGATAACGATGTCACTCGACACGGTTCCGACGGGAGCTGACCAACGAGAAAAGGACGCGACGTGCGTCGTGACACAAAGTGTGTCAAAACTGCTGAGCATGGGTGCGAGGCATCCTAGGCAATGATCATAAGGGAATACAACGGTATTCCATACAGACCAACACCGAACCGGACGGACACAAAGTGTGTCTCAGGCAGGGGGGTGGTGGTCGAAGCGATGCGACGTGCATCAAAACCCATAAGGGATACAACGGTATCCGTAGTTGATCGTAAGCGATACGACGGTATTGCGTTACGACAACAAAAGCGTAAATTAAATGGTAACGACCAAAAGGTTATTGTAAAGTCTGAGGACAGACTCCATTGTCAGTATGGCCGAATGTTAGAAAAGTCGAAGTGAACGTATACTCGAATGGGGCATGTGCTTTTCGTCAACGTGCTTTCTCTTTCGACGGTCAAGTGGGTACCTCTAGGGTTACCATAAACACCGGAAAGGGCGATACTGACGAAGGCGTCCTCATGGCTAAAAGACGGTCGAAGGACCATTCTTGTACGAACAGTCGTCGTGACTGGTGAAACGCAGGAATAAACCTCGCACAGTTTTGCATTTAGCGTAAACGCCTACAAGGTGTCATTATTTTGACCGCTCATTACGCCGATCCTGATTTTCCGTCTTACAGTTCAAATAATACTTATGTATGTAGTATCGATTTACAGAAAGCATTACCATTTTCAATATTAACAGCTTTTGATGCGTATTATAAGAGAAATATGTATTGTTATAATCTCGGTATTCAAGACTTACGTGAAGATAAAGGATACTTTTATGTTTGGGATGAAACATTAGCATCCAGAGGATCGCATGAAATAGCATCATGTTTAGTTACACATATAATCATTTATATGTTATACAGGGTGCGGCATAAATTAGTTCCCACGATTTTTCAGCCCCTTTGGATGATCTGACAGAAAAGTGTTTCCTACGAAAGTTAGTCAGTATTTAACCGACAAAATATTGCAATTTTCTAAAGTAAGAAAAAATTGATTTTTAACAACAAATCAAGGTTGCCGTCATATTTTTGAATGGAATTGAGCATTTTTAACTTCGTAATATTGTAGGCGATGTCGGAACGAATCAACGACCTGCTATACGATGACTTTCAAATAACCTTGAAAGAAAATATCGCTATAAATCGGTCCATCCTTTCGTTCAGGCGAGTTCTCTAGTTCTCGTATCCCCCACCCACCGACGTCACACACGTGCATACTCACACACGTGCATACTCACACACACGTGCATACTCAACATACGCATATACTCTCACACGCACACATACACGCGCGACTACACGTGGTGACGCTAATGCCGGCGATAGTGGGTTTGAGGTAGTCAGACAACCGTTGAAGCCAAAGCGGAACTTTATACATAAAGGACATAAGAAAAAAGTGGTCACAGCAGGTTCATTCAGGGCTCAATCAAATCGGCAGACCCTCTGCTTTAGAATGAGCTTAAGATCATCATGCTGCGATCAGCCGTTGTCGAGATACAACGAGTTAAAGAAAAAATGGAAATTGTAGCATTTTTAAGCATATTTTCGAAAAGATCTAATGTACCGAAATGTTAATTAAATTGCTAAAGTAAACAATGCATCTTCAAGAGGAAAGTTCAAACTTTTTACTCCTGTTTTTATCTACGTTCTACGATGATTCTATCGCCTTTGAGCAGCAATTAAAGTCAAAGAGACGGTTTCTGTTTGAAAGATGAATAACTTTATTAAGAAAAATCGTACAACATTCAGCAAACACTTATTTTACATGAGAAAGAAGTCGCTTTTGACTGGTATAAATGCAATGTACCTAAAAAATTTTTTACGCCCCATGGAGTATTAGAAAGTTGGTCGGAATTTAAAAAAAAGTTTAAACTGCCCTTTATAACGCTATAACTTTGCCACAAAACAACAAAACTAAAATCTGAAAACAGTACGCAAAAGTAGAGATTTCACGCTTTCAAACGACTTTTTGATATTATCAATTCGACTATTTTTGCCAAAGTTATGTCTATTTGAACTTGGCCCCAGTTTTCGGTTTCGTGGAGGTGATCCCTTAATTCTTTCGGTGAGTGTAGTTTTGTCTGTCTTAAAATTAGTTTAAAGTGATAATATTGCAACAAAGTTTTCTTTTCTTCCCCTTGAGTTTATAGTCCCATCAATTACAGGGTTATTAAGGATTATCTATAATTTACTTGTATTATACTATTCTTTTCAGTAAATTGGTGATTTTTAAGAATTCGATGAGATTTTCCATTTGTTTTAACAAATGGCGCGTTGTTAAACCACTCAGTTTGCCACTTCGTTATTATTTTGGTCTTTGCATATTTTATTAGGTCTTTAAACTGGTGTCTTGTATGCTCGCTTGGATATGGATCGGTGGCTACTTTTTTTGCTGCTTGGTCGGCCTTCTCATTTTCTGTGATTCCGGTATGTGAGGGAATCCATATTAATATTATTTTTTTTCCATTTTTTACTAACTTAGCATAGATTTCCAGGATTTGCAAAATAGTATTATTTGTAATGTTCCTGTTGTTGACTGATGCTATGACACTTCTCGAGTCTGAAAGAACTTCCGCTACGTTTAGTGCGTGGTGTATGGCCACGAGCTCTGCAGTATAGATTGATGCTGTTTCTGAGAGCTTCATTTTTACAGTAGTTCGAGGAGTGATTACTGCATATCCTGTTCCCGATTGGTTCCTGGAGCCATCCGTATATATGGAGGTATAGTCTCGGAATTTGTTAAGAAGTTCATTTGTTGACGAGGTGAATATTCGGGGTTTGTGTTCGATTTTAGAAAATTCGAGAGGTCTGTGTTAATTTGGATATATGGTATTGTCTAAGGTGGGAACTTTGGTAGGTTTTTTCCGGTTCGTATGGGAAAGTTTGATGCTTAATTTTGTTCTATATTGTAAGTTCTGTTGTAGAATGGTTTTAGGCAGTTTTTTCGTTGGTTGTATTTTGTTTTGAGGCGTTCCGAGAAGGTGTTTAACACTATATTTACATACTGAGTCAGTTTGACTCATTAAAAATTGTATTACTACATATATACATATATGTATAACTCGTTACGAGACGGGAGGCGAGCAACGCGAGAGACCGTCGAGGATAGGAATATTTCCAAAGAACATAGTGGTTGATGTGTTAGTTGGTACAACGGACGAAATTGATGCGCAATCAGTTAGCCATTAGAATTATTGTAGGCGAGGACGAACCTGATGCAAAATCAGGGAGTCTCTGAGGATAGATGTTCTTGCGGACGAAAGTGATTTATGATCGGTGAGCTGCAGGTGCGAGAGTTTTGTGAACGTACCTGATGCGAAATCAGGGAGTCACTAGGATCAGTTTACACACGAACCCAAATTAAATTGAGGTGCTGTTAAGGAGGTAGGCGAATTCAAACAGACGAGCTTGATGCGAAATCAGGGTGCTGTAAGGAAGTTGGATAATATACAGACGAACCTGGTGTTACAGGTAGCTGTAGGAAGCAAACGAAACTAATGTGAAATCAGTTGGCTGCAGGATAGGTTAGCTTTCGTGGACGAACTCGAATAAATCGAGTAGCCACCAGGTTGAATACAGTTTTCTTTGGAAATAAGGGTATGCGGACGAATCTGATATAAAATCAGAGAGTCGTAGGAAATGTTAGTAAGCCTCGTAATCTTTTAAATTACTAATTGATACAACTTGAGCGGCTAAGCTGTATCGTGGTGGATCTGTCAGCTTCGAATGGGATCGCTTAAGGTAATTGTAGGGTTGAAAGTAATCTAAGCAAATTACCCTAAATACTTGAATATATTCTAAAATCAGTCTTTAGGACCAGTGTACAGTGTACAGTTTAGTGCTGTCGCGTAAAGTTTATGATTTTAATGCATGGGGTAACGCACTGGCGATGCGGGAACTTACAGAGTGGTCGTAGCAATTGGCAGATAGAATTTATGTCGACTCGCGGATTCTATGAGGTTAAACCTAGACTCGAAAGGGAACTTTAGCCCGATCTAACTGAATAATAACCAACTCTGACGAACTTGACTATCAACGTGACGGTACTGTTCTGAACTCGTTAAAACTAAAATCTTTGAGTTTATATAGGCCGAAAATTGAATGGGGGTTAATTAGAAATTTCCATATAAGGAAACTTCTCACGGTCGGTACAGCGTCGTGACTGCTACTCAGCTGTTCGGAGTCGCGCTTCCATTAAGATAACCAAAAACGAAAGTGCTAGGGCGCTTTCTCTTAATAGACAGAGACTCGAATGTTTGGGAGAGTAATCGGAAAATATTCTCCGTACGTAACAAACTTAATATTATTTTTTAAAAACATATGTTGGTTTTTACTTACGTAATGAAATATACAGTATGTCCCACAAAATACTGGACAGTCGATTATTTCGTAACCTATTAAAGATACCAAAAAAGTTTTTATATGAAATTGAATGGCAAGAGGGGGCTGATTTATTGGCCGTAACAATTTTTTTTTATCATTATTGTTTACAGAGATATGAAAGTTAAGTTTGGTTTTTTAAATGGGATTACATATTTTTTGTTTGATTAATAGACGAATTCAAGACGATTTTGTTGAAGATTCAACAATTCAGCAAACATTAATGTATACACCTTTTTTCAAATAGTTTTTAAGATATTACGCATAAAAGTTTACTGATTTTCGGTGGAAGATTTAGGCCTGCCGTTCCTACCACAGTCTCTTCGTATCAATTTCAAGACGCACGGTTTAACACGTTCGACGCGCGACAGGGTAGATCTATCGAGTTGAGCCCGTTTCGCCGGAGAATTATTGAGCCGGCAGTGCTGCCGCGCGCTAGCATACAATCGGACAAACCTTTCTCGACCATTTTTTTACCCCCGCACGCAACGTGTTAACCCGTAGCATCTTAAGTGTGGTCGAGAGTCGAGACTCCCTACTGTGCTTCCTGGTCTCGCTGATTTTCTTCCACCGAAAATCAGTAAACTTTTACGCGTAATATCTTAAAAACTATTTGAAAAAAGGTGTATACATTAATGTTTGCTGAATTCGTCTTGAAACGTACTATCTATTGATAAAAAAAAATATATATAATCCCATTTAAAAAACCAAACTTAACTTTCATATCTCTGTAAACAATAATGATAAAAAAAAAATTGTTACGGCCAATAAATCAGCCCCCTCTTGCCATTCAATTTCATATAAAAACTTTTTTGGTATCTTTAATAGGTTACGAAATAATCGACTGTCCAGTATTTCGTGGGACATACTGTATATAAATGTTGATTTATCTCCCTTGCAGACCCCTTCATTTCGCATTATCGAATATGGTATACCTATTTTTACGGTTGTGAGCCAATTTGATGTATAAAATGATTTAACAATTAATTGCATAACACATGAAATTTATAGCTTACATCAGGCCTGAGCAAGTACTTTGACCATTTATAAAAGCAAGCGTAATAAAAAAGTTTTACTACTAAGTTCAAACACATCAAAATATAATAATTAAAAAAAATACAAACTTCTTCCGGAAACAGTAATATTTTATAACAGCACCAAGTATGGCGTGGATATACTTGACCAAATGGCCCGAAAATATAGTGTTAAAGCAGGTTCTCGTAGATGGTCTCTACAAATTTTCTATAACATTTTAGATTTAGCAGCTATCAATGATTGGATTTTATATAAAGAGACCATTCGTGTAAATATTTCAAGAAAAAATTTCATTTTCCAATTGGTTGAAGAGCTAAAAAGTAAATGTAGTGAAAATGTAGGAAACACTTCCATTCCATGGACAAAAATTCATACTACTGACGCACGGAAGAATAGTCAAGTTCAAGAAATGTAATCAAATTGTGCTAAATGTAATCAAAATTGTAATATATTTTCAAAATTGCCGCCTAAACGACCTGAGTGGCACTCCCCGGAAGCAACCACCGAGGCGGAAATGCACCCCGCGAGGACAAGCGGCAACCCCGGGGGAAAACCCAGGGAAAAACCCAGGGAGACAACGCACCTCGGCAACGTAGCCGAAACTGCTTTCGGAAAGGGACCCCACGCGTAGGGCCCCTCCTTCTGGCTCGAGCATCGCTGCTAATAACATCGGTGGAATTCTTGCGCCTGATTTAACGAATTCGTTGTTAGCTTATAATTATTGTAATAAGCGCCCAAGAGTTAGAATATAATTTTAGTAAATTTCTAACAAAATGTTTGCGGAAAATGTATTTCAAAAACAGAGTTTATATGTAAAAAATGTTTTCAATTTTTTAATAATAAATCCTTCATTTAAATTGATTTGAAACTATTTTCTTTGCAAAAAACTTCAATTTTCTTCTATGAGTCAAATTGGCTCATTTCAGTAAAAATATGTATATAATCAACATCTGTAAATCTAGTGTTAAATAGACCGGTTTATTGGTTATAGCACTGAGCAGTTTTCTTGAGCTTCTTTAAGGATGCTGAGAACAGGGCTAGTTCTATACGCTCCGACAATCGTTCTTATAGCCGAGTGGTGTACAGGGTCTAGTATTTTGAAACACGAGTGACTTGCCGAGTCGTAAATTATCGATCCATAGTCGAGTGTAGATCTAATGAGTGCTTTGTATTCATCAGAGTGACTTGGTCTGCTTCCCAGCTATTTGCTGCTATAATTTTTAGGATGTTCAGCCGTGCAGAACAATCCTTCTTTAGTTTTTTTCTGTTTTGTGTCGAAGGTTATTCCTAAAATTTTTACTGTGTTCACTTGTTTAAGTGTAGAATTACCTAGAAATAACTTTACGTTGCTTATCTTTTTTTGTTTAGGAAAGACTATGGTTTCGAATTTGGTTTCAGAGAATTTGAATCCTATGCAGTTTGATCAGTTGTACAGTTTGTTCAGCGCGATTTGTTAAATCTTCTGTGTTGTTTCTAGGTTCTTTTCTTTTTTCATTTAATGGTTAAATCATCTGCGAAGAGGAATGCTTTTATTGGTGGAGTTATTAGTGATATGACCTTATTTATCGCAATTAGAAAGAGAGTGACGCTTAAAACGGAACCTTGTGGTATCCCGTTCTGAATTTCTAGTCCTTGCGACATAGAATTGTTAGTTAGTACTCTTATGTATCGGACTTTTATGAAGTTTTCTATCAGGTTTAGTATATTTCCTCAAAATCCCATTGATTTGATGTTTATTAATCGTTGTCTACATACCATGTCGTATGCTTTCTCAATATCTAAGGCTACCATTACGGTGTGTTGATTGGTTACGAGACTACCGCATATATTGGCTTCTACGTTTATTAATTGATTTAGTGTTGAGTGTAGGTATTTGAAACCGGTTTGGTAAGAAGATAGTGAATTACTTACTTCAAGAATCCAGCGGAGCCTGTAGTTTATCAGTTTCTCCATTATTTTACACATGGTGTTTGTTAAAGGTATAGGTCGATAATTGCCTGGTATTGTCGGGTTTTTCCGGGTTTGACAATCGGTATAACAGTGGCGTACTTCCAGGATTCTGGAAACGAGCCATTTTCCCAAATGAGATTGTAGAGTTTTAGTAAGTATTTTAGTCCGTTGGTAGGAAAGTTTGTTAAGAGATAATTGGAGACTCCGTCAGGTCCCAGACTGGTATTCTTGCATTTTGTTATAATAGTATGTAGTTCTTCTTCTTTAAAGGGTGAGTTAATAGCCTCCATATCTTCATTGTTTATTTCTAGAGAATTCCTCATAATACGTTTTATATGGGGATTTCTGCGTGTTAAGAATTCTTCATTGTAGTTCGAGTTACTGGAGTTTTTTGCGAATGTGTTTGCAAATAAGTTTGCTATTTGTTGGTATAGTTTATAATAATGCACTTTATTATTATTACAATAACTACACTTTAACTAAATTTCGCTCTTGTATAATGGTTTTAAAAAACTAAACATAATATAGCTTTTGTTCGCCCGACGCATGGTCACCATGTGCTCTCGATTCGAACGACCTCTATCTTGCGTGATCATTCACACACACATCATCAAATCCCCCTCTTGATCACGCACGATCAACTATTTCTAACATAGCTTTAGCATTTTATTAAGGCAGTATAAATGTTTCTCTGTCGGTAGACCTTTGGTTAAAGCATCCGCTTCTAAATATGCTGTGTTTACATGTTCTAGTCTAATGCTACCGTTTCGCCACGCATCTCTTACAAAATAGAATTTACGATTAATATGTTTTGTTCTGGATGTTACGTTGTTTTTCTTAATCCATTCAATCGCTGACATACTATCTGTTTGGACTTTCATCGGTTTATTATCCAGATTAATTATATCTAAACTATCTAGTAATTGGCTTATCCATATTAATTCTTTGGTTGCTTCACATATTGCAATCAGTTCCGCCTCACACGTTGACAGTGCAACTATATTTTGCTTTTGACTCTTCCAACTAACAACGCTATTTCCTAACTTTACGATATACCCTGAATATGATTTAGCATCTAATGTCACATTCCAACTCGCATCCGACAAAGCACTAATATCTAAACCGTCTCTCTCATACTTTAACACGTATTCTTTTGTCCCTTTTATATATCTATAAACCCGTTTCAACGCCTCAAGGTGCAACTTCCTGGGATCTTGAGAGAAACGCGATAGACAGGATACAATAAATGCAATGTCCGGTCTCGTACTTACAGCTAAATACATTAAATTTCCAAGCATTTCCTGATACACTGTTTGTTCTACCGGCAAAGAGTCTTTATATTCATCCAATGTTTGTTGATACGACATCGGTGTATTAGCTCTATTACAGTTTCCCATAGAGTATTTTTCCAATATTTGTTCGATATACTTACGTTGTGACAAGCTTATTCTTTCATCACTCCTTCTTATTTCTATGTTCAGGAATCTTAATTCCTCTTTGATTTCCTTGATGTCTATTTTCTTTCTCAACTGGTTTATCGCACTCTCGATAACCTCTTCGTCTGAACCTAGAAAAATGCAATCGTCTACATAAATACCTATTATTATAATTTTATCTTCCTTTCTCATATGATATACACAAGGATCTTCTGGTATATTCTTGAATCCCATGCTGTTCAATATTCTATTAAACTCGTCATTCCATTGTCGTCCTGATTGCGGTAGTCCATAGATACTTTTGTTGAGTCTACAAACCAAATCCTTTCCTCCAGTCGTAAATCCATCAGGCTGCTCCATGTAAACTGGTTTTTGCAGCTTTGCATATAAGTACACTGTCTTCACATCAAATTGTCTAATGCATAAGTTTTTCACACTTGCGATTGCCATTAGTGTTCTAAAACTTTCTAACTTTATTACCGGCGAAACGGGTTCTTCGTAATCTATCCCTTCTTGCTGTGAACACCCCACTGCAACTAAACGCGCTTTATATCTTTCAGTATCGGTTACCAATCTATTTTTCATATTATAAATCCATTTACGTTTTATTACTATTGCGTTTTTTGGTCTTGGTACTAGCTCCCATACTTCGTGTTTCTTCATCGAATCTATTTCCCTTTCCATGGCTTTCCTTCACTGTGCATTTTCCGCTATGCAAGATGCTTCTGCATAGTTCTGAGGTATCCTTGTATGATTTGCGATATTAACGCAATGCCTTTGATCTTTTATCCTTTTTGACCTCCTTACGCCTTCTTCTTGGAACTGTTCTTCTCTCCTTCGCATTTGCTCTTGATGCTTCTTATTAATTTCTTCATTTGTAACACCTGGTTTTCTTCCAGTCTTGTTTGGTTCTTTAGGCGCTCGATTTTCTGGCTGCTGTTGCTCATCTAAGTTATACTGCAGGGTATTGTCTGCCTCCGTTGTTGCATATTCTATTTCTGTATTTTCTTCACTCTCTTGTATTATTTCCTCATCAAACATTGGTATTGTTTTATTAACCAAGCTAGAAAATTTATTTATACTATCTTCGGTGTTTCCATTCTTATCTTTTAAAAGGCTTGATCCTTTCGCGTTCTCGTCGAATTTTCCACTCCTTACCGCATGCATTTTTTTCTTAAAGGGGTCGAATACTCTGTAAGCCCTCGAATTTTCCGAATAGCCTACGAATATTTCTTTCGTCGTCCTGTTATCTAGCTTATTTCTTAACGGTTTTGGTACATAATAATACATAATGCACCCAAATATCTTCAGGTATGACGCGGTAGGTTTCTTACCCGTCCATAGTTCTTTAGGGGTAACCTCCTTTCTTCCTTTCGATATCGACATATTTTTTAAGTATGCCGCCGTTGAAACCGCTTCCGCCCAGAAATTCATTGGCAACTCCGTATCTGCCAGTAATGCCCGAGCCTTATCCATTAAGGTCCTATTCATTCTTTCTACTATTCCGTTACTTTGAGGACTATAAGGCACGGTTCTTTAGTGAAGTATTCCTTTTTCTTTTGTAAATTCTTCGAATTTCTTATTTACAAATTCGGTGCCGTTGTCAGTTCTAATTTTCTTGAGATTCTTACTTAGCTGGTTTTCGTATCTGTTTACATATTCAGTAAAATATTCAAATACCTGGTCTTTATGTTTCATAAAATAAACACATGTGTACTTGCTGTAATCATCTACCAGGACTAATATATATTTACTTCCACCCATCGATTCTGTAGGCATCGGACCACACACATCAATGTGAACCAATTCTAATAAGTCATTTGTCTTCTCACCTTCTATCGATCGGTATGGATCCTGTGCAAACTTTCCGAGTATACATGCTTCGCATTTTCCGATGTTCTGAGTAGTATATTTCAAGTCTCTTATTATGTTGTTTCTTTTCATTATGTTTAGGTATTCTTCGCATATGTGTCCTAAGCGTTTGTGCCATAGCGTTTTGTCCTTCTCTGTCATTCTGCATCCTTGATTTAAGGTTTCTTCCTGTTCGGGTATCTCTTCCTCTACTTGCATGGACAAGTTATTTTCATTTTTCAATTTCGTATCTAATATGTACATACCATCTTTTTCTTCTGCTTCTCCTAATAAAGTATCCATCTTTCCTATTATCTTTGCACCTTTATTATTGAAAATAACTCTATTTCCTGATTCTATTAGTTGGCTAACTGACAGCAGGTTATTTCTTAATGACGGCACATATAATACATTATTAATGCATAGATTTCTCATACCTTCTGCAGTCATTGTAGTTACTTTTACCTTCCCAATTGCTTCAGTATCGATAGATTTATTACTTTCTGCTAGACCTATAGTCGTTCTATAAGGCTTTGTCTCTTGCAGTATATTACGATTGGGTGTCATGTGTGATGTGGACCCAGAATCCAATGCCCAATCGCACGCTGCATTTCTTTCATTTCCGACCTTTTCTTTTGCAGGTCTCTCGATCCAGGTGCATAAGCAATATTCATCTTCTTTCCTTATTGCAACACTCGCTTGTTCTCTGTATTTTCTATGATACCTGTTTCCAGTATTAAAATTTGTTTGTTTTTGTCTTACCTCGTTATTTTTGTTATTTTTATAGAAGCAAGCCTTTGCAATATGATTATTTCTTCCACAAATATAACAACACTGACTTCGATTAGTCTCCTTTTTCCTGTATGTAAATGCTTTCAATGCCTTCTCATTCTTCCAATTAACTGACGTTTGGTGCTCTCCATTGCTTGCATCTAGTGCAATCTTTTGCTCTTCTTCCTCCAGAGCTTGTTGGACCTCACTTAGTTCTATTGATCGCTGGGTTCTTAATACTGTTGCAACTTTCTCAAATTTTGAATGTATTCCACGCACTACATGATATACTACCTCTGTTTCTTCAAACGAGAATCCTATGCTAGCGCTTTTAGAGACAATATTCTTAGCGCGTGTAATGTAATCTATAACTGATTCATTACCTGTCATTTTGAGGTTCCTTAATTCTACTGCAAGGTCTATTCTTCTGTTCTCTGTTTTCCCAGCATGCATGCGTTTCAGTTCATTCCATATTACCTTTGCTCTAGATTCTGTTAGAAGTTGCCCTGCCTGATCATCTGACAAGGTTGTGATAATGATGCCAAAGGCTTCATCGTTTTTAATTTCCCACTGTTCTCGAGCCTTGGCTTCAACAGATTCTGGTTGTCGGCTAATAGGTGGTTCCTCATTTTCAATAACTTGTTTATATGACCGTCTCGCACGCAATACGGCACTCACTTTCAATGCCCATACATGATAGTTCTTATCATTTAGTGCTTCTATTCTATTATAGGAAAGCGACAAGTTTTCCGTCATTGTGCATTCTCTTTGTTATAACACCACGTGCTTTTTCTAACCTCACTTTACCACGTGCGAAACTTCCTAACCACCGATTTGAGCCAACCACGGTCTGCTACCACATTGTTGGTATAGTTTATAATAATGCACTTTATTATTATTACAATAACTACACTTTAACTAAATTTTGCTCTTGTATAATGGTTTTAAAAAACTAAACATAATATAGCTTTTGTTCGCCCGACGCATGGTCACCATGTACAGTAATGTTGCGGACGAGAGCCGTTTCGTCTACACGGACGAGAGCCGTGGTTTATCCCCACTACCTCGTTTGATACGTGCCGCCGAGAAACCAATTCTTGGAACCATCGCGTTCGAGCTCGACGCCCGAGAACAAGGACGTCATAAAAAACAACGATAGCACTAAGGATTTAAATAGGAAAAATTGAAGTTTCTTATTCGCAAACAGATTTTCACGCAAGTAACACCAATCGATTCCTTGTGCTCTCCCGATTAAAATGATGTCAAATACGACATGATTCCGATTATTTGTAACAAAGATACATAAAACTTCGTTTGTAGAACGAAAGGTCATGCTCGTAAACAGACCCGGGCGCGACTCTCGTCCGTGAGTGGTAGTCGATTTTAAGCACGACCAGTCCCGAGCGCTACTCTCGTCCGTGAATGGTAGTCGATTCTAAGGCACGACTAGACCCGAGCGCGACTCTCGCTCGCGAGTGGTAGTCGATTCGACGAACGCGGCTCTCGTCGTAGGGCTAACTCCCTATTATGTATGGGTCATTCCACGCGAAATCGGGCACGTTTCGGAGCAAGTTCTTGTAATTTGCTCAAATTTGAATATGTTGTAGTCTTTAACGATATTTAAACGTACCCCAAAGGATTTTTCAAAATTTTGAAAATTGTCGATTTTACAGCTGTTTGAAGTTAAGTGCTACCTTTTTTTTAAAAAATTATAGCTATTGAAATAGTAAGCGGATGGAGATGAGCTTTACGGTGCTTATAGAGAAAATATTGAAGTTTGTAAATAAAATTATTTCATTTAAAAAAAATTGTTTTTTAATCATCTTTTTTGCAATTATTTTAAACAAATGCAGGTTTTTAAGATGATGCGCGATTTTAAAAATCTGAAAAAAAAGGAGAATATAGTTTGATCCTTCCCCTTGATGGACAAACTTTCAAAAAGATGGACATTTTAAAATTGGCCCTGTGAAAATTGCCGAAAGTTGACGCTGCGTTGAGTCGCACTGCTGTGGCGGGCGCGTCATCGCTGGCAGCCTACTCGACTCCAGCGGACGAATGTGCGTTACTATTTGCAATCAAGGCGACTTCACCCAACATTATTCTAAATTATCTCCGACCATTTGCAAGGTTTAATGCAATTAATAAATATTGGTAACTCAATCTTCGTCTTATTCTTGAAAACATAAATATAATCTCTTAAATCCTAGCTTTCATTTCGAAGATTTTGGTATTAATGCAGAATGGCACTTTTTTGCAACTTCACATGGCAAAAATGAATGTGAACTTGTCAATAAGTATCATTGACAAAGAGTGAGTTACCAATATTTGCCACCTTGATCGCAAATAATAACGCACATTCGTCCGCTGGAGTCGAGTACGCTGCCAGCGATGACGCGCCCGCCACAGCAGTGCGACTCGACGCAGCGTCAACTTTCGGCAATTTTCACAGGGCCAATTTTAAAATGTCCATCTTTTTGAAAGTTTGTCCATCAAGGGGAAGGATCAAACTATATTCTCCTTTTTTTTTCAGATTTTTAAAATCACGCATCATCTTAAAAACCTGCATTTGAAAAAGATGATTAAAAAACAATTTTTTTTAAATGAAATAATTTTTTTTACAAACTTCAATATTTTCTCTATAAGCACCGTAAAGCTCATCTCCATCCGCTTACTATTTCAATAGCTATAATTTTTTAAAAAAAAGGTAGCACTTAACTTCAAACAGCTGTAAAATCGACAATTTTCAAAATTTTGAAAAATCCTTTGGGGTACGTTTAAATATCGTTAAAGACTACAACATATTCAAATTTGAGCAAATTACAAGAACTTGCTCCGAAACGTGCCCGATTTCGCGTGGAATGACCCGTATTCCCTCATATTTTTGTGTTTAATTATTTAATGACTGAAGTTAGTAAGAAAAAGAAAGCGTAACACAAAAAGTATATATGTTCCGTTTTAAACGTTTAGAAATTTTTATCTTTTTATTTTCAATATCTTCTTTCCGACATCGATTAAATATAATATACATAAATTCTGTTAGTCAAATCTTCATTTCTATCATTTTTAGCTCGTAAAGAACTGATAGAAAAGTAACTTTGACGATTCTCCGTAACCGTCGCAGGGTTCCAACCTTTATTATTTAAATATCTTTATTATAAATAATAGGAATCATGTCGTATTTAATATCATTTTTATCGGGAGAGCACAAGGAATCGATTGGTGTTACTTGCGTGCAAATCTGTTTGCAAATAAGGAACTTCAATTTTTCCGATTAAATCCCTAATGCTATCCTTGTCTTTTCTGACGTTATTGATTTCGGGCATCGAGCTCGAGCGAGACCCTTTTTTCTGCTTCTCCAGTCGTGTACCAATTATCTCGGCGACTGAGAGCAAAGGAAGCCAAATCGACTACCAGTCGCGGACGAGAGTCGCAACCAGACCCGAGAGCGGCTCTCGTCCGCAACATTACTGTACTCTCGATTCGAACGACCTCTATCTTGCGTGATCATTCACACACACACATCATCACTATTTCTAATCTATTTCGAATCTAATGGTATTGGTGTGGTAGTTTCCTTGTATTGATTTTAGTTTATTCCATACTATTTATTCCATACACATGGTGCTAGCAGATAAGCTGTTAGCTGTGTGTTCGTTTCTCGAGCACTGTTTAGCCATGTGTCCTTCTCCGTTATAGGAGAAGCAGTTTGGTTTGTCAGTGGTTGCAAATATTCTGTATTGTATCTCGTCATGTGTGGCTATGAATGATGATAGAAAAATACATTATAAAAATACTAAATAAGAAAAATACATCCGTATAGACTGTAAATTATCTCACCATTCAGTGGTTACACTAAATTAAACTAAAATTTCTCTAGATGTTGAGCTCAAGATATTAAATATTCAGTGTGCTCGATGTGGCAGGCGAAAAAGGAGGACATGTTAGATTTGTTGAAATTTATTTCTCCATGCATTATTCCATCATGCACTTTTTTAAGCATTAAAGACCAATACAGCTGAAGAAAGTGGTGAAGAATCCACCAACGAATAAGTTTCTTTAGTATATAGTGTACAGTAAACTTGTAGTCTATTAAAAATAACATTTGTGTAACTTATGATTATTAATACATTAATAGATATTAATAAATTATTATTATTAATGCATTAATACACTACGTCACATGCAGTAAATTACTTTCTCACAAAGAAGTAGTATCACAATTCAGTGCAATAATGGCACTTCATTATTCGTTACGTTATTGTTTGTTTACTTTTGAAAAAAATATGAATTTTATTTTAAGTTATAATGACACAAGTACTGTTCTTTCGCTTTATTCTGTTAAAATAAAGTTACATTTTGTATTTAATTTTTTGATACATGTTGATTTATTTTTCACTTAGATACACTATATTCAGTTTCATCGAAATTGGTTACTATCTCATGGTGTATTCTCTTTATTAGTTTTGCTAGTAATACGTAGATTGTAGACAAATTAATTTTATAATATTTGAGTATTTCCATACATAACTGAAATATTTATCACATTTAATTTGAAATATGTTGGGACAAATTAACGTAGAAGGGAAATAATTGAATTTCTATTTCATTTATTCATTTAACCTGTTGGTGTGTCTTTTTGTCACTATACGTATATTAATATACAGTGTGTTTCATAACATATAGAACCCACTTTAGGAATTGATTACATGCTTAAAAACAATGAAAAAAGGTCATATAAACACATGTCCTAACTATCTTCGTTGATGAGATATAATGAATTTTCTGTTTTAATTAACATTACAGAAGATGTTCAAAATGACTACCTTATATTTGAAAACAAGCCTGCACTCGTCTTGTCATCGATCTTGTTACTCTATCTATCATTCCTGGTATTTCTCAAATTTGTTGTGTAGGAGAAAAAGGTGTTGTGCGTCAGGAAGGTCTCCTTCGATTGCCTAATGACGACCGCTCGTCGCTCGCGGAGCGGCATATTACGCATAAAGGGCCACACACACACGCCGCACGCCCAAATCAACTACAGTTGGAAGCATTGCTCTATTCTATTTCGTAGTATTTCAGAATTTTTAATCGATGTTGCATATACAATAGATTTTAAATGTCTCCACAAATGAAAATCGAATAGATTCAAATCCGGAGAACAAGTATGCCAAGCAATCGGACCTCCACGACGAATCCATTTATTTGCAAAATGTTGATTTAAAAATTGCTTAGCTACTTGACTAAAATGCAGCGGAACTCCATTATGCATAAACCACGTACGAAGTCTAATATCGATTGGAACTTCCTCTAATATTTCGTGTAAATACGTGCTCAAAAAATCAACGTACTTTGTGCCTGTTAGTTTCCTATCAAGAAAAGAAGATCCAATTAAAAATTTATCAATTGTTCCTGTCTATATGTTTAAACTAAACTGCTGTTGATGTCTAGACTGCACAATAATATGTGCGTTCACTTCATCCCAATAATGATTATTATGAAAATTTAATATACCATATTTGGTAAAACCAGCTTCATCAATAAAAACTATAGTATGCAAAACTTTCTTCACATTCACACATTTCTAAGAACCAAGTCAAAAAACTATACTTGATTGAAAATTAGTTTCAACAAGTCCTTGTACTTGCTGAAAATGGTAGGGGTAAAATTGCTGCTCTCGCAAAATTCTTCATACCGTCACCTGTGAAATACCGCATTTTCCGTTCTTGCTATTCTTCTTGCTATTCTTCAAGTACTGTCTTCATTATTCCTTTCAACATGACAGAAAACCCGCTTGTCAAATCTAGCATTTCTATTAATCGGTCTACTAGTGTTTGAACTTTTTTTCTGAAAGCAACCAGTCGTTTGTGTATTCTTTGAAATGTTTTGTTTGTTTGATATACACCGATTGGGAAAATATTATGAGTATAAACATCTTGCTTCACTTGCATTACACATACATAGCGAGGCCATATATTAAATGCATATTTGTCATATTTAATTTAGAGTAACGTAAGTAAGCTATTATCACTTCAAAAACGATCTTATACGACATATGTTATGATTATTAATAAAAACTAAACTGATTTAGAGAGTATGGCTGTGACCACGCCGGTGCGTGGTCGCCGGGGGGAGCGAGGAAGAAGGTGCCGCCTCAGTCGAGCGCCGCACAATGGTCTAAAATCCCGAAAATGTGGCCAAAATGTTAAAAATGAAATGTTGTATAATGGATTTTCCCTCATTTTACATTGAAGTATACTAGTTGAAGAATAACAAACACACATATAAACACAGTTATATTCATTTATTTACGACCTACGTCCCCTTTGATCTCTACGATCACGTACTTCACGCTATTCAGATAACGTTTTCTTTAAGGAATTATATGCTTTGCAGCATCGTTAAGCCTAAACTTTTGTTGCTTATTTTATTGTGTCTGTTAGGAAATCTGGACCAGAGTGTATGTTACTTTTGAAATACCGCTTGAAACTGTACAGGAAGAAGAAGAAGTTCAGATACTCAATAATAATGTTTGCGTATCAATAACTTGGTTGTCCGATGAGGTCCGGATTTGATTCTTGTATAAATTTATAACCCCTAATGTTTTTAATATGCTGCAAAAAATTAGCTGCTACTATCTGCTACTCGATCTCCTACAAATTTTTTAAGTTATACAAATTACATGTTAGAAATACACGCGACGAATAAGAAATTGTCCCTTAGACGGTTCTGGGGTAAGTGCCGTGGGATTCATCACAATCCTCTTACCAAAAGGCATAGCCTTCCCCACTCCGTGGCCAGATCCTTTAGGAACAATATTCCCATTCTTTAGCAACACGGTGTCGGACCGCTTGCCTTTTTACAAACACTCGCTCTTCTTCTAAACAGTCATACAACACCCGATGGCTGGGAGGCCCAACGTAGCCATCAGCCATCGGTCGCCGACAGGACTGTTTAGTCTCATGCATCCTCAATCAGCTTTTCCTAAACTAAGACCCTGTCATAAATTCATCAAAGACCCGTCATCGCTCGGCTATTCGTCCCAAACTTTCTCTTAAAAATACGTTGACGCTAACATACACTTTACTTGATACATCATACGGAGCTACTTATTCAACCACTTTAAACTATTTATAAATTATTTGTTATATGAAAAAATGTTTTAAATAGGAGTTCTATGGTATCAAAAGGGTTTAGAATGCAATGATTTATTTTTCGTTATTTTGTTCATTTATTGAGATGTAGAGCTGTAGTCTGGTTTAAAAATGTATGTTTAATCCTCTCACTCGAAAAATTATTGACTACTATGTAAAAACCTAAAGGTATTCTTTTTTACAAATTGTTTACAACGTAACAGTAACAGAAACAAAAGCTGAGGTTGTATTGCAAAGCTTGCTGGATCTTACTGTCCAGAGGATCATACAATTACAGGCTGATGTATTGAGTACCCTTAAGAGTAGGCAACTAGAAAATTTAACTCTAATTTCAAAATGGGGATTCGATGGTAGTTCGGGACATAGTGAATATAAGCAAAAATTCACAGAATCGAATAACACTGATTCAAGTATCGTACAGACTTCTCTTGTTCCTTCGCAACTAATCAGTGTATATATTGATGGAACCGATAAGGAAAAAGTTATTGTTTGGCAAAATTCTCAACCGTCTTCAACGAGATTCTGCCGACCAATAAAAATAGAATTTAAGAATGAAAGCACGGATATCATTATTCAAGAAAAAGAATATACATACAACAACAAATAGCCAAATTAGAACCATCTTCTTTCATAACGAATAACTTTAACGTTAAGGTAAAACACAATCTACTATTCACCATGATCGATGGAAAAGTTTGCAATGCAGTTGCACATGTCACATTATCCCAAAGATATTATTTATGCAAAGCAACATCATAAGATTTCAATAACTTAGACAAAATTTTGAAATTACCAATAGATGAAAGTTTGCTAAAGTTCGGTTTATCAACTTTACATGCTTGGATCGGATTTTTCGAGACCGTTATACATCTCTCTTATAAATTAAAAATAAGAAATTGGCAGGCACAGAAAGAAGAAGATAAGATACGTGTAGAAGAGAGAAAGAAATTAATTCAATATTTATTTAAATCAGAATTGAGCCTCATAATTGATAAACCGAAACAAGGATCCGGAAACAGTAATGACGGTAACACTGCTCGCCGTTTCTTTGCCAATACTGGAAAGGCATCAGAAATAATAGGAATCGACAAAAATTTAATCGAGCGATTTCATATAATGCTTATTGCGTTATCCTGTGAATTTAAAATAAATGCCTTTAAATTTAACATTTATGCTCTGGACACGACAAAATTATATATAAAGAAATACGCGTGGTTTTCAATACCCACAACAGTCCACAAAATTTTGATACACCGATTTCAAGTAATCGAAAATGCACTTCTTCCAGTTGGGCAGTTTTCAGAAGAACCTTTGGAAGCCCGTAACAAGGACATCAGAAAATATCGCGCAGACTTTTCCCGTAAGGCATCTAGGATAAAAACATTGGAAGATATATTTCATAGAATGATACTTTCTTCAGATCCTGTTATTGCAAGCACCAGACATAGACATACAATCAAGAAGGTTATCAAATGTCTCCCAGTACAAGTTAAAGAATTATTAAATGAGCCAGAAGTATAAATAGTCGTAGTGAAAGAACAGTAGAAAATGATTTACACGAAAATAACGATGGGGACAGAGATTGTTAAGACACACATTTTTTAAGCTATTGTATTTTCTTTCGTTTATGGAACTGCAAGGCCTGCGTAGAGCAATAAAACATCTGGCGACCGTCAGGGTCAGGGTTAAGCGTAGGTTCTGCGGTGCCTTGCAGATTTTTGTCCGTTTTGACCGTGCGACCCCCTCTCTGATTTTCCCACCTCTACCCAATGTAAGGGTTTGGAAGTTTTCCTTAGACAAGAAGAAGTCGAAGAAGACAAAACTGTTTAGACCACCAAGCTACAACCAACCTTTGAGTAAACGATTATACATTTGTTCCGAGAACTAGTCTATATAATTAACCCATCCACACAAGGTTAAGTCGGAGTGTGTGATTACACGTAAAATCTCGAACTACGAAGTTACGTGTACAAACAGAGATACTTTCGATTTCTTTGTATAAATGCTGTAAAAATGTTAAATAAAATAACTTATATGCACACATATGAGAATTTACAATTTCATTTTTATTATGTATAATTATGCAAATAATAATAACAGTTAACGTAAAATATTTTTTGATTCATTTATTGAAATGCGTGTTCTATTGAATTAGTGAAATGATAATATAAATCAAAATTAGATATAGTTTTCAATGATTTTGATATTTTTTAATATATTTGGCAGTCGCGCTCCCCAGTTAGGCGGTCGCTGTCGGTTGGGAGCCGCTGCTCCGCTCAGTACGCAATGGGGGCGACATTTGTCCCAACGACGGCGTCGGCGGGTGTGGGGAGCCACTGCTCCACTCGGCGTTTACAGATCGCACGAAAGTACGATCATCGAGATCGGAGTCGATGAGTGGCGCTACAGGCTACGACGACTGCGCCACCCCTTGACCTTGGCCAAGGGGCCCGTTTGTCTGTCTCCACCTGGCTATGCCACGGGTGAGACCCGAGTGGAGAGTGAACTTTCCCGTCTAGGATCACAGTTTGACCACAGGTAGCGGTTACACCACCTCCGAGGGTCCGTTGGAGGACTGAGGACAATCGGTTACAAACAAAAGAGAGAACCACCGTAAACGCTTTCACAGGATCGCTCGCTATGTGCACGTATGGTAGCTGGAACGCTCTCCTCCTCGGTGCGGTTTACATGTCGTATATTTCCACGGTGTCTTATCTTTACGTGTCTTATCGCGGGATTTCGCGGTGGCCACCTCGCGGCCGCGGTGTGAACTAGGTTCGCCTGAGGCGGTCTCGAGTGGGGAGTTCGCGGTCTCCCTTTTATGCGTTACATGGCGAAAGCGAAATTTTCAAACAGTCACATGAAAGACATCAAATAAGTATTATTTACAAATGGTGTGATTTCTTGGTTATGAACTATTGCGGTCTATGGATTGAAAGGCCGAATAAATGCTTTGTTTATAAAATTCATTATATTTTATAAAATTGTTTATAAAATTCATTATATTTTATAAAATTGTTTATAAAATTCATTATATTTTATAAACAAGCATAGATAGGATATGTGTTTATATGACATTTCTTATTGTTTTTAGGCATACAATTAGCTCCGAAAGTGGATTTCACATGTTATGAAATACCCTGTAGAATATAAGCGAAATTAGCTAAATTGCAAGAATAACGGGTATATTTTCATAAATTTATAATGCACTATACATAATTCTAACACATTTTTGGTTTCATTAAATCTTTTGATTTTTGGGTAATTATTGACAAGTACTTACTCCTCACCGATTTTTTTGAACCTTTTTTATATCATGTACCTTGATATTTAGATTAATTTATTTAAATGAAATAATTGTCGCTCTCTTCTCGTTTTCGAGATAAAGATTTTTATGTGTACGAGAATGAGGATCGCGAGTACCTCTATGTTAGTCATACGGTGTTGGCGGAATGGAAGTTGTACGCATGCGCGTCTTATAAGGGTTCACGAGACACGCATGCGTATATATGCATTCTACATTATTAGCAACAATGGCTTCCATGATAACTGAATTGTCATTGCTCGATTTCGAAAAACTCTTGGGAATTAATAGCACATTAATTGATTTCCTACTAGATCATGGTGTGTTATCTAAAACAATAACATGCAAAAAGTGCGGGGCTGAATTGTCTTTAAATTACGAGAAATTAATATTTTCTTGTAGAATAATGTAGTAAATGTAAAAATGCCCACAAAAAAAGTGTAAAACTACAATGTAATTTCTACATGAGTGCGAAAAAAAATTCTTGGTTTGCTAATTCCCATTTAGATATAGCACCTACTTGTCGTTTCATTGCATACTTTTTGCTAATGAAACCACCAAGGCAAGAATTTCTAAAACAGGAATTAAATTTATACGATAGAACAACAGTAGATAGGTCTAGTTTTTGTCGAGAAGTAAGTATTTTATAAATACTCATAATTAAAACCATTGTTCATAAAAAACGTGATATATATTATAGGTTTGCGTCGACTTTATACAAAGCAATTTTGAGAAATTAGGAGGGCCAGGAAAAATAGTAGAAATCGATGAAGCTAAAATAGGCCACAAGAAGTATAATAGATGACGTATTATTGATGGGAAATGGATTTTTGGAGGAATCGAACGAAATTCCAAGAAGTGTTTCTTGGTCCCTGTTCCTAACAGAAACCAAGAAACTTTATTACAAATAATAAAAGAATGGATTCTACCCGGAGCAACAATTATTTCCGACTGCTGGAAATCATAAAACTGTTTAAAAAATAATGACTTCCAGCATTTAACTCTGAATCATAGTTTAAATTTTGTCGATCCGGAGACAAGTATATTTTCCGTGTAGGTTAATAAAATAGGTCAATTAGTTTGTTCATAAATAATTCTAAATATAATATATTTAAAAAACATATTTAGGTACGCACACTCAAAATGTAGAGCGTTCGAAGCAATGTTCCGCGATATGAAGCTCGCGAAGTACACATGGAAGGATATTTAGGCGAATTCATGTTTAAAAGAATGTTTCTGCATAAAGACAAAATTTCCAAATTTTTTAAATGCATTGCCGAATTCTACCCTCCAAACCTTGACCAACGAGAAAAATTAAGGAACAACGAAGGAACTGAATAGGAAATAAATTAATGTGCTAGACATAAATCAGCTCTTTTCAGGGTTACTATATTTCAACGTAGAAACACTCAACAATTATTCAGGGGTCGGAGCATCCGGTCGGGGGTTGATAGTATTAGCAGGATAGTAGCTATACCTATACAATCTTACGCGCGATCGCGAGATGCGCGGAGATGTCATATTTTTGAGCCATTATATACTCACTACACAAAAAGCAAGGGTTCAACTTGGAAAATACTGTCTGCCTTCGGAAATCTGCCACAAAAAAGGGGGATGTTATATTATTTCGCGCCATGGAGAACTAACTGACGACAAAAGCTAGTAAGTTGATTTCAACTAGTTGGCGACACATGTTTATTTTACTACTCGCTCCACCGTGGCGTGCTGCACGCGCGAAAAAAATATAACATCCTCTTTTCTGTGAAAGACCACCGAAGGTAGACTGTATTTTCCAAATTGAACCCTTGTTTTTTGTGTGGTGAGGGGGGCTTCGCCCCACCAGACCTCCCACCGGGGCTCTGCCCCCGGCCCCCGGTATGCGTGCGGTCTGCGCCCCCACACACCACTTAAGATATCTCAACTGATTAAAGTTGTTGCGAATGGTTACCGCGGCTGCCTCTTCGGCGGCCACGATTTCGAATCTAACCCAGACCTATTCTGATTACTGTTTATATCCGCTTTTGTAAATAATAGCCCAAGTAATATGACATCCCCTTTTCCGTGACAGACTATCGAACGTAGACTGTATTTTCGAAGTTGAACTCTTATTTTTCAGGTACAAAAACTCGGTCTTAGCAGTACCGTATGATTAATATGGAGAGACCTGCCACGATAATTTTCGAACATATACAAATTTTTATCTCGAAAACGAAAAGAGAGCGACAATTATTTCATTTAGATAAATTAATCAACGTATCAAGATACATGATATAAAAAAGTTTCAAAGAAATCGGTGAGGAGCAAGCACTTATCAATAATTACCAATGTTTGGAATGCACTAATTAAAAGAATTGTTTATACAGCAATCCCAACGATATAGTTATGACTGTGACAATTGCTGTTTTCAACAATCAGGGATTTCGAAAGCCTTCATTGCTAAATAATGCTGATCAAATGTTTTCCAGATATAATCGGTAAAATATATTTTCCAAATATGTAGTAATATTGGAATGTTACTGCAAGTTTAGGATTTTCAGCACGATTCCTGGAATAAGATGTGCGGTGTGGGTTAGGGCAGTATTATATAGAAAGAGAATAACTGAATTTCTGTTTCATTTTGATTTAACGTGTTATACCTTTTAAAACAAATGTATAAGCGTCTTTGACATTTCTTAGTCAACGCGTTTGATGTATGTTACTATCATTAGCGTATATCCATCGCGACGTGACCGTCCCGCCGAGCCGTATTCGGCTTAGAACGGGCGTGCAGATCTGGCCACGACGGGTCCCACGCCTTGATTTTTCCGTGGGCGCCAGGTATCTTTCGATACCGGCGTGGAACGCGTTTCCCGTTTTCCCAAAACCGCGGCCCGGGCCAGCTCTTCGCGCGGAGAGGGGCGAGGTTCTTTCGAACGCAGGGTGAGGAACGCTTCGGGATTTCGGGTTCTTACGGCGAGAACGCCAGCTAAAACACGGCTTTCTCTGGTATTAAAAGATGTATTTGAGCGAGAAACGTACAGGAGTTATGCGATTTCTTTCACGTGCGGTCCCGCGACACGTGGCCGCGAGCAGTTACCTGTTCCCCGCTACAATGATCGCGTAACAAAGGTTTTCGAGCGACGACGAGGCTGAAACGCACGTTTGACACGCGTAAGAGAACCGCCCGCGTGGCTGCTGTTACACCGAGGTTACACCGAGGTTACACCAGCAAGCCGAAGATGTACCCGCACGCGACAACCGTTTGCTAACACACCGCTAAGCCGCAGACTCGCCGTTTGGCCGAGCCCGCAGGCTTCGAGAAACCCGCACGTGAAGGCTTTCTTCCTGTAACACGGCCTATGCGACCACCAGGAGTCGGCCCTCTCAAGATTTCGCTTACGAACCGATCTAGTCCGAGTCAACCGGGGAGAACAATGGAGGAAGACTTACCACCTGTGACCTGGTCGACGTTCCGCACAAGAAGAAGGCCGAGATCGATGCGTGCGGCAGGATCTCGGCACGCGACGCTTCCCCCACTGTGCCCTGATTGGCTCGCTCATCTCGCGCGATCTCGCGACCAATAAGGGTAGATTCACACTACACCGTAACGTAACGTAACGTAACGTAGCGGGTCAAAAGCCAGAATATCAGTCCCTGAGTTTTAAATGAAACCATTCACACTACGCCGACGGTGACCGGCACCGCTCGTTCGTTCTCACTACACGCAGCGTAACGTAACGTAACGTAGCGGGCCGACGGCAAGAGATATTGTTGCCTTGTTTTTAAATGAAGCAGTTCACACTGTACCGACGTCGGCCGTAACGTAACGTAAGAAATTCGTTGCCAACGATATTTTCTACGGTGACCACTTCAATGGGACCTTTTTTATGACCCTGGAGTGCTTTGGTGCGAAGCTCTCGGAACCCGCATCCCAGGGGTTCGGGAAAAAAGTAAACAGAAGTATGGTACCTAGTAATGAGAAGTCATTTTTATAAATTCATATGTGATCTTCACAGAAATGTAACCGGTGAAATGCTGATGTTTTTCTGATTAAAATGATACCAAGCGTGATATAAATGTGATTATTTTTAAGGGTTTTAATAAAAAGAATACTTAACTTCTGAACGATATGCATTATAATGGATATAATGGAGTACAATCTTTCAACATTTTATACAATGTCGAGAACTCTCCTTCTGTGGCTCTTGCTCTCCACATATCGTGCACCCACGTTTTCTTCTCCTTGTCGTCTTCTTTTCTTCTTTCCTCCTCTTCTAAAACTACGGCAATGATAGCCATTTCTTCTTCGGAGAAGTCTGACATGTCCTTTCGTTTAGATGTTACCACGTGAAAGAATCGAGAGCACTGTATTGCATTTTGGTGTTGCTCCGTAATATATATAGACAACGTAATCTAGGATTTTGGTGGGGGGATGATGAGTCTAACCCTTTGTAGTTTGTTAGGGTGCCAGTAAAATAATCTTTGGACATAGGTATCTTAGCTTACTCATTTGTTTTCAACTCTCAAAACATCGGTTCATCATGGTGACTCTTCCGTGAGTCACAGCCACGGTGACCCATGCTTATAGCTAAGGAAAAGGGTCACTTTCCAACACCACTTTACAAGGCGCACTAATATTGAATGAAGAATCCTGCTGGCGAAAGTGCTGGTAACAGATCCTCGTAGGCGCACTGCAACGGTGAGCTACGGTGAGCTACGGCGAGCTACGGTGAGCTACGTTACGTTACGTTACGGTACGGTACGGTACGGTATAGTGTGAATCTAGCTTAATCCGTCACGACGTTCGAAGATTGACGGTTGATTGGCAGGTCCTCCCCGAGTCCCCCTGGGACTCAAAAAATAAAAACCGATGTTTCCATACTTTTTACTGATTACAGCAACTAGTACGTCCATTTTTCGTTCATTCCTTGTGAAATAAGTATTTTTGTACAATTTTCAATGTTTTCATACCCAGTAAAATAATGTGCAATCTGTAGGAATTACGAAAACATTGCTTTTTATTTTTTTACTATAGTATTACTTTATGAAATCGGTATTTTTAAATTCTTTTTCCTTGTTTTTTATTTCCTACAACTTGAATAATTAATTTAAAAATCTGAAAAAATATCCATAGTATGTGTTGCGATAGCTAACGTGTCTCTGATTTTTTTCATAATTTTCCATCTAATAGTTTAAGAGAAATTGAGCAATAACGTAGAGATCTTGAGTTTCTTGTACAAGACTCGAGCACAGCAAGTAGTGAATGCTACGCGTAGCTTGTGCCCTGTCACCGGACGGCCGTCCGTTCGCTATAGGCGCTCTCTGATTGGTGGATGTTTTTCGTTAATAACTCTTTAACAAAGCTTCAGAGAACATTTTTGCCAAGGAAAACGGTGTTTAGAATCACCCCAGGAATCTCCCCTTGTCGGCTCCGCCACCTTATAATGGACATTTTGTATAGTCGGCAACGCGTTATCATTTCAGATAGAGATACCGCATATACCTCTCAAGAATTTTGCGAACTTTTAGTTGAAAACGATGTACAGCATCATCATACAGCCGCGATACAAGATGGCACAAAAATACGCCTGAGTTATACGGTCGCGACGGTGCGCACATTACCCGAAACATTGCGATGTTTCCGATGCCATCGCTTCGGACACGCGTCTGACGCGTGTAAAGAGTCAAGAAACGGCAAGGAAATATGCCGTAGATGCGGACTCAGCGGCCATATCATGGCTGACTGTAAGACACTGACGCGGTGTGTGTTATGCGCAGAAAAGGTGTTCGCGGAAGCGTGCCTTCAGCACATCGCGGGATCGCTAAATTGCAATCAGTATAAGGCGTCCCTCGAAACCAGAGCGGATCGTTAATGGCTAACGCACCCCTAACGTTGCTCCAGGTGAACCTAAACCGCTGCCGCGACGCTGAGCACCTCATGCGGGCAACGGCGGCTGAAAAGCATGTTAATGTCGTGGCAGTGGCGGATCCATGGTAGAACCCTGGCGGCGGCTGGGAGTACGGGGGCACACATGGGTTGGCGGTCTGTATCACAGTTTTCAACGGCCGAGAGGCATTGGACGATCTCATGACCAGGGAACAGACCCATGTTGCATTCATTGTGGACGGCTTGAAGATAATAGCATGCTACTATAGGCCCGGAATGTCGATCCATATGTTCAACGACGAGCTGGACAAACTCGAGCGGATAAAACGAGAATGGAACGGACCGATCCTTTTCTGCGGGTATTTCAATGCGAAATCCCCTGCATGGGGATCGCGCTCGATGGACAGGCGAAGAGTGGCACTCCTAAGTTTTATGGCGCGAATAGACTTGTGTCCGGTACGAGCAAGATTTTGCATTTTGTGATCCGGCAACGTTTCACAGAGTCCGGAGGAACGAAGTCCTAACAGATGAGACTTGCTCGGATCATATGTATATATTAAATATGTATGTATGTATGTAAAGTGCCTCCACCATTTAGGTGGAACATCAAGACTTTCGACGCTACCCAAATGAAAGAAACGTACGACGCTCAGGTGGTTGATCTGCCGCCAAACCGTACGTGGGAGGAGGCTGATGTTCAGTGATACTTAAAAATAATCGATGAGACATGTATGCAATTGGTGCGGGAACTCAAACCACCGCGACGACCGAAGACCGTGGGGACAGCCGGGTGGACCCCCGAGGTGAGAGCTCTTCGCAAGGAGACATACAGGCTCCGACAAAGGAAGCAGCCGGCATACAAAGAGGCCCCCGAGATTCTGGCCCAACGCACAGAAGAATACCGAACGGTATGCCGGGCGCTAAATACAGCTATGTACAAAGCGCAAATGGAGGCATGTCAGGAACTTTGTGACAACCTAAACACAGATATGTGGGGTCGGCCATACAGGGTTGTAATGGGCCAATTAAAGGCCAAAGCACTCCCGCCCCACTTATCCAAGGAGATGACTCTTTCAAAAGATGAGATCTTTCCTATACTGGAAGAGGCGGTGTACCAACGCAACCCAATGCATGGCATACCATACCCGAGGCGGCTGTCTTGGGAAAACCCTAACGAATGGACAGTTACGATGTCTGAATTGCGAGAAGTAATCGGACGAATGAACCCAAAGAAACCCCCAGGTGGGAACAATGTACCCCCGATGGTACTCAAAGGCCTAGGGACACACGATACACCACGGCTGCTAGCCATGGTAAACAGTGTTTTCCGTAGGGGACAGTTTCCCAAGCATTGGAAATGTACTCGGCTAACGCTGCTGCAGAAACCAGCTAGGTATCCGACTAAGCCGGAGGCCTACAGGACCATTTGCATCATAGATGCGGGTAGCAAGCTTCTCAAGTATTTACTCCAGAAGCGCCTCCTTGCGCTGGTGGGCCCGGAGAGACTAGCACCAAATCAATTTGGATTTAAGCGCAAGTGCTCGACGATACAGGCCTTGCAGTGCGTTCGTCGGGTGTCAGAGGAAGCGGTGCGACGAAGGCGGTACTGCGTCCTCGTGACCTTCGACATCCGGAACACATTCAATTCGCTCCGCGGGCGAGATATATTTGCCGATCTTCAACGGCGTGGAATACCCCGATACCTCCGCCGTATTCTGTATTCATATTTTTACGATAGTGAGGTGATGTTCCTTACGGAGGGGAAGAAATATAAAAGGCGAATCTATATGGAGGTTCCGCAAGGGTCAATCATCGGCCCACTTCTATGGATCCTCGTCTATGACGATTTGATGCGAGTCCACCTACTCGCAAGCTGCAAAATAAGCGGCTTCGCAGACGATGTTGGATTGACCGTAGAAGCGAAAACCTTGGAGAAGCTGAGACGACAAGCGGGCGAAGCCACCGCGATCATTCGCCAATTGCTGATGGATCACAGCCTAACGCTAACCCTACGAAAGTTCGAATGGACTTTTCTAAACCGAAAAAGAGTACCCACCTATTTTGAGTTAGCACTCGGAGAGGTATCATTACGCCTAGCGAACACAGTTCGCTATCTCGACAGTTTGCTATTTTGAATGCGCACGAATACAAGCAAGGTGATTTAGTTGATTCGTAACGTCGATGACATAGCAGGTGCTCCAAGAAAACTATTACCACAATACGAAGATCCTTATGTTATATCTACAGTACTTAGAAATAATAGATACGTGATATCCGATATAGATGGGTTTCAGCACACTAATAAACCATATCAAGGTGTGTGGGAAGCATGTAACATGCGACCGTGGATTAATAATACGGGTGATTAATTTTTGCGTTTTCTTTTACAGTTGTAAGCAATGTTCATGTTTTCTCTCTAATACTCACAATTAACATTATATTCTTCGCTTATTTTATTATCATCTTCTTTAATGTTTGTCTTATCGTCGAATTTCCTAGATTTATAATACTAATTGTAGTTTAACCGTTTGCGTACCACGAGCCACTTTCGCGCTCTACAGATTTTGTGTCGAAAAAAATCAGCGCATTTGGCCGATAAAAACAATTGACGGCTCATTCACAATTTGTCAAAACCTGCTCAACCTTTCAGACCAGGCTTCGGAATTAACTGCTCTTTTCGGCCGATTTTCGAAGGCGACGCCTCCTTTCTCCCTCGTACGTCACTTCTCTCCGCGGCGGCCCTAGTGTTCGGAAGGCCTCAGGCGCGTGCCACAAGAATCGCGCGTCAGGGGATACCACTGACAAAACAAAAACGCATCAACAATAGTACCTCATGGGTCATGTGGAAATCTATGGATATAAGTGACGTCGCCCAAATGCGCTACGCGCGATTTTTGTGGCACGCACCTGAAGCCTTCCGAGCACTAGGGCCGCCGCGGAGAGAAGTGACGTGCGAGGGAGAAAGGAGGCGTCGCCTTCGAAAATCGGCCGAAAAGAGCAGTTAATTCCGAAGCCTGTTTTAGACGCATATACGTCGCACCGCTATCAGCAACCCAATTTGAACTTTGTTGTTACCTATTATAAATTAATAATATGTATATATGTTCATTCGTAACTTTTTATTAAGTCTCCTAACGCCGAGCCATTAGAGTTTTAAAGTAATCAAACATTGTCAACTTTTGTAAACTACATTTTGTATCTCCGAAACGAAATATAATTATAATAACATATCTACACTATCTCCAAAACCAGATATCATTAAATACACTATCTGTACTATTACACGCCTAAATTTAAATGACGACCAGTCCAACTAAATATTAATTACAAATATGCTATTGGTACATAATTCCGATCCGTTGAGTGAAATTGTTATTTCGTATTTGGTGATAAATAAAAGTTTAGATACTACAACCATTAGATATTTCGTTGAAGGAAAAGAGCCTAGCCGCATAAGGAGGTCAAAAGTGCCCCCAAACCAAATTCAACTTGCGATAGGTCATTCGATAGCAGCTTATCACAAAAAACTAGTCTGTGCCAAGTTTCAACCCTCTATCTCAACCTGGGGGGTAGTAATGGGGGTAAATAGAAAATCACGTTTTTTGGAAGTTACTCGTAACGCTATTGACTAAAAAATTCGATAAAAAATCACAGATATTACAGAGACCAAGTATTAGAATCGCTTAAAGCAAGTGATCTAACTGGGGTCCGGACAAGGTGAGAATAAGGGTATAGAAAAAAGAAACAAGTACACTCGATTAAATTTGAGTCGGCCCTTACAAGGACTTAAATACGACTTTTATTGAATATTTTACGAGCGTGGCGGGGGTTCTGTTGGTCTTCTGGACGGTCGGCTCCTCGTCCGTGGCGGGCTTGCGTCGTGTCTGTCGGTGGAGGGGGCCCTGGTCCGAACGACGCCGGTTAGCAACGTTGGCGTCTGAAAAAGAAAATAGTGACGGAACTGCGACGGTAAGCGAGAGTGTAAATTAAGCTGTACCGAATATTCCCGACTCCTGGCTGTGACAACAAGCCTGTATGGAGGGGATAGGAATACCTTACCTGTAACGCGAAGGTAATGCAGTGGACTGTATGATCGACTTTCCTTTACAATTAAAAGGATCGTCGACAGGCGAATGCGCAGAGAGGAGGAAACCTCTTCTCTACGTCTTATGCACCTTATAAAAAGGTTTGCGTCGGGTGAATCCCTGCGTGAGCAGAGATTCGCGACCTCTGAGATGTACTATTCCTAGCTGGCACTAGGCGCAGAGACTGGTGACGGCCAGAGGCTCTACGACGCGACGCCATTCACCGCACCGTGTGCATCTATTCGTCACACGGGGGTTGCTTCTAAACGGGTAGTAAAGCGCGAGTAACGCAGAGGTGATAAGCACTTACGTTTACTCTATCTGGATTTACCTGTCAACAAATGCTCCTGAGCAGTGGGCTCGATGCTCTTCCGGCGATAAGCAAACTCAAAGAATCGTGAAAATCACCGATTCCAAGAGTGCTACAGCATTGCTACAGCAATCTCTTTTTTGCAAGCTGATTCGTCTGTCGCACATATAATATTTGATAGCCGAACAGACGAATATATCAGGCCGCAAGAGAAATTGATCAAACAGCTAGAATTCTAGCGCTTCGAGGACTTCGAGCGTTTTGAGAAACCAAGTTGCTCTTATCGAAGTAGGCTCGAAATGGCTATAATGCTGCTGATTTATTGCTACCTGTCGAAGGACTGGTGCAAGACTGACTGCGAAACTCGCGCGTGTTTTCGCGAATGCGCGGAATACGCTAATTAGCCGCTACGCGGCGCACGCTTATCATATTTTAACTTTGTCCAATATTCGACAGTTTTCTCTCTCTCTCTCCCAGACTCGGACGTCCCCACTCGACGTCGGGCCTGAAATTCGAACAGCTGACACAGGTCGTTCACCTGTTCGAGTTCTACTGTAATAGCTAAAAACCAGTCATACTCCAAATTCACCGTGTTTGTTATTAGCGCAACGGAATCTCCTACCGAAGGCGACCTTCGGTTGGTTACGTATATCAACAGACAACGGTTTTCGCGAACGAGATAAAGTGCTCGTTATCATCGCTTTTTTCAACAACTCGTAACCTAACTGTGTTTTCCAACTGTGTGGCCCAAAAGGATCAATGTGGAGCGTATTGAACGGGGTAGTATCCTTTTCTATAATTTCTAATTCACCTTCAGCTTTCCCTGCTACCAGAGAATGAGTTATGCACTTAATGCAATTATCAATGTAGTCACGGACCTTCTGCTTCATAGAAAGGAACCAATAGTAGGCCAAAATCGCGCTTATTGTTTTGTCGATTCCGATATGTGCCATCTCGTCATGATAGACTCTAATTACATTGCTAATCATGGTGTCTGGGACTGCAAATAGTAATTTGCGTTTAACTTGCGGAAAACCAAGCCGTTCGCGATTGTAAAGCGTTTATGATCCTGAAATTCTAACATTTTCACTAGCTTCTGTATAATCGGGTCCGTTAACTGCTTATATTGTAACTGATCTTTAAAACTAATTTCCTCAACTAACATTAGTTGCCGGCTGAGCACATCTACATGTTGCATTTCTTCGAAAGGGCGGTGTCCGACTTTAAAATCATAGTTTTGCAGGGCTAGCGTCCATCTGGCTATTCTCGGATTTATATTAATGCGTTTCATTGCTAGGGCTAGAGCATTGCAGTCGGTGATTACTTTAAAATGTATCCCGTGTAGATACAGTTTAATGTCAAAGGGCTGATTCGGCAAGTCATCGAGATAGATTTGATCATAAATGAAGCCAAGCATCGTAATCTGAGAGTTATTCACGCCCTTAAACACGCGATCATTAGGATTTTGTAACAAATTACAATCCCTGAAATACTGGGAATAAACTGATTCTTTAATCAGATTGATGGGACTGCCTGTATCTACCAGTGCCTTTAACAATACGTCACCGTTGGTAGCTTTGGTTACTTCTACACATGAGGATCGTTGCTGCGGCAGGCTCTCCCCATTGATAGCAGAGACCTCTCGGGAGTTTGGTCCTCTCGTCTGATCTGAAGGAATCGCCAGAGGGTACACCGTTCTGCTCTGCGCTCGGTTTCTGCATCCACTGCTAATGTGTCCCTCTATTCTGCACGCAAAATCCGTTAATTTTGCGGCACAATCTCTTGACAGGTGACCAGGTTTCTTGCATCTGAAGCATGTGACTATCCTAGGATTGCTATTCATTACTTCGCGCCCCATGCGTTGCTGAACCACTCTCGGCTTGGCGACTTTGCTGTCATCCGTAATTCGTCTGACGTGGTCTAGAAAATCTGACAGTTTATCCAAGCAAGTGTCAATGACCATTCTGCGGATGTTTGGTTCCTGTACTCCAGCCGCCAAGAAATCTATTTGGTCCTTTTCCGTTAAGTCCAGTACTTCCATCAGTTTTAACTTATGTTCCGCATATTCTATAAATCGCTTCGCTGTGTGATTCCTACTCCTGGCACTGATCCGATTAACCCCTTGACGTACAATTTTCTTTCCTAATATTTTCACCTTTGCTGCCGATCTGAAACGTGTAGCTACCTCAAACTGCCAACAAAAAAGTTCCTATTGAACGAACATAGACGCCTCACGCGATAGCGCGTGATCGGCAGCGAGGATATTGCAAACAGTGCACGAGCCAGGCTCGTTAAAGTACGGCAAGGGGTTAATGAGTCCCCCGAAAAACTCCTTGATTTCAAAATATTCAAAATATACCAGTCCAAGTCCCGACCCTGGAGTTGGTTCGTTGCGGCCATCAACAAAGTGCGGTCGTTGGTGTCGTATAATTTAGCGATGTATTCCACCCGGTCCAGCCACTTCGTGACACTTTCATTATCTTTCCCAGAAAAGTCCTGTACTTGCTTCGAGATAAACTTGACATGATTCCAGTCATAGCTGTGCCCTCTACTACTGTCAGAATCCACGGTCGTGCGTTCCTTCCGAAGCTCATTGAAAAGTGAGCATCATTTGTGTGGTTAGCTGCAGGATCTCCACAATATTCATTGACTGCGGGGATGCCACGTGGGGTACAGCGTCGGCAGTATTCCTATTATTGGTATTGTCGGCAGGATGATTTGGTGACGGGATCGGGGTGGTTTTATTTGTTGACTCAACGTTTGGGGGTGGTGTTTTTTAATCTTCTCCAGGTGCTCCTACAACTGCTCTATCATGCATGCGTGCGTATCAGATTCGTGCAGCTCGTGTTTTGGGTACAAACACTTCCGTAGCAGCCGTCTCCAAAACCAAAACAATAACGAACGTTCCTGACCTTCTAACAATGTTCGAACGATCGGTTAACCGTAACCGTTATGTAACGAGCACGTATTCAGCCAAATTTATGCAATTAATTAGATTAACGAGAACTGCGTCAATTACAAACGACTATCTCACGTCTTATAAACAACTGGAGGGCAAACGTTTATGAATTTATTGCCTGCGCTTTAATGTTAGGCGAACGTAAGCACTTGCCCCTATGTCGCCCCAGAATCACATTTAACCTATAAACACCCTTATACGGTTTACTATCCCACTTCTGAGATAAATAACTACCTAGCTATAAGCTTTTATTTTTTACAACTAGAACTGAAGCTGATTGAAAGACTCCGAAGCTGATTTCCACTTCTACGACTCAGTGGTTTCTCAATCAGGCCAGTCTCCCTCTTTCCAATACGAGCCCTCACACCACGCACCTATCTCACGTACTACTTCACTTCTCGCGATACACGGCACACACGGCACACTCTCTCACACATACCACTCGCTCCTCCAGCCACCTTGCGGTCAGAATTGCTTACAGTAAAAACATTTTTTTCTCAAAAAAGCCCGTCAAGTACATTTTAAGTTTAATTTTTCAATTTGTGTATGACTCCTAAAGCGATACTTGTCTCACAAATTTTTTAGAGCGGACATTGTGTATGGCTGCTAAAGCTTATCTCGCAAATTTTTTAGAGTGTACACTAAACTATTCACATAAAATATAAAAGGCTAATGTACTTGGATTTATTATTTGATTTCGATACTTTGGAAGACCGGAATAACCACGATTTCGGCAAATGTACTTGGCGCATATTTTTACACTGACAGTATTTTTGTTGGAATACTGAATACCGTACGTCAAGGTTGTAGCTGCGTTGATGTCGAACCATACTTATCCATACGACGCTAGATAAGGTAGTGTCAATGGATGATTTCTTTCTTAGATTACATATTTTGATCAACAAAATCAGATTGCAGTGTACTTGTTCTGAGCACTATTCAAAATAAAACAAAAGTAGAAAGTAAAATTACTTATTTTTCAAACGTAAACACACTGATGGTTTATAATTACAGGTTGCACCACTCACAGACTTTCTTATTGGGCCAACGATCATAACTTATTGACACCAACTTTAAACTATACTCCTATACGATCATACAAAGCACCAGATATCCCAATGAAAACAGAAACAACAATGCAGTTGAGTTATCAACCAGTAGAAGTACCAAGTCCAGACAGAAATGTATCAACAGAAAAATCATACTATTATCCTCCTACTACTAAAATGGAAGATAGTACTACATACAATAGAAGGTATATCTGAATTTTAATTACTTTATTGGTTCAATTAATAATAGTGATACAAATACCTAATGAGGCATCTAAAACAAGTCACATGAATAACTTCCTTGACTTACTTGACTGAATTGGGGATAGGAAAAATGTATCAGATTAAACTTTAATGTTTCAATTTCTCACCATAGTTGAGATAAAATTATTAATAGGTTAATTCCGCAGAAAATAAAATAAGTAAATAAAAATACGCATCTAAGTTTGGGTTCTTGTCGACTTACGATTCAGGTCTGTCTTTCATAACTTGGACTAGTCTTGATGTACAATCTTAAACAGCTTTACGAAAGCTTAGAAAAAATCTTGAAACTAAAACTAGAGAATCTTTGCATATCAAACTTAACATGACTTCGTTGCATTTTTGAATTTTAATGAGAAGTGATGCTGTTTATATATAACAAGCTTCGAAAAATTTAATTCCCGTATACAAATTCATTTCTACTACTTTATTTTCAGCTACATTCCACCAGGCACATTAGAACCGTGTCCAGAGTCGTGTGCAGAACAATGTGCGGGACCGTGTGCAGAACAATCTACAGGACCGTGCATAATGCCATGTGTACCGACGTGTCCGTAAATGTGTGTCTACTACTATTTTTCACTAAGGAAGTATGTAATTAGCTATATATTATTTTTGTTACTTACATATTAAAATGGTTTCTGTTGTTGAAGGTTATAATTATTCAGTGTTATACCAATTAAAGAACAATACAACATACAGTGAGAAATACAGGGTATTTCTGAACAGCACGGCATAACTCCAAGGAGTGAATCTAGAGTTTAGACTCTAGACAAAAAAATAAGACGAAAATTAAAAATAATTATTTCGTGTTAGAGGCTGCATTTGTTAATTATACGCGTATAAGCATCTGATGGAGAGCACCAGAAATGAGCCCGTGCGGGAACGTCGAGCAGTGGTTGCCCATACAGCAGTATAGCACTGACGTATAGGAGAAGAGAAGGGTCACTTTGAGTGACCCTACATTGCTGTATGGGCAACCACTGCTCGAGGTTCCCTCGCGGGCTCATTTTTGGTGCTTTCCACCAAATTTTTAGACGCGTATAACAAACAAAGCCTCAAACGCGAAATCGTTGTTCTTGATTTTCGTTTTATTCTGGTATCTAGAATCACCCCTTAAAATTATGCCGAGCTATTCTGAAGCACTCTGTATTACTTGTTCAGTATATAACATGAGTTTTTTCAAAACTTTATTATACTTCACTTAAAATCAAATCAAAGGCATAAACCCATAAAATATACAGGGTGTCCTTAAGTGGTGGTATAAGCGGAGAGGATTTCATTCTATATGAAAAAATAGGTGGAAAATAATGAATAAACTTTCTTGATATCGTGTTTCATTTTCGAGAAAATTGAGTTGAAATTATTGTCGGGTGCATGCGTATGGAAGTGCAGTTTTTGATGCTCGAAGGGTATACGGGATAAAGGGAACATTCTCGGTCTGACCACTCACTGTCTTTACGGTACACTAGAAGCATTCTCCGTTTTTGATTTGTGAGTGTATGCGTGTGTGCGTTTGCGCTTTTAGACGTGTGGGTTCGAATGGGCGAAGCGCGCACTCCGCGGCGCAAGAGTGTAATAGACTCGCAAGAAGTGAGCACGTGCAATCATAAAATGTGAGACATTATAATTTCGTTTATTGCATTTTATTTATGCTATTTCTAGAAGAAATACATGTTTATTTTACTTTACTTACCATATGATTTGTTGGAATTTTACTTTAAATAATATTCTGTAAGTGCGTGACAAGCACGGTCAAAAACCGCTATATTTATTGTGTAATTGTATTATAACAAATTAAACAAAACACAAAAAACAATATGTAACACTTTCTCTGTTCAAATTTTCTACATCAAGACAAAGTACGCGCACCACTCATACAGTGGTGCTCACTGAAATCTCACGCTCATACCAACCTAACCTTTTCTGTTGCCAACTTATAAAATTATAAAATTATATTTCTAACACGATTTACCGCTCAAATGCCTACAACTGTAGTTCGTTACACTTGTACACGATTAAAATTCAAAGTCAAATTTCTGGAAAACGATACGTGACATCGAAAATGTTTATTCCATATTTTCGTCTTATTTTTTATGTAGAATCACACTCCTCTGGCGTATACCTTCAGTTCTAGGACACCCTGTATGTACAATATTCTAGAGAATGAAGTTACAAACTTATATTTGAAAATAGGAACGACTGTTTGACTGACTGACCGACTGCCTAACTATTTCAAATTAGCCTTCTTTAGTGTTTTAATCTTTGGGTTTTTGTAAAGTTGGTTCCACTATGGAATTGTTTCTGTTATGTCTTAAATAACATATTTACTTCACTGCTATGTTACAAATATGAATTGATAGTAGTCTGTTGAAAATAATAAATTTAGTTAGCAGATATATGCTTCAGGTTTTAATCTAGTGTTGAACTAGATATTCTACTGCTTTCCTTTATTGCTGGATCCTGTACTTTATTTGCTGTGGGTCCTACAAGCTTTTTAAAGCTTTCCTTATAGTTTTGAAACAATAGTATATCAGCAATAGTATAGTATTCCTTAGGTAGAGTGAAAGGTTACACATCAACTAGTCGGCTTGTTCCATCAATTTCATTCCTGTAACTTTCTTATGAATGCGAACATCTTTGAATACTTTGTTTGAATGCATTGTTTGAAACATATTAAGCTTGGATATTTTGCAAATCTATTCCTTCAGTTATTCCTTCCAAAAAGACGTGGTTTATAGCTGAAAGCATTAAGAATGAGAACTGTATGACGCTGCGCTGTGTATTCAATTAGAATTTAATGCAATTCTATAATTAAATGTAACTACTAAAAAACAATTACTACCATTACCATTTTGTGCCTATTTATGTTAGAATGTTAGATTCTTAGCATAAGAGTAATAAAGCCATAGAAACTAAGGACATCGACAGATCTTATCAAGTGACATAGATAGATGAGTCATCTCATTAATAAATATTTCTCTTTCTAATACAGATTTTAAAATCATAAAAAAGCATGATCAGTTCACGAAGTACACATTATAAGTCAACGAGATAAAGATAGTCTGGCTTTAGAAGAAAGAGAATTAAGTACTTAAAATTATATTCAACGGGGGAAGCAAGATTTTAAACTGAAGAGGATAGATTTTCACACATCCACATGCCTAATTAAAGATTGAAATACATTTAATATACACTATTATGTGAAGGGTATTGGTAACCAGTGGCACGAAAAAAGGAATGGTAATTTTATATGAAAAAATAAATTAAATATATAGATTGAAATTTTATGTTTCGTACTTCATTTTGGAGAAAAAGAATTTCAAATTAAATTAGAACGCATTGATGTACAGGCTTATGTGGCTAAGGTAAAAGGAATACTCAGTTTGACTTGTAATCCTATTTACTGTACAGTAAAAACATTCACCTCATTCTATGCCAAAATTAGTTATTCAAAAACGAAACGGGAAATTAAAAAATTTGTATTATATGTATGTTCTCGATTAATTTTTTTCTGTAAAATCACCACTCTCTTGTGTGTATTACTGGTTACGAAACACTTACACACACACGCACCCACGCACACGCACACATACATGCATTTTTATTCGTTATGTATATGTATTTGTTGAAATATATTTTTGATAATTTTTTTTTTTAGAAGTTAATACAGTACTGTCTTGTTAGAAGCACATATTTATCCCTACCGCCTTGATTGAAATTTGCCGCTGCGACAACTACAAGTCACAAAAATTCGCACGACACGGTCCCGGCAGTGTCTTTGTAGCCAGAGACTGATTAGTATATTTTTCTCTCACTCTGCAACGTTTGCAATCCTTGTTGACACCTGAAATTTGAATGGACGAAATAATATAGTATATTCCGTCTTTTTCTACAGAGACGGTGTCGAACGAAATCTATGTCTTGTATCTGTCACGCACTCTTCTTTCCATTTTAGCTGTCGCAGCCCCTCACGACAAAAAACTAAAGCGCATCGAAAAGTAGACCAGTCGTGTTATAAGAACTCTGTCACCTGAACCGTGTGCTTCTAACCAAACAGCAATGTATTTCGTTTATTTACTTGCAAATAAAGGAATCTGCTTCGACGACTCGGTCAATGAGAAAAACTGAACTATTTTGTCTTTAAGGATGGAAGGAGAGATCCAATCTACGGACAATCTGACAACGTTGTTCTTTTTTTAAGAATCTGATAGTAAAAACGTAAAAACCTTGCCAGAAAATAAAAAACAAATTCAATCTCTGTAACTACTCTCGAAGTTGAGATTTTACAGAGTGTCCCAGCGAACACTGTACACTGCGTTAATTCCTAAAGTATTGTACGGGCGGTCTATTCTCTTCCGATGGCGCGTGTTAGCCATTACTCCTTGAAACCGATACTAAGGTTTTCTTTCGACGAAAATCACTAAATGTAGGTGCAATGTCTCGAAAATTAATTAAAAAAAGTATATAAATTAGATGTCGCTGGATTCGTCTTGAAACACACTATCAACTGATCTGTAAAAAAATATATAGTTTCATTTAAAAAACCAAATTTGACCATCATATCTCATGTAATAATAATGTTAAAAAAATTCGCCTTCGCTAATAAATTGACCCCTTCGAACCATGCAATCCTGTATAAATAATTTTTTTATCTCTAATACTTTAGGAAATAATGTACTGTACAGTGTTCGCTGGGACACCCTGTACATGTAACCCGTGCCAATGACGAAAATAATGATGTAGACATTCAATAATCAATTTCATTCCTACAAAGTTTGATCACAAAGGTGATCCCAGTTTTCGCATGCTAAGATTTGAAACGCTTTATAATAGTTCTAAATAGGCATTTAGTAAAATTGAAGGTTTGAAATCGAAGGTTTTATAATATTTAGGATCTTATTTGGCACCTACAATAAATAGTTATTCACAAAAGGGTTTTTAATTAGCTTAGAACAATATGGTAAAACATTGCAACTGGCGAAGTTGCCATGCCCGGGGTATACAACGTCGCCATACCGTAATAAACAGGATTCCCAACTCGGTCTAAAAAAATTCGAAGAGTTTACCGGTCAAACTGAACGAATACTGAACTGAAAGGACTTAGTACCAAATTTGTATACAAGACAAGTAATGTAAGATTTAGGGCACGTAATATGCACAATTAAATTATAGTTTAAAAAGAGGGCATACGTACCAAAACATAAACAATTTACGTTCAGATTTATAAATTATTAAAAACCATGATTGTGAGAAGGGATGAAGGTGCTCTAACGTCGGAAGACGAGGAAGAAAGAAGTGGGAGGGGGGAACATTTAATTATAAATTATTATAATTAAAAAGTAACAATATTAAATTAATGTATTTTTAGCAACGTCTCCTTCTATTTTGTACATACCCAGACCTAACCCAGACCTAACCCAGACCTAAAAACATACTATAAATATTATAAACAAGTTATATTCTTTATTTTTGGCTTATTATTGCATGTGTAACGTCCCTAAAACGATGCTACGTTGTCCATGGAAGAGCGGCTTTCCAATGGACGAAAAGGTGGGGGTTCGTGTGGCGTGCGGTTAAGGAGTTGAAATCCAAGGCTTATATCTTTCTTAACAATAATTTATTCAACAAATAGTTATTCTAATCCTAACGTTAATATAATATTGATACCTATTCTAATCTAGTTAAATATTAATAAAATCATAAGGTATGAGGTTATATTATGTGTGATTATATGAATGTGAAGTTATATTGAACGTGATTATAATTATTTCCCTCGATAACGCAAGAGTTATGATATATATCGTTGAACGAGAGAGGTTATGTGATATTATTCGCGATAGAGGATCCTCTATACAAGGCGCAGTGTGTTGTGTATGTGTCTGCAATAGATCCTGTCTCGTATGCCCTGGTCGCTGCCAAAGTTATAGGTGGCTATAACTTCAGAGCGGTCTCAAGATTCCATGAAACATATAATTTTTGCTTGATTGCCTAAGCATCCGTAAGCCCTTCGTTATCTTTTCTACATCAGTCGCTACCCTGGAGAAAAGACTCTTCAGGAGCGGTCTTAGAAATGCGTCCGACTAGGAATGGCTTCTAGCGATTGTTGGCAGGCGATTCGTCTGTTTCTGGCGAGCACGAACTCTATATTAAAGGAGCATCAACCATTATTTGCTAGAACGGTCGCTATCCCTAAAGGAGCGGTCTCGATCTCACTGGACGAGTATATCAGCTACCTTCAAGATCTTTGTCTATTCGGAACCTGGTGCCAGGAGGAAGTGTGTCTCCTGCTGCTTTTACAGCTCCTTATATACCCGCTAGTCGAAGATCGCGCATGCGTAATGTCTTATTTTCTAATGGCGGTCTTACTCTAATCGTAAATGGAAACGTACGATATACGTTGTGTTTATGTTAAAATATAATTGGAACCTATAATATATGATATAAAAATAAGGTACAAAAATATTAATTAGTATTAAGATAATACAATACGCGGTAATATAATAATAAGGTATTAGAAGGATACAAATATAGAGAGAGACGGTAATAGATAGAGAGAGATAGTAATAGATAGAGAGAGATAGTAATAGATAGAGTGAGATAGAAATGGATAGAGTGAGAGGGTAGACCGTGGGTCGTTACACATGTAGAATTGGCCTTTCTCGATTGCATCAGCTTGTATATAAACTTGTTTTAATTTAATTTTTCATACAAAATACACAAAGAATGTTATCGTTTGATCTTTAAACTCATCCCTCCCAATTTCATAAAATTTTTGAAGATCTCACCGAAGAAAGTCCTTCCAAGTCGGAAAGTGAAAATATGTATAATATCAAAAAACTGCGTGTGCCTCGTTGCGCTTGGTGGTGACTTGGATCTAGAGCATTTCAAGCTTCTTTCCGAATCTTTCCGAAGCCGTCCGAAGCGGTCCAAACCGCCGATCTCACTTTCTGTTCGAACCTTCCATGTGCAGTGGTGCGTCAAATTCTCGAAACTCGTGTGCCAAGTCAGGGCAGCACGGGCCTCCTAGTTAGGCGCCACCTGGTGCGTTCAAGCGGAACTAAACTTGTCAGTTTTTTACTCTGTTTTATCTCTAACCTGGCAAAAAGCACTGCCAAATCGCGCTGACGCTTTACGTCCTTATATTGAAAGGTTTTGAGCTAGAAAAGGGCTCATTCGATAGAGGAAGGTTCAATATAGCCCGCGCTGGTCATGATTTCGCTCAGAACAATCTCTACATTAGCTAAAAATGCTTAGATTTCATGGCTGTGAATTTGTCGATTTTTACTTTACTTTCAACACTTATATTACTGAACATTAGCAGAATCTGATTAAATAATGACCAGCGCGGGCTAGATTGAACCTTTCTCTATCGAATGAGCCCTTTTCCATCTCAAAATCTTTCAATATAAGGACGTAAAGCGTCAGCGCGTAAACCGCTGTTTTTGCCTAATTTTGTCGGTAATGTCACCGCCCTGACATATCTGATCCTAGGCCCTTAACAAGTAACGCTCTCTGTACCCCTGCGCAAACACCACCAGACGCTTCCGCCAAAACCTCAGAACCAAATGAGAGCGCGTATCATGCAATGACTCCTGAACACGTAGGCGCGACACGACACACAGTGGGCCGGATCGTAGATTTTGGTGACATTTTGGCAAAAAATAAATTTGCTCATATCTATATCTAATCAATTTGTATTGTTTCTTAAAGGTCTATGGACTATTAAAATAAAAGAATTATTAAAATTAAACAGAATTTGTAGTTGAAATGAACATTCGAAGTTGAACATTCTGAAAACTCCATTTACCATTATAAAAGTAGATTTCTCTTTATTGCGATATCTTGATGATCTTGTTTGACATTCTCTATCTATTCTTTTTTCTATAATAGAAAGCATTCTTTCCGAATAAGAAGCAGTAGTTTTGACTAAAATTATTGCAGTAAAGATATTGAAAATATATTGTTTAGTGAAATACAGAATATTTTAAAAGTTCTTCATCATTGACAAGGAATATCTTTTGAGTTTAACAAGTTGGAATGTTTTTAGGATACTCTCCTGTATATAATTCTGTAAAGATCGCTTCCTACTTTGTCCTACTTCACAAGTTATTAGAATGTTAAGCCATTAGCCTTTCGTCGTTTTACGCACAGGTGTTAGCGTTCGCGTTCCCTATCGAGACTTTTCGTCTACTTTTCTGATGTATTCAGTTGAAACGGTACCATCAGAGAGAGAACAGTTAGACATTTAAAGCATTTTTTGCATAATTTTTAAACGTTACACTTTAATTTTTTGTCCATTTTATTAAATTTAAGTTTTGTTTCGTATAGTTTACCTTTAGTCTGTGTTATGTATACGTATTGTATATCCATTTAAGTTAAAGTGTATTATATATTCTGTGTTTGTTTAAATTTATACTTTAGTATACAACTGCATTTCATATTTCCTTTTTTATTCAGATATTTATTTAATTATAATGGAGGCTTTTCGCAAAAATCAAGATTTGTTTTTTGTACTAAGAAATTCATCTAAAGACATGGGTGATTACTTATTTTTACATCGACAAATATGTGAAAAAATTGATATTTCTGCAGAAAATTTAGACATATTGAAAACAAGCTTAAAGAAATTTACTTCTAAATTAAAAAAGAAATGGGTTCAATCTAGTTGTCTGAGGAGGCTCAATAAACTAAACATAAAGATTTCGAAACATTTAGAAGCAACAATGCCCGGAAAGTTTCAAGAATTGCTACGAATGAGGACATATTTCACAGGCTACTATTAACGTCCGATCCGTACATATCGACATTAAGAGTAAAGTCGTATAAAAAAAAAGTCAGACCATTAGATTTTGAAGCTGCTGAAATGATAATCAAATAAAATAAACAACCCCCTATTAGTCTGTTATTTGAAAATCATGATGGTAAGATCAATGAAATTATTCTTCACGTTTAACAGTACCTATTGTACGTTTCAATTATGTTTTTTTTCAGTATGTGAAAATCTGTTTGCAAATAAGGAATTTCAATTTTTCCTATTTAAATCCCTAATGCTATCCTTATCTTTTATGACGGCATTGATTTCGGGCATGGAGCTCGAGCATCAACGGTCGAGCGAGACCCTTTTTTTTGCATCTCCGGTCGTGTACCAATTATCTCGGCGATCGAGAGCAAAGGAAGCCGAATCGACTACCAGTCATTACTGTAATATTCCTTCGATAATAGAACCTCGCGAAAATTACTAATTCATATACCAATAAGAATCTCTTTCATCAAAAGACTGAAGTCTACATAGTTATAAGAATAGAATTAAGCACTTAAGTAGTGTAAAACATTTAGTTTAATAAATCGTTTTATGTATTATTTTAAAGAGAAATCATAGTCTATGAAATTTATTTCTTAACCGCACGCCACACGAGTCCTACTCCCTGTTCACAGGTAAGCCGCTCTATCTGTGAACGTTTTATGTACTAAGACGCACGGTTTGTTACAGTAGTAAACAAATTCAATGAATTCTACGGAAAATACAGAGCCAGAATCTATCACCAACCGAGGAAAGTCTATCATAAGATCGTAAATAACAGAAACTGGTTTTTCTTTTATACATCCAAGGTACGATTGATCGCATCAGTAAGATCCTGCAAACGCATAACACCTATTCAATCTTTAAATCATTTACAGGGTGTAACAAAAATGTCGCAGTTCCTTAAAAGGGGTGATTCAAGGGGTGATTTGAAACAACTTTTTCCTTAGCAAAAATGTAAGATGAGGCTTCGTTAACCAGTTATTAACGAAAAACACCGGCCAATGAGAGCACGCGTTTGCCGCCCGAGCGACCGCGATAGCGTTGGGTACGCGCTGGGCGCCACGGTTGTACTCCGAACAAGAAGTCGGCATGTGTCGACGGAAATAGCATTGGTATGAAAATATTTACATAACGTATAAACGAAAAAGCAATGCAACAAAAGAAATGAACGGAGAATTGGAGAATTAACGTTGAAGATAGAAACGGTGAAAGTAGTCTGATTTAGATTTCAAAAATAGTAGTCATTAATGAATTAAATGCAATTCATTTGTAGTTTCTAAATCTGTGTTACTGGGTCACTGTACCAATCCTGGTCATCGACCGTCGAAATGGTTTATGGTAGTGTAGAATTTTGCCAAAGAAGCACCTTGTACCCCCACGTAGTTTAAGCACTTCAGATCTTCCTTGTTCGGACACTCCGAGATCATGTCTCCTTCGAAACCAAAGCAATAAAGCCATAAATTACCTAAACGCGTGCCCTAGCATAAACCATTTCGACGGTCGATAACCAGGATCGGTACAGTGACCCAGTGACACAGGTTTACAAACTACAGGTGAAGTTTGTTCTCCTCTTCCTTTATTTTTTGTTGTATTGCTTTTTCGTTTATATGTTATGCGAATAAGAAATTTACATATTCTTGTTTTTACGTTGCACGTAGTTTTCCTTGATTTTAAGTAATTATTCACTTCAAGTGATAAACAAAAAAAGGACTCGGTATTATTTATTATGTCGCTTTCAGTTTTCATACTTATGCTATTTTCTTCGATGTATGACGACTTTCTTGTTCGGAGTACAACCGTAGCATCTAGCGCGCGTACCCAACGCTACCGCGGTCGCTCGGGCGGCAAACTCGCGCTCTCATTGGCCGGTGTTTTTCGTTAATAACTCGTTAACGAAGCCTCATCTTACATTTTCGCTGAGGAAAAAGTTGTTTCAAATCACCTCCTGAATCACCCCTTTTAAGGAACTGCGACATTTTTGTTACACCCTGTATAAAGATTGGACAAATACCTTCGAATGCAAAAGATCGGAGACCACCATTGACTGCGCCAAAAGTCTAGAAGATTCCTTGTTTCTACGACAAACTATACATAAATGAAACCAGGTGGAGGATCAGTACACAGATCAAAGAATACCAACGGTGAGCCAAATAGAGTAATTTTTTACAGTCTGCCTTAGAACACTGGATGGGCACAGGACATTCCATTGTCCTGTTGAAGCTATTTTGCCAGGAAACTTTAAAATGTGCCAATGGGAATCAGGTTTATCAAGCTCAATAGGAATCAGGGTTATTACGTAAAACCGATTTGACACGCCGCTGTCCCAGTTTTGTAATGGATTAGCTGATTCATGAAGAGACATCTGATTGGCTGCTGCATTGTTCCGTACCAATAAACATGGTTATATTTGGACTTCCTCAGAACAAATGATTCCAGTATCAGAGCTCTCTATCCCTAAAGAAGCAAGCTGTAACGTTTACAAAACGTCAGCAATTATCTAATTATTTAAGCGGTATTATCTGAAAGCCATTAATATGAGTTTCATTACTTCTTCCCTAGCGTATCCAGAGTTAGGAACATCGTGTGCAAGAACTGCGTACCATCAGACTCCTTGTATTCGCCTAAGATCGTGTGGCAGGAAGAAGGCAATTTCGTATGCAAATCACCTACGGTCTACGGATTACGAGGCAAGTCGAGTCAGCGGCTAAGTGCAAGGTTAGGTTACCGAGAGATCTTTGCGAACGGGAATACTTTCAGCCTGCGGGCTACGAACAATTGCACAATTATGCGTTTCAGTCATGTTGCGATCCGCAAAACATCTCGTTAACGTGACCGATAACGCAAATAACGACTACCTCTCCCACAACCTGTAGTCGTGGAACCTTTCACGTGTAATAAAAGCGTAATTAACATCTGTATGTTACTCGCTAAAATGTATGATTTTACTCCATTGAAAAACTGAGTGTTGACTGGTGTTTTCACCGTGAAGAACCCGAAATCCCATAGCCGTTCCTTACTTTCTGCCTTGAAAATTCCAGTCTCTTTCCACAATTAGTAGCTATTTCGGGCAGGGGTAGAATAATGAGAGACACGCTTCTACACTGGTATCGAAGGATACCTGGCACCCTTTATAAATTTACGGCGAAGCATGAAGGCCTTCTTTGCACGACCGTTCGGGCTTGACCGCTGCTCCACCGAACGAGCACGTCGCATATGACTATATTCAATGATTGCGAACGAACATAGCTTTTATAAAGGGTTACCAAAGATAGTTCAGCCCCCCTATCTAGTGCCACATGTATATTTTATAACATTCAATCTATTGAAACATTAATTTCTAATAACTTCAATTTGCTCGTTGAGCTTAAACGGGTAGTAGAACAGAATTTCTTTAAGTTTAGCGTTTGCACTTGAGCTAATTTTGCAATGTTTAATTTCAATACTGCGTATTACGTTAATATTAGTGAATCTTCAAATCAGATATTTATAAGAACTATAACTTTATTAAATTATATTTTTAGGATCAAAATTAGAAGTTTATAAAAAAAAAAGAAATAAGTCGGGTATGACCCAATACAATTGTATTCCTAATCACAATGTGAGGAATAAAGTCTGAAATAGCACTTATCAATCAAACACTCGGCTCACAAAATCAGGTCCGCACACGGAGGACGCTAATTCAACAGTATCCGCTTGAGCGGCTCGTCCTACCCTTCCAAAAAAAACATGACCTAGGGTAGGTATAGTTGGTGGGGAGGTGGGACGCTGCTTATAATATAAATTGAAATTATAATCAGTCCGTTCCGGGCCGTGTTATGACCAGTCGTCAAGTTGTTGTCCAGAAAACAAACAAACAAAAGGTATGCGTGAATACGCAACCAAATTCATATATCTGTGATACCTAACACTGTAAGCACCAGGACATGTCCCTTTTCAATAAAACGAACTAGGACGGTTTTTCGGATGTCAAGGAGAACCCTAGTGAGTTAAGTTTATTGCTTACATTGGCAACTGCTTCTTCCGTAGTTTTTTTTACCAGTATTGGGTACAGTAACTTGGCAGAACATAGCGATATCGTCCACGAATTCAGACATTTGTACGTTGTTATTCAAACCTTCTGTAATATCTTTGACATATATTAAATAGGCCAGGGAGCTAAGAAGTTCCCTAAACCCTTAAAAACTCTCCTACTAACAATACTATAGGAGTTGAGGGCATACATGACGTTCCGCTCATGGGTCAAGAAAGCAACAAGATTGATAATATGATTAAGACTACCTATGTCACGTAGTTTTTGCAGCAATATATCGCAATTGACATTGTCGAACGTCCCTTTGACATGCAACTTCCTCATTTTTGTAGAAGGCCTCTATTGTTAGAGTTAACGCGGTGAGGTTGTCTAAGCAAGACCTCCGAGCTCGAAAAAATGGTAGAATGCTTGAGATCTTCAACCATTATTGTAATCTTGTCTTGACCATTTTCCCGAAAACCTTACATACGTATGAAGTAAGCGATATGGGTCGAACACTATTATTGTCACTTTTAATTATGAAGAAAGTTCGACTTTCTTTCCATGAAGGTGGAAAACTGCTTTTCAGATAGATTTCAATAAGAAGATCAAATGAAATGAAAATGAAGTTCTCAATGTACTGCTTCCTCACCAGTTTTGATAATTTTCAAATATGTCATAAAGCAAACGATTTCGAATAACTTTCTTCTTTGCACAGAGTAGGTGGTTGGTCTTAGTTTCCCAGATGTTCGCAACAAACTTTTTGTACTACACAGTTGAATTATATCTTACATTTATGCGTTATCAATAGCCTATGCGTAAGTCCGACGTAGCCGCTTATGTATTGTTTCTATAAAGACATATACGCAATCTTCTCGCTGGAAGTGTAGAACATTTCGCAGCGATTTTTTCTTCTTTCCTCTGCACTTTAATAAGGGACCTTCGCTTGCAGTTTACACATATACGCACACAGCAGACTTGAGTTTGGGATGATACTGACTACTTATGTAAGTACTGGTGAAGATGCACTGACAGATCGTGTATACAAACACGGGATTATAGCCGTGCTGTTTAGGCAGCGACTCTGTCTTTGGGTTCAGTGACGAGAGAATCATCCTGTACATGTCACGCGTCACTAAAAGGATGCAGAACAATGAATATCTCGAGAACGAATCTGTCATCGACTGCTAACTGTTAGCATGTGTTTCGAATGCTACTGTTCACTATGAAAAATAAATTATTAAATTTAATAATATTTCTCTAGCTACTCACCATATCTTGTAGATCTTCCAGGTTCTTCTCGCGGTCTTACTCCACGCTTTTTCGACTGGTTCACTATATCGATTCAATATCCGTATTCTTTATACCTTTACATGTATTGATGTAAGCATGAAAGAGAAATAGGGCGCAAGAGAAGGATCGAAAAATCGAACAGGGCAAGATCAATTGTTGTATTTATTGTTTGATTTCCTAAAAAAGATCGCTGGTAGTCGGAACCATTAACTTGGAATGATGTCGTATTTCTGCCTTCTGAATGGTATTTCTGCTACGGTACACGCGTCCTACTTAGTGGATCTTAACCCTGGGAAGGCAAATTCCTGTACTGACGGCGGACGCCGAGTCATTTTGACCGTCTAAGGATTAATTAATTATTTACAAATGTAAGGACCTGTTGCACGCGAGCGACATGCGCGATTTTTACAATTGCGTTAATTTCTTGCCACATCGTCGCTTGCAATTATTTTTGTATTAATTTGACATTGCATCTGCATTTTCAATTATTTTTACGTTATGTTATCTACATACATCAAGTTACAATCTAAAATACATACACGAAACAAAAAATCATGAATCACAATATTCGTCGCTTTTAAACGAATAACTGTGTCCTGGAAAAATTATTCGTATTGATAAATGTGATTATAATATTGAAGAATGCAAAATAAACGGAACATCCTCTATACACTACTTATGTTACATACGTATCGATTTTTCTTTAAAAACAACCTTTGAACCATTGCATTTCATAGTTGTAATCATTTGAAATCATCAAGTCCCAATTTATCTTTCAATACATCGTTAGCTTTGTCTACATTTTTTAGTTTTCTTATCGCATTTGCCATAAATAATTGTACTTTCATGATACCTTAAGAATCATAGAATTGCGTACTTTTTATCATACTCCTTTAGTAATTCGAGAGCGAGTACAATTTTAGAAATCAATAACAGATAGTAGTATGTATTTTGAGTGTTAACATGTAAAATTCTATAACATTTTTATATTGAATTACTTCGGACAAGAAATATATTCTAAAATATATTATGGAGTATGATTTCTAGAATTTGCCCTTATCCGACAAAGTCTTTTTACACTATATAAAAGATGGCTAAGTTTTACTAACTGCTACTCTAAGAATTGTTTACAATAAATGAAATTGTTTATAACTTCTATATTATGTTAATCCAATTCCAATGAGGAAATATTCATTATAAGTCATACACAAATTAGTAGACTAGGAAGATGTTACTACGCATTCGAGGTAGTGTTTTTTAAGGCAGCACAATATACATGTACAATAAACCCTCGCAAACTAATCTTATAAGGGTTCCGGCTCGGATTAAAATTTGAAGAAAATATATTATTTTAACACTTATCGCGACAAAAACTCTTGGCATTCGAAGTTTAGACGTTCGAGAAGAAAGAAATACGGTACTGTTCAGAAGTGGTAAACTTGCATCCGGGGCAGTACGAAGGCAAGAGGAATTCCTCGCTCGCACCAATTGACTGACTACGCCTTTCATCGGTAATTGTAACCGCTTTAGGCAGTAATACCTATCCACTGCGGCCAATTAAACTCACATATTTTTCAGATGTAAGTTTACCTGGTCTGAACAGTATCCTTAGTATCCTTTACTTCTTGAAAGCTAGGTTTATCCGTACTGTTATTACTCTATTATTCTTCAGTATCAAAAATCAGTGCATAGAATTCTATATCACAAATAAGCGACAAATGCTGGTAGTATTTATTTTGGTTTAATTTGAGGGAGACTTAAACGGATCAGTTTGGAAAGACTTAACGTACACTTAACACGTACAATCCATGAGTTAGTAATGGAACCTTAAAACCATTTCCGTTTATGACGTTTCAATTTCGATTCAGTTTCATCTACATCTTTGTCAACATCCCTCTTAGATGTTTCCTTCAACTTCTTCTCTTTCGGCTTATCTTTTGACTTATTTAGTTTTATCTTAAGTCGACGATGTTCTTCTGCTTTCTTATTCAATGTTTCATATTTATTTCTAGCTATTAAACAGAGAATACAGGTTTTTTAATATTACGTATTTACGCTGCAAAATTATGTAACGAAAATTTGTGATATTTAAATCACTTACCAGCAAAGAGATCCATATGTTTGTTTATACTTCGGTCTTCTTCTATTTCTCTTCGACGATCCATTTCCAAGCTCTCGACTATCTCATTCCGTTTTTCAACTATTTCTACGAGCCTGACAATTTGAAACACATTTACAATGTTAATAAATAAACCATTTTTTATCATTACTGTAAGAGACAAATAGTGATAGTTGCGTTTTGAACATTTGAGTTTTCTGTTGTGAAAACCACAAACAAGGAAGATCGCTAGGCACGCGATTAAAATTTAAAATACAAAGATGAAGTCCCCTCTTCTGTACACAAAATGTAAAGGAGGTTTCCAAATATGTAGGACATCTTTGTAGGATAGATTCTAGATACGAAGACAATAAAAAAAGTTCATGTACTCATATGTCTGGCAGCGTTTAGTTTTTCAGTTGTACACTATTTTATATTGCGTACAATGTAATACTTTTTTCAAGACCTATCACTGTGTAACAGTTATTTAAACGGTTGGTGTACCTCTGGGTCTAGTGGGACCTAGTATACGGCTCCTAGTATAGGAGCCTAGTATACGTTTTCGTGCATATGTGCAGTTGAACTTTTTAGTGTCTTTATGTCTAGAACCGATCATCTAAAAATGTCCCACTTTTTTTTTCTTACTTTTTAGGTATTTGAACCAGCGTTTTATCAAGCACAAAATACCGTATAACTAGAAACCTAAACGTTTCCAGACATATGTCCATGTGAGCTTTTTTCATTGTCTACGAGCGTAGAACCTATCTTCCAAAAATATACAACATGTTTGGAAACACCCTATATTGATTACTAATAGAATTATTTCCAATAGCCACACCGGTTGAAAAATATCTTATCATAGTCGACGTCTAGTCGTCAGAATTAAAAAACTTCCGCTATTCTAAGCCGTACCTGTGCTGGATTAGTTTATTAGTTACAACAGATAAACGAGAAACCAACGCCTAAAAGTAACTTGCATCGGATAAATATGCAGACTGCATCAGAAAATGTAGAACATTTTTGGAGGATAGATTCTAGAAATGTAGATAGTGAAAAAAGGACATTTGTTTATCGCATATCCCCGGAAACTCTCAGTTTTTTATTTATACGTATTTTATATTGCGTAGGGGATTACCTACTGTAAGATCCATGACAGTATTTACTCATCTAACGGACCAGAATATTTCTCAACCTGGCAGAATAACAAAGGAGGTAGAGCATATAGTACAGGCAAGTTATTGAGTAAACGTTTTATGCCAATAACCCGTTCGTTATCTGAAAACCATAGGAAATCTGCCCGCGGCAGAAAAGAATTTCGTTGCCCCTGTTACTATAATATAAAATACTCGTTTAGAAGCGGTAATATATCGAGCTTTTGTCTCGTTCGCGAAAATCGTTGTCTGTTAGCATACGTGACTGATCGAAGATCGCCTTCGGTAGAAGATTCAGTTGCGCTAATAACAGACACGGTACATTCGGAGTATGACTCGTTTTTCAGCTATTGCAGTTGACATTCGAACAGGTGAGCGATTTCGATCAGCTGTTCGAATCTTAGGTCCGACGTCGAGTGGGGACATCGGAGCCTAAAATAGAGAGACAGTGAAAACCGTAACATATTAGACACAGATAGACGATGATAAGCGAGCGGCGCGTAGCGAGTGCTCCGCGCTTTCGCGGAGACACTCGAGCAAGCGAGTCAGTTTTGCGCCAATTGCTCGAGAGGTAGCAAGAAATTCAGTGATATTATAACAGCCTAACGACTTCAAGAAATTTGGTCACCAGACTCTTGAAACTTTCGCTTTCTACAACTGTAAGTCTGTCTACTGCGACTCGTGAGTTACTCTGCTCAATTAACACGTGGGATACGTGCGACAGAATACCGAGAACGCAGGTTTGTGACATTTAGGTGACGTATTGCACTCTTGGAATCGATGGTTTTCCTGATTCCCTGAGTTTGCTATTCGTCAGAAAAGCAGTCATGGACCACTCGTCTTGGTTGAACCCTGATAAAAGAACACAATTAATGTACGTGAGTCACCTCTGCGGTACCCGCGATCTGCCACCACGTTTAGCAGCAACCCACGTGTGGCGAATAGACGCACACGTTGTGGAGAACGGCGGTAGAGCCTCTGGCCGTCATCACCACCAAGACTAGTCTCTGCTAGTTATAGTGCGTCTAACGCTCACGAATCTTAGCACAAACCGGGATTCGTACGAAGCAAACCTTATTGTAAGGTGTATTAAACGTAGAGAGGAGGATCCCTCCTCTCTGTATGTTCGCTTACCGACGATTTCTTCAGTGCGAAGAGACGTCGGTTATACAGTCTACTGCACTACCTTAGCGTTACGGCAAGGTACTGCTCTCCCCTCCACATAGGCTCGTCGTCGAAGTCTGGAGTCGGGAAAATACGATCCAGCATGAATTATTCGCCAACCGGTGCGGTTTCACCACTCTTTCTAGTTCCAAACGCCAGCGTCGCTGACCGCCGTGAAAAGAAGGGCCCCAGCACGCACCACCAGGACCGCCTTCCCTCTTTTTGGTTTAAATTTTAAAATAAATGGCTGTCCTTTTCAAGACAGTCGCTGCCGGATTTGTTTCAACAGCGTACAGTGCTCACTTATGGAGATCTTTGACGAATGTTCAACTTAATAATTACAATTACATCTGTGTTATTTTAATGTTACATGTCACATGAGTTATATTTATTTTACATTATTGGGCAGACGAAGTCAAATACCTAGGCATCATATTTGACAAGAGATGCTCATGGCAGCCTGCAATTAACGACAGGGTTCAGAAAACCAAGAATGCAGCTGAGTCCCTCAGAAGACATCTCTCACCATCTTCACTACTCGACGAAAAACTCAGATTGCACACTTATAAAAAAACTGTTTAGACCAGTATTTCTCTACGGGCATCATATATGGGCCTGCTCTACCAAAACTAACCTCAAAGCCGTACATTACACTCAGGGTAGAATTCTCAGGATGATCATGGGTAAGCCCAATAACTATTCCACTACCACTCTCCACAAAGAAACCAACACGGAGCTCATCCTTACTTACATCAGAAAATCTATTTCGAACTACAAGGTTGAGGGTCACCATATCCCACTTGTACAACTCACTGGCACCTACGACATAAACCGCATCCCATACAGAGTAAAACTCCGCTTACCACATCATGATGTCCACAAACATCACGATCATTTAACATCCAATATCCAACATTTCCTGTTCAACAACCCAATCTTATCCTATTTCATTTAAATATCTAATCTAATTATTTAATTATACACGGGTTTTTGAAAAAAAAGCAGGGGTCGGCGCGTGCAGAACGCCTTCCCTCGCCTTCCACTGCTGGGAAGCCGACATGGCGAATTCGTGCGTTCACCTACCCACGATGCATATTAGCTATATCACAACCAAATTAAGAATCGAGTCCATCATATTTTTATATCGCTGCTCAGTGAACGAAATCGCTTTTACGTATAATGTTTAGTCCAGCAAAATTCTATTTCAGCCAAATAAATAAAAGTTTGTGCACCTATCTCGCGTAAGCTACGGAACCCGCCAGTGATTCTCAGACATTAGGGATCCCGGCTTCCGACGTTGATATTTTCTGAAGGAAGCCGATTTTGTCGCCGGATGTACATGTAGCAAATCCGATCGATTGACTAACAACACAGTACACAAAGAAATAGTATATACATATATCATTCTAAACAGTACTACATTCATATGATTTATTATTGACTGGCATAGATTGATTTTGCTGCTGAACGATATTCAAATATGAGAAAATTAGTCGAAATCATATAATTGTTCGGAAAGAAGTGGGCATCTAACTCTGGTGAATGACTACAACCGAAAGCTGTGAACTTCACGCCTGTTTCAACCGTTTGGTGGACTCACGCGTGAATGCGAACCGTTGAATCTATAGACTGCCTAAATCTTTTGTGTCTCTAAAAACAACATAGCATAGACGGTAACATGCAAGAATACGGAGCCCGTCTTTTGCTATCATGCGGGTTCAAATCTGTGACTTTTTTATTTCATACATCATTTTTCTCAGTTTTTTAACTTTAGAGTTCTTCGTTTCATATATTACTCCATTTATAAAATACTGTAGAAAATATAATTCATATTTTAGCCACACGGATAGCCATAAGACACAGATGCACTGTTCTCATTTTTTTATAATCAGTCTTTTTGGAATAAAATAATAATTTGAGCTAAAATAATACAAAATCAAATTTATATAAAGATTGGAATTGTACATTAAAATTACTTGCAGAATAAAAAAAAGTTGTAGCTTTGAACGGGATCCGAACTCGAGCAATGGTAAAGACATAGATGACCGGTATAGGATCCGTGCATCTTGACGTTCATCATTTCATTATGATTACGAGGTGAGATTGTGAGATCCTATACGTCTGATGTCGCAGTTACATTGTGTATAATGAAGAAACAAATGCAGTAGATCACATGTATATTTAAAACAGTCGTGTGCGTTTGGATACAGCACCAGACACGCATAGGGAATTGAAATATCTCAATACCGTCGATTAGCTGTCGCGATTTCGAGTAACACTCGGTCATGTTCAGCTCGCGTCGCGCTTCGCATCGCTAGCTCGTAACCTAGCGCGTTACCACCTATGTATGCATACAGGGTGTCCCGCGTACACTGTACAGTCCATTATTTCCTAAATTGTTTAAGATATAAAAAAAACTGTTTACATGAAATTTGCATGGTATAGGGGGGAAAATTTATTGGCTATCACCAGAAAGTCTCTTTTTTCGTTTAACACTTTCGTACTTTAGTTGATTCATAGTATAACATTGGTAATTTGAGGACGTATATAATACGATTTTCGGATTCTAAAAGTGTGATAATCGGAACAAAGGCTTATCTCGAGAAAGGTCTTTCTTCCAAATAGCTACTCAATTGTACATGATTTTTACTATGCCTGTCTTTTTTCTATTGCATATTTCGTATATTTTACGTACAGACGACAACTAAAGGATGCAGCTTGCCTCCTAATAAGGCAATATCAACAAGACGATACCAGCAATATACAACTCCGTCAGGATACTCGTAACATAATCCAAACAAGTACTGGTACAGGTGCGTCCGGTGAAATATTCCCAAGTACATCCACTATAGCTGATTTTCATGCAAGACATGAAGAAAACATTGGAAATCCCGAAGACGTCGAAATTATAGAAGAAATCATAGAAGAAGACGACTTGGAAGATATAGATATAGAAGATATGGAACAAGAAGATCAACTGAATAGTGAAAGAATTTCGCCAGTGCCGGAAGAGTCTTGGCAGCCTTCCGCAAGAGAAAGCAATGAAGAAGTAAGTGAAGATGTTCGAAGTGACATTGATTCCAAGAGGAACTGGTTGGTAGATAGAGAAAAACCACAACAGTTAGATCGACCAATGTCACAAGGGATAGACTTTGTCGACTTTCCATATGTTTTCAGCCAAATAATACAGCTCGGAAAACATTCAAATATCAGTAGTGGCATCGAACATTTAAAAATAGTTGGACATCAACAAAACGGATTAGAGAAAGTCTATAATGTACAGTGTCAAATGTGAAATCATCAAGAGCGCATATCATGTTTGCAAAAGACTGATGCCACTATAGATATAAATCGCAGCGCTGTTTCCGTGACAATGCTGACAGGCGGTGGATATAAGCAATTGGAAAAGAAAATGTCTGGCATAAACGTATCGTGTATATCCAGAAGACTGTATGACAAATGTCAAGATGAGTTAATCGATGCCTTCGGTGCGGGAAAAGAGGAGAGACAACTGGCCATATCAAGAGGCGATGTATACCCGGGTTCTAATGTACCGTGAATCGCAGTTGTCGCAGATGGCAGTTGGCTGAAAAGACACTACCGCGGTGGTGATCACAATCTCTTTCTGGTGTAGGGGCCATCGTTGGGTACCATACAAAAAAGCTAGTGTATATCAACATGAAGAATAAATTCTGTATGATCTGTCAACGAGCAGCTAAGAAGAAGGAAGAAACGCGCGAGCATCGCTGCTTCAAAAATTGGGGTTGTAATCAGACTTCAACTGGAATGGAAAGTTCTGCTATTGTGGAAGTCTTCAACTGTAGCGTAGAAATGCTCGACCTAATATATGCAATATTAGTTGCCGATGATGACAGCAGTGTATACAAAAAGATATTGGATAATGATCCTTACAAAGGGAACATTGTGCATGTACGGAAAATTGAATGCACCAATCATCTTTTACGCAATTTCGGTAGAAAGATAAACGAAATCGTTGCAAAAGATCGATACAAGGAACTAAGAGGCATCGTCAAACAGAATGCCCTCCGCTTGCGCACGGATATACATACACAAAGCTGCAGAATACCGATTCAAGGAGAAGATAAGTCTCGTCGATCCAATAAAAATTTGAAGGTAAATTTGAGAAATGTGTCGAGCCACGTTTTCGGTGAACACAATGAGTGTCGGAGGTTGGCATATTTTTGCGACAAATACTCTGACTCCGACAGAATCCACTACGCTCCACAGCTGAAGGAAGCGGGCATTTATCAGAGCATTGAGGAGGCGATGCAGCCACTGTTCGTTCAGGCTGAAAGTTTGCTGCACACTCTGCACAATAATTACGTCGAAACATTTAATAATATTATTGCTAAATTCATCGGAGGAAAACGAATAAACTTTGGACGAAAAAAGACTCGTATCAAAGTTTCTGCTGCTGTCGTTCAATGTAACTCAAAAGAAGCGTTAAGCCGATTGAATATCACAATGGACAAGAAACCGACAACCATTGTAAAAAGGATGGGAGAACAACGTAAACGTGTATTATTGAGAAAAATGAAATATGCACAACAAGCAAAAGCGTATGGAAATCCTCCTCTCGGTATGGAAAACAATCATGCGATAGCGATTACGGCCCCAATGCAGAGAAACCATACATGGAAGAGGCTGTGTACTCTTCTGAGTGTGAAAGGCACATGGCAACACTCCGCGAATGGCAGAGGATACGACAAAACTCGTGATCAGGCGAATTGTGAAAAATGGATGGCATATAGGAAAAAATTTTAACTGCGTCTAATTTCGGTAAGATATGCCGATTACGAAAGGATACGCCACGAGCAAATACCTTGAAGAGTATAATGTATCCGCAAATACAAAATCTACGTTCTCTGGAATACGGAAGAGAGAACGAGATGAACGCTTTGAAATAATTAGAAAAAGAACGGGGTGCGACGTCCGATGGCCTCATTGAAGACGATACTATTGTTGAAGTCAAATGTCCAGAATTGGCAAAGTATTTATCGCCAAGTGAAGCGATACAACAGCTTCCTGCGATACGACAGATTTATTGCGGTGATGAATTAAATAAAAATCACCATTTCTACTATCAAGAGCAAGGGCAGTTGCATATCACCAACAGAGAAAATGCTTTGATTTGTTTATGGACCCCGAAAGGGATGAAAATTATGAAAGTAAAAAGAGACAACGAATTCTGGCAGACAGAAATGGAAGAAAAACTAAAAAAGTTTTACGAGGACTGCATGCTACCAGAAATTGTAGACAGCAGATTCAATAGAGGTCAGCCAATTATTGAGCCTTCATATATAAAAAGAAAAGCTACATGCTCAATTCAACACTAAAATACATCTAACGATGTGTAATGTTGGGAAGACTACTCTCCCACTTTATTGAGGCAAAAATATTGTCTATTAGCTGATTGCAAACAAAAGTTATAATTACACCAAGGAGTGCAAAACAGCACACATCACGAGCTGTCCGACTGCAAACAAAAGTTACAATTGCACCAACGAGTGCAAAGCAGCACACATGAAGAGCTGTCCGATTGCAATCTAATGTCGCAATCACATCAACGAGTGCAAAACAGCGTACACGTAGAACTCTTCTATGGCCTATTGCGACTACAGTAAAATTACAAAATGTTATCTATAGGTGAATTAATTCGAAATCATCATGAAAATAAGTTTGTATATATTTCTTTTACAGGTTCATGTCACATGTTCCATTCGCGAACGTGTAACGTATTCACGAATGTCGCGTACCACCGGCCAACTTAATATTAGGTGGCTAATTCTAAAATAATTAACTATATTTAAATTAACTAAAATAGTCTTTTTAATTATCGCGTCGATTAACTCGTTAGAGGATTCGAATGGTCTCTGACTGTTGTCACGTTTCTGACGTTCAGACTGTTTGACTTATTTCGGCGTTATGCCTTTGGCGTTCTGCTTTTTGGCGTTCTGCTCCAAGACTCCAATGTCTCCTGGTTTTGCTTTCTCGGAGTCCGTTCCTCCACCACTTTCATCCCCCAAACTTGCGAATTTGAGGGCGTCACTGATTTGGTGTGACTAGACAAATCAGCATTGATTGGCCTTCGACCCAAAGAAGGAAGCTCCTCTTGGCCACCTTGACGGGGGCAAGGGAACCGCCCTGACTTCCTCGTGACGAAGGTGGAGGAACCTCTCCTTTAGGTCGAAGGCCGCGAAAATTGGGGAGGAAGAAACGGTACTCCGGATCAAAAAGACAAGACCGAACGAGTGTTTCACAGATGTTTTTATGGCCATATTGTCCCGCGAGTCGACTGCAATTCTCGATGACCTTACCGAGGTTGGCCCTGAGCCGTTAACGACCGCGGAGCAATATGGCCTCTTCGATGGTTATTGCTAGGGAAAAGAACATGCCGCTCGACGAAAGTCCCGAAATTATATTGTAAAAATATGCCAGATGTGGAACTTCGAAACGATGCGAAAAGAACCAAGATTTCCACATCTGGCAACAATAAAAAACAGAGTGTTGCTTCGTCGAACGGAACATCACACGAATAATTGTTTTATATGACGTAGAAATGATGCGGAAAAAACGGTAAGTACGATAATGACGACACCTTTATCTTATAAATAATTGGACAACACCATACATTTCTTCTGTTTTTCACAGATCAGTATCAAGAGTGCAAATCCTGTCACATGAAACGAAGACAGAGGCAACAGTTTACAATACATGGAAAGAGATAGGTATAGTCACATACATGTAATAATCATGTACATTTTTCATCGAGGATAGATTCATTATAAATCATTTTCGTTGTGCTTAAATTTTTATCACAGATTTTATAGCATCCAACTGTAATTTTCTGACTTCTGTAAGTACAGGCTGTCAAAAAACTCAAACTGAGTTCAAAATTTATTGGAACTTCACTATCATTTTTCAATAGAACAGATGAGTTCCTTCGACAGTTGCGAGCTGACTAAAATACGAAATAAGGAGGGCAATAGTATTTACAGATGAGCCGTATCGCCATGACAAGAGTTATTGAAGTATATAACAGATTTCATGCTAACTAATCATATTTCTCCTGTAAATCGAAAATAATGTAATAATTATATTTATTTTCAACCTTACAGATAAAAGAGATCACACAGGAGAAGTTTCAGCTTGCCACAGATGAACGATATCATCACGATAGGAGTTACTGAAGTATGTAAAAGAAGTACGTAGATGTATAGGCGATTTCACACTAACTAATCATATTTCTCTTATAAACCACAAAAAATGTAATAATTATGTTTATTTTCAATATTATAGATAAATAATTGTATTTACTTTTAATATTATAGAGAATGAGTTCACACTACGCAAGCGGAAGAACGGCGGCAGGAACTTTGACCAGGATCGTGACAGCGGTTACAGAGACGGGAGAGACGGGCACCAAAATATCGAGTGTTTTATTTCTAAATAAAAAATTTTAAGACTTGTATTGTTTAGTTATTTCAAACTAAATGTATTGTGTAATTATCGTTATGATAGGTCGTATCGATTTGGGAGAACAATGAATAATATGAATGTAGTGATATTTAGAATGTGACACGTGTAAAAGTTATACACATACAAATAACATGTGTCGTTTGCTAAATACCACTACATTCACACGATTCAGTGCTATACTGAATCACTGAAAATATCTCAGCAATGGGAAACATCGCGCGTGGTTTGTGCCGCTTGCAGGGATTTGAACAGTTGAATTTGGCGTTTCAAGAGCGAGGGAGTAAGACTCATATTCGCACTGTCTCTACTTTCCGCAAATGTCCGAAGTCGGTCGCGAAGCGTCGAGTTCACGTACACATACCTCATATAGTAATGTGTGCAGTAGAAGGGGAAATTTTCTAAGCTACCTCCCGAATTCGAAATCATAGAACGGTTCCATCTTGCGTTCATCAGGCAGCCACGTGTCTGTGGGTAATACTATTTCTATAACGAAAACTGTAATAGCAGATGCCGACCTGGCAATCTCGAAAAGTCATGTGACTACTGTACCCTCTTAATCTCTGGTATAAAGATATATGACAATATCGCGGAAGCAACACTGTGAAGTAATCAGTGAGCCGTTACGTTTTGTGACATTCAGTTGTTTCGAAACCCCGTGTGAGACGGCACATCGACGTTGAGTGATTCTTATAATTGCGGAGAACTATTCCAACAATAGTTTCAAGTGTGTTTTATTTACCTTCTTGTTAAGGTAAGTCTTATTTATTATATACCCTTGACTGTATATTCAGTCAAGAAGTTTTTAGAAATACCTTGCAAAATGTTTACTTTGTTCATATTTTTGTATTATGTGTAGATCGCAAAATGACGTAGTAGGGACACTTGATTACTGTTGTTCTGGGATACTCGATCCCAGAATCAAGTCTCCCCACCCTGATAAATCTTTTTGTTAGTATTATTTTCTATCTGTAGATATGGCGCGTACATATAAGAGAAAGGAAGGTGTTAGAAGGAGAATACCTGTGGACAGCCAGAAATTGAAAGAAGCAGTTTTACACGTCATCAACAATAATTCTTCACTGAAGGGGACGGCTAAGAAATGGGGAATAAATGTGATGGCGCTAAAAAGATATGTCGGTGCACAAAAATCAAGGGAAAATGAAATAGCCTTCTCTACTAATTTCAAGAAGTCCCAAATTTTTACAAAAGAAGAAGAAAAGGCATTGAAAAATTACTTGGAAATAACGAGTAAGTTACACTATGGTCTTACACCAAAGCAAACAAGACAACTAGCGATTTTGCTGCAAGTAACAATACAAAAATACCTGAACCATGGGCGACTTCTGGGGAAGCAGGCTATGACTGGATGTATGGATTTATGAAACGTAATGACACTTTATCATTACGATCACCAGAGGCAACAAGTTTGACGAGGGCTACTAGTTTTAATAAGATTAATGTGTCCAAGTCTTTCAATAATTTAAAAAACATATTTGAACGGAACACAATTGGTCCAGAGGCAATTTGGAACATTGATGAGACTGGACTGTCAAACGTTCATAAACCAAGGAAAATAATAGCGTGCAGAGGAGAAAAACAAGTCGGCAAAGTAACTTCAGGAGAACGAGGAGAAACGGTAACCGCTTGTTGCGCAATCAATGCGATTGGAAACCATATACCACCTTTCATAATATTTCCTCATAAACTATGGCAAGTTCGGATGATCAATAACGGTTTAGCAGGCACAGTCGTTGTCGTTCACCAGACTAGATGGATGACCTCGACAAATTTTGTAAAATTTTTGGATCATTTTCAGAAACATGTAAAGGTAATCCAAGAAAACAAATGTTTGATTATAATGGACAATCACGAAAGCCATATTAGTCTGGAAGCTATAACACATGCTAAAGAACACGGTATAATTCTTCTCACTATTCCACCCCATACGTCACATAAACCACAGCCTTTAGACAGGATTGTATTTGGTCCTCTGAAAATTTTGTAAAAGTGCCTGCGATGATTGGATGTTATCACATCCAGCACGTACCATGACCATTTATGAAATTTCGGGATGCTTGGCTCATGCTTTCCTTTTGGCATTCACTCCACGAAATATTGAAAGCGGTTTTCGCGTCACAAGCATCTGGCGTTTTAACTCAAACATTTTTACCGAAGAAGATTTCGTGTCGGCAAGTGTTGCGGATCGTGAAAACCCGGAAGAGTAAGAGGAAACCAATCCCGAAAACCCGGAACATTTCATCATAAGTGCTCAACGGGAAACTGGTGAAATCTCGGAAACTGTTCCACTTAAAAACATTCATACAGACCAACCTAGTGAACAATCACAATAATTATTGTGCTTGCTGGTAATTACCAGCAAGAGACAATAACCAACCTTCTACTTCTACTACAAGTTTTATTACTCCTGAAATGATTAGACCTCATCCTAAAGCTGCGCCCAGGACAAATTCTAGAAGAGGTAGGAAGCGGGCACAAACAAAAATTTTAACGGATACACCAGAGAAACTAGCATTAGAAGCTGAATGTAAGGCTAAAGAACAAAAGGAATTAGAAAAACAGAGTAAAGCCAAACTAAGACAGTTGAAAATCAGACGTAGGAAAAGCTTGAGAGAATTAAAAGAAGCTTCAAGTTCTTCCGAAAATAAAGAATTACGAATTAACGACGAGTTGTCGGTAGACACTGACTATGAACCAGAAGCAGACACCGATGATTTTGATTTAGCGAGCAACGATTGGGTTATTGTAAACTGTGTATCTAAAAAAAATTAACTTCATCGTTATGTAGACCAGATAATAAAAAAAATAGAAATGATTTCAAAGTTAAGTTTGCACGAAAGAGAGATGACAAAACTTTGAAATGGCCGCAAAATGACGACGTTGCTGAAGTGGCACGTTACCAAATTATAAAAAACTTACCCAATCCAATTTTCAAATCCTACAGTAAGCGTGTAAGATTTTTCGAGTTTTCTAAATCACTGTGTAATGTTTAGACCAGAATAAGAAGTACGTTATTTCCAAAGAACCTTGTTTTACTATTAATTTCTAAATATGTACCAAGTAATTAATTTCCATGCATTATTTTTAAAGGAAACAGTTTTTTTAGAATCGTCTGGATTTTTTATAGTTTAATTGTTAATAAGACTGAAGTTAAGTTTATTGTGTTATTAAGACAAGAATTAAAAGTTTATTTTGTCATTAAAACTAATTGATGTTTATTTTCCTACCTATGTTACTTATGGTTCTATTTTAATAAAGAAAATTCGGGAGATTTGATCCCTTCGGAATCATCATCCGAGCGTCTTCCGTTAGCGCGCTACCCAACGGGTTCTGTCGCCCCTTAGGCCTTTCCGGGGTGATATGTTACGCAACCTAACCACCCCACGCGCTGTTGACAACGGCTTCCCTCCCTTGTCTGTGGTGGGAGTTTTTGGGCATAACCTACCCCAGAGAGGCTAAGCTCATTTCTGTATAAAGTAAGATTTATCAAAATAAAAATTAGATACAATTTAGAATTCATCGATATCTCTGGTCCTTCGAACTAAACCCTAGTCGGCACACCACGTGCAAAACTTCAACAAAGCCAGAAAGATTTATTGATCAACCGCTGGTTTAAACACTGGTTCTTCGAGCCGGATCCTTATCCTGGAAGACAAGAGTAGACATGTCAGTTACACATCGGTGCTGGTGCAAGTAGTTGACAACGAGCAGTTTGAAAGAACATTGGAACCATAATCTTCGAGTATCAAGGACTACGAAGAAGAATCTCCAATCTTCAGATGCGGGTAGCAGAATAGTATTCGGGAAGGCAACAGGGGATGTTATTATTGGATATCACCACTCCTGAACGAGATAGTTGGTGCTACCACAAATTATAACGGACTTCAGCGTTAGATATCATTCGTAGTCAAGATAATTAGTGCTAGCAGAGCTTCAACAGTGATCATCGTCGTTGGAATTCTATACAAGATAGTTAATGCTATCACGAATCATAAGGAACGTCAGCGTTTGCTATCACTCCCAGTCGGGATAGTCAATACTAGCAGAGCTGCATCAGGATGTGTCATTGTTGGAAATTCTACATCAGAACAGCCAAGGACAGCTGCACGAGGATTATGGAACGGCAGAGTTAGCAGACTTCGTTCCTTTACAACCATTCCTACGTAAGTTTACAGTGTCTCAATTTGCGTATTAATAATAAAATGGAAGGTCAATTGAACTCGTTCACTATATATATAGAGTTTCATTATAAAAATCTTGATATTCCGAAAATCAAATCTATCCCCTGCGATAAATTCAAATACTTTCCAAACGTATTCTTCTATTCAAAAGATTTAGACGATAATAATTTGTTCTCGGGAACATTACGAAATATTTATTATATGTAAAAAATCAAGGAACCCGATGGACTATACTCATTCATTAGACTTGTCAAGGATTCTCAGGTAACATATCTTTGTATCTGTAAAACATTTCATTTTGATAAATTAGAATATAAGGAAGTATTTTATTCATTGCAAACTTTATACAAACATTTACAAGAAACCGACTATGCGGAAACCTTTACATTCACGATGTCACAATCAATAATAAAAATATAAAAAAAGATATGTTCGGAGAAATTATATACTATATCTTCAGGAACACGAATATCACGCCTATTATATTAAATATCGAACGAATTACCCCTAAGTCACGGGACGAAATCATAAGAATACTACAAGAAAATCACGATTCTAAATTAGCAGGTCATTCTGGTTTCCTTAGGACGTATAGGAGAATTAAAGAATATTATAAATGGAATGCCATGAAAAGAGACATAAAAAATTATATAAAGAAATGCCCATCTTGTCAGGTCAACAAGACTAACTTCCGACCCTCGAAAGCCCCGATGGAAATTACAACTACATCCAATAAACCGTTCGAAAGACTCGCCATTGACGTTGTTGGGCCGTTACCTCAGACCATAAATAATAATCGCTATATTTTAACTATGCAGGACGACTTAACTAAGTTTTCATATGCCGTACCTATACAAAATCATGAAGCGCAAACCGTTGCCACAGAACTCTCTAAATTCATAACATCATTCGGAATCCCTAGAACTATACTCACTGATCAAGGAACTGATTTTATGTCACAATTAATGAAAGACCTTACCAAATTATTCAACACCAAGCACCTATTATCTTCTCCCTATCACCCTCAAACAAACGGAGCCTTAGAAAGGTCACATTTAACCCTAAAAGATTATCTGAAACATTATATTAATGATAAACAAACAGACTGGGATGAGTTTATAATTTTTGCAATGCTAGCCTACAATACTCACATGCACAAATCAACCGGCTTCACTCCATACGAAACACTTTTCGGAAATAAAGCATACCTACCCAGTAATATAACACAGGAACCGACGTTAAGTTATTCTTACGACGACTATATAGTTAACTTAAAACAAAAACTAAATTATACTCAAAAGGTAGCAAGAGACAATTTAATACAAGTTAAAACTAAGTCAAAAACTTATTATGATAACAAAATTGTTTCTCATAATTACAAAATTGGTGATTTAGTTTATGTCCTAAACAAACAAGTTACTACGGGATTGAATAAAAAACTTACACCGAACTATAAAGGTCCATTCAAAATAACAAAAATTAATTCAAATAGCACTGTTCAAGTTTTAAAAAACAGAAAATTAATAACTTACCATACTAACTTACTGAAACCTTCTGTTTCAGGAGATGAAGACGAATAAAGTCCAGCACCTGTTTACCCTGTTAACACTAGTAGCATCCACCTCTACTATCCTGAATCATGCTCACGAAATTAACAAACCCTATTATAAAATATTTCGTTTAAATCATACGGGATTATATTACAATCAACTGGGAAATGTAAAATTATCGAATTCTCAACTTACTCTATTATCCCACATTAACCTCACCATAGCAGATGAAAAATACGATCTATTATCCAGAGTTTATGCAAGATCTTTGACTATGTGTACCTACAGTCCTAAACAAACAATACATAACAACAACGCATATTTTTGTCAAAGTTCTCTCAAAAATATACACTCGCGTATTATGGCAATCAAAAGTAAAATTGAAACCATAAAGCATATGATAAGCAATCAACCGAACGTAGGAAGGAAAATAGTAAAAAGAGAATTATTTGTCGGAGCATCTCATGTTTTACACTGGCTATTCAACATTCCTAATGATGAAGACGCTAAACTCTACAAAGAAGCTATAGATTCGATTGTTCTTGAAAATAGAAACGTTAATTTACTAATGAAACAGCAAATCGCGATCATAAGCAACACTATTCAAAATTTTAATTCATCCACCCAAAGTCTCCGAGCTGACGAAGATAAACTTAACGAAAATATAAAATTACTTAATAGTTTCTCAAACTCGACGACAAATTACTTAAACGGTATTTTTACTCGACATCTTATTTTAGAACAAATATTCTCATTAACACAGATGTTCTCAGAACTAGACGAATACTGTAATTTGGTTATTTCTTCCATTTCACTAGCAAGGCAAAATATATTACACCCAGAAATAGTATCACCTCAAAACCTTTTTTTGGAAATGAGCAACATTGCTCTCCAGAACAACTTGAAATGGCCCGTTCCGCTAACATATTCTAATATGTACAAATATGACAAATTATATAACTAAGTGTGGCCTATATCAATAACGTATTAGTGTTCGCAATTAAAATTCCGTTAGTCATAGAAATGCAATATGAGCTTTATGAAATATTACCATTATCCGTTCCTCATAACACTTTAAAAACCTACCTTTATATTCAACCTGGTTTCCCTTACATGTTACTGAGTATAAATAAGGTGTATTATGCAATGCTCCAAAATCTGAAATTATGTCTTATGGCCGACATCAACGAACGCATCTGCCTTATCAACCACGTAACACGGACAATCGGACGACCAACGTGCGAGACAACATTATTTACATCTAACACGGGAAGAATACCTTCATCATGCCAGACCTATACAGTCAAAGGCAACCTTGAGAAATGGTACCACATTCGAAACAACGAATGGATCTTCACCGCCACACATCCATTATATTTGACGCTCACCTGCTCCTCGACGCATATCGAGGACGTCAAATTAAAATCAGTTGGGATCATTCGACTAGAGCCTCAATGTAAAGGCTATACTGAGACGATTATTCTAGAACCATCACAAGGCATCACCGCAAATCATAGCCATAGTTCCATAATAAATAAAAGTTCTGAAGAAGATTGCTGCCCGAAGAATCACGGAAACTCCACAATAGTTCCGATACAGTTAGCGCCAATCAAAATCACTGATGTCAATACCGAGGAATTCAAGTTCTCCAACCATAAGCTTATCCAGTTGGATAACCTCTTAGAAAAAGAGCTGAATAAACCAGTTGTTGTTCAGCAAAATCGGTGGTACACTATCATATTGACTACAGTAATACTCATCATCGAAATAATACTTGCCGTACATCTTTTACGTTGGTGCGGTATGCTACGCTCAACAGCTAAGTGCGTGTCTCGCCAAGGATGCGAGATCAATAAACGATGCTTGCTGTTTTAAAATCATCAATACAAACGTCAACGCTGGGCCCATAACCAGAAGCCAATTATCAAAATTCCTGGAAGAAGAGGACAGATTCAGGTCAGAAGAAAGAACATTCGATCCTTCAACCAGACCTGTTGGACAACACGGATTAAGAAGATCGACATCCAGTGCACCCTCCACAAACATGGATTGACCCCTCGGAAAAGAAATTGTAACCCTATAATTCAGTCCAGTCCCTCATTTGTTTAAACGATAAGAGTAGTTATAAGCGTAGATAGAAAAGTATAGGAGTAACAATTACTATTATTTTCAATTTCTGTAGATTTAATGACATTTACTCTTTAGATTAATCGATTATTTTGACATTAACAAATATTTGTATGCACCTTACTTACACTTTCGATTTCATAAGTAGATTATTAAGTATTAATTTTCCATCTGGCTGACTTAAGCCTTCATAATAGATCTATAAGACTTAACCATGTAAAGTAATTTTAACATTCTACAAATCGTTTATAATGTTATATATATATTTCAACTAAAAGCGATCCCAAGTATTCTAGAAATTAGTAAGACTTTGTATTACCTCAAACATTCTGTATTACTGAGATATTGTTAGAAAAGTGTTAGAAATGTAGGCATCTGGCCAACGTCAAGTCCCAAGAGTTCTTTCCAACCACTTCATACCATCATAAAAACGACCTCCCTACCAAGGACTCAAAACTTTCTCTTTACCCTCTTTTCCCCACTAAGCTTTTCCTTGTCCTTGCACCCCCTTATTTCGTCAGAAAGAATTAGACCTCTGAATTGAACACATTGTTTTGTAATAAAGAGTATTAAATTATATATATCTCGACAATTCGTGTTTAATTTGCCATCCTCCGGGTATACGACAGTATGTGGTAAAAAACATCACACATTATTATACCGCGACAACGCGATTGTAGAACGAGTCGTAAATGCTGAAACTACAACACATGCCGCGTTTTGTGATACACCTCTTCAATCTTGTGTTTCCAATCCTAACAGTAGTACATGAATTACACTGTGTTATCTACAGGATTAGTATATCTTCAGCATATTAATGGTAAACGGCATGAATGTCGAGGATTATTAGACGTAGACTGACAGGCACATTTTATATTAGAATCGTTTTGCAAAAAATTAGGACTTCCTTCTATAGTCATAGACGCTGTTACGTTCCATAACGATTACATTTTTTTTTCCTTTCCCGCAAGGAATTATTGTTGTCGCGACGGTTGCTTGCCACCCGATATTTGGCGATAGCATAAAGTAAGTCGCAAACTTCTCTCGAGTCCTGCAATGAGCTGCCATTGCAGCAACCTGATATTAACGCCCGATGAATACGTAAAATCTTTGAACGTCCAGTAGTTCTCCAGTAAAGTTTAATAATAATAAAATTGCCATTCACAACGGATGCACCAACAACACACAGTGTTATGGGAAATCCCTTGCTGATTGCATCCGTTCCCATTATTTTCACATGAACAATAGCTTTATGAATATTTCTCAACTTCTTGTCGAAACACTACCTCATTGGAAAAATTATAATATCTTTTCTTTGTATTATTATCATTTTAATTTTATACATACAGGTAGCCCTCCTACAACACGGCATCCTATAACACGGTTTCGCTATAACACGATTCATAAATTGCGGGAACCCTCCTACAACACGGCATCCTATAACACGGTTTCGCTCTAACACGATAAGAAAATTGCAAAAACCTTTGTACAACACTGTACTTCTACAGCCGCGGCGAGGTTTGCCGTCTTAAAGATACAGTGTTGCGGAAAGTATTTCTTTTCATCTCCGTGGCCTGAAAACAAAAGTGTCTCACGCTGCTGGTCGGCAGTCTGCGTCGAGCCACGGTGTGTTAAAGAATAACTTTTTCGTCTTTAAGACATTAAGTTTCAGTCCCAAGCCATGTCCGATAAAGATAAAAAAACAACGTTTAAAAGGAAATTTATTTCTTTAGAAGTAAAGATACAAATATTGGATCGTCTTTTGAAAGGAGAAAAAGCATCTCACATTGGAAAAAGTCTTAATCTGAATGAAGCAACAGTCCGGACTATTAAGAAAAGTGGAAAAGAAATAAGAAGTGCAGTTGCTGCAGGATCTTTGACATCCGCAAAACGTGCAGCTCGCCCCCGGGCGCCAATAATTGAGAAGATGGAAAAGGCACTCGGCATTTGGATTGATGATAGCTGTCAAAAAAGAATTCCATTGGATGGTAATATCATTAAACAAAAAGCACTCAAAATCTACAAACACCTTAAAGAACATGGAGAATCCTCTGTCAACCCAGATTTTGTGGCAAGTAAAGGTTGGTTCGAAAAATTCAAAAAGCGTTTTGCAATTCATAGCATAAGAATTCAAGGAGAATCTGCGTCGGCTGATCATGAAGCCGCTAGGACGTATCCAGAAAAAATTCAAAACATTATAGAAGAGCAAGGATACACAGCAGATCAAGTTTTCAATGCCGACGAAACTGGGCTTTGGTGGAAAAAAATGCCCAGTAGAACCTTTATATCGAAAAAAGAAAAAACTGCACCCGGATTTAAGGTGTCTAAAGATCGTCTAACGCTCCTTTTGTGCAGTAATGCGTCGGGGGACTTTATGACAAAACTCTTGCTAGTTTATAGATCTTTAAATCCTCGTGCACTTAAAGGCGTAAATAAAAACACCTTACCGGTATATTAGAAAGCAAATCCAAGAGCTTGGGTAACTGGAAATTTATTTAAAGATTGGTTTTTAAATTGTTTTGTGCCAAACGTTGAACGTTATTTAAAGCAGAAACATTTGAGCTTCAAGGCGCTATTACTATTAGATAATGCTCCATGTCACCCACAAGATTTGAATCATCCCAACGTCAAAATACTGTTCCTACCACCTAACACTACTTCGTTGCTCCAGCCATTGGATCAAGGTATTATTTATACCTTTAAAACTTATTACATAAGAAGAGCATTACAGTGGATTTTAGACGTAACCGATTCAAAATCAATTAATGTAATGGAAGCTTGGAAGAAATTTTCAATCAAGCACTGTATCGACATCATATCTTTGTCGCTGAAAGAACTGAAAACATCAACGTTAAATGCGTGTTGGAAGAAGATATGGCCCTCTTCAGTTGAAATAGAAAACGTACGTGAATCGTCAGAAAATGAAATTGGTGGCATATTAGAACTTGCTAAATCAATCGGAGGCGAAGGTTTTGAGGATATGGCTATTAAGGACGTTCAAGATTTATTAATGGAAGAAGAAGTTGACGAAGCGGATTTGATGGAAATGGCATCCGAAGCTGTAAATCAAATCGATTCTGAGGATACTAGCATTGATGAAGATTGTGCAGTTAATAATTTAACATTAAAAAAATTACAAGAAGGCCTAAGCTTAGCTGAAAATCTCGAATCATTTTTCTTGAATGCAGACTCTTCCGCTAAAAGAAGCCAAAAATTCAAAAGGGAGCTGCAAAACTGTCTAGCTCCATACCGAGAAATTTACAATGACCTGGTAAGAACCAGCAAGCAAAGAAAAATTACAGATTTTGTTAAGAGGGAAGAAGATGCAAGAACTTTAAATGCAGAAAAAAGTTCTGAAAGTAAAGGCGATATCATTCCACCGAAAAAACGTTCTCGGATGATTATACTGAGTAGTGACGACGAAGAAATTTATTAAATTAAAGTTGCGTTAAATTAAAATAATATTTTTTGTTTTTTCTTTTTCTTGTTTTGTGTTGTACATACGTTTATATTTTTAATAAAAATTAAGTTGTTTATGTAGAATTAAAAAAAATATTTGTTTTTAATAAGTTTTCGGAACGTAACCCCCCTTTTTGTACTGGCTCTGGGTCTCATACAACACGGTTTCACACAACACGGCATTTTCTAGGAACCTATCTACCGTGTTATAGGAGGGTTACCTGTATACATATTTTTATATATATCCGGAATCACAATTGTGCGAATGAATGCGAGTATTTAAGAATGTGAATTCAAAATTTAGGATGGTTGAGTGCATAACCAAACCTACTAGTCGAGGAGTGCAGAAATAAGAGGGACACATATTCCATGCACACACGTGTGATTTCAAGTGAACCTCGTGAGAGCAACCGCGACTTGTCGTCGGGTTGCAATAATGCAGCATCTACTTTTTGATAGCTAGCCCAGACTAGATCCCTCCCGAGGACTCCAAGCCGCGACACTCTTCGTTGACAAGTCGTGAGATACGCGACGAGAGGGCCCGTGGGCAAATTATCCTTTCTTCTATCAGTTAGATTCTCAATAGTTTCGAGCAGAGATTCACTCAAAAGTGCAATGAGTCGGGAATGAATAGACTCATAGCCGCATGTAAACATTCAAATAGTTTTTCTTTTTCTTGATTATTTCTTACTATCTAAGTTCGGCTTAATAATATGCGACTACGCTGCTGCGTAGTCGCCGGGGGGATGCGATGAAGAAGGTGCCGCCTCAGTCGTGCGCCGGGTTCGTTGTAGCAAATGAAGGGAGTCAGTTAAATCTCGATTGCGAATAGTCCTTTATTGAGGTTCGCGCGGCGTGAGGCCGGATGCCTCTCGTGCGGAACGTGGTGTAGGAGCCGCTGCTCCTTCCACGCAGTCGGGTGGGGAGTCGCGTTCCTCGCTTAGTCGCTCGGGTCGGGAATCGTAGCTTCCCGGCTAGACGGTCGCTGTCGGTTGGGAGCCGCTGCTCCCTTCGGTACACGCGGTGGGGGAACGTATGTCCCAATGGCGGTGTCGGCGGAGGTTGGGAGTTGCTGCTCCACTCGGTATCATCTACAATACGCAGGGGAGTAGGATCATCGGGATCGGAGTCTGTGAGTGGCACTACAGGCCACGGCGGCTACGCCACCCGTTGACCTTGGTCAAAGGGTCCGTCGTCTATGTCCACCGGGCTACGCCACGGGTGAGGCACAGAGACCCAAGGTTGGTGACACAGAGAGATAACTCTCCCGTCGAGGATCACGGTTATTACCACAAGGAGCGGTTAAGACACAACCACCAAGGGTCCGTTGGAGGACTGAGGACAGTCGGTTACAAAAAGAGAGAACCAGCTTGTGCGCTATCACGGGATCGCTCGCTGTGTACACGCTCGGTGGCTGGAACGCTCTGTCTCCCGGTCCGGTTTGCCTGCTCTATATTCCCGCGGTGTCGCGATTTCACTCGCGGGATCGCGAGATTCCGCGGTGGCCGCGGTCTGAACTATGTCCGCCTGAGGCGGTCTCGAATGGGGAGTTAGCGGTCTCCCTCTTACTCGTTACAAATATCATAATAATATCTCTAATCGTGTGCGTGTGTGTGTGTGTGTGCAGTTTTCCAGGTATACTCCAGTTGTCTATAGTACTCCAGGTTTTTGGAAATCGGATAAAGGCCAAGTAATTCAAAGAAAACATAAAATCAACAGCATATAGATAAACTCATGCAATTTTATTAAAACTGGAAAATAAAAATCAACGTCAATAAGACAGAAGCCACCTGCTTTACTAGAAAACTACAAAAACCCATTAACAACATAACTATATCAGGAGAAACCATAGCCTGGAAAACTCAAATAAAATACTTAGAAATCATTATTGACAACAAACTCACCTGGGGACCTACCATTAAGAACAGAGCCACTCTTACATACCCAGCCTTAAAAAGACTCTACCCATTAATATGCAACAATAGTTCACTCAAGAAAAAGATTAAAATCATTATGTACTAAGTCTGTGTCAGACCTATAATCACGTACGGACACCAAGTCTGGTGCACAACAGTCCCAATACTTATCCAAAAAGTACAAGTAATCCAGAATAAATTCCTCAGAATCATTCTAAATAAACAATACGGCACCTCGATAGAGGACTTCCACACAAAAGCTGACATCCCAACAATCAGTAGATTCATCTTGGATTCTATCAGAAAAGCCTGTTCCTCTCCATACGAAAATTCTTTAATAGAAAGAGTAGAAAAATATAACATCTACGAAATTCCATTTAAAATGGTAAAAAAATTACCTGGTTTACTAATATTATAACATGTTAACACTTACATGGCTCACAGGGTTTTTTAAAACTTTTCCTTGTTATACTACAATCCTCAAAAAATATCCATTATTAATGAGTTACACTAACATCTTTATTACTCCATGATAAATACAGGGTATATGGATGTAATTTCCACAGGTACGGTACTATTCTAACTCAAGGAAAGAACGATAAAAAAAACATCTCGTAGAGAGAGAACAGATTTGAACAACAAGAATAACGTAATGACTATCTCAGAGGCAGCTGATACACTTGCAGTGGTTATTAGAGACTACTCCGCTCGTGACATGGTCTCGCTATACATAATGACTCAATGCCGAGAGTATTAAAGGTGCTTGATGCTCCTTTTGGGATTGATAGCGAGGGCGTACAAATAGATAAAAACTCGTAGTAATAAGCCCAACGAACACATTCTGCAATTGCGAGAAACCACAGACCGCTCCGTTCGAGACAAGGTCTCTGCGGCTATAGCGACTGGAGGCTCCAGCAAGTTAGAATACGACTCGAAAATGCTTAACCAAGCATACATGTCATAACAAGCGCAGACAAGCAACTTGACGTTGGTGAGAGTGGCAGACCGCTCCGTTCGTGACAATGTCCCGACGGTTATAGCGACTGAACTCCATACAGACCAAAAGTGGCTTAGAAATGCTTAACGCATAAAGTCGATTATCTTTCTTATTCTGAAAGAATCAGAAGACCGCTCTTGGGTTATTTTCATAACTGAGGCAGCGACTCAGAATTCGGCAGATCAAGATCGATGTTCGACATAATTTTTCCAAATCTCGCAACGCCTACATTACCGGACTCGACAGAAAACGTCGCGCTAACCCCACTTTGTACATACTCGCGTATAGAATACAACCTGAAATAGTACCGAACAATCATTATTGTTAATTTACAGCGTTAATTGATTATTCTTACATGTAAACCGTTAATTAACCATTCCGTAGTAAGAAACATCCCGCTAGCGTTTAAATTAAAAATCGATTACAAGTTATATCGATACTCGATGTTCAAGTTCCGTCACGCAGTATCATGCTCAATTTAGTTAATAATTATAATCAACGATATCGTTTCCTTTTTTTTAATGTTCAATTATTTAATTAATAAGTTTGAATAAATTATTAAAGTTAAACAGATCCAAATCGTAAACACTCTTTTGCCGCATGTCATACGAACTTCCACTATCCTAAATTCGTGATGAAGCTGCTCTCCTCTCGAAACCTGTTCCTTCCTTTTCACCTAGTGCATTGGAACGTTACACAAGCATATACATGTATACGCGCTTGAATATCAAAACAAAGAAATGCACTAGCGTATCAGATTTGGGCCAGAGGAAGAAGACTGAACAAGGCAGCGTTACTTATGTTGGGCATATTTGCGAAGATAGACGTACAATTTAAAGTACAGTGCAGTCGACCACCGTATAACACAATAGGCCCGTTTATACGTACGGTTTTTCTGACAGTTTTGTAATGTACACTCCAAACATGCAGGCTGAAACTGTCAGTGTAAATTCTCGGCCTGAAGACGCGCACGGAGCGCAGTTTTTACTCAAATGTTTGAATTACATGTTTTGGCACGTCAAAGCATTCACACAGCCAATCCAACGTCCCGACTTTAATACACACATAAAAATGTCTTGGTCGCGGGAAAATTTATCGAAATTTATCGAAATTTATAGGACGTACCCGTATTTATGGAAAATTAAGTCGGATGACTATAAAAATAGGAATCTAAAAAATCGGGCGTATGAGGAGCCCACGAAATTTTGCAAAACTTTTTGTCGAAACGCCAATAAGGACTTTGTCCTTAAAAAAATTCAGGGTATCCGTGGATCATTCAGAAAAGAATTGAAAAAAATTAATGATAGTAAAAGAAGTGGTTCGAGCGAAGATGATATACACAAACCAAATCTGTGGTATATTAATTTATTATTGTTTACAAAAGATCAAGAGGAATCCACAGAAAGTCTTCGTAACATGGACGAAACTGTTACTGATATTACGGAGGTGTATATCAAGGAAGAAGAAGAGAAAGCAAGTATTTTTTGTTTGCTATCTTTATTTTGTTTTCTAAATCCTATAACACCTTTTTGTAACATAGCATCTTGCCATAGTACTTTACCATCACTATTAAAATATACCATGTAACTGTTGCGGTTTTGTACAGCTTCTGCATCTACATTTATTGGTCTTAATAGTTGCAAATCTTCTAAATTATTTACTTCTGTATGCCATTGGCCTTGTATTGTATTACTGTCACATGTTAGTGATGTCACATAAGACGAAGATCGTTTCAATAAATAGTTATGCAAAGCACATATTGTTAACAAAATATATCGAACCTTTTTAGGGGGCATATTGATGCACGTATTTAAAATTCTAAATCTACTATTCAGTATCCCAAAGGCATTTTCAGAGACATTTCCTGCTCTAGACAATCTATAATTATAAATACGCTTTTCATAAGTTAGGTCTTTTTGAGGAAAAGGTTTTAAGAAGTTTTTGTTTAGACGAAAGACTTCATCCCCAAGAAAAACGTAGTTAAGATTATTTTTTGTTTCCGTTATTGTAGGTAGATTTAGGTGACCAGATTTTAGTCTTTTAAAAAATTCAGTATATTCGATGACACCACCATCAGAATGTCTTCCATTTTTTCCAACATCAACAAATATGAATTTATAGTCTGCGTTAACTAGGACCATCAATAGAATGCTATAGACATTTTTGTAATTGTAGTACTGTGCTCCACTGTTTGGTGGCTGAACTATGCGAATGTGTTTTCCATCGAGAGCACCTCCACAGTTTATAATATTCCATTTGTTCTCGAAATGTTCGGTTATTTGTAACCATTCTTCTTTACTTTTAGGAAACTGAAAATGTAGAAAACTCCGCTCAAGCTACGACCAATAAAGAAGTGTTACTAAAAGGTACAATAAAAGGTACGAAGCGGAAACTACAAGCAAACGCTGATTTTATGAAAGCTTGTCAGCGTGCGTTAGAAAAGGATGTAAAAAGAAACTATCGAATTCGAAGCAGTCGGTATAAATGTAGCAAAAAAACTGGAGAAAATGGAAGTTACTCAGGCTATACATGCTGAAAACTTGATTAATTGTATTATGAGAAAAGGCATATTGAATCAACTTACATCCAATACTATTATATGTAATAAACAAGAGTCTAGTAATAATTGTAATGTTAACATAGAAAATTCACAAAATCAGTAAGAAAGCACGTTATATTTTAATATGTAACACTATTCATAAATAAAACGAATGTATTGTCTTTGTTATCATCTACTATAAACGAATGTTATTATTTTTGTGTTGTTAACAACATTTACTTTGAGAAAATCTTTTCTTAATGCAGTATATATTGTTTCTGGACTAACGTCCAGAGTACACGTTTCTGGAATAATATAACATAATGCTGATGCAGAAATACATGTGGAAAACTAGAGATCTTGAAGGGATCGCCCAGTCCCCAAAGACCGTATAGTAGCTGAGATACATTCTTCTGCGGTTATTGATTTTCTCATTACTGTATCTTTTTTTACTATGTATGAACTAACTACGTCAACAATATATTCAAATGTTCTTTTATCCATGCGTAAATAATTTTTGGAATCTTCTGGATCATTTTTCCTCAGTTCTCTCAACAACGGCATATGTCTGTACTGATCCCGATCTTCACGCCATCTTTTCACCTATATTCTTCTTTGGTTTTTTGTATTTGTATTAAAAAATACGTATAATGCAGCACACGCAATTGCACGAGTTCCTACTTGTCTTGAGGACATGATGTATTGCTTTAACAAACTGACACATCTGAAGATGACATAAAAATGATCATGGCGACGACGCGTTAATAAAACTTTCCAACTCGGCGGAAATACCACGCGCCGTTCCAAAACCTTTCAATTTTGCATTTACACAGACACATTTGGAGTGTACACTCCAGATTTGCAGTCTGGCATGCAGGTTTGGAGTGTTGTATATTTTTGAATTTCGCGCTACGAGCGTACGCTCCATACTGACGCTTTAGCATGTCGCTTTGGAACGACATGCCAAAACCGACAGATTAGACTGTCCGTGTAAACGGGCCTAATTTGTTACAACAAATCTAAAAATATAAATATAATAAATGCAATTGTAAAATTCAAGCCTCCATTCTTTAATTGTGTAGCCAGTTTTGCTGCAAGACGTGAGTATATAAACTTTTACTTTTAATTAAATACAAAAACAAAAGTGGTGATTAATTATCCTCATCGCATACTATAAATAGATCCAGTTAATAGATATCTTCGCGTTAACTATTTCTCATTTACCAAAACATTTTTACACTTTTAAAATAAGTCAAAAATAAGATTAGAGCATATAAATATAAATATCGTTGAATAATTTATTGGAGCATACGTGTTTCGCGACAAAATTTTCTTGACAAGTAGTTAAATATCACGGAAGACGGAATTACTAAGCGGTCATCGGACTTTTTCAATCAGTTATTAAAAAAAGCATGGTATACAGTTTTACCCGATTATACAGTTTTCACCAGCTTTTCCCTAAGTGCGAAATATTCACATACACAAATAAGCGGCATGGTAGTGCTGCGACGCCAAGTATATGTGGGGCGTAGACAGCACTGCCGTGCACATTGTTTGGAGTTTTGCGCATAAAAACTTTAATCGTATATATCATTGGTACCGTAACTCAAATTTAAAATTCAATGGTATTAATTATTAATGTGTGAAATATCACCGTCTTAAGTATGTAAATGTAATCCCATTTGTGTTTTTGTAGTAGGTACTGCTTTGATATTGAAATTTTCCAGCTTCGTAGAATCACTATCATCGAGATTGAGCAGACGTAATTTTGCAATAAGAATGTGCTCGAATGCAGTTATATTAGTTTTCTTTATTATATTTAGACTACCATAATTATTGCAAGGATCTTTCAGATTGTTATATTTTGGGAAATTGCGTTTTATTATATCTTGAAATTCAAATGACTTTTTGGATATCGTAGGTAATGCAAGATGTACCATACAATTTGTACTCATAGTAGTATTTGTATAGTTACACGTTCTGCATATTAATACCATTGTTTTTTGATGTTGTATTGTATTTTTAATACCAATTTCACGATCACAAAGAGAGTTAATAGACTCAGCTGCATCACGTAGCTGATTATAGGCATATTTTTCTCCAGTAAATCGTCGTAATGATATTCATGCCGTCGCAAATATTTATTGTTAATTCGCTAGCTAAACAAAACAGACCATAAATTATAAGAATCTAATCCTTCAATATTTCTTTCGATAATCTTATTTGATAATTGTACAAAAGCAGGTTGTTCTTGCACAGAAGGAAGTTGTAATAAGTCACCAACAGTAGTACAAGTTTTTTTCTGAATCAACTATCATTGGAATCTACAATATCAAATATTTTTATAAGTCGTAGATGTATATACAGAAAACCATCCGTCAGAAACCATCGAAACTTTATCGATGATAACTAAAGAAATATTTTTGAGTTAATCTCGTACTATTTTAAGAGTTTCATTGCTAAGTTGTTTATAGTGAGTTGTATGTGTATGTGTTAAGAGTTAATTATTCTTAAGTTAAGTCCACGTTAAGAGTTAATCTTCATATATAAAGTTTAAATTACGCGCCGGAAGTTCGGCCGAAATCGGACGAAACCAAAAACCTGACTTCCGTCCCGTTTTATGCCGTTCGCACAATGTAAGCCGCATGTACGCGGGAACGTGTCGATAGTAAGAGTAATGTATAAAGTGTGTAGAATCAGATATTGTTTCCTTGCTGTGTTATTTGAAAGCAAAAAATATTACTGTATGTTCACAAGATTAATGTGCAAGCAAGAAAAAGGTATGTTTAATTTTTTCTTTCTTCCTCGCGTTTCGTACAGGTTAAAAGTTAGGTTAAGTTGTTGTTACTTCGTCATAAGTGATTTAAATATTACTGTACTGTGCAGGCGCTTTTTTTTTTTTTTTTTTTTTTTTTTTTTTTTTTTTTTTTTTTTTTTTTTTTTTTTTTTTTTTACCGGCAATGAATAAAACCTTATACACGAAAGTTATCAGCTGTGTTCGTTGTCCTCGATATCCTAATCTACGTCGCATCAGTATGGTAAGACCTTCAATATTAAAAGCTGTCATTCCAGTAGGAGCAGTTATTACTGTATCTTTTCGAAATTATTTGTGCAAGGCCATCACTTTCGAAGTTGTTTCCTGCGTTTCTAAAATCTGTCATGGCACCAACAGTTTCAATAGGGACATACTAACAGATAACCATCTTGATTATATTTTTCTTGCTGTACATTCTTCAACGAGTTTTTCGTAATTTGTTTTTTCACATGATCACACGCCTGTTGAATATCCATTACTCGTTCGTTATATTGAAGTGATTCTGTCAATTGCAACTGAAGCGACAGAAAGGCTTCTGTTTAGGTATTAAATTCATTTTTTAATTCATCGGTATGTCTCCAAGGTTTGAATACTAATAGAAATAAGAAATAATAATTCTCAGGTTGGGTCTGAACATTGTATTTATAATAATTAATAAGATGCCCCTGTGTACGTTTTCTCAGAAACAGAGATGTGTGGATTTCATAATATTCAATTTTTTCAGATTGTTTATTCTTAATAATGTAATACCACTTAACAAAATCATACAAATATATAGATTCTAATTCCTTAGGTCTGTTCGCATAAAAATAAAAAAATATAATAAAAAAACATCCCGAAAAGTCAGAGATTTGAAACTTTGATGGCCCGGCATCACACACTGAAACTGAATTTCTGAGTGTCTTTCGACTCTCTGAAGAAGTGCAATGCTAGCGAAACGTCGGGAAATCTCTTTCTACAGGACACGGCTTACACCCGAAAGCTTCAACAATGAGAATTATATTCCAAAAAATGTTTCTTATTATTTGATTCGGAAAAAGTACTGAAATCGAAAGTAGTTGTCCAATTTATAAGGGTGCTTTAAATCTCGATAATTACGAAACCGTTAGAAAACATTAATCTATTTGACTTAAAGAAGGTATTTAAATAAAAAATTGTTGCCCAGTTTGTACAGGGTGTAAAAAAGTAATGGTCACGGCTTCTTGGGATGAAAGTAGATCTCTGGATCGAAGGACATTTGAAAAAAGCAGTCATTATTATAATTTCGCACTGTCAATTAATTATTCTTACGTATTATGCATTTATTTAACCATTTTGTAGCACGAACCGTTCGACAAGTCTTTAGGTTAAGAATCAATTATAAAGCTACGTGTACACACGTGAGAGACAAAAATAGTAGATTTCTACAGGAGAAAGAGATTTCCTCTACCATACGCGTTTACACGAGACTGTATCTCTACCATAAAATCGCTCTACGTGAGAGTCTGTAGAGAATTTTTTGGTAGAGCTCTACATTAGCACTCTACCAGTTGGTTACACAGCCTACTCTATTTTCCTGTCTAGTAGATACATGGTAGCACGTTAAACGGCATTCATTTATTGTTTTATATAATAAATCGGTTTGATGTCAGGTTTTCTTGAGTAAACAGCTTTTTAAAATGAGTTCCCAACAAATGGAAATTGCAGTTGCTACTATTGTGTATTTGTCGAGTGTAGAGGAGGAAAAGCGAAATCGAAAGTGTTAGGTTCGCGAATGGATTCAGAGACGAGAACATTGTAGGTTTTATAAACAATTATTGAACGAATGGGAGGCTAAGGATTTAAAGACTTATAAAAACTTTTTGTGTATATTGCATTTGGATTTCAATTTGTTGCTGGAAAAAGTAACTCCATTAATTCAAAAGCGAGATATAAATATGTGCAAATTTATTTCTGCTAGTGAAAGATTGACGGTAACTTTGAGATTTGTGGCTACAGGTAAATGTATTTTCCATCACACTTTCACATGAAATTTTTATCTTTTATCTACTATCTAAGTATATTCCAGGCGACAGCTATCATTCATTGATATTTGCATTCCGTATACTAGTAACTATAATATCAAAAATAATACCTGAAGTATCTGAAGCCATTTACACAGCTTTAAAAGATGAATATTTAAAAGTAAAGGAAACATTATTTATGTATATTTCATTTTGATACATTACTGTCCGGAGACATAAAAAGAGGGTCGTACACATTGTGCCTTAAATGCCGGCGATCTATAAATATGCGTTACAACATATACAGGGTGTAACAAAAATGTTGCAGTTCCTTGAAAGGGGTGATTCAGGGGGTGATTTGAAACAACTTTTTCCTTAGTGTAACGTCCCTAAAACGCTGCTACGTTGTCCATCGAAGAGCAGCTCTCCAATGGACGAAAAGGTGGGGGTTCGTGTGGCGTGCGGTTAAGGAGTTAAAATCCAAGGCTTATATCTCTCTTAACAATAATTTATTCAATAATACTTATTCTAATCCTAACGTTAATACAACATTGATAACTATTCTAATCTGGTAAAATAAAATCATAAGATGATATGAGGTTATATTATGTGTGATTATCTATATGTGAGGTTATATTGAACGTGATTACAATTATCTATCAATTAGCTCGATAACGCAAGAGTTATGCAAATACGATATATATGTCGTTGAACGAGAGTTAGGTTATGTGATTATTTATATTATTCGCGGTAGAGGATCCTCTATACAAGGTGAAGTGCATCGTGTGTGTGTGTCTGCAATAGATCTTGTCTCGTATGCCCTGGTCGCTGATAAAATTATAGGTGGCTATAACCTCAGAGCGGTCTCAAGGTTCCATGAAACATATCTTTGCCTTAATTGCCTAAGCATCTGTAAGCCCTTCGTTGTCTTTTCTATGTCAGTCGCTATCCTGGAGAAAAGACTCTTTAGGAGCGGTCTTAGAAATGTGTCCGACTAGGAATGGCTTCTAGCGCTTGTTGGCAGCTGATTCGTTTGCTTTTGGCGAGCACGAACTCTATATTAAAGGAGCATCAACTACTATTTGCTAAAACGGTCGCTACCTCTAAAGGAGCGGTCTCGATCTATTAGTATATCAGCTTCTTCCGAGATATCGCCAGTATTGCACTTCACAGGAATCGTCGTAGTGCACCTGTCATAAGGTTACTCCAGACTGAGCCTGTAAAGAAGCATCAAATACCCTTGATCTCTGGAAAACGGTCCCTACCTCTAGAGGAGCGGTCTCGATCTCACTGGACGAGTATATCAACTGCCTTCAAGATCTTCGTCTGTTCGGAACCTGATGCCAGGAGGAAATGTGTCTCTTGCTGCTTTCGCAGCCCCTTATATACCCGCTAATCGGAGTTCGCGCATGCGTAATGTCTTACTTTCTAATGGCGGTCTTATTCTAATCGTAAATGAAATCGGACGATATACGTTGTGTTTATGTTAAAATATAATTGGAACTTATAATATATGATATAAAAATAAGGTACAAAAATATTAATTAGTATTAGAATAATAGAATACGCAGTAATATAATAATAAAGTATTAGAAAAATACAAATATAGAGAGAGATGGTAATAGATAGAGAGAAATAGTAATAGATAGAGTGAGATATAAATGGATAGAGTGAGAGGGAAGACCGTGGGTCGTTACATTAGCGAAAATGTAAGATAAGGCTTCGTTAACGAGTTATTAACGAAAAACACCGGCCAATGAGAGCGCGAATTTGTCGCCCGAGCGACCGCGGTAGCGTTGGGTACGCGCTGGGCGCCACGGTTGTACTCCGAACAAGAAAGTCGGCATGTGTCGAAGGAAATAGCATTAGTATGAAAACTGAAAGCGACATAACAAATAATACCAAGTCCGTTTTTTGTTCATCACTTGAAGTGAATAATTACTTAAAATCGAGGAAAACTATGTGCAACGTAAAAACACGAATACGTAAATTTCTTATTCGCATAACGTATCAATGAAAAAGCAATACAATAAAAAATAAAGGGACAAGAGAACAAACTTCACCTGTAGTTTGTAAACCTGTGTCACTCGATCACTGTACCAATCCTGGTCATCGACCGTAGAAATGGTTTATGCTAGGGTGAAATTTTTTCAAAGAAGCTCCTTCTACCGCCGCATAGTTTCCCATCGTTCTATTATGAGTTAACTTTCACTACGACCACAAGATTGAGAGAGAAAAAAATCAGTATCTGTCAAGAAAACATGTGCTTTGCAGAAGTGCACAACGAGCACCAACAAGCAGTTTTACAAAAACGCTCACTCCATTCTTTTACTGCCTATGTATCCAATGCTTCGAGACAGAAAACAGACACATCGTGCATCGGTCCAAAAGGGTCCGCGAAAAAGAGAAAATCTTTTCCGTCCCCGAAGAATAAGAAAAACATTTTTAGCACCATGTGTCGAGTTGTCGCTGCTAGGACCAGTCTAACCACCTTAACAGAGATCAGGGGCACGCGTTTAGGTAATTTATGGCTTTATTGCTTTGGTTTCGAAGGAGACTTGATCTCGGAGTGTCCGAACCAGGAAGATCTGAAGTGCTTAAACTACGTGGGGGTACAAGGTGCTTCTTTGGAAAAATTCTACACTACCATAAACCATTTCGACGGTCGATGACCAGGATTGGTACAGTGACCCAGTGACACAGATTTAGAAATTACAGATGAATTGCATTTAATTCATTAATGATTACTATTTTTGAAATCTAACGCAGACTACTTTCACCGTTTCTATCTTCAACGTTAATTCTTAAATTCTCCGTTCATTTCTTTTGTTGCATTGCTTTTTCGTTTATACGTTATCTAAATATTTTCATACTAATGCTATTTCCTTCGACACATGCCGACTTTCTTGTTCGGAGTACAACCGTGGCGCCCAGCGCGTACCCAACGCTACCGCGGTCGCTCGGGCGGCAAACTCGTGCTCTCATTGGCCGGTGTTTTTCGTTAATAACTCGTTAACGAAGCCTCATCTTACATTTTCGCTAAGGAAAAAGTTGTTTCAAATCACCCCCTGAATTACTCCTTTTAAGTAACTGCAACATTTTTGTTATACCCTGTACAAAGTGTGCCATATGTATTAAGAGTGAAATGGCAAATTTACCGTTTGCAAATAATAGCACTTATGCCAAAGAAATCTTAGAAATTGTGCATACTGATCTTAATGGGCCTCACCCAACAGTTGGTAACAGTGATGAAAAATATTTCGTTACGTTTATAGACGATAACAGTAAACTAGCCAAAGTATATTGTATTGAAACGAAGTCTGACACTTATGATTGCTTTATAGATTATGTAAATTTAGTTGAAAATCTAACAAAGAAAAAGATTCAAAATCTAATTTGCGATAATGGAAAACAATACACAAACAATAGAATTTTTGAATTTATCAGACAGAAAGGTATACGAGTGATCCCGTGTCCACCATATGTGCACGAGTTGAATGGGGTTGGTGAAAGATATAACCGTTCAATTATGGACATGGCGAGGTGCTTATTAAAGGAAGCTGAAGTTAATAGAATATACTGACCTGAAATTATCAGAGCAGCAACTTATTTAAAGAACAGAACAATAGCCAACACAGTTGAAAATAAGTCACCGTACGAAATATTTTTTAATAAAAAACCTGATGTCAAACACTTGAAAATTTATGGAAGTAACGTATTTGTTAGAATTTCCGAACAGTCAAGAAAGTCGAAATGGGAAGATAAGGCAAAGCTAAGAATTTTGTTAGGGTATCCAGAGACAGGCTACAGAATCTTAGTTTTCAATCGAATTATTGATGCTAGACATGTTGATGTGATTGAATAAGGGATGAAATGTATAGGTTTAACAGATGATGATGATGCCGAGAGTGACGTTGAAAATTCAAATGAAAATGAAATGAAGCCAAGTTTAAGTAAAAATTAAATAGAACGAAGTTCTGAATCTGTTAAAAATGAAAAATTAGATGAAACCAAAGGTTCCAGTAGCTCAAATAATGAGAAAGTTCAACGTCCCTCTAGAAAAAAAGTTTCCAACAGTAAGTACTTTAGTGATGAGTATGTAAATTTTATATACGTAAATTATTATGATGCAACTGCACCCGAGATAATCAAGGGGGCGATTGAGTCTCATAAATGAGAAAATTGAAAAATGCTATGAAATCTGAGATAGAAAGTATTGAAAAAAACAACACTTGGAAACTACTTGAAAGGCCTATAAGTAAAAGGGTAATTGATTTAAAGTGGGTTTATAAAGAGAAAAATGATAACACTTATAAGGCTAGATTAGTTGCGACAGGTTTCCAACAAAAGGATAAGTTAGAAAATGTTTATTCGCCAGTAGTCAAAATGCAAACTTTAAAGGTGTTACTTTCTTATTGTTGTCAATATAGTTTACTTATTGAGCAAATGGATGTTGAGACAGCGTTCTTAAATGGAAAAATTATCTCTGAAGTTTATGTAGAGCAACCAGAAGGTTACAATAATGGTACTAAACAAGTCTACAAACTGATAAAAGCTCTATACAGTTTAAGAGAAAGTGCAAGGTCATGGTATGAATGTATCAATGAATTTATGAAAAATTTAGGCTTTGAGCGAAGTAAATATGACTATTGTCTGTATGTTAGAAGAAGTAACATATATATAGTATATATATTATTATTCGTTGACGATCTATTAATATGTTGTGAAGATCAAAAAATCATAAATGATATTAAGCTAAAACTGTCAAATCGGTTCAACATGAGAGATATGGGTAAAGTGAAAAATTATATAGGCATAAACATTGAATATAATACTGAAAAGAATATTATGAACTTGGAAATAAGTTTAAAACTCAAACCCGCAAGCAACGTAGATGAAAGTATCAAATACAGAAACTTGATTGGCGAACTATTATACAGTATGTCCCACGAAATCCTGGACAGTCGATTATTTGGTAACCTATTAAAGATACGAAAAAAATTTTTTACATGAAATTGAATGGCAAGAGGGGGCTGATTTATTGGCCGTAACAATTTTTTTTTATCATTATTGTTTACAGAGATATGAAAGTTAAGTTTGGTTTTTTAAATGGGATTATATATTTTTTGTTTGATCAATAGATAGCACGTTCCAAGACGAATTCAGCAAACATTAATGTATACACCTTTTTTCAAATAGTTTTTAAGATATTACGCGTAAAAGTTTACTAATTTTCGGTACAAGAAAATCTGCGAGACCAGGAAGTACAGTAGGAGGTCTCGACTCTCGACCACACTTACAATGCTACGGGTTAACCCGTGCCTCTTGAAATTGATACGAAGAGACTGTGGTAGGAACTTAAAATACTTATATTCAACCAAAGATTTAAAATTAACTTATACCAAAGATTATAATAAGGAAATACTGGACTGTATGGTCGATGCTGACTGGGCAGGAGATTGTAATGATAGAAAATCCACAACAGGATATGTTTTAAGATTATTTGAAAATGTAATTTACTAGAAATTCACTCGAATAAATAAAACACTGTAGCGAAGTCATCAACTTTAGCTGAATATATTGCCTTGTCGGAGGCAGTAACTGATGTTAGTTTTATACGAAATATACTGAAAGATACTTTTAACATTGAAACTAAAAAACCAGTAAAAATATTTGAAGATAACTCGGGAGCAATCGCTATTGCCAAATATGGAAATCTTACTAAAAACTCTAAATACATTGAAGTTCAATATCACTATGTAAACGAATATTATGAAGAAGGTATTATTGATGTAATCAAAGTTGAATCTCAAAATAATATGGCGGATATACTGATTAAAAATTTGAGTAAAACAAAGTTCATGCACGTTAGAGAAATGTTAAAAGTAATATAACTGTAATGATAAGTATATATTAATATTGTATGAAGAAAATCAAATGTAAGAAGGCGTGTTAAGTATATAGTACATTTGGACTTCTTTGTGGGGAACGCCTCTGGTGGCGCCCCTAGCGGAAGCGCGAGAGAGTCGAGGATTCTGCGCGTAAAAACAGTGAAGACCCGTCCTTTGAGCGACAAAGGCTTGCCAAAAGAATTGATCTCAATAAAGTGTTCTTAACGTTTATTAATACGAATGAGGTGTTGCTTATCCTGTCCTTCCGGACAGCGTACTGGCAGCGGTAGTGAACCGTAGCGTTGGGATCGTGGCAAACGTCCTAGCCTAAACCCCACATCTTTATAGGGACGAAGCCGAGCAGGCCGAGTCCCCATGAAAAGCCGCCCAATGGCAGCGACTAATGACCGCGCGGTATAAAGCGCTGTTGTCGAAAAAGAGGCAGCGTGGTACGCAGTTGGTGGGCAGTGAGCGACATGAAAGAGACGACGAATGTAGCGAGTTAGTTCGTTAATTAATTAATAAAAATTACGTTGTAGTGAAAATACAGTCTTGTGATATCGCCTGCCTATTTGGTTCTCTTCCCTGTACATACGGTAGCTTCGCTACATCTTTGTGGGGACCAGCGTTCCGTACTCCCAAATGTGGGAGTAGGGGAAAAGGCGATGCGCATGCGCGCGGTACGCAAGCGCAGACAGAGCAGAGAGCGTGCCCGGCTTCCATTATAAGCGCACGAATAATAAACGTGAATTTGATTACTTGACTGAGTTTCTCTACACGCTTCCCATACGCACTGATCACTCAAGAAGAACAAGAGCAGAATAGGGCTGCTGATACAACGATAACCCTATACTGGTGACCCCGACGTGATCACGTGCGGGGAAAAACGGGCTACCAGCGTGGCTCGACCGGGCTTTGCCGCAACCTGCAAACTGGGCATCGACGAGCTGAGACGGCCCTTTTCAACAACGGACCGGCGCCCGCGGTGAGAAACATCGTCCACGGTGAGAAGCATCGTCCCTGCGAGTTGCCGAGTCTCCCGGATAACCACGAGTGGCTGAGTGGCTTGGGACAGCCAAAGAACAGCCCAGACCATCGGAGGCAACGAGGAACAACGTGGACTACCGACGGCGGCGAAGGACCACCTTCTACCTCAGCGCATCCGCCGTCGTGGCCCAGACACCATCAGGAGTCATTCTAGAAGGACCGAGGTACAAGGAAATCCGTTTCCGATTGCGCAAGACGCGTCGCATTACACGGCGGCCATTTTGTGTAGGCAACCGTGACTCGTGGACGGGAAACGCGCCAAGCGGGCACACGAGCGCCACCGGTAACAAGCGAGCGTACGTTAAACCGCGTTACTATACGACGCGACGATTGCGACGACGTGGTAGAACGCGCAAATAATGAACCCCGGCGAAAACCCCCAGGAAACCCTGGAGCAGCGTGCTGCCAGGACGGAGGCTGCATTGAGTGCGGCCCAAGCACAAATCACTGCGTTAAACTCAGGGCACATAGATTCGTATCGCGTTCCAAAAATTCCCGGATTCTTTCGTGAGGACCCGGCGCTCTGGTTTTACCAGGTAGAGGCATCGTTCCGAACCTCGCGCATTGCGGACGAGCGCACTCGGGCCGACACGATAATTGCCGCGTTAGACTCTGAAATCATAGCGAGTTTTCGCGACCTTGTAACATCACCGAACCTCACAAATCCGTACTCGCAAATAAAAGAGCGAATCTTGGCAACGTATTCCGCGTCATCGGAAAGCCGACTCAGGAAACTGCTGAAGGGTCAAGTTCTGACAGACGGGAAGCCAACTCAGATCTTGATGCGTTTGCGGAACCTGGATGACGAGCGATGCAGCGAGTCAGTCATAAGATCGATATTTCTGGATCAGTTACGGTCGCAGTGCCGAGCAATCCTCGCGGCTTCGAAAATCACCGAATTATCGGAAATCGCGTCATTGGCCGACCAAATCGTCGAGGCAACGAATGTAGGGCCTAATTACGCGGCACCCGTGTCCGGCGCGGCGACCCCACCGACGCTGGAGGCCAAGGTAGACAAGCTCACGGCTGAGCTCCCGAAATTAACAACCCAGGTAGAACGTCTTTCGAAAGACGGCAAATACCGCGGGCGTGCGCGGGCGCGAAGCCAGTCGAGACGCGACGACAAGCGAAGTAGCTCTGAAAATCGAGAACTGTGCTGGGCACACAGGAAATTCGGATCCGACGCGCGGATGTGCAAGGGAAACTGTGGCTGGAAGGAAAAAACGGTCGCGGGAAACTGAAAGACCCCTACATCGCGGAGACTGATGCGGGGGAATGGATATCGCGAAACCGTCTCCACGTGCGCGACCGGCGATCCGGACAACTCTTCCTGGTCGACACCGGCGCGGAAATTTCGTTACTCCCCGTTCCCAACAAAATTGCCCGTGAACCGAACGCGTTTAAATTATATGCCGCGAACAACACGGTAATTAACACGTTCGGCGAGGCGCACCGCGTTTTGGACTTAGCGCTTAGGCGCCCATTGGCGTGGAATTTCTGTATCGCCGACGTGCCGTATCCAATCATCGGTGCAGATTTGCTCAGGCATTACGGCCTCGTGGTGGACCTGGAAAAGCGTCGTCTCACGGACTCCCTGACGAGCGTATGTACACTCGGCGTCTTGAGACCGACGGCGTTGACCTCGATCCACACCGCGAACCCGTCGAGTCGGTACGCGCGAATCCTCGCGGATTTCCCGGAGGCAACCGGTTTAGCTCAGCAGACGCCATTGGAGGCACGCGGTGTCTCGCACCACATATTAACTCGCGGTCCACCGATCGCAGAGCGACCACGACGTTTGCCCCCGGACAAGTTGCGCGCCGCGAAACTTGAGTTTGAACGCTTGACCGCGGCAGGCATATGCAAACCGTCATCCAGTCCTTGGGCAAGCCCCATTCACATGACGAAGAAAAAGAACGGCCAGTGGCGGGTGTGCGGCGACTACCGCCGACTGAATGCCGTCACGGTTCCTGACAAGTACCCCGTGCCGCACGTACACGACTTTTCGGCGAATTTATTCGGGAAAACTATCTTTTCGTCCCTTGACCTACACAGCGCGTATCATCAGATCCCGGTCGCTCCCGAGGACGTCCCGAAGACGGCGGTGATCACCCCATTCGGACTTTTCGAGTACCTGGCGATGCCGTTCGGATTGCGGAACGCGGGCCAGACACTCCAGCGTTATATTTACCGGGCTCTCGGAGACCTGGATTTCGCGTTCGTGTACATTGATGACATCCTCATAGCTTCGTCGTCGGCGGAGGAGCATGAGAAACACATTAGAACCGTTCTTGAACGCTTGAAGAATTTCCATTTAAGGATAAACACGGAAAAGTGCAAATTCGGCGTGCCCGAATTAGAATTCCTCGGCTACATAGTAAACCGCGACGGGTTAAAACCGACCCCCGCAAAGGTCGAGGCGATCACAAAGTTCCCAAGGCCGCGCACAGTCGCGGAACTCCGGAGATTCCTGGGCATGGCCAACTTTTATAGACGTAGCCAACCCCACGCCGCGGTGGTACAGGCACCATTGAACGCGTATCTAACGAATTCGCGCAAAAGTGACAGGACGGAAATCGTGTGGACGCCGGAGTCTGAGGCCGCGTTCGACAAAGTAAAAACCGATCTCGCCGACGCGACGACCTTGGCACACCCTTCCGACGCGGCGGCGACGAGAGTGGTGACCGACGCGTCCGACTTCGCAATGGGTGCAACCCTCGAACAAAGGATCGACGGTGAATGGAAACCCCTTAGCTTTTTCTCGCGTAAGTTCAGTCCCGCGCAGTGCCGTTACAGCGCATACGACCGCGAACTGACCGCGATGTACGAAGCAATCAAGTTCTTCAGACATTTCCTCGAAGGCCGTGATTTCGCGATCGCGACGGACCACAAACCATTGACTTACGCTTTCTCACAGCGCTCCGACAAGGCGTCACCACGTCAGGCCCGTCAGCTCACGTACATCGCTCAATTCACTACGCGAATTGAGTACATACCCGGAGATGAGAACACGGTCGCGGACCCACTTTCACGGGTCGAGTCAATCCGTCTTCCTACCGAGTTCAGTCTAGTCGAACTCGCTAGGGAACAAGCGAACGACCCACAGCTCAAAGAGATTCGGGAGTCCGACAAGCCCATTCTCACGTTGAAGCGACTGATGTGGGGACCGGAACACACCCACATATACTGCGAAATGTCCGCGGAATCAATCCGTCCATATATACCCGTGTCGCTGCGTCGACAAGTTTTCGATACCTTCCACAACCTTGCACATCCGGGCGCCAAGGCCACGGACAGACTAGTCAGGCAGAGATATGTATGGCCTAACATGCACAGAGATGTGGCAAAATGGTGCAAGAACTGCATGCACTGCCAAAAATCAAAGATATCGCGTCATGTGCGAATGTTGCCGGGGCAAATCGTGGCCCCAGACGGGCGTTTCAAGCACGTGCATATGGACCTCGTTGGCCCATTGCCGGACGACGGTGGTTACCGCTACTGCCTAACCTTAATCGATCGCTTCACACGCTGGGCCGAAGCGGTTCCTCTGAAGGAGACATCGGCCGAAACGGTGGCTCGCGCGTTTTACGACCAGTGGATCGCGCGCTTCGGATCGCCCGAGGTCCTGACCACCGATCAGGGCGTCCAATTCGAGTCGCGAATATTCGCAGCGTTGCTTAGGCTAACCGGATGCCATCGCATACGCACAACAGCGTACCATCCGGCCTCAAATGGCATGATCGAGAGGTGGCATCGAACGCTCAAGGCCGCAATAATGTGCCATGCGAACGTGAACTGGACTCGCGTATTGTCCACGGTATTACTCGGTCCCCGAAACCACGTGCGTCTCGACACGGGCACATCGCCGGCGGAAAACGTGTACGGAGTCGCGCTCCGTATTCCCGGAGAATTCTTTCTCCCGGAGGACGTAACAGCCGATCCTCAAATATTCCTAGAGGAGTTTCGCGAATGCATGCGGAGAGTTCGCCCAGTGCCGGTCGCGCAGAAGTTCAAAAAGCGCGCGTTTGTGTATAAGGACTTAAGCACCTGTACACACGTCTTTTTGTTGTGTAAAGCGACTAAGAAACCGCTGGAGCGACCCTACACCGGTCCGCACAGAGTACTGGCACGAGCGTCCGAGCGCGTATACTCCATCGAGGTAAACGGAGAGGCCAAGAACGTATCCGTTGAACTGCTAAAACCCGCATACGTCGTATGCGACGAATTGTTAAACAGCGGTAGTGACACACCGTCACGGAACGTGCCGAGCGACGCACACCCAACGCTAAAAACCTATCCTAGTCGTAAGAAAACTGTAACTTTCGCACCTAATCTAGAAAATAAGCCTAGAGAGTAAGAAACTTGAAGTTCCTAAGCGACCAAAGAGTAGAATATTTTTATATAAATATATATATATATACATCGACCACATGTATTCGTCATACAGCGCTCTTACATTGTCACGCGTGAAGATACCTACCCACACTGCCCATGTGATCCCAAGTCGTTGACACTCGGGGGGGAGTGTGTGGGGACCAGCGTTCCGTACTCCCAAATGTGGGAGTAGGGGAAAAGGCGATGCGCATGCGCGCGGTACGCAAGCGCAGACAGAGCAGAGAGCGTGCCCGGCTTCCATTGTAAGCGCACGAATAATAAACGTGAATTTGATTACTTGACTGAGTTTCTCTACACGCTTCCCATACGCACTGATCACTCAAGAAGAACAAGAGCAGAATAGGGCTGCTGATACAACGATAACCCTATATCTTATGTATGCGTGGCGACATCTGTACCTAACCATGTAAACTAGCAATCGTTTATTAGTATGATTGAAATGTATCTTTTGTTCTGGCATTCCGTTGTTGGTCGCGAAACGTCGCTCGCGCAATGTCATTATATAATAAAACTTCCTTTTTTATACCAGTATTAAATCGGTCCTCGACAATTATTCCTAGACATACAAATTTACTAAATGCAGTTGAAAATATGCTGTTTTTCGAAAAAGAGATTATATTTCAACATAATCGGGATCCTAAGTATACTAGAAGATAAATCTGTAGACAGTTTTACGAAAAGTACAAGACTCATATGAAACAGTACAATCATTAAATCTCAAATTGCAAGTCAGAATTAAATAGCAATGTGACGAAACTTATTTTGATTCTTATGCTGTGTGTAAAATATAAAAATGTTACTTTTAAAGTTACTTTTAAAGAGATTAAAGTTAAAGTTACTTTTAAAGAGATAGCAAAGTTGAAAGGGTAAAAATAAAAAGCGTAATACGTCTTGAAGCGCAATAAAAAAGTTACACTTGGTGAGTAGAAGCAGTATAAATAACCTACCTAACCTCATTTTCACGGAGCTCGTGTGTACACCGCATGCACAATATTTGCGGAAATGGAAGGACAAGGATTAATAAGGTCTGAAGGAGAAGAGGTGGAGGGGTGGAAGAGGTGGAATATTAAACGCTGAATGCAAAAGAAAAAAGGGTCGTTCGGCAAAGACGGAACAGTTTAAAAGGGTTCTAACAGAAAAAGTGGGTAGAACGTAACAACATATTAGGAGAGAGTCAGGCGGGCTTTCGAGGTGGAAGAGGAACAAGAGGCCATATCTTCATACTGAATTCATTGATGAATAACAAACCGAGAAGAGCAAGGGGGAAGTTATATACAGCTTCTACAGACTTCAAAGCAGCCTTTGATTCAGTCATCAGAGAGCTACTATTCCAAAAACTGGAAAAGGTGGGGGTTAAAGGCCGGATGATCCAGATGATCGGCGAAATTTACAAGTGCACGGAAAATGTGGTGTGGACTCCAGCGAGTTGGACAGAACCTTCTGAATCATTTAAGGGAGTTAGATAGGGCTGTCCCTTCAGCCAATTGCTATTTTCCCTCTTCATAGAAGATTTGGAGGTGGATTGGATAAGGTATGGGGGGTTAAACTCTATACGTTAGAGTTTGCAGATGATGTGGTAGCGTTGGCTGATGATGCAGAGGGGCTTGAAAAAATGTTGAAATTATCAAAAAAGTATATAGAGAAGAACCAGCTACAGGTCAACACAACGAAAACAAAAACTATGGTATTCAGAATGGGGAAAAGAAACGAGAAAGAGAAATGGAAATTTATGGGAAGGATTTAGAAAGGGTAAACTACTACAAATATTTGGGAGTATAGTTCTCAGCTGGAAACTCTTTCAGAAGACACTTACGACAACAAGCAAGCAGGGTCCAAAAGGCTATAAATGCGGCATGGAGCATTTAGAAAAGGGCAAGAGTTAATATATGGAAAAGGAGGTTACACCTGTTGGAGATGGTCATCAACTCAGCAATGTTGTATGGAGCCGAGGTTTGGGGTTGCCAGAGGTCAGAGGATCTAGAACGAGTGCAGAGTAGATACGTGAAAATGGCGATGGGATTAAGCAGAAATATGCCAGATGTAATCTGGCGACTAGAGTCAGGAAGGATCAAGATGACTACTCTAGCCAGGAGAAGAGCCAACAAGTTTTTACTGGAGGTAGTTGGGATAAAGGATTCCAGATGGGCCAAGATATGTCTGAAAGAAGAAATCAGAAACATAGGAAATGGTAACCCATCAGACTGGGGTAAGAGATTGATCTCAGCCTTTAATGAGGTCGGTGATAGTATGATTATAAGTCTACCAATGACACAGATAGAATATGAGTTATTGTAAGCGAGACTGAAACGAGGACTGCTCACGAGGATTGAACAGGATATACAAGAGAACTGGTCTAGGATAGATAAATCAATATACTGTCGTGAGTACGCGAAGAGGAAAAATGAGAGAGACCCGGCGATCTACTGGAATGCGAGGGGTATAGAAGGTTGCTTAAAAGAACAATGGGCTCGGTTAAGATGCGGCAATGTCTATGCGATACATATGCCGTTCAAATTGCGCGCGTTCGGCCGAGCCGGCGAGACACCTCGCGTCGTTTGCCAAAAATGTGCACGAGTGGGTTTCCGGTTGCGTTGTGAATGTGCACGTGCTGAGAGGCACGCAGTTACTTAGCCTTGTTCATTTAATAATAATAAGGAACGGATGGGATAGCGAAAAGAGAGTGTGTGGTTTTTTCCTCCCCGATCACCTTTCTGATCAAGAATACAATACTATGAAATTAGATTCGGCGAAGAAGAAAGGATAAAATGTAGAGTATGTGACAGGAAGGAAGAAGATTTCCACCACTTATCGACATGTTCTGATATGATTGGCAAAGTTGAGAAGGAGTGTGTGAGATAGGTACATGAGCTTGGAGGAAGGAGCGATTGGAAGGAGAAAATCAATGAGGTTTTAAGAGGTGAGATAAATAGGAAGTTATGTGTATATAGTAGAATGTTTGAGAAGATAGCGAATGCAGATTGCAGTAAAAATTGAAGACTGTTTTTTTATATGGAATCGATAAGTTTTTTAGCTCGGGTGTGGTGGAGTAGGTCATAGTTTGGGTGCTAGTTAAGTTATACATATAGTTACTATAGTTTGTTTTTGCGATAGATAGTCTAAGACATTAAGAAGAGAAGTTTATTTTGTTTATTGTTCCTTAAATATATGCGACATTTGGACGAAAATTCACATGATGCTTCTATAAATACAACACATTTTATTTTAGTCTTAATTTATTGTATTGTATTATATTTTTGTTTTGCTTTATTATATTTCTGTTAGCTTACTACTAACGTTAGTAATATGTAATGCTTGTACTGCGATTGAAGATTAATGATCGACAGAGTATTAATTATATGTCAACTATTATTGTATGCGTGTATGCATTAAACGTGATAAAGAGTTATGTAACCGAAAACTGTTAAGCACGAACGGAGAAATAAATTTAAATTTAAGATATAGATTATACTAATTTAGGAATATTATTTTCTTGTTAATATTCTAAATCCTCTTGAAATTTCGAAAAATTCTCAAATCTTGAAATGTTTAAATTTTATATAATATTTAACATTTGTATAATAAATTTAAATTCTTGAATAAAAAATAATTGTTAATATAATTACGCTCTTCACTGTAACTTCAAAACTCGTCTGACATTAGCTGATACTATTACACTTACATGTTTTTCACCTTATAGGTTTACTCTATAGGTTTTGTCTAATTAAACCTTTGTAATGACAATTACATAAAAATGGCATTCAAGGTGTAAGCTGAGTAGGTGACAATAAAATTCATCTAAAGAAGTTTGTGTAACATACCTTTGTATTAAGGCTTCCTCCCTTTGCTTATCGGAGTCTGTTTTTGTGGACTCATGTTGAGACATTAAATATCGAATTTGATATTCTACATCAATATATTCTTCTTCTAATCTCTGCTGTCTTCGAAGTAACATCAATTCAGCTTGTCGTCTGAACAATTCATTTTTCTCATTCACTAGGGCAAATAATTCTAAAACCAATTCCTCTACATCCGGTCGAAGAGATACATCTGCAGTTTTTACAGTCTCATATAGTATTATTCACAAATAAATATAGTTGTATCTTATGTACTACAAATTTCATGAAATCTGCTTATAATTACCATCTGCACGGGGTCCAGATTCACATTTATTCCTGATTAATTGTTCTAACCGCACGCCTTGTTTCTCTAAGCCCTGTTGTTGTAATTCTATTTCATCTAGTTCCAGTTTAACATCCTTCAGAGATATTACTTTTATCTAAAATACATTTTGCATAAATTTAAAATCGTGGAATCATGGGCAAATTAGTGGAATATCCCGAAGTGTTAGAAACAGGTCCAATGTGGAAATATTAAAAGAAATATTATCTAAGTTATCTATTTCTACATATCGTTAAATAAACTTGAGAAAAATTCTTTTAAGTTTCCTTTTAAAATATTAACTTACTTTCTTAAAATATTAATTAACTTGTAAAATTACCTGGTCACATGACCAAAAACAACAAAAACAAATTTTTCAATTTTAATTATTTATGTTCTGTATTTCTGTATATTCGTAGATTATAGGGTAATATAGAAATATCATTATTACGTACGGAGAATATTTTCCGACTACTCTCCCAAATATTCAAGTCTCTGCCTGTTAAGAGAAAACGCCCTAGCACTTTCGTTTTCTCGTTATCTTAATAGAAGCGCGGCTCCGAGCAGCAGGGTGGCAACCACGACGCTGTACCAACCGTGAGAAATTTCTAACGAACCCCCACTCATTTTTCGGCCTATATAAACTCAGAGATTTTAGCCCTAACGGGTTCAGAATAGTACCATCACGTTGATAGTCAAGTTCGTCAGAGTTGGTTGCTATCCAGTTAGACCTGGCTAAAGTTCCCTTTCGAGTCTACAGTTTAACCTCATAGAATCCGCGAGTCGGCATAAATTCTATCTGGCAATTCCTACGACCACTCTGTAAGTCCCCGCATCGCCAGTGCGTTAACACCGTGCATTAAAATCATACATTTTACGCGACAACACTACACTGTACACTTGTATGTAAAGACTGATTTTAGAATATATTTAAGTATTTATTGTAACTTTGCGTAGATTGCTTAGATTACTAGTGACTCCCTGATTTCGCATCAGGTACGTTCACAAAACTCACTCTCCTGCGGTTCACTGATCACAGATCAGTTTCGTCCGCAAGCACACCTATCCTCAGAGGCTTCCTGAATTTACATCAGGTTCGTCCTCGCCTACAATAAATCCAACGGCTAACTGATTTCGCATCAGTTTCGTCCGTCGTATCAACTAACACTTCAACCACTATATTATTCTTTGGAAATATTCCTATCATCGACTGCTACTCGCGCTGCTCGCCTCCCGTCTCGTATAGATATTAATACACATAAGAATTAAACTAGAATTTCTCAGTGTTCTCTTCTGACTTTCTTAAAGGCAAATATATTTTCGTTTACCTATCAGGTAGATAAAATTATATGAACAAACAAGACTGCTGATGCTTACGAAAAAATTTTAAACTTATAGTGTGGTGAAATTACTGAATTCTTTAATTCATATGCAAACTTGAACACATCAACATAGGTTCTTAAGTTTGCTCACGTTTTGGCATAGCAAAATTGTCGGTAAACCTTTATCCACTACCGAGCGACGGCACCTATTTACCGCTCAATACATGTATCGACGTAACGCGGAACGTGTTAATATAAACAATCATTCCTTCCTTTCATTTGTTTATGTTTATACAATACCTATAGGAAATTTCCTATCGAGGCCTTCAATTCTAGAAAAACGGTCAAATGTGAAACACTGCAGAAGTTTTTTCCAAGTTCGTTTTTTCTATCTCCATCTCACTCTATCTCACTCTATCTCTCTCTATCTATCGTCATCTTTCTTTATCTCCTTGTATTTATTTCGTTCTCTTTCTATTAATATTGTATTATTATATATTATTGCATACTCTATTAGTTTAAATACTTATTAATATTTTTGTATTTTACCATACATCATGTATTCTAGGTTTTAATTATAATTTAATATAAGTATAACGTATTTTGTACATTTTCATCTAAAACACTCACGGTTAGAATAAGTGCGCCATTAAAAATAAGTCACTACACATGCGCGAACTTTAACTGGTGGATATATAAGGAGTTACGAAAGTAGCGGGGGACACTTCTCTCTGGCACTTTTGTGTTCCAATTCTACTCATTCTACTTTCAGTCGTCGTTTCGGTATCGTCGGCGATCGAGTTCGTTTCAGGTCTGTCGTGCTTAAAAGTGAGTAGCTGCCTCGGAAGATAACCGTAAGTTTTTGGTGTATTAGGTGCTGCCTGTGCTTTGTGCTGTGTTATTTGCTTTCTAGTGTTATTAACTTTATGCTTGTAACTAATTCTTAAAAGCGAAAGTGCATGTTCCCCAATCATTGGTATTACAAGTAAAGAAAATATCAAGCCGTGCGTTTCGCGCGCAACGATCATTTATAAAAGGGTTAAATGCCACCGTAGCATTAACCTAAACAACTCCCAATCAATCATCAAAATAACCCCACTTGGATGCCTAAATTCCACTAAAATCAATAATATGATTAAAAGAAATGGGGCTCCTCCAATTCTGTATATCTCGGATACTGGCCATTCTTCTGGAAACAACGTCAAGAAAGGGAGGACTGAAGAAGATAAATCCCGCATCAACAAGGACAAGGACTACGCTAAAATGGACATAGAACCCCAGCCCTCATCAAGTACCTCTACTCCTAATATTACCACAAAAAAAAGGGTTGACTTCCTCAACTCCGATTTTTTCAAAAACAAGGTATGTGTTGATGACACTTTTAGACATGAGAAACCAACCAGCTAAAACTAAACCAGCATCTACCTCAGAAACTAGCTCTCAAAAACTTCATATCCATGAACGACCTTCTCTTTTCATCGACGCTGGAGCTCATAGTGTTATATCGTTAGCTAAACAATTAAAAAACTCCATAGGTGACAAATTTAACTTAAAATTTCTCGGAGATCAAGTTAGACCAAATTTTCAAGAACTAAATGACTATTCAGAATTCAAAAAACCCTAATCGCTAAGGGTCTTCAGTTTCACAGTTATACCCTAAAATCTGAAAAACCATTAACAGCCATCCTAAAAGGACTACCATCATTGAACATAACTGAAATAATTGAAGAATTAAACTCTTTAGGCTTAAACTCCCTAAGTTGCACTCAAGTAAAAGGAAAATCCTCATCCAATTTCTCTATTTATAAAATTTCTTTTCCTGCAACCACTACTTTTTCTCATATCACTAAAATTAACCACCTTTTCTATCTCAGGGTATATTGGAAAAAATACAACAACTGTAAAAGGTACACACAGTGCTTTAGATGCCAATCATTCGGTCATGCTTCGGCAAATTGTAATACAAACGAAAAATGTGTTAAATGTGAAGAAGCTCACTCCACTCGTTGTTGTATTAAACCTCTTGAATTGCCACCCAAGTGTGCCAATTGCGGTGGCAATCATATGGCCAACTAGTCTGGCTGTTCCGCACTTATAAAATTCTGAGACAGAAAGTAAGCTCGACCTCCGTTCTTCAAAAATCATAACAACTCATCTCCTCATAATCAATTTAACTCTTTCAACTATAAAGCTCTAACCCAGCAGCCTCAACTTACTCATACTCACTCTCACCCCCCCCCCCCCCCCCCCCCCCCCCCCCCCATCACACACACTCCGTTGATCTGACTTAAAAAAAATTCATGTAATAATACAAATACATAATTCATATTTTCAAGTCTTTTGTTTCAGGTTTTTTTGCAAAATTTTCCTGAAAACATACAAACATCCGGATAAAATCTAAACTACCCCTCCCGGCAGAAAATTAAGAAAGTGCGCAATAGACGTTGCCGCCTCTCAACCGCGTATCACCTAAGGACTCATATACTTAAAAAAAAAAAAAAAAAAAAAAAAAAGAGCGACACTTCTCTCTGGCATCAAGTTGTGAGAATGAGGATCTGAGAGACAACTGAGGTGCTCATCTAGAGATAGAGACTACTCCTTTAGAGATAGCGACCGTTCTATAGTAATGGATGCTTCTTTAAGGGTAGCGACTGATATAACCACGTTAATGAAAGGTTTACACGTACTTAGATAACTCAAGCAAGGGTTAATTGTTTCATGAAGACTTGAAACCTCTCTGAGGTTATAGCCAACTATAGCCTTGGCAGCGACCGAGGCATGCGAAACCAGATCCATTGTACTTGCACACACATACACTCACACTGTGCCTCATATAGAGGATCCTCTACCCCGCGAATTATATATAAATTAATATGTCTATAATAATTAGTCATAGCGTAATCATCTAACCTAAGCTCTCGTTCAACGACAAAGCAATGAAACTATAGTATATAGTACATGTAGTTTCAACCCCTTATAGTGAATTTGGGCAGCAAACAAAAAATTGCGTAATACATATCTACACATGCTCTACATATACCCGAAGTTGCATAATTTTTTGAATTTCCGGGTTCAGGATGTTTCCTTGTCAGTGGAGCAAGCGTTCAAGCAGCAGGGTGAATTATTCTCCGAATAGGTGAGTTTCGACGATAGCAACTGTATGTCTACTTATCCTTTTTTGGTCGTTTTTTGGCTTAGTGCGTCATAGTTAAAGAAGTAAAAATCGCTGGTTATGTAGTTTTTACGGATTACGTTTTGCAACATATGGCTTTACGGGTTAGTTTTACATTTCTTAAGAAACAAACATTTTGACACGATTTCTCGTGTTTTAATACACATAATAGTAGTGTAGAATCCGTAAAAACTACGGAAACATTCCTTTTTATTCTTTTTACTGTGGTATATTAAGTTAAAAAATGTGAAAAAAATTGAGAACAATAGTATTAGTGATATTTATCTGCTGAATTAATATAACTATTATTTCGGTATTGCTACAATACAAAATCGGCAATTCTCAATTTTTTTTCTCTCGTCTTTTATTTTTAGAACTTGGGTAATTAATTTAAAAATCTGACAAAATGCCATATTTGTGTCGTTCTTTATTATTTAAACAAATAATCGACACAAAACCAATGAAGGTGTGCAATACCTGCCTCTCCTGGAATATTTGTTTCTATGACATTTGTTCTAAGTGAGGGACATGTACAGGGTGTATCAGAAAAGGTGGGACACTTCTGTAGGATAGATTTTAGATACATAGACAATAAAAACAGTTTATGTGTACATATTTGTCCGGCAACGCCTAATTTTTTACTTACACGGTATTTTGTGTTACGTAAAACGCTGGCTCAAATTTCGTGAAAAATATGAAAAACATGGTACACCTTCCAAGAATTGGTTTAAATCACAAAAGCGATACAAAATGATCAAATGCCTGTACAGGATGTCCCTCGAAACTGTCATAACGATTTTTCAGGCTTTCCTGAAGAAAAAAAATTTCGAATAAAAATTAGTCAGCTTTAAATGGACTACAAATTACACAATTGATTTCCTTGTGTTACGTTCCGTAACGATTAAAATTTCTTTTCTTTTCTTTTTTCTTTTCCTTTCCCACGAGGAATTATCGTCGTCGCGACGGTTGGTCGCCACCCGATATTTGGCGTTAGCATAAAGTAAGTCGCGAACGTTTCTCGAATCCTACAACGAGCTGCCGTTGCAGCAACCTCATATTAACGCCCGATGAATACGTAAAATGTTTGAACGTCCAGTAGTTCTCCAGTAAAGTTTAATAATAATAAAATTGCCATTCACAACGGATTCATCAATACACAGTGTTATGGGAAATCCCTTATTGATTGCATTCGTTCCCGTTATTTCCATATGAACAATAGTTTTGCGAATATTTCTCAAATACTTGCTGAAATACTGCCTCATTGGTAAAGTTATAATGTTCACCTTTGTATTATTATTCTCTTAATTTTATATTTCATACATATACATATTTTTATATACATATATCCGGGATTACTATTGTGCGAATGAATGCGAGTATGTAAGAATGCGAATTCAGAATTTAGAATGGTTGAGAGCATCACCAAACCTACTAGTTGAAGAGTGCAGAAATCAAAAGAACACATATACCATGCACACACGCGTGATTTCAGGCGAGCCTCGTGAGAGCGACCGCGACTTGCCGTCAAGTTACAATAATGCAGCATCAGCTTTTTGGTAGCTAGCCCAGCCTGGGTCCCGTCCGAGTGCTCCAAGCCTCGACACTCTTCGTTGACAAGTCGTGAGGTACGCGACGAGGGGCCCGTGGGCTAATTATCCTGTTTTCTATCAGTTTTCTCTCAATAGTTTCGAGCAGAGATTCACTCAAAAGTGCAGTGAGCCGAGAGTGAATAGACTCATAGCCGCACGTAAAATCTCAAATAGTTTTAAAGTTTCAATTAGTTTTAGAATTCAAATAGTTCTTTTTCTTAATTATTTCTTAATATCCAATAATATAGTATTCGGCTTAATAATACAGTAATTAATCTATAATCGAGGGTGAAGTAACTGATCTACTTCATTGTCGAGTGTACTGTTAACGCGCGTAGCGTTTGAGCAGAAAACATTCCGCCGACCAACGCGACCGCGCTACGCACGTTACACTTGTATTGGGAAATAAAGGACGTATGAGGTTCTGGGCTTATTATTATGATTGGAATAGCACAAGAAAAACAAGTAGTGGTGTGGGGTGCGCACCGAGGAACTGCCTCTGGGGGAAATTGCTCTGAGACTAACTGAGCACGTTGTTAATGAACCTAGGTTGTTTATATATACTCTAATTCAAAAATAAAAGGTTCATTACACAATTAAAAATTTTCAAAGAAACGTTCCTTTTTTTTTTTTTTTAAGAAAAAACCGAGTTGACTGACTTTTTCAAATGGCATTATGTATTTTTGATACAATTATATTATTGTAGCTGATGCCAAGACGAATTCAGTGATCTACTAGATTGTGCCCTTAGATTCAGAAATATTCTATGGGTCAACGAAATCGCTGATTACATGTTTAAAATAGTGACTTTGAGTTGGAAAAATTAGCGTTAACATTTATGTTTTCAATAATAAAACAATTTGTACAGCAACGCGATAAATTTCAGTTACAATAGGTGTTCTAACTGTAATCCATTTTCTTGTAAACACAGTTAAAATCGACGAAGTAAACTCACATGTTACACTTTACTCATTCTGTAAGTATTATAGCGGCGACTACTGCAAATCTTCTTCGCTGATGTGAACTGAGCTTACAAGAAAATGGATAACAATTTAAATACCTATTGTAATTTATATATATTGCGTGGTTACACAAATTTTGTTGATTTTTACGTTATCCATACTTCTTTTGTAAATAACTAAATAATAAATAAATACTAAGTAATATTTCAGTTTCATTGATAAATACGATAATGCCAATTTTTTTCAGCTGAAGGTTCACCATTTTAAACATGCAATCAACGATTATGTTGATCTAGAGCTACGGCATAGTTCTCAATTCGAGGTCACTTTAAGGGCAGAATACAGCAGATCATTGAATTCATCTTGACATCGACTACAATAATATGAAATCAAAAATATATGATGCCATTTAAAAAACTTAAGGTGACCTCGGGTTTTTCTTGCAAACGTTTTTTGAAATTTTTTAATACCTTAATTTGTAGCCTATTTGCACCTCAATAACTTTTGCTAGAAACATTTTTTTTTTAATATTATCGAAAGAGTCTGAAACATCGTGGCGACAGTTACATGGGACATCCTGTATAACCAAAACGTACAGTTTGTTAGTTACATGCTATTTTATATTGCATAAAACTCTGCTACATTTCTTACCTGCATGTTGTGCTATCTTCTTTAAAGTCTTACTAGGCCCAGAGATATTCCGGTCCTTAGAATGAGTGGCAAACTGTCGTGGATCTTAACATACTATCTGCGGGTCACAGATCGAACTGGACTCACAGCCTTACATTGCTTGCAAAAAGTTGTGCGAAACAAATGAAAAAAAAACGAGCATAGGTAAGTGCGTTACTAATATTTAATATACGTCTCATCTAAAAAGTATTAATACCCGACCCGACGATCGGCGTCAGTCTGCGGAAAAGGTATTAATACCCTTCCCGCCGATAGTATGTTAGAGAAAGTATCACACCGTACGTAATATAAAAATGTTTATACCTAAAAAAAACTAACATAAGCGTTTTCAGACATATGTGTACCTATATGAACGGTTTTCATTGTATTTGTGCCTAGAATCTATCTTCCAAAAATGTCCCACATTTTCTGATACGCCTGATATTTATCGAGAATTATGTATTTGTACAATAAATTGTTATTTTAAAGTCAAAACTCAGTAAATAAAAAAACTAAGAAACTTATCTCTTATTTTGAACAATAAGTTAGATGTACGAAGTTACATAAAAGTATTACGTAACAAATGATACATTGTTAAATAAATGAATTTTTCTCTAATGCGTTCATAGAAATATGCTTAGATTCGAAATAATAACAATTTTTAAAAAATTTCTTTCCTATGACTAATAATTTAGCTCCCAACTTTGAGGATTGTTTCCATTTCTTCATCACGGATGACTGGCAATAAAAGAATATCTGTCGAATATTTTTAACCATTTGACAAACCTGCGAAGGTTAATCAAAATCGGTGTGCTTGAAATCGATATGAGTAAATTGCTATAAATATAAATTAAAATACAGAATGTAACAAGTATACGTCTCAATATTTTAAGCGGTTGTAGACTACCCCAATTGGATCACAAAATGTCCTGTAACATCGTGATGTACTAACTGCTTTAGTTTTGGAGTAATAATGTCTAAAAGTTAGCATTATATTCTGAAATGAAGTGAAGCTTGTGCATATCGGTGACACAAACACATTGAAAAAGTCCGTTGACCTAGACTATTCGGTTGCTTCAGAAGGTTGTGTTTGCTCCCGAAGTCTCTTAATTTTTTCACAACGGTGCAATGCAGTGATACTAGCCCTCAGCATTGCTCCGTGAAACGTCAGGTAAGTACGTATTTGCTGGATATAACCGGTGTTAGGCACTATGGACTAATTCATAAATGCCGAATATAGCCAACGTTAAGCGCAAAAGGGTTACCATGTGTTAAGATCATAGCATATCTAAGTCAGGGACTTTCACTGTGAATGATTCCTGTTTTTTCAGGTACTGGGTCATACTGAACGGCTAACTTCCAACAATCTTTCAGTCTATACTTCATCTGTGTGTCTTATGTACTGTTCACAGCTGATAGTTGCAACCAGCACACATTTTGACATAGTAGTAATTTTCTGTACATAGGAGATACGTCGATTCAGTTAGTAGTTATGATTAGTTTGGCCAATAATACACTACATCTAAAAGTGTGTATGAAATCAGGCAATTGTATTTACTGTAACCATGTGAATTCACATTTTTCCGAATGCAACCTTATCAGCTCTGTAGATACCCTCTTTTTTCCAAACATTTCTAAGCTTTAAAGCTTTATAAAAATTAAGCTGTAAGAGATACAATAAAATGTATTAATTTTTCTTCTATTGCTCCTCTCCAATGTATTTGCAAAATTACTAAATTCTCCTACTATTAGTTTACTAGATAGACATATTAATTTAAAAATATTATTATTGCAGAATAAAAGAAGATCAGACACTATGTCGTAGAATATTTTATGATCTAATTGGGGTACTTTACCACTCCTTAAAATATTGAAACGTATACTTGTTCTATCATTTATACGAATTTCGTTTCTTTAACATATCATGTATAAGTTCGTTTATTTGTTAAGTTTTGTTTCATACATTGTTAGTTATTAAAGATCCAAGTCGAAAGTTCCACATTCTTATCGTACACCACACGAATCCTTACTATTCTAAATTCAGGAGAAAGCCACATATCTCTCATAGCCTGTATTAACCATAGTTTAACGCACTCAGACGTTACAATAGTGAAAAAATATGAAATGGGAACGTGAAAACCTTAAATCTCTATTACCAATTCTTCGTACAATACAAAGGTCATGTTGATGGATATTTTGTCATTATTATTTTCTTAATAAACAGTAAATAAATTACCACAAAATAAAGTAAAATTACCTTTCTCCTGTGAGGCACTGGACAAGGCGGTGCAGGTCCTTTCTTCCTTTTCCACTTCCCGTGTATGCTTTTATCTATAACCGGCTTATAATTAATACTTTCGTTATTTAGATCATGAGCTAAATTTCTTCTAGTCTTATTAAATTCATCCTTATTGAACTTCGTTTCTCTCCACTCGTCATGATTGTCAGTTGTACTGTATTGTCCGATTATAGGAGATTCTTCAATATTTAAAGACTTAAAAGTTGTACCGCATGGACTACTTGTTGATACTGGAGGAGGCGGAGCAGGTCTCGTTTTGCGTGTCTTTTGGACGGAATAGGGAGGTGACTCCTAGTACCAAAAATACATAGGACATTTAAAAGAAGTGTGCAAAACCCTAAGGACTGTAGTATTGAAAAAAGTAAAAAATGTCTAACCAACATAGATATTAGCAATACTCCTTTCAATATAAAATCAATTTCTATTATTTATGAGCATTCAATGCCATCTGGTATAGTAGATTTCCGACACGACGCCCTTTCATTTCAACATTTTCAAATATTCTTTGCGTACTTTATACTGAAATACATGCGTCATCTACTCGCTGTCGTAATTGTAGCACATTATTTATCAGCAAAAAGCAAAGAAAAGTCTTTAGGGGATTATACAAAAAGAAATTCAGAGAATTTGAGTCAGATAATCGGAAAGACCATTCGACAAACATTCTTGTTCTATTTATCTTTCCCTGAAAGTTTAATCCTCAAATGGTGTACTGATTCGACAGACAACTACTGCTAGTCCGTTTGCTTCTTCTGAGGATTAAACGTTGGTTCTCGGAAATTAAATTAATAACGTAATGAAAGCTTATTATGCTGAAACTACTTGAATAATCTCTCCTAATACGGCACATCATCTAAGAATTCGAGGAAATAATTCATTAAGTACAATAACTTGTACCTGACATTCTGCTTGGTAGAAAAACTGGTTTTAGAAGTTGATCTCTAAAATTCGGATCCATGTATTCATGGAAAATTTCTTTTCATGTCATGACTAAATAATTGCATGAGATCTTCAGGAGTAAGCTGTGTTCTTTTAGACTCAATTGATACAGAATCAGTGTGTCATTCGTCCCTCTGATTAAGCTAACTGCAATGTTGGCGAAACGTTGGGAGCACTTTTTCATAATGACACGAATTATTCCCAAAAGCCTGAACAGTGAAAATTATGTGTCGTTGGACCGTGAAAGCCTCAAATCTCTGAATTATATGAGGGTTTTCGTACAGTTTTTTAATGATACACTTTTCTGTACTTCGTTAAACGCTGGCCCATACCTTGTCTATACAATATAGTATCCCCTTATAGGTCCTACTAGGCCCTGAAATATTTCGACTATTCAAATGAGTAACGCAGTCATGAATCTTAAAGAATATCACATCATATGCGGTATAAAATAGCGTATAACTAAAAATCTAAGCTTTTTCAAACATATGTACACATGAACTATTTTCATTGTCTTTATGTCTAGAATTGGAAAAGTTGATTTTATGTTCGAAAAATTGCCGGGAGGATCCATGTTAATTAGAAATTTTTTACTACTCTCAGTGCATACTGTAAGCTCCTAAGGTCTCGGATTTTCTTATTAACACCCAGTATATTAAACAGTATAAAGAAGTTTCGAGAATACTCTAATGTACGAGGAGTGTTTAAGAAGTAATAAAACTAAATCTCTTCTTAAGAATTGCTAACATTGTAAAAACTCTATCGTTTTACGTCACCACTCCAAGTTCAATGGTCCTGTCAAGTCAATAACATTAATACGTGTGATTTTACAATCAGTTATGCGCGTAATTAAATATTAAACAACATGCGTTATTCAATCAAATTTTGTATCGAACTGCGAAAAAATGCAACAGTACATTCAATAAATTAAAGCGAACCCATGTTTATTAAGTTCTATTCAAAATGTTACAAAAGAGAGAACTTTAATTAAATCTAATCGACGTTTTGGAATGAGAATAATCGCTAAGAAATTAAGTGTTGAGCCATCAGACTATTTTTGATGTTTTAACATTCAACGGTGTGTGCGGAAAATCTGTGCAAAATTAATTCCAAAAGACATTACTGAAGTGACTCATGTAAATGAGTTTCTGACTAATAAGAATATTAGTACGATTCTGTTAATCCCGTCCTCTCACGATTTAAACCTGTTCTTTGTCTCCAAAAATCAAAAGGGTTGTCGTCTTTGAACTCTGGACTACATCCAACAGATTGTAACAGACCTACTGGTTATAGTTCTAATAAAAGATTTTTAGCATTGTTTTCATGGATGAAACAATATTCTTAGAAATCTGTTTCTTTCGATAGAAATTATTGTACAGAATAATATTGATTTGTAGATAAGTTACAAATAAATATTTTTGGAGAATCAGTCTCACTACTTCTTAAATACGACTCGTGTGTAATAATAATATATTTTTGAAAATTTTTGTTAATACGTTACATGATATCCCGTAGACTCATTGTGTAACTTGGGTGTAAGAGATGTGATTGACTGAGTAGAAGACAGTTGTTTAGTATTTGGTGGTAACGGTGCAGGTTTTTTCTTGCGGTGAGTTATTTCAGAGCTTGTACATAAATCTGAAGTTGTTAAAGAATTAGTTGATACATGTAGGTTACTGTAATTTAAATCTGGTTGTTGTTCACACGTTCCTCTTCCTTCCTCGGTGTACCTACAGATTTGAAAATTTCATGTATTGTATTTCCACTTAAAAAACAAGAATTTTAAGAAAATAACTGAAGGGAATGTAGTAACAGTACTGTCTGGCTATAAGCTCGCAACTCGGAATCAGTCAGAAAGCAGAAAAGCGAAAGAGACTTATTTCTACGAGCAGTTTATGAATAAGCTTGAGATTACTTTTTTGAACATGACAGGGTAATGAAGGATATGATGAAGTGAACGATCAGATATAAGAAAATATGAACGTAGATTTGGTCGCCAACTGTGTATTTTAAAGGTACAGTGTCGCTTATAAGTATTCAAACGGTATCACATATTGAAAAATACAGGTTTCTTTGTAGTAACTGATGTATATTCTTTACACTTGTTTCGTATTTCTCTTGTATCTTAAAATTAAGTATATCATAATAATAGTAATTGTATTTTTAGCAGAAACTAATGGTCAATCTAAGCACAAAATATTGGTAGCAACCAATAAATCTATAATTTTCCAAACTTGTGAAGTCGTTCAAATTCTTATGAGCGGTACTATAGATATAGTCTGCGGCATAATTGCTGAAAACATTGCACCTTTATACTAAGTGTCATGGAACTTTATACCAATGATAACAAAGCAAGTTGACTCTATACAAGCTCGATAATACAATTATGTTTTCTTGGATCCATTCTTCCACTTTACCTGTTCTTAAATTATAAAAAGACAAATTCAAGTTACTAATGCACATTTCTTTCACAGTTGAGTACTATATCCTACTGTTATACGGCATCTTTAATCGTGTGCAGTTGTGTGAAATTGGGTCGCAATTTGAATGGTAGGTTAAATTTATTATCGGATTACTGTAGAAGGGAAATTTGATTCTATCGTAAAAAGTCGAAAAGATGTCTGACAGAAGTCATGCTAAAATACCACAAGTTTACTATTTTAAATTTCTATTTATTGCAGATAAAACTGTCGTGGACAGTCTAGTTATCCATATGAGTCGTTCACAGGCTAAAGTGATTATCTCCACTTTTTGGAATTTTTTAAATTATACCGCCAAAGCACTTAATTGATGTTTAACTTTTTACATTTAAATTAAATATAAATACTTTTACTTTGTATAGTTGACCCATTTGACAAAAAAACAGCTTATATATGTAATTGTTAAATTTGGAGAAATGTTTGTGGAGACAAAATACAGAAATAGATACACAAATCAAACAAAAAAAATACCTTTTCATTTATGTATTGCAGGGTCTTCTTGGATTTCTAAACAATGTTATCGGGAAACACCTAGTTCTGATTGCAACTGTTCAAAAATTTCTTTTCTTAAGTTAAAATGTATGACTTGCTAACTGCCCGGCCCAACTCTCTGACACTCCTTAAATTGTTTCTTAAAAAAAATGTATTGACTACAGGGATTACTTCAATCGGTGAACGAATGTCTATGTATCGATTGTTATATAATATGCAATTAAGTTATGAATTCATCATCTTTTTTTACGTGGATTTATTACATTATAAGATAACTAATAACAATAAATTTAATTTGTGCATCATAATCTGACATCGACATCTCCGTAATCCTAGTTTCCACGACTACTGACATTGTGAAACATATAGCAAATATACGCAAGGTGACATCAAAAGAGGTAGTCACATTTTGGTAGCGAACACTACTTTTCCTAAGAATGAAAGGCCATATACATACAATACGGATCCGCAAACTTCCTTTCTGAGATATGAACACAATGTTTAGAAAGTGGGACTTATTGCCTACACTACCTATACTTATTATAAAATATACTATTAACAACACGTACTTGAATGCGATTGATATACAATGGAGCTCCGATTTATTTTAGTCGAATTGATCCATATTATCTTACAATTAATAACAATTGCACCAATTGATGGATTGGTGGTACCCCTAACTTAACTTCTTTGCATTTTAATTTGTGAGCATATCTAATAAAATCAGTTAACGGTAGTGTAGGATGTGAACACTGACGCGAGTGCGAGTGTGTGTGTGTGTTTGAGTGTGTGTGTGTGTTTGAGTGTGTGTGTGTGCGCTAGAGTATGTGTTGTTTTCGTATTATCATCGACGCGTAACGACCGGATACGCACCTAATTTCAAAAAGGATACCAAGATTAGGCGAGAATATTCGAGAACATTCGATCGGCGTAAAACAAAAGACCGCACCCGCGGCGAGCGGGGTCAGAGCGACGCGGGTCAACAAGCTAGTACGAAAAACGATACGATCACGACGACAACAGGGTTACGAAACGTCTATTAATTGTACTTTTATGTCGCATACTTGTCTCAATAAATAGATATTAACAATTCTATTCCTACAGTAATAACAGTACTAATCATTTAGAAACAATCGAAAATGGAGTTATTTCCTTATATGACAAACTACGAAATACACCAAAACTTTTTTAGAATTTTTAACAGTACATGAAACGTAATACTAAACGTGTGTTGTTACAACAAGGAGCTATTTTTAACCATTTCTTTGAATAAGTTTTCAGATTTCTGAAATATTCTATGTTTATATGATCTTTTTTCAGCCTCAAGAATAGTAGAATACGTTACCACAATGAGACATTTATTTCGATATCACCCTGTGTGAGAGTTACAGGAAACAGGAGTTGCACTTCTCCTTAGGAACCCATTACCAGCCGTCAATACGTCTATTGATATTCACATTATCAAACCTTATATTACTGGATATCAAAAGATATCAACTGCATTGCACGTTCGTATCAAAACTCTTATTAATTACATTATGAAAATAATTTCAAGATAAAAAACTGTTTCCAAAATCGCTAATGATATATTAAAGTTCTTAGAATAGGTACGTACTTAATTGCATCGCATTTCGGAGAAGAAACATTATCCAATGTTTCATGAGTACATTCCAAATCGGTGATGCCATCATCTTCATCGCTCCAAAAAGGATTCAAACTAATTTGAGGTGCAGTTAAACGTCGCTTCGACTGACCCTTCGGTAAAAGTTTTTGCTCAGATTTGGTACTATTAAAATCGGTTCTCGTTTCTTGTGTGAGTGATTTGGCTTCTTTCTTTTCTCTCTCGTCTCCTTGTTTCGTAGTTATCTCGTCACTAAAAGAATTCATAGATGTGACACTGGCTGCACATTTAATATCAATAGTATCTTCCTCATCATCACTTTTGAAAGGATTCAGATGCTCTGGATAATCTTCCTGCGTACTAGTACTAGCACTGTTTGCATAAGTTTGATTAATTTCTATGCTGCTATCAATAAAACGTTGGTCTTTTCTACTTTCTTTTTCTCGTATTCTAGGTACAACTGGGGTATTAAGATTCAATTTGTCTTCCTCCATATTGAGCTTACTAATAATGCTTTTCGATAAGGTTTCTTGATCATCAGCGTTTGTATCAATGGCTAATGTATTTAATTTAAATGGGTTGTTTGTGTGCGTTAAAGAATTTTCAGAATCAGTAGCCATTGTACTACCTCTAGAAACATTTCCTTTATTAGATATCTTCTGGATGTCTGTTGTTTGAGTCTCACTTATTGAGTCTTTCAAATCCTCATTACTTCTGGAATGTGCCTTATCTTGTATTTTCGGATTCAATATTTTATTTTCACTCTTATTTCCTTCTCTAGTGATGCTACATTGTTTGGCTTGATCTTCAAATAGTTTCAGCCGTTTCTGAACAAGGGAAGAGGACATTTCTGACTCTTTATTTTCATTATCATGATCTAACAATTTTTTAGTATCATCTTTTTCAGTAACCGAGATAATAGATTTATCTTCAACTATGTTATGAAGTGAAGAACCGGAAACGATTTCATTAACATATTCATTATCATTAACTAAGTTGTCACAGTCTGAAAGTTTTACTACATTTTCATCTGTAGCAATTACATCTTTCTCACTTTGCGACTCTGATTTTAAAAGCATAGAGGAAGAACAGAATTCCTCCTCTTCTTTTGAAGTATTAGTAAATGACAGCGTAGACTCTATGCCGTTTGCTACTCCTATGCTCAAGTTCGAAATGTCTCTTTCGACAACTTCTAAATTTTCTTCTTGTAATACACTATCAGCAGCAAGCGCTTTTTTATTACTTTCCGATAGTAGATAGTTTGATATAAAATTTGTTCTCAATTGAGAAGTTTGTGCAATCAAGTCAGGAATAGAATAATCAGTAGGAATTTGACTCTTAGCAGAACTATGATCGAGTACTTCTGAATCTCTGTTTTCATTAAGAGAATGCTGATATTTCGAGTCTGAAATGTTATTTTTGGGAATTTCTACAAACGCTTCGCTAGGTTCTGCAACCTCATTATACTTTTCCATTGCAAACAATGTTGGATCCTCATCGGGACAAGTTTCACAGCAGAACTGCCCATCCTCAGTTTCATAATAATTGCCAATTGTCAATTGATTGTTGCATCGAGCGCAACGAAAACATGTACGGTGATAAGCAACGTGGTCGACTACTAATTTCTCTGCCAGAAAAACTGGCAACCCGCACACAGCACATAAGTCCCTCCGCATAATCGGTCGCTCCGTCACCTGCATTATCAGAAGTAATATTAGGCTTTGCATAGTCACTGTACAGTCTAAACAGCCTAAACTACCTTGCAATTTTATGCAGAGTCATATAATATTTCATTGTGATCAAAATTCTTTATATTGTATGAAAATAGAAATCAATTGAGATATAGGAATCTGTTTTATCGAGCCAGTGAGAGAGACTCACTCGCTTTTAAGAATAAAAGGAGAAAACCGATCTACTAAACAACGTCGCTCGAAATACGCGCTGGCACTGGGTCGCCGAAAGGATCTTTCGAAAATTGAGAAGTAGTAATCTCTTGCTAGAAACTTCAATACACTCAATATGCTTGAGAACTACTACAGTCCGCATGGACAGTTTCTACGAGCAATCTTAATTTCTCCAGGACATCGTTTGAGAAATCTCATATTTTATATATTGGCTCAACTAGCGGAGAATATATCAGTAATTAAAAGCAGACAAATGCAATAAGTTTTAACTCTATTATTTTTATGGTGCTGGTACCTTCAAAAAAATACAGATCACGCAATAAGAAATCGTTTCAGATTTGTTTGACATTTATATTTCACGATCATTCAAATACGAAAATAAGTTAATTGAAAAGGAATAATATTATATGGAAATAAATTAGATACAAAAAAATTTGTTTTTATTATTGCTATCGTTGTTCGGATGCAGTGTCTATACTTTGAATGTTTTATTTATTACACTGTATGTTTTATTTACGTCTAATATGTTACATTTTATTTACATTATAGTTTCATATCTAAAAGATATCACACCAGTCATGATTACTCTTTGAATCGGACAGTTCAGTCGGTATCCTTTGTTTTTCATAATGGCGAGTAAGGGGACTAACTAGTAGCAAAATTTATGATTCTAGTCCACTCATACGCCACAACAACTACAAGAAAGTAGTCAAAAATACATATAATGAATAATATATAAAATATCAAAATAATCGGTCTCAAGATGAAAAAAGTATAACTCTCAGAAGTATTTCTGTACTTATAACATTCACTAAACTAGTATTCAAAGTGATCCAGTATTTAATTTTTTAATGAAATCATCAAATATAATGCCAAAGGCCAACACATAATGGAAATAGACGGAAATAGAATCAAATATTTAATATTTAGGTAATATTTAGAGTAAGATGTTTAACACATGCTATTATATTGTTGATCATTAGATGGCACATATCTTAAATTGTCCCGTAACAAGCCTGAATAATCAGTGTCCTTGGTTCCATTACTGCTTATGGCTTTTGTAGAAAAATCTCTTCTTCATAGAATCCCCAAAGAGAGTAGTCACAAACTGATTAAGAAATTATTTGAAGATAACACGTGAATCCAAGTGTCCGAAAGATGAAAACAATATTGCTCGTGTGAAGTCTCCATCACACACGAATTTTTGGGATTGCACCAACAAAACTATAACATATAACTAAGAAAACAATATCGGCAACATGCTTAAATATCCCTTATTGTGAATTGCCTACTAAAACAAATTGGTTTCAGCCGTTCATAATTTGAGATTGTTCACATAAAATCGAACATTTTGCTTGTTAATCATGCCATCGTAGTGTGCCTTATCAGAAAACCAAATATTTCTGAATAATACTTTAATACCCTCAACCTTTTCAATGAATGTCATTCATTTTTTGTTTATCATTTAAGCTTTAAGTTTAGGCAACATTGTAATTGTCACAATATAGTCACTGTACATATTAAAATTTCTTTTCAGTATTCAGTTCTACCAAGCTTCTGGATATCCCTAATTTTGCAATAGTCTTTCTTACTAATTAGCGAATAATTTTCGGAGCAAGACTATGGCAGCAGCGATATTCCATAGAATATGATTCAAACACACTGTACTTCATCTGCAATATTTAATGATTATCATCAAACGGTCCACAAACTATTGTGTGGAATGGAGGTGTCCATATTTAAAAATAAAGACAATCTTCCTCCGTATGAAAGTAACACTTCTCATTTCAACAACAAAAAAATTGTATCATGCGTTGCTCTACAGTTACTGCTTTGTTGGCCATTTCAAGCAAACTGCCGTATAGAAATAGCGCTCAAAGAGAGAAGGATATCTCTATGGTCCACTGTTAATGTTCCCATGGCACAAAACATCGTTTACATGGCTAAATATTTAACACAGAATCAAATACTGGATCATTTCGTGGTTCACAATGTATATTACATATAGATCTACTGATCTATTTATAATTTTATTCCCACCAAGTCATACATGGTATATATATTTACATCAGAAAATGACTTCTTTATTTCTGAAAATAAAAGTGCAGGACGTAGTGAGAAGAAGCATTGGTTCAAATCTTCAGTTTGAATAAGAATTAACCAATTACAGCCGCGACAAGTTGATCACCAATGTCGTTACACGACCTAAACTCGTTGATGAAGGAAGCAGCACCGCATAGAGAGTCCATTAAAACCAGTGTCTAAATGTGAGGCGTATTACGTGTTATTACACGCTTTTTTCCTACATGTTCAGCGAATCCTTTTAAATACAGAATATTATATGTAACATGGGTTTACGCACTTTACATAATAACACACTAAACACATGCTATACTTACAGTCACAACATAATCCATATATTTCTTTTGTCTGTCCTTATTAATTTTACATAAGACTTTATGATTTTGTTCATATCGATTTGTCATTTGTGTTTAAGGTTAATCATTGTTCTAGTGAATTTTGTTACAGTAGTCATGGCATCCTATTAATGTTGTCGCTCACTCTTGCCATAAAACTTCCATACCTTTTAGAAAGGAAAAGTCAAAGTCGCCAACCTTGGAAGTGGTTACTGCAGCAATCACCTTTCTTCTAATATACAGTATCGTGTTACGATCATTTCTGCTTCTTCATTTCAAAAGACACACCTTGTACAAATAAAAGCAAGGTGTTCTCGATTATATTTCACTAACAATCGAATGTCTGCTGCTTTCCAGCCTACGTGGTCCAATCAAATATTCGTTCATTATCTCGCATCATATGTTCGTGGAAAGTAAGTACTGAAAACCGCGTTCTTTTACGCTGAGCGGAGTTTCACCGGTCCAGTAATAATTATGCCGATTAGTAGCTGGTCACGCGCATTTCTTTGCAGTCTTCAGCGTTCACGTTTCATGTCTGTGAAGTTAACTATATGTTAATATCCTATATCTATAACCAACCTGTACCCATATAATCCAACTAACAATAACTAGTGTGATAAAGTAGTTGAAATCTACTAATGTTTTATTTTTATTAGCAAATCAAATTCAATATGTCAAACTCTGTACACAAGGTAACCCAGTTGGATATTTACACGCAGTATCTTCTAAATTAAGTACTAAAATAAAGTACAAAATATTTTAAATAAAGTCTACTTTAGTTTAAGGAAGATATAACATAAGCAGAAATCTAGTTTAGGCGGAGTTGCCTTCAAGATTTCAACCTTAACCTTTACTTTCTGTAATGAAACATCTATTTGCTATGCGTGTAACTTGCATTTTGCATAGAAAATTTAATCTTTGACATGTTTACTTTTACAGTTCATTTAAATCATTTACGATCGTTTAAAATCTTTCTTAACGAAAATAAATATATAGTAAATATTCTGTAGATAAGTATCAATATTCATCAACTAGCAACGCGACCAAACTTCATTCACCTTATAGGGGAGCCCCCCAAGCGCCAGAAGGTACTTAAAACCAAACATTACCTACATCTTCAAAAAATGAAACTCGACAAGGCGGCCAAACTGCAAGATTGATAGAAGAGAATCTCCTCTTTACTTTTGCAGTTTAGCTACTTCGTCGCATTCCATTTTTTAAAGATATAGCTAATGTGCGGCATTAGATGCCGTCCGGTACTAGGGGAACTCTCCCCAGATATTAGAAAATCCAATAGCAGAGCGCGATGGCTCTTTTCGGTATAAAATCTGAACGATGCGATCAGGCTGTGCGGAACAAAAATATTTACCAGCAATTAAACTTAACATGGAGTTAAAATCGTTTTCGAAGAAAGACTACTACTACATTTTCGGACTCACAATGTAAGGAGTAAGAACGTATTTTTATAAAAAGAGAATTAAAGTATCGGCAGGCTCTGAGAATGTATCGTGGAATTTAGTTGCTCAAAGATAGCAAATAATGAAATTTAGGATATGTTCTAAAAAAAGGATTCATTGCGATGCACTGAAATTTGGATACCAAGTAATTCACGTAAATGGGGTGAAATACCAATTAAGGGACTTATAACAAAAATAATCCTTGTCAAATTTCACAATTAGTAATTTTACGACGTAGTAGAAGCTATATAATCAAAATCGGAATGAATAATTTCAAGATTTTATTAAAGAAGTTCTAATGTATTGCTATAAAAATTCAAAAAGAACAAGAATCGTTTTTATTATGAACAACTGAATTACTAGGTTTAAAAGACAGCAAAGATGGAGCGAAGTGGGGATTTCTTGATTCATTACAAGCAAGGTCCTACTGCAATTGTACAACGCGCAAAAGCTTGCGGGCTACCTAAAAGAGTCGTTTTTTACGACCAGCCTCGGAGAAATCACCAAGCGCGCGGTCATATCGTGTATACGCAAACGGTAGCACACACGACACTAAGAAAAGATCTATACATGTTTTGAACAGACTTCTTTATATTAGTTGGAGCTGGGTAAACTAATCGTTAAGAAAAGTAGCTGGAACAAAGTTGCCACACTTCATACTACTTGAGATGTTGTTAAAAGTAGCTCCTGCTAAGTACATAAAAGTGATAATCTCTTGGAGTATATTTTAACTTTTTGATCAGATATGTTGGTATGGATAGGCGTGCTCCAAATTATAATATACCCGACTCCTTAGCGGGTGTCATAAACACCGTAACTTTATCGTATATCGAAGTATTTGTTCTTAAAGTAATACACTTATATTGCTTAAAATTGATTACAATGAATAATGAACTCAGCGAAAACTTTTCCATATACATAAATTCCCAAATGTTTCCTACTCTAAATATCTAAAACAAACTAAAGGAAACATTTTACATTTCGTTACTTATTAGGTTCACTACATTTTGTTAATTTATTATTTGTCTTGTAAAGTGGATCAAAACGAAACATCCGGCTAAACGTAGAACAATTGGAGGATACTACCTTTTATTGTCAACATAATAATTCGAAGTCAAAGGATCCTAACAAAAAAGTAAAAAAATTACGCCAAGTACATGAAAAAGTCGGTACTGTGTTACAAAAAGATGTGAAATCGAAATGAGCTGCAAGTACATAAAAGTGCTTTCCAGCAATCTGCAAAAGCGACACTGTGTAATGTAATGTAAGATTCGGTGCTTTTTAACTACGCTTAAGATGACACAACTATGCATAGTTAAAATGCTGTGTTCAACTTGACGTGGCCAGGCAAGGTCAAGGTGTCGATGAATAAAAATTATTTAGAAATTGCAAACTAATGAAAGTGTACGCGATGTGTTTGTATTTTAGTAGTAAGTATTGCTTTGATGTCGAAATTTTCCACTTCTGTTGTTCCACTACTATTGTGATCGAACAAAAGTAATTTTGCAATAAGAATTTGTTTGGAAGCAGTTATATTGACTTTCTTCATTACGTTTGAATTTCAACTATCAAATATTGCAAGGATTTGTCAGATTTATCCATTCTGTGAACATGTATGCTTCTCATGCCAAAAGAAATGGAAAAGTCCCTTAGCGTTTTGCAATCTGAAATTTCGTATCCAAGATATCAGCAATTAAAAATGAAAGAACTAACTTCTGGAGCACGCAATTTACAGTTGAACTCGCACGCACACATCGGAGGCACACATTGGTACAAGTTTACACAAACTGGAGAGCTGACCGCGTTAGTTTAATCGTATCTAAATATTCGCATAGACTTTCATAATATTCCATACCTCAAAATGATATACTGCTTTGACAGTAATGTTTTTGCATACAGTCCTTCTGTATTAAGACTAAATTTTATTTTACACTTCTTAGATAAACACTTTTTTTATTTTAAATACCTTTAACACTGAGTTCACAATAAATGTTCAGAAACATCTTCCGCCTGTATACATTTCTGTATTCTTCTTATTATAGAATTTAATACATTTTGACACAGATGTACTTCTCGTGTCTCATCGGATGCACCTATTATCCTTTGACGTAATGTTTCTCCAGTGTTTATTTTGGTCCTGTAAAATTTTTGTTTAACGTACTCCTAAAGAAAGAAACCTAAGGGGTGAGATCGGGAGATCACAGTGGCCAGGTTACCGGACCCAATCATCCTATCCAACGAGCCTCGTAATTTCTGTTTAAAATTTGTGTTGTACATTGTGCAAAATGGGTTAGAGAACTCCATCTTGTTGAAATATCATATTTCTCCACACATTTAATGGAATATCTTCCAAAAGCAGCGGCAGATCGTTTTGCAAGAAATGCAGATATACCGCAGCTATCAAGATACCATGTAAAAAGAACGGTCCCAAAATCTTGGTTCCAATTATCCCCACCCAAACGTTTACGGTCCATCGATATTGGAGATTTCTTGTTGCTGTCGCATGTGGGTTTTCATAATTTGACACATGCGAATTCCTTGTGTTGAAAACATCAACCCTGTTAAAGGTGCTTTCGTCAGTCCAGAGAATTTTATTTAAAATTTCTGTATCTTCTTCGTATTGACGAAGCCAGTAGCCATTGACAGAACTCCAATCGAGGAGTGCTTGAACGCGATACATGTGATATGGAAACAGTCCTTCTTGGGAGGTCCGATGCGCAGTAGATCAAGGTATTCCCACGATTGGCTCGATACTACACACACTTGTCGCCGTATTTTCCTCCACGTAATCAAGCACTCGTTCTTAGTTCTGAACAGACCTATTGCTCCTCGTTCTACCTTTTATTGTGTTGTTAGGACTAAAATGACCAGTCTTGCGTAAGGTCCATATAATCTGTGTTGCAAATTTTCTGATCACCGGTCGTCTGTTCGAATACATCTCATTGTATCCCCATACAGCACAAACAATCGTAGCACTCTTCGCTCGTCAGCATTGTCCAATTAATTAAGGTTTTGAAAACAAATTTGCTAACGAAATAACACTAAACTAACAAACTAACGCTAATGACTAACACTAAACTAATTAACTGATAGTAATAAGTAATATTAAAGTAACTAATCAGCCCTAATAAGTAACATTAAATTAATAATCTAATACTGACGTCAATGAAGCTTCGCGGTAAAAATTGCGGATATGTAACGTTCTGTTACGATCTGTTCATTTTTGCTACAAAAACAGTTCTGACGGTCCCATGTCAAGCGTTAATGGTTGCATTTTTACAGGTACCTTGAAGGAACGTTATTAGCATTTAAAAAAAGTAAAAAGTCTCGCAAATGTATAATGCAGCTAACAGTAGAAACGTAACACACGACGGTTTTGGCTACTGTATTTGTCTGCTAATTTTTCCGGCCTCCGCTTCGTTTCTAGAAATCATCTGATTTGTGTTTGCTGGATAGTTCAATGGCGTCAGGATGGACTGTCGTGTGTAATCCTGCTTGTCGATCGGTATGAACTCCGTGTAAAAAGCATACAATATTTGGAAAAGGGTCTATGCAGCTAATGCTGCAAGAATTGTGAGCCCAAATGATCATACAGGATGTAACGAAAATGTGGTAGCTCCTTGAAAGGGGTCATTTGAAACAATTTTTTCCTTAACGAAAATGTGAGATGAGTTACTAACGAAAAACATCGGCGAATGAGAACGTGAGTTTGCCGCCCAAGCGATCGTGGTAACATAACAAGGAAGTCGTCATACATCGAAGAAAATAGCATTAGTATGACAACTGAAAACGACATAACAAATAATACCGAGTCCTTTGTTTGTTTATCACTTGAAGTGAATAATTAATTAAAATCGAGGAAAACTACGTGCAACGTAAAAACACGAATACACAGTTTTTTTTGTTTAAGGAGAATCAAGAATAATAATTACTTGATGGGAGAGGATAAGTAATACGTAATTTTCCTATTCGCATAACGTATAAACGAAAAAGCAATGCAACAAAAAATGAACGGAGAACTGAAGAATAATTGGAGAAATAACATTTAAGATAAAAACGTTGAAAATAATCTACGTTAGATTTAAAAATTAAGAATTATTAACGAATTGAATGTAACTCTGCCTTTCGGCAATTCTCCAGTAGCTTGTAAACCTGTGTCACTGGGTCACTGTACCGATCCTGGTCATCAACTGTCGAAATGGTTTATGGTAGGGTAGCGCCTAGTCCACAGCTGATCTTAGGTGTACGATCACCACTCAGAGTTAAGGGTCACAACGTCAAATGCATTTGGGTTAGTATATCGAATGCGTATTATTCAATTCACTGCACAATTACTAGTCACTTGTCACTAAATCCCTTGTCACGACCTCTTTATTTTTCTTTTTTGATGGAACGAGCTGTTTCTACGTTATACAAATTAGTGGCACGGAAAGAGGCCGATTGGTTTTTATGTAGCAGGTGCTCCACATAACCACCGTCAGTGTAGATACACGTTTGAGCACGCACAAGTATCTGCCGCTGAACCCTTTGAAGCACTTCTAATTTGTTACGTCGCTTTCAGTTTTCATACGGGTCACTCCATGCGAAATCGGGTGCGTTTTGGAATAAGTTTTTGTACATTGGACAAATTTGAATATGTTGTAGTGTTTAACGATATTTAAACGAATCCCAAAGAATTTTTCAAAATTTTCAAAATGTCGACTTTACAGCTGTTTGAAGTGCTAACTTTTTTAAAAAAAATTATAACTATTGAACTAGTAAGCGAATGGAGATGAGCTTTACGGTACTTATAGAGAAAACATTGAAGTCTGTAAAAGAAATTATTTCAATTGAAAAAAATTGTTTTTCAACGATTTTTTTGCAATTATTTTAAACAAATGTAGGTTTTTAAGATGGTGCGCGATTTTAAAAATCTGAAAAAAAGGAGAATATAGTTTGATCCTTCCCCTTGATGAACAAACTTTCAAAAATATGGATATTTTAAAATTGGCTCTGTGAAAATTGCCGAAAGTTGCTGGCCGTCGCAGCGAGCGCGTCGTCGCTGGCAGCCTGAACGACTCCAGCGGGCGAACGAGCGTTATTATTTGTAATCAAGGCGGCTTCACCCGACATTATTCTACATTATCTCCGAGTATTTGCAAGGTTTAATACGATCAATAAATATTGGTAACTCACTCTTTGTCAGTGGTACTTATTGTTGAAAACATAAATATAATCTCTTAAATCTTAGCTTTCATTTCGAAGATTTTGGTATTAATGCAGAATGGCACTTTTTTGCATCTTCACATGGCAAAAATACGCGTACACAACGCTACCGCGACCACTTGACTGGCACTCGCACTCTCGCACTCTCATTAGCCGGTTTTTCGTTAGTCACTCGTTAACGAAGCCTCATCTCACATTTTCACTAAGGAAAAGGTTGTTTCAAATCACCTGAATCGCCCCTTTCAAGGAACTACCACGTTATCGTTACACCCTGTAGAATGAAGGTCATCAAATAATTGACAGTTATCGCAGACCCGCACGATAGCTCACCTTGCTAGAGTATCTCTTTCAATCTTCGGCAGTTCAATAGCATCAATCTCGAAGAGTAGAGATGCACATACAGGATGAACCTGAAGGCATACCCTGTCACGAATCTTGGACACCAGCGACCGTTCGTGTATTTTAGCTCGCTAGAGTCCCAGATTTCCGACGATTTTTTATTCACGTCATAGTAGCACTTCCTCTTAGTTTCATTTCAAATAAATAAAGAAGACGAAAGATTATTTTGATGTTTTTGATATTTCGGCAAATTTGCAATGCATATCAGAATGCATTCTTATTTTAGTACTATCGTTTCAAGAATGGTCAGTTGAAACTGAATGATCAGCACAAATACAATAGATCACATGGATATTGAAAACCGTTTTGTGCAGTTAAACGCAGCGTAAAATGCGTAATGGAAATCCTGTTTTTAGACTATGTATATTAACGATCGATATGGTCATTGGATAGAATTGACCACACACAATGTCAAACAAGTGATCAAACATTGTCGGAAATCTGGGACTCAAGCGAGCTAAAATATACAAACGGTAGTTGGTGTCTAAGATTTATGATAAGGTATACCTCGGAAGTTAGTTATATGATTTTTAATTGCTGATATCTCAAAAACGAAACTTCAAATTGCTAAACACTACGGAATCTTTTCATTTGTTTTGGCATGATGAACTTGAATGTTTCGGGATGTCCCTCAATTCTGGGATACCTTGTATAATATCCACACTACTTTTTGAAAGCTAGCAATAACTCAATAAACTTTCATCCGATTTACTTAAAATTTTTGGTAACAGAATAGCTAATACTATTCTTTTTAGTTACATGTGAGGAATTTCCGGATGAATAATGTATATTTTTAGGAATCCTGTCATACGGATCCTAAGGCGATGGCCTGTGCGTAAATCTGCCACTGATACGATCGCCAGAGATTTTTATGAAATATTAAGAGATAAGTTTAGATATCAAACGATAACATTTTGTAGCATATATGTGTACTTTTTATGAACAACTAAAACAAGTCTATATACATATATATTCAGATATTAGTAATATTTTCAAGGAAGGCTACTGGATAGCTGCCGATGATAATCTCTTTCTCTGAGACAAATCCTGTATTAATACCCAAGATGGAAACAACTTCTCTCTCTTTTCTTTTAATTTTTATATTTAAATTGCATGTACTGTTATTCCACAAACATTGCAATTGTTGTTTACAAATATTCATTCATAAATACGTATGTAATAAATATGTTTTAACTTTTCTCTACAATAAGCACATATTGCGTATATACATACATGTCGCAGAAATATTTTCAATAACCGTCATTAATGGGCGATTAACATCAGTCGATTCTTTTATTGCCATCACTCATTCAAGTTCAAGCAAGCAACCAGCTCTTTTTCGCACAATTCGCCTTCTGATGTCACAGTGATACCGAATTAACGGTTCGTAGGTCGGGACCATATCTGAACCATCATCAAGGGTGGTCTTATTTCTAAGAATACGCGAATGTTTTTTCTCGAACTTGTTTTCAACAGGGTGGGTGTAAAGGTAGAGTGAGAAATACTGAGTACAAGTGAGACACAGATACCCGACAGGGAGTAACGAGGTCATTGAGGCTCGTTATAGGCTACTTGGTTTCCAGTGTGTTATTCTGGGGTCACAGTTTCAAAAATCGGTAACGACAGAAACAGACTGTAAACCCAGGTGAATTCCGGACCGATACGCCAGCACCACTGTATTTTGAGAATTTTAGTAATGTTAAAACGTATACAGCAACTTAAATAAATTCAATTTGATAAGAATAGAAACAAAATATTCTTCACACCCTGTCGAGATCATAATGAATCACTTTTCTTTGGAAAGTTCCCGCATTCCGTTTGCAGATATTTCGGTTTCTGGACAACGACTCCCCTCTTTCTTTCAAAAACCACATACAAACGCCACCATTGACCAATCGCGTGTTTGTGTTTTCAGTGACATTCTTCGCATCAATTACATTTAGAACACCAATTAAGAAATCTCGGTCTATACCGAGATGGTAATACCGAGAAGGTAACTGCTACAGTTACCTTCCTTATTAATGATCTGTGATATATACGTATATATGTGTATGTATTTACAAAAAAATTAAAATAACGTGTTTAACATTACAGCTACTACCAGCCGCTGTATCTAACGTACACAATAACACACAACATATCAGAAAACAAATGTAGTAGGTCACGTACAGACGGAAACGTTGTGCGTGTTTCGACGTTGCATCTAGCCCTAGATAGTGAAAATCCCTCGATAAAATACAAAAAAGTACATTAAAAAGTACATTAAAAGTACATTTAAAAAGTTCAGATATTGGTGCCTGTGTGTTAGATATGTATCTACAAACGACAATTTGTATAAAAAAGTTAAAGTATTTGTAAAATACTGGTACATGCAATTTAAATGGTAATTATTGACAATTGCTTACTCCTCACCGATTTCTTTGAAATTTTTCTATAGCATGTATTTTGATACGTAGATTAATTAATCTAAATGAAATAATTGTCGCTCTCTTTTCGTTTTCGAGATAAAAATTTTTATATGTATGAAAATGATGGTCGCGGGTACCTCGATATTGGTCTTACGGTATTGCCACATTAGACTGTGTGTGCATGAGCGTCTTATGCACAATTATTGGTTCTGGTAGGATGTCATATTTTTGTATATCTTTTGGGTCATTATTTAAAAAACTGAATCGAAAGAATGATCGGAGTACATCTGGGTTAGACTCGAAATTGTGGCCACTGACGAGGCGGCCACGATCACCACTTAGAACCACTTGAATTAGTTATGATTTCTTGAGCGGGGTGTGGAGGTGCAGCCTCCACGCATACCGGGGGCCCGGGGCCAGAGCCCCCGGTGGGGGGTTGGGGGGGCGAAGCCCCCCCACTGACATAGAGGCAGAGTTCAACTTGGAAAATACTATCTACACTAGGTGGTTTACCATGGAAAAGGGGGATGGTATATTACTTTTCGCGCGAAGCGCGCCACGGAAGAAAGAGTAACGAAGTACGCACTTTCGTTAGAAAACCGAAGGCATTGATTTCAAAGGTAAAATTTGTCACACCTCTCCTCATGGCGCGCTTCGCGCGCAAAGTAATATAACATCCCCCTTTTCCATGTCAAATCACCTAGCGTAGAAAGTATTTTCCAAGTTGAACTTTGCCTGTGTGTCAGTGGGGGGGCTTCGCCCCCCCCAACCCCCCACCGGGGGCTCTGCCCCCGGGCCCCCGGTGTGCGTGGGGGTTGCACCCCCACACCCCGCTTAGGGGATCACGACATAAAAAGATGTACTATTTAAATTAAGATAAATGTTAGATGTTGTGCGTTTCTACGTTAAAATATATGGTGGCCCTGAAAAGAGCCGTTTTGTGTAACATATTAATTGATTTCTTGGCTACTGCTTTCCTTGCTGGGTTCTCCAATTTCCTCTATCGTCGGTGGATGCAATTCAGCAATTAATTTAAAGAAATTTGAGATTCTGTCCTTATGCGGAAAAATTCTTTTAAAAATATATTCGGCAATGTATCCTTCCATGTGATAATCACGCGCTCCGTATCGCGGAATGCTGCTACGAACGTCTCGCCACAAACGTTCTATGTTTTGTGTATGCGCGCCTAAAGATATTTTTTAAATATATTGTATTTATTATTAATAATTAAAATACTAATTAATCCATTTTATGGGCCTGCATGAAAAACATACCTGTCTCCGGATTCACGAAATTTAGACTGTGGTTCACCGTTAAATGTTGGAAGTTGTTGTTTTCCAAACATTTATACGATGTCCAACAATCGGATATAATGGTCGTTCCAGGTAAAATCCATTTCTTTATTACACCTAGTAATGTTTCTTGACTTCTGTTAGGTACAGGAACCAAAAAACATTTTTTGGAGTCTCTTTCGATTCCTCCAAAAATCCAATTGCCTTCAATAATGCGACCCCTATTATATTTTCTATGGCCAATTTTTGCCTCATCAATCTCAACAATTACTCCTGGCCCTCCTAATTTTTGCGAATTTTTTTCCACAAAATATATGCACACCTATAATTGCAATACATTTCAAATTTTTAAATATATAATGTTTTTAATTGCATATTTATGAAATACTTACCTCTCGACAAAAGTTTAACCAGTCTACAATGGTTTTATCGCATAAATTTAGTTCGTTTTTAAAAAACTGTTGACGGGGTGGCTTCATCAGTAAAAAATATGCAATAAAACGACATGCAGTTTCTATTTTTAAATTGGAATTGCCGAACCACGTATCTTTTCGGACACTCAAATAAAAATTACACTATATTTTCATACGTTTCTTGTGGGCATTCGTTATGTATCCGGTTTTCCTGCATGAAAATATTAACTTCTCATAGTTTAGAAGTAATTCATTTCCGCATTTCTTGCATACGACTCTTGTACGCAATACCCCATGAGATGCCAAGAAATCAATTAATATGTTACGATCTTGAAGAATGGCTTCAAAATCACGCAACGATAGTGTAGTAGCCATGGTAGCCATTGTTGCTAATAATGTAAAAATAATGTGGGAAATTCAAGATTTCTATACACGCATGCGCGTCTCGTGAACCCATATTAGAGGCGCATGCGCACAACTTCCGTTCCGCCAACACCGTATGGCTAGTACAGAGGTACCCGTAACCAACATTTTCATATATATAAAAATTTTTATCTCGAAAACGAAAAGAGAGCGACAATTATTTCATTTATATTTATTAATCTACGTATCAAAATACACCATACAAAAAAGTTTCAAAGAAATCGGTGAGGAGTAAGTAATTGTCAATAATTACCATTTAAATATTTAAAAAAGCTACCAAAGCTACCAAACTGCTTGTTTTGAGAATACTATTAACTTCTAAACATATAAGATGTGGCAGGGCGTGTGGTACAACAAGTGTTGAGCGTTATAGTTTAGTTAGTTGATAGAAACGGGCCTACTCATGGTCACAACACAGCAGCTTAGTTTATACATGATTTTCATTTTTGTTTGATGGCCATCTTAAAGACCTAAGAGGAGGTCAAAACGTTCAGGAATTGAGTTCTGGTTATAAAGAACGTTTTCAGGTATAGGTCCTTACATTATCCAAACTATGATAGACCTCATAAACAAAATAATGTAAGAGGTGTACCCTCTCTCCTTTGCCAAGGACTAACTGATAGCAACCAACAGTGGTTCGAGGCAGTATTCGGTTGGGAGCAGAGAGGTGAAGTCAAGAGAGCGGGTCATTCCACGCGAAATCGGTCACGTTTCGGAGCAAGTTCTTGTAATTTGCTCAAATTTGAATATGTTGTAGTCTTTAACGATATTTAAACATACCCCAAAGGATTTTTCAAAATTTTGAAAATTGTCGATTTTACAGCTGTTTGAAATTAAGTGCTACCTTTTTTTAAAAAAATTATAGCTATTGAACTAGTAAGCGGATGGAGATGAGCTTTAGGGTGCTTATAGAGAAAACATTGAAGTTTGTAAATAAAATTATTTAATTTAAAAAAAATTGTTTTTAAATCATCTTTTTTGCAATTATTTTAAACAAATGCAGGTTTTTAAGATGATGCGCGATTTTAAAAATCTGAAAAAAAGGAGAACATAGTTTGATCCTTCCCCTTGATGGACAAACTTTCAAAAAGATGGACATTTTAAAATTGGCCTTGTGAAAATTGCCGAAAGTTGACGCTGCGTCGAGTAGCACTGCTGTGGCGGGCGCGTCGTCGCTGCCAGCCTACTCGACTCCAGCGGGCGAACGTGCGTTATTATTTGCCATCAAGGCGACTTCACCCAACATTATTCTACATTATCTCCGAGCATTTGCAAGGTTTAATGCATTTTTGATATTAATGCAGAATGGCACTTTTTTGCAACTTCACATGGCAAAAATGAATGTGAACTTGTCAATAAGTATCACTGACAAAGAGTGAGTTACCAATATTTGCCGCCTTGATCGCAAATAATAACGCACATTCGTCCGCTGGAGTCGAGTAGGCTGCCAGCGACGACGCGCCCGCCACAGCAGTGCGATTCGACGCAGCGTCAACTTTCGGCAATTTTCACAGGGCCAATTTTAAAATGTCCATCTTCTTGAAAGTTTGTCCATCAAGGGGAAGGATCAAACTATGTTCTCCTTTTTTTTCAGATTTTTAAAATCGCGCATCATCTTAAAAACCTGCATTTGTTTAAAATAATTGCAAAAAAGATGATTAAAAAACATTTTTTCTTAAATGGAATAATTTTATTTACAAACTTCAATGTTTTCTCTATAAGCACCCTAAAGCTCATCTCCATCCGCTTACTAGTTCATTAGCTATAATTTTTAAAAAAAAATGTAGCACTTAACTTCAAACAGCTGTAAAATCGACAATTTTCAAAATTTTGAAAAATCCTTTGGGGTACGTTTAAATATCATTAAGGACTACAACATATTCAAATTTGAGCAAATTACAAGAACTTGCTCCGAAACGTGCCCGATTTCGCGTGGAATGACCCGAGCGATAAATTCAGTAAGACATATTTTGTATCATATAAAGAGTGCAGTAATAAAACAACTTAAGCAAAAATCAGTTCAGTGATTTCTTACGTGGTATTAGTTTACCACGGAAGAAAAGTTGATGTAAATACAAGTATTTTATTGATATAAAGATTTATATGCGTCAACAACAAGGAAGATGGTGACTTCACATACAGGGTGTTACTGAACAGCACGGAATAAACTTAAGGGATAATTCTAGAAACCAAAATAAGATGAAAATCAAGAATAATCATTTCGCGTTTGAGGCTTCGTTTGCTACTTATAAGCGTCTGAAAATCTGGTGGAAAGCATCAGAAATAAACCCGTGCGAAGACCACGAGCAGAAGTTGCTTGAACAGCATTATCGCACTGACGTAAGGGAAGGGAGAATTCACTCATCGTCGAACAGGCTGATTGGAAATATTAGGACACTCGACAAGTCTACAGGATCCAAAATTCAGTTAAAATTGATGAATATCATTGAATAATAATAATCTTGTCTATTCATAGCAATCCATAGGACAACTCAAAACACTCACTATGAGCTAGAAAGGGTTAATATGTCCACCTTCATGTAAATTGTCTGTTCACTTCACACATCCACACATTACAATTCTCTCATTCGCGGATACTGAAACACCATACGAGGGTATCATTGAATAACACTAAACTTGCCTACTCTTTACAATCTAGAGGGCAAGTCAAAACACACATTATGAAATTTCGGAGTAGAAAAAGTTAATGTGTCTGTAGTAATTCGAACGTTTTAGTTTTCGTTTATGCTAACGAATGCTAGTGATGCTAACCAGATGTTGATTAGCGAGCAAGGTCCTGCGTAGCAACACGTGTGGTTTTAAGAGGACTCTTTCTCCACAGTCACCTCTCTCTCGATTACGCACAGAGGTATGCGGGACCGCGTCGTTAAGACTACGTTACAGTGAATTTACTTTACGTACTGTACTCTATGATTCTGCTCGAAGGAGAACTAATGCTCGATCTTGCTTGCCAGTCTAAGCCGCGTACTAAATTCGAACTGGATTACGAATGAGCCCGCTAGACCGAGTTTCTTGGCCTTTTTATAGTAAAAAATTTATGGGAAAAATGGTGGGGACTCGGCTGCATAGCCGAGTTTCCGAGAAAAGTTGAATGATATTAGTTTCAAAGAAATCTATTAATTGGTTGCAACGGAAATGCCTATCGGCCCTTACATGATTACTTCCAGGCAAAGTCAAAGGTCAACGGAAGGAGCTTTAAATCGAGCCCTTTCATAGTTACTTTACGTAACTCGTCTGGACTCGTAACATCATCATGGAGAACCCAGTAATGAAACCAGGATCAGACGACAATTCCCTCGAAGTGAATGTAACCACAGCCGCATCTATCAAAATTCCTGTATTCTGGCCACAAAAAGTTGCTCTATGGTTTCGGCAATTAGAAACCCAATTTGTTATTGAGCGTATCACCAAAGACGAAACCAAATTCGGCTATGTGGTGGCTCAGTTAAATGGGAAATATGCCGAGGAAGTAGAGGATATTAGTTGTAATCCCCCCGAAACAAATAAGTATGAGGCAATTAAGAAGGAGTTAATTAAACGTCTATCGGATTCGGATACACTATGTGTCCGAACATTACTGGAAACCGAGATTGCCGATAGGACACCTACTCAATACTGGCGGCGTCTCCGAGAATTGGCAGGTGCAACGGCTAGGATACCAGGACCATCGATGCATCATAAACCTCGACGCCGAGCTCATAAATAAACTACTGTTAACATCTGACCCTCTTTTAACCAGTATAAGATTAACGCCAAAGAAAAAAACAATGCCATTCTTGAAAGAAACAATAGATTTGCTCTTACTATCTCATCTAACAATTCCTGGAAACGAGAACGAAGACGAGGACGAGGACGAAGACGAGGACGAGGACGAAGACGAGGACGAGGACGAAGACGAGGAGGAAGACGAAGATGAGGATGAGGACGAAGACGAGGATGAGGACGAAGATAAAGACTAGGACGAAGACAAAGACGGGAAGGAAAACGAAGAAGAAGATGAAGACAAAGACGAGGACATAAATAATGTATAAGAAATATTATTTCTGAAAGAAGCTTAAAGCTTCTTCTACCGAAAATGAATTGCATACATTATAGGTAAAAATATTCTTGAAATATATAGTTTATATGTAAACTTTAAAATGGTTTTTGTTTGATTCATTTTGGTTGAATTTTGACGAAGTTATGGGAATTTAAAGATTGAGCAAATTCTAAACTCGTCATGTCCGACTTTCGCGTGCGAATACCCCACTGTGCGACGGAACAACTGTAGAAGATTATTTGAAACGCTTCGACTAGGCATTAGAACTGAGCAAGATACCTGCAGATCAGCACGCAAATTATGCACGTGTCCACATGGGTACAGATCTAAACAATGCTTTAAAATTCCTCGTAGTCTGAAACACGTACATATGCTGAAATACGTATCGCACTCATTACGCACTTCGACAGCGCGAAAAACAAGTACGCTGAAAGTGTTAAATTTCAGCATATAATTCAACAAAGAGGTAAGGGTGTCGCTATGCTTGCATTGCGATTAAGACAAGGAGACGCGTATTACGAATATGGTGAGTTTTTGGACAGAATGCTTATAGAACAATTTTTGCATAGCCTCAGTGATCGCAATTTGTGCGATGAAATTATTTCAAAAGAGCCGGTAATTGCACGCGCAATTAATGCCAACGGAAAAACACATACGCTTACATCTGCTCCACTCCAATACAAATAAAATAAAAGTCTTTTTCGTCGAAAGACGTCGCATGGGAGAGGACAGCATCAAATTTCGCGCAGTACCTCGCGTAGTTCATTGCATAGACGCGAACGGAGAGAGCGCCACACGTCCTACACGTGTTATGGATGTAGGCAAGCAACACAAACGTAGCGAATGCCAGTACAGAGATGCCGAGTGCCACAAACGCAAAAGAAAAGGGCATATTGCAAAAGTATGCAGATCGAATAAAGCGACGTTATCAATGGACCAAATACAAAATACAGAAAATCCGACAAAACAAGTCGACACCATACGGCGACTAAATAAAATTGATGAAATCCGTAGCGTCAGCGATAAAAAATGCTTTATGTACAAATCGATGGGCACGCACTTGAAATGGAGCTTGGCACAAAAACACCCTGCGGCTTGATTAATAGTAATACGTTACGAAAAATTAAAGGCAAATTCCACTTGTAGCCAACAAACAGACAATTCATGAGCTACACGCATCATCACTTAAATTGTATCGGCTGCATTCCGGTAAATGTGATGCTGGGAAAAACTACGCGTAAGCTTGGCTTATACATTATAGAAGGCGCCTACGATTCTCTATTTGGACGTGAATGGCTTACTAAATTCAGACACGAAATTGATTGGAATAAGCTTTTTTTCCCACATCAAGTACACACGGTGTTGACCTCAATGTTGCAGCTCTTGCCAGAGCAGCAGGATCGTCTCGAACTAGTACTGGCAAACTACGAGGATATTTTCAGTGAGACAGCAGGGAAGCTTTCTGGCCCACCGATTAAAATGCACCTTAAACCTGGAGCTACCCCTGTGTTTACACGAGCACGTGAAATCCCGCATACTCTACGTAATGCACATGCAAAGGAAATTGATGCCAAGATTGCGACTGGACATTATAAAAAGGTTGATAATTCAGAATGGGCTTCTACAACTCATGTAGTAATGAGAAAAAAGATACGCATTACAGGCAACTACAAGCCAACATTAAATCCACGAATAATTGTCGACGAACATTCAATTCCCAAAGCAGAGCAGATTTTCAATAAAATGAAAGATGTTAAAATCTTCTGTCATTTAGACATTATAGATGGTATACACACTTATCGGTCGATGAAGAGTTTAGCCAGGCCTTAACGCTAAACACGCCTACACATGGATTGATTCGCCCTACGCGGGCAATTTGGCAACGTAGAATGAAAGCCATTACCCAAAATATATCTAATGTACTCAATTTTTTTGACGATCTGCTTATATTTTCAGATTCTTTTGATAATCTACTTCTAACCCTCGACAAGGTATTAGCGCAATTGAAGCAAAGCGGCCTTCGCCTCAATCGAAAGAAATGCAGTTTTGCTGTACGTGCAGTGGAGTTCTTGAGTCACAAAATTGATGCTCAGGGTGTACATAAATCCGATAAGCATATTGAAGCAATACGTGATGCACCTAAACCATCTACAACAGAGGAACTCGAGTTGTTTCTTGGAAAAACAACTTATTACAGTGTCTTTATCCCTGATTTGGCAACAAGAGCTCGTCCACTCCGAGACATACTTCTTGCGGAGCCCTTCCAATGAATACCAGCTTCCGATAAAGCGTATACGAATCTCAAAAGCACCCTGATTTCCCCACAAGTTCTCATGCCATATCATCCATCCCTACCGCTACTTCTAGCAACAGACGCCAGCAAAACGGGCCTAGGAGCAGTCTTATCACATCAACTAGGCAATGGATACGAATGACCAATTACGTATGCGAGTCGAACTATAACGGCAACAGAACAACGTTATCCTCAAATCGACAAAGAAGACCTAGCGATAGCGTGGGATGTACAAAAGTTTTTCCATTACTTATATACACGACATTTCATATTGATTACAGACCATAAGGCATTGACACAAATCCTGCATCCAGAGAAATCGCTGCCTGTATTATGCATAAGTCGAATGGCAAATTACGCAGATTACCTTGCACATTTCAATAATGATGTCAAATTTAAACCTACTAAGGCAAATACAAATGCTGATTACTGTTCTCGTGCACCATTGCCCACCATACAGAAATACCATACACAAAACCAGTATTCAAGAGAAGGAAGAAAATATAGAGTCTGACGAATTCGATGATTTTATCCTATGTCAGATCAAGCGGCTTCCAATTCAAACAGAACAGGTGGCTAGACAAACACGGAAAGAACCAGATGTTGGGAAAATCGTACAACTTTTGGAGACAAGTCAAGACCTAGCATGTTACGGCTACAAAGCCCCGCAACTGAATTATAGTCTCGCTTCCAATTGTTTAATTTTTGAACATCGAGTTGCCATACCACCATCACTCCGACATGCCATACTCAATGATTTTCACTCGGCACACGTGGGTATTGTTAAAATGAAAGGCACGGAACGCTCCTTTGTCTATTGGCCAGGCATCGATTCAGATATAGAATGCATTGCAAAATCATGTACTGAATGCGCAAAACATGCATATAATCCACCCAAATTTCGTGAGCACTACTGGGAATATCCCAGAGGTCCATGGGAACGTATCCACATTGATTACGCAGGACCAGTGGCAGGCATGATGTTACTTACCATTGTAGACGCCTACAGTAAATGGATCGAAGTTAAAACTACAAGCTCAACTACAAGTACCGCAACCATCGAGATCCTAGACAGATTGTTTGCAGCTTACGGCAGTCCTATTATAGTGGTTTCTGATAATGGTAGACAGTTTCTTTCAGATGAATTCGGAACATTTTTAAAAATGAGCGGAGTCAAATATTACAAGCTGATTGCGCCATATCATCCCTCCACGAACGGACAGACGGAAAGGTAAAATGCGAACTACACAGGATACATTAGAACGTGACATTGATGAGTCCCTTAGGCAATATAGAATCCAACATTTCGCACATTTCAACCAATGCAATCGGTTTATTTCCTCTCTGGTAACCCAAGGATGGACAAGTGGATTTCAGGTACAGTAATCATACGCTTAGGAGACCTATATTACGAAATAGATTATTGCGGAAGACTCTTCAAACGCCATGTTGACCAGTTAAGAGCACACAACCAGCAGAAAACTCCTGAATGTTTTACTGAGCCGACGCAATCACCAGTGCAAGCAGCAAAGTTGCCAGGATTGAAACGTAGAATTCATATCTACGGCAATGTGGGAGCTAATGTTACTACTTCAAGCACATCCAACGGCTCAAGGCAGCAACATGCAAATTCTGCAACAAGACCAGAAGCGCGAGAGCCATTAGCACCAACAGGGGCCCAAACGCCTCCAATGCAGTTACGACGACGATTCAACCGAACTCGCAAGCCTACACAATTCTTTTCATCAACATGAAATCCCGAGAATTCCTAAAGGAGGGAGGAAATGTTATGTACTTTGGCACGTTGAAAGGCGCGCCACCTTGTTTGGTCGTCGGCACCTAACCTAATGGATAGTACACAATATGGCATGATTGAGATAACCTTTGTGTTGTGTGCTATTTAATTAAAAATGCTAATATACACCTGTACCATAGTAATAATACCATTTAGCAACACTGCTTAATAATTATAATACTGTTCATTGTCTATATCAACATTTAATTAATAAAAACACGACAGTTTCCTTTAAAAAAATCCGAAAAATCACTTACTTTTCAGCGCGTCATATGGGGTTCCCTCCTTAACTGTACTGTCACAATTTTCAGGTTACACTTTATTTTGAGCAATAAAGAGGAACAACAATCACATGTTTACACTTTTCTGATAGACCATCTTTACACAAATAATTTATTGTCTTAATTTCTCCGTTGCGATTTATTTCGCCAAGAATTTCATGTGGAAATCCTTTTAAATGAGAGGTCTGTAAATACAGAGCTGTCAAGCTGATAAAATCATCACTTATGTTTTCAACATTTCTTCCAATATTTATTATGTGATTCATGCTGAGAACACGTTTTGCTTTGATAAAATTTTTAGGCAAAAGATTTGTTTTCATCCAAGAGTAAAGAATCCAGCAGTAATTAGAGGTAAAATTGGATCACGGTTAAATTTGATGGTTTTTAAGTATATTATAAAGATTGATGGACTGAACAAAAATATATGACAGTCAAAGGTAGCGCAACCGCGCAGTGCGTACTAACTCGTCGGGCACTTTAAGCGGTCGAGTTTTACGGGGCGGTAGTACAATTCTCATCTAACCCAGACCTCCGGTTAGTATGCTACGACGTTCACTTCTAATATCGAATTATTCGGTATATGATCCAAATTTATGTCAACTTTACCCTCCATACACTTACCCCATGTTATATTCTCGGTATCGATTTATTCCCTCACGTCAAAATTTCACAACTAACCCTAAATAATTCACGAGCTGTAGAACCTCCTTCTGCATCATCTCGATCTATTTCTTCCTGTTCGAAATAATCAACATTTAACACGTTTGCGTCGGAGCTTGAATTCACTGGCCGCACCATGAGGCGGGCCTGTATGCGGGACATTTCTGTATGTACCACCCGTGGCTCATCCCATCCCATGGAACAGACAAGAATGTATCACCGGTAGTGCACCCCGTTGCGAACGTGTTAAACTCTTCTCTTAGAAGATTTCTTCTCTTCAATAGAGAATACAGTTTCTAATTTAATAAAATGAACGATTCTCCGAACAGGAATCAACGAGAAATCGTCACTTATATCAATCTCTAGTATAACTCTTCTGGTCAAGATAGATTTCTATTAGATGCAGATTGGGAATGTTATGCAAAATATAATGTAACAATTAATCGGAACATAATACAGGAACCTACGTATTTTAGGTTGAAATGATTTTTGTAACTTGCATACAATTCACACGAAACAATAAATTGCGAAGAACACTTGTGTCTTTCCGACGTCTTTCCTTATATCTTTGTGTCTTTGAACACTGGTTTCCGACTTCAACTTTGAGGCAGTTTTCACTTGCTTAACGTGAATTTGAGCCGATATAAAAAAATCTGTGCCGAATATTTTCGACTATTCTACAAACCTACCAAGTTTTATCAAAATCGAAAACTGTCATTTCAGGTTATTCCCTTGTGAGATTACCTTGTGCAATTGCTGGAAACATGCTATGGCAACAATATCCCTTCTTTTCCCTATCTGATGGATAGAAGCCAGTCGAAATACAAACTTTTCAACAATTGTATCCCAATATGTATCCATCATAAAACGTTAATAAACCAAAGACGCAATGTCCTTGCCTACAAGCAAATTTATAAATGACTACTTGAAATTAACCTTAATCTCAAGAACTTCATAAAGCATCTCAACCACGTACCAGTATTCATATCATGGATCAGTTATCACTGGCCAGAGATTTTTAATTATTTAAGTAACATAAATGTTCCACTTAATCTTTGATAAAGATAACTGTAATGTTGAGGAACATTTGAGATACAAGCTTCAAACAGTAATAACTAGAATGGGTACTTAAAATGTCGTCAAATACTGAACAATAATTTAGAATTTCAACAGAAAAAATATAATCTTCATTTTTCCAACGTCTATCTATAATCTTTTACCTCAATATATTCCATAACATGTATTTGAACAATATCATGAACAATATTGAACAAATTTTAAAAATGCTTTAAGTGAATGATTTGGTAGTTATATAAAAAGACATCCTATACTTTTTCCAAGTGTGTTTAAACTAATTTCATTCATATAATAAACTTCAGCAAAACCATGATCTTTTTCACTAGTTTAAAGATTGTTATACAGAAATATACACTCGCAAATAAAAATATTTAAAATATATAAGACTGCTTATTGAATCGGTTCAACAACTGGTAGAGTCCTAGAAAAACTGTCTTTTGCATCCATTTTGATGATTTTTAAATATGTTGTAGAAATCAACATTCTGGATAACATTTTCCAGACATATACCTGGTAGTCGGCCGTAATTTTTGAGATTCATTAAAAAGCATTTCTAACATCGTGTATTTAATACTATTTATAACTTTCTGCTAGTACTCCTATGATTTCGCTCATTGCAACGTCGGTCGACGAAGATATGTTTAGTATTTTATTTTCGCAACCTTGGTATGAATTAAAGTTATGGTTAGGTTTGGATTAAGTTGAAAATAAATGGTATATGTTTTACACACTTTCTGTTAATAACTTTTTAACAAACAATGAACGACGGTTAAAATCGTTTGCGGTTAACTTAAAAGAGTATTCTGGATAACATATGTTAAGGTCAATGTCACTGAAACTAACTGTTCAAGATATTTTCCTTTTTTCTACAATCTGCGGTTTCCTCCTACACCTATCATCACTTTTTCAGACCCGGCATCTTTTAGTGCTGCAACCCCTCCTTAGTATATGTACAGGGTGTAATAAAATTTTGTGTTATAGCTTTTGTCGGCAATACGACGCCTTGAGAACGATGAAGATCGATTGAAAGAAGTTGCCGCAAAATTGATCGTGACTGAGTTTTTGAAGGTCAAGGAACAAATTTTGAAAAAGAACCACGGGTCACAATTCAACCCTTTCTTTAGAAAACAATGTTAAAGTTTCATCGTCAATTAAAAGAATATTTCATACACATTTTTTAGAGCATGATCATGTCGTAATCTCTGATTGTTTACATCCACTGCAGTTTCGCACAGCTGACTGCAAATAACCACAGTTATTTCTGATTTGTTGTGTACAGAGCATCAATGACTAGTTTGTTTCTATTGAGATGGATGGAAGAAGGAGAAGCAGAAATATTTTGTGTAATTCTACTATGCCCTATAATATGCGTCAAATGCTTCATGTGATTGATGAAGCATTTGGTAATTATACCGCAATTTGCAATATGTATCGCGAATATTTAATATGCCAGATAGACGCGATTTCTAAAGATTAGATCAACATTTTCAAGATTTTGAAGTCTTTATTAATCCTGGACATTGGTAAACAAACGGACCTCGTATTCATTGCAGGATTAAGGAACATATAATTACAAGAACGCGGCGAATCGCCTAGCTTACTGCCCAGATAGACTGAACTGGTGCTGTCCCGCACGCTCATAGTTACATCAAAGTTGATGATCAAATACGATTGCTGAGGGCCATTAACGTTGATGGTTTAATAATTAATGGTATTGTAGTGAAGAAAAAGGAACAGAAGAGAAAATTTAAAACTTCGTTTACGAAGAAACGGTTGAATTGTCACTCATGGTTCCTTTTGCAAATTTGTTCCTGTCGGTGAGTAGAGTATAATACAGTCATACAAAAATGTAACCTTAAAAAGTCAATCAAGGTCAATTTTGCGACAACCTCTTCTAAATTCATAAAATCACCGTCAGAAACCATGACACAAACTTTTATTACACCCTATACATACGTATACAAAGCGTCCTTTACTTTTCCAGCCATCTTTTGGATACATCTTCTGCGGCGTATGGCGAATAGACAGTCGATGTCTCGCTGGTGAGAACATAGGAAGAAGGGTTCACAACATCAAAGAATGCCGGGCTTGAGAACGTGGTGGAGGCTGTAAGAGGAAACGGCAGACTAGGGATGCCCGATACAGTATCGATACATGAAAATATCGATATATCGGTTCAAAAATGTCGGTATTTTGTATCGATACTGTAGTGATACTGATACTGGTATATCGGTGTATCGATACTCCACGGTTCGATATTGCTTTCGATACAAAATATAGGTTTGTCCGTATGCGATCACTTTGCTAACTACACTAAGTTTGAAGACGACACCAGCAAACATAAATTCAAACAAGCACTATCGCGTCGATTGGGTCATTTCGCAGTTAGTTTGGACAAGCGCTATCGCGCTGCTCAGGTCTTTTCGCAGTTAATTCGACCAAGCGCTACGGCGCGGCGCTGCTCGGCTTTTCTCAACGCTGCTTGATGAAAACCGTCTGGTACTCAAACGGTTAATGATTAAAATTGCTAGATTTTGTATTCTCATTTTGTATCTGATTTTATGAAATTAAAAAGGAATGATTTTTCATTAATATTGTATCGATACGAAGTTAGTATCGATATTTTTCGGCCGATACATTGTCTGTATCGATATTTAAAGAAATTGATACATATCGATACCTAATATCGATACCTTTGATTGTATCGGGCATCTCTACGGCAGACCGAAAGAAAGGGAAAATCCGTCCTCGTCTCAGAGCGGCCCAACTTTAGTATCTGGAGAACCAAGGCCGACCGCTAGGTATATGTATGTATATAGGAAAATATTGCTCAAAAGGGTAACCTTGATAACACACTTCTATGTCATCGAAATCAGTGGAGAGACAGCTTTGCTAGAACTTTACCCAACAACCTGAAATAAAGGTTGTTCATGAAGGGAAACGTTGAGCTCCATTGAAACAATAAGGAAGAACTTTTCGTTGCTGTTCCATATACTGTGAAAAAGTCGCTTGTTACTAAATGTTTCTCCAAATTTCTTTGTGTTGTTGTTGCCATCAACAAATATCGCCTGAAGCCAAAACAAAGTTCAAATATTCTTCGGATTATGTTGCTTCAATATGGACGAAATGTTTCTATAGATTGGTGTTGGTTGAAAACATTTCAGAACATGTAACAAAAAGAGCCGGGAAGTTTCTCGTTATTGCTTCAATGGAGAAAATTTTAGATAGATAATCAGACATCAGTGAAACAAGAATCTACTTTAACAGTAATCACTGCTGTAAACACGATCCAGTGCCCTTTTAGTAAACATTTCGAGAGACATTTTCTTAGGGATGAACCTCCTAATTGAGATGGCGTCCCATGCTTAACGAGATTAAATCTTTATTTTGCAATTTATTAAACATTTCTAAGTCAACACAAAATCTACAAAAAGAGAATCTTGATAGTTCGACTACGAGTCTTATTTATTGATGGCTGAGGTTAATGTTTGCAATGATAATGGTACACGTATGTTTCACATTAGCATCATTTGCATAGTTTTCAATACATTTTGATTTGATCACAATATCAGTTTGTTACTCATACTACACTACACTCTTCTCCTAAATTTTGATTTGTAATGTATAAAGAAAGAAATATTTGTAATTAAATAATTAACACAAATAACAATTACAAAAGTAGAAAACTAGAAAACATACATATTAACTTACGGCGATTCTCCTTAGATACTCTTTTATGTAATAGAGAGCTTCATTAAACTATTATAATTATTATTATCAACAATGTTATGATGTTGTATGTTTCCTTGTTTGTACATACTTCCTATTTAAATAGGTTACTATTTTTATAAAATAGCGCTTTCGTCTTTGTTTGAACCATAATCAATTACAATTCTGTCCCGAAGTTCGGTCCACATAGTCCCAAACCCAGATCGAGTTTTCACCACTTCCATCGCCCCATTTGTAGTTGCTATAGATAAATAGAACTTCATCCAGCGTTTATTCCCTCGATTAGGTTACTCACAGCAGTAAGTCAGACATTTTATTCAGTGTTGTCTGAGTATCGTATGTCAAGAAAAAGTCAGTCTGTACGAAAAAGTGCATTTACAAAACATGTTTCGGTTTAAATCACTATTATGGATCTAAATTTTGCATAAATGCAACTTATCGCAGTCACGAACAATAATTACTTCAGTATTAAGAATACTATATATACAGTATGTCCAGCTCAAATGTATACAGGTGGTTATTCCTATAAAAACTAAAAATGAGAAAAAATGTTTCTATGATGATAACAATTTGACCTTGCGATGACCTTGAAGATCCCTCTGAAGATCACATTTAAATTTTTAAATAGACCCCTATATTTTTGATTGTATATTCTTGTAACTGATATCGAAACGTTTTCAAAACAGTGTTTACACATTTTATTGTGCATAAGCTATCGTTGAATTACTATTTTTTAAATTTGAGGGGTGCCGTTATTAATATTACCCGATGTACATCACGGAAGAAGTTGCTCAATAGTGCTTTGTGTATTTCTAGACGAAAAATAATTGAATGGTTTTGTTTATTATAGCAGTTACTATCCAGTCACTGTACACTTACACGCACGCACGCGATACACCACCTTCACGCGGTGTACATCAGGTAACGCTAATGCTGGCGTCACGCCAACTTTGAAAGTTAATAACTCAACAACAGCTTATACAAAATACATGTGTAAGCAGTATTTTCAAAACGTTTCTATATCCGTTACAAGAATATGCAATCAAAAATATAGGGTTCCATTTAAAAATTTAAATGTAACCTTCACAGGGCTCTCCAAGGTCATTGCAAGGTCAAATTATTATTATAACAGTATGTCCCCTTTGATACCATACAACTTTTGTCTGAAACACTTTCTTTCTCATTTTTAATATTTACGAAAATAACCACTTATGTACATTTAAATTTTAGATAACGGTTACACGAGTGTTGACAATACAATGCACGTGCGTCAATTTTGGCAGACATCGTGGCTACAATCACATAAGCGTTTCTTTTGTTGTTTGTAACAGACGTAGAATTCGATGGACATCGCTTGTTATTATTCGTATCCGCAGTACGGATGTTGTAACTCGCGTTGTAACGTCGTATGATCCTAACCTTAAATCACACATTTGAATAACAGTATATATAATAGAAGAAGAATAGTACAATTAATTACATAACAAATACTGCAAATTATTCTTAACACGTTGAGCGCTACGCGTATTTCTAAGACAATCCCGTTCAGGCCACGCGCGCCGCTTCGATTGAAGAGCTGGTATTGAAGGACCGGTGTTTCCGATCGCAGTAGAACATAGTGTACGTTTGGAACGTGATACCTATAGTCATTGATTCAACAAGTTCGAAAGTACTGTAAATTATGTTATGACAAAAATGTAAGAAAAGATGGTAGAGTGATGGCAAGGAGAAAGACCAAGCGTGTTGTAACATTTTGTGATACTTGTGAAGGAAAACCATTTTTATGTTTGCCATGTTACAATGAATCCCATTAATCCTGTAATGATACCAAATTAAGTAAATTTTAAATAAATTTTCTGTAATTCCGTAAAATAGTGTAAAATTTTATAGTTCTCATGTTACACGCTGTCAGCCACCGATGGGTGACGCGGCCTAAACGGAAAGTCTAGTGTCAGCCACCGATGGCTGACATGGCGCTCAACGTGTTAATAATCTCTATCTTAATAAGCTCTATCTAAATATATTTTCTGAGTCGACCTTCATGATGAACAAAATACGTGGAACTATATCAAAGAGAATTGTTCAGGTAAAAACAATGCCAATTGATCTCGACTATAAAATATTCTAATACTCTATTACTTTTTCATTACATCAATAATATGAGCACGGTTTAAAATGTTATTTACGTGTAACTAAACACCCTATAAGCATATTATTATAAGTGTATTGCGTACGTCCAAGTACGCCATTGTACGACAAATTGATATTGTACAGGTTGCGTAGGAAACTGTATTTTTCTCTCTATACTAATATCCCTACGGATATTCAAAGTGCTTGGTTCAAGAATTGAGCGAAGTCTGGTCTGCTGCGTAATATGATATACAAAGGTGAAGTATGGCTAAATTCTATTGACTAATTCAATGTGAGGGAGGATAGGCTAAAAATGTAGTATTAGTGGAATTATAACAAGAAATAGGCGGTAACATTACTGTGTTTCGGTAATTTATGCGTAAAAGAGGAAAAGGAAAGTTTCTGGACATCTTCACAGAAATTTCTTTCTACTAAACGCATAGTTTCAATATCTGGAGTGTAATTGTCCAAGACCGTGCACTTTTACCTAAATTTATTACTCTGTCACTGGTCGCCGAGAAAATCTGTACAATAGAATACAAGCTATGCGACACAATGTTATAATAATTATTATTTATGACTACAATAATTAGTACTTGAAAATGAGTAAAAGGCAATTAGAATACGATAAAACAACAATTAAAATTGGAGCGTGTTTTGTAAATGGATCTGCTTACGTAGTGTATATAAACGTTACAGTAGAAAAGAACTATGTATCTTAATTTTGGCTTTTTCCCGCCATACGATATTTCGGCAGCACCGAGCAAAACTTATGACCTGTCACGTTTCTTTTCTCATTTTCTTCATCGGATTGATGATTAAAAACGCGTCAAATAAGGTATTTCTCCCCGAAAATGACCGTAACAGGTCCCGATGTGCGACCGTACTTCAGAACAATATTGTACTTTCTCGGATACAATGGAAATCAATTAACGATAATATGTGAAATAAATAAGAGACTGATTGAACAAACATATCAAAACTAATTCGTCAAAAACAATTCAAACATTGAATAAATTAAAACTTATTTACGCTTAAAGTACATGTCAGAAATACTGGTTTACAAATTTATTTCGCTATATTTCAGATGAAAAAGATCTTCGTACCTTTTGTTTCGGTGACTCGGACCTGGAAACAATAGTATCATCCACAGTATCTGTTGTTCGGTTTACAGCAAGTCGAGCCGGTGAAGAACCTAAAGAAAAACATAAAAATATCTCTAAATTATATCATACTAAGGCCGATGAAATAATTAATTGCAACATAATAGTTGAAATCACTCACTTAATACGCAGAAATATTAATTTAACGCGATAAATGATTTGTACAGCAGAATTCATAGAATGGTTGTCAAAAGCTTCCATTCAAAATAATTCTTTGAAATTAAGACGCATTGCGTAAGCATAAATTTATGAAATATAAACTTTTCAAATTGCCTACAGAAAATATTTAGTTTACGTATAAAATAAATTGAAATAAACATAGATCGAACAGTTACTATTCGATGTTTGAAAGAAGAGCCTTGACAGTCGGTGTTAGTAATTTGCGATGCAGCGATGGCCTTAACACACGTTTCATGGCTCTTGTTTGGAAAATCAGATAGTAGATAAAGGATAAATGAAAAATGGCTAGATGCCATATGAATCCACAGCAAAAGCAAAAACTTGATAACGTAATCACTCAGGTGATCAAGCAACAACGGAATACGTCACTTTCACAATCGGCAACCACATACGATGAAAAGTGGTGTGTTTGTTCCGACCATTATTCGCACGAAATTGATGAACAAGAGTACTGATTCATCGTCAATCGGCACACCGGAGTTTATCGTATCAATAATTCCTTTAGGTAATAGCTTATCTCTAAAGTTATTATACAAATATTCAAGTTGTGATAGAATTTAACAGCGGTTCATAAGTTGGGAACTCACTGAAGTAACAACGAGAAACTTCTAGTTGGCCCTTCCAAAAAATGTTTAGCAAGTATCGAACGAAATCCAAATGTTCGTCGAATTGTACTACTTTAATGTGAACAAAATGCTTCTACATTTGGATATCATTTCTGTAACAAGGCTACATTTATTTCTAGCCGCAAGTTGTAAGCAAGCGTACCAGCCAGCTTATTTTACATTTCAAATGATTATTGAAGATAGAAAAAAAAAGAAAATAGGTAACAAAATATGTAAACTGGATCAAAATTTATTTCCGTACAGATATATTGTCGCTATATTTCGCTCCGATGGAAACAGACAACAAATGCTGTAGACAGAAACAGAAACGTGACTAAACCTAGAGAAACATTTGGTAATAACTAGCTGCTTTTTCAAGAAGCATAGAATAGTAGCAGAGTACTGGGGGGTTTTCAACGAATGGGGGGTAGGGGTGGGGGGTGCTCTAATAACTCAGACCTTACCAGCCAATGGTAAGTATGGAAGTTATTTTAAAAATCGAATCGTCGATAATTTGAAACTTCTGCATTATCCATCTTGATCACATTGATGACAAGCAACACTATGTCAGTTGTATTTTCTTTATTCACGCTCTTTCTATACAACGCTCTGCGTTTCCTGTGCTGTATCGCTTGCACCGTTCGCGTGTCAGTATGCAACCAAGTCTTGATTTAGTTGATCGTGAATGTAACAATCCAAGAACATATATTGTCATTGAAAAAGAAAATAAAAACGTAAGTATACATAAAAAATAAATGCCTTATTCTAATATAATGTATTATAGAATTTTTTTTTATTTTCATGTAATATTACTTTTTATTGTTTTACCATTTTATAGTATCTGTGGAAAAAAGGTAAAATAATGATAGATTTTAACAGGTTTGAACACTTTGCATATTTGGTATGTACAATCATCTATATTTCGTTAATTTGAGAGGATGAGATGTTTCATAACCTCGTTTATTTTAATCTCACAGAAAAACAAATATCTACCAATCAATGGCTATATAAATTTGAATTATCGAAGGGCTATTAGTAGTTGGAGATGACGGTAAGATTTATCCAGTTAAGTTCATCACCTTGTATAAGAATATCCCTAAAAGGATTTTTGGCGACTAGCCATCGTTCTAAAGGTATAGGATTTTGAAGAATGTTTAATACTCAGCGGTCTATCATTAGTGGTCGGTCATAGAAAAGAGGGATGTTACACATTTTCTATGCATCTAGAGGATCGAAGATTCACGAGATGACTTATGCTTATACTAATTGTGGTTTTGAAGATATTAACAAAAATATATTAGCACCACTAGACGCAGCCACTCACACCTCTCGTCGTTTCGTTCGTTTCCTGTCTATAGATGGCGAACGCACCTATCGTTTCTCGCAATTATGTCAAATGTGCACACCTTTTAAAGTGTATGCGACTACCGGAGCGAACAATTTGAGAATTGTGTTTATTTGCTACACTTTGTTTTTCTTACGGTTACATGTTACATGGTATAAATTCTTCTTTTATTGCTGCGGTCTTTTTTTAGTTTCTAATTATCGTAATTACTTAATACTGTTTCATATTGATATTTCATTTTCTATCATTACTTTCTGTCTCGAAATTCTGTTTAATTTATTTTTCAACGATGTAATACTGGCATAGCTGAATCGTATATAATCTTTTGTGCGATTGAGGATGAAAAATACAGAAACGGAATATAAAAATCTGCATGCAACCGTAAAACACGGCGGAGGGAGCATAATGGTATGGGGTTGTATGAAAGCTGCAGGTACAAGAACCTTGGTATTCATCGACGGTATTATGGACCAAGATGTGTATTTAAATATTTTAAAGGATAAATTGAGCCATAGTGCAAGAAAATTGAGATTAGATCGGAAATTTATCTTTCAGCGGGATAATGATCCTAAACATACCGCGCGACGAGTTAAGGAATGACTTCTGTATAATACGCCAAAATAGTTACACACACCACCTCAATCGCCGGATACTAACCCGACAGAACACCTATGGGACGAAATAAAAAGGCGTTTACAAAAACATAATATCAAGAACAAAACAGAATTGAAAAATGCTATATTACTAGAATGGACCAGTATTACGAGTGATGTGACAGAGAAACTAATCAATAGTATGCAAAAACGAATGTTTGCCATACGTAAAGCTAAAGGTGGTCCAACTACATATTAATGTTGCGAAACGAAAGAAAAAATTCTATTATTCTATATTTCCGTTTTTTTTTTTAAAGTTCCTGTACGGAGACTTCTTTTGTTCTGAACTGGTTATGTTTGCACATATGTTTAATTTTCTTGTTAAATAACAATCGTATGATAATAGTTTTTGCTACATGAATAAAAAAGACAATTAAAAAAATAATTGCAGAAGAATAATTCATTTACTACCACGTAAAATGAAATTATTAACCATTTAAATAGTATGAGTTAGGTGTACGGAGTCTTATTTTACTGAGTGTATGCCATTCCATGCTCTGGCGCTTGGTTTCTGAGTCATACTCAAATACCCAAGACTCGTCACCAGTAATGACAGGTTCTAGAAAATGGGGATCATTTTCAATCGATTCCAAAAAGTCAAGATACCTTTCCCTCCTGGTTTCCTTTTGGTCCTGCGAAAAGTTTTTTGGGACCATTTTTGCGCAGATTTTTCTCATCCCCAATTCATTGGTCAAAATCTGATTAATAGTGGTATGAGTCAAATTCTACTCTTCTCCGATCATTCTGACTGTCAGCCGACGATCTGAACACACAAGATCTCGGATTCTGATGACACTTCCATCGGTTCTCGAAGATGAAGGCCTTCTGCTGCGTGGTTCATCTTCAATAGACTCTTTTCCTCCTGAAAATGCCCTAAATCACCGAAAAACCTGGGCCCTTGACGAAACACTATCTCCGTAGGCCTGCTGAAGTTTTGCAAAAGTTTCCGTTACACTGTGACCAAGCCTAAAGCAAAACCTGATAGCACACCATTGCTTGAAATTGATGTCACTCATTTTCAGAACGCACTAGAAAAAACTGTTTTACGAAAAAAACGCTACAGATAACCAAATTGCTCTAACAAGTTCAAACACGTATTGAAGGTATATCAATACACTTTCGGTAACTACTGAAGTAGTTCTGACATAAAATTTTGCATATCGCAAAATTAAAAGATAGCTGTTTGAGAAAACTAAATACCCTGAAAGTTTTAGGATCAAAAAACTGGGAAGCTGATTTCAATGTCACTGAAAACTTTCAAAGCGTTAATACGATCAAAACTTGACTAGGAATCAATAGTAGTGATGGGCGATACAGTATTGATATTTCGAATATCGATACTTTTTAACCTAAATATCGATATTTTGTATCGATGTTTAATGTGACGATATATTCCAGTATCGATACTTAATATGTGAATATCGATATTTTAGCAATGTGACAATATATACGTATTCTAGTATCGATACATAATTGATGAATATCGAAGTTTTAGCAACGTGACGAGATATATTACAGTATCGATACACTGTAACGCGTGTAGCACGGTCATGTTGGTCGGCGGAACGTTTTCTGCTCAAACGCTACGCGCGTTAACAATACATTCGACAAAGAAGTAGAGCAGTTACTTCACCCTCGATGATAGATTAATTATTGTGGTTTCGTTTTCGTCTAGTCCTATACAGGCCCCGTAGTGGATACTTGTTCAAGGGAGGGTGGAGGCTTGTTTGGAGGTCTGATTATTAAATATACTGTATTACGTTTGCAATATTAAGATAGGTGAATATATTCTGATGATAAACATATTTTAAAAGAACATTAAACAGGAGAGTCAAGTAAAACAAAAATAAAAAAAAAAGAATTACAATCATAAGAGAAATGAAAAGAATGTACGATGAATGTACGAATCTACTGGTTACTTCCTTATACAAACTTTATATGCTTCTTCGAATTACTTGGTCTTTATCTGATTTCCAAATACCTGGAGTACTATAGACTGGAATATACCTGCAAAATTGCACACACACACACGATTAGAAATATTATTATTATATTATTAAGTCGAACTTGGATAGTAAGAAATACTCAAGAAAAAGAAAAACTATTTGAATTCTAAACCATTTGAAATTTTAACGTGCGGCTATGAGTCTATTCACTCCCGGCTCACTGCACTTTTGAGTGAATTATGCCAATAATTGTATTGATAGCATAACGCTAAGGAATAATAATAAAGCGTGCGTAATATGAGTGTCCCATTGCGCATAATGGTGACTAGACAGTAGAACAACCAATCAGAAGGGTCCTTACCACGTCACGCATAATATAATTGGCTGTGTTCAGCGAACTCAACAGATTTTACCTTATATGGTAAAAATCTAGTAAATTCATTCAACGTTCCGTTGAACGCAGCCATCGCAGCCACTGATATCTAATCAGTAGAATTTTTTATTTGCAATTTGAATTTCGTGCACGCGTCGAATGAGACTAATAAAACGAAATAAATTTTCTGACCTTAAAAAGGTTAGTATCATAATATTACTTATGTAATTATGGATTTTTCATCAAAATGTTGAGATTTACATAAATTTAATTCTTTTATGCATGCAATTAAAAAAATATAACCTAAGTAAAAATGTGTATGCATGTGCTTGCCACTTTAATTGCTTTAATTGAATTATATTTTCAGCGTTGGTGTTGATAATATTGGTAATGGTGCATGTGTGTGCATTGTGAATGTTATATACGCAATATAGATTTTAACAGTATGCATTCAAATTTTTCATAACTACATTATCAAAATATATTCTTTTCATAAATTTTGCATTTGGAATATAATTTAAAGCATTTTTAAAATCGAAAGAGCATTGTGTGGAAATATTTTATAAAAACACTTACGGGAGGTAAATGTAAAATTTGCCAGCACAATGTAAAAACTAGTGGTAACACCACAAACTTAAGGTTATATCTTGGACGTTCTCGTCCCGTCGTTTGCTGACGATACAACAGTCGAATATACGCAAAGCTTAAAGAGGTAACATCAAAATGAAGAGGAGGATAATGTTTTATCAATTGAAAATTTTGATGATGTTCCACCTCCCGCATCATCAACATCTTCATTATCATTATCATCCACATCAGGTGTGTCAAGTACAAAAAAAAAAAAAACTTAGACTGGACACTGCATTTTCAAAGCAAAAGTCTTTTGAAATTGGTGGCTCAAAAGCAGCAGATAGAACAAATAAATTGTTATTTATGATCACAAAGGACAATTTGCCACATCAAACGGTTGAAAATGAAAGATTTAAAACATTCATAAAGGCTCTTGCACCCTTATGTAGCATTCCAAGTAGAAGAACTATCACAACCTTAATTGAAGAAAAATATGAGGTCTTGTCAAATACCATAAAAGCACAATTATCAGCGGTACAACACTTGCGTCTTTCTACTGACATATGGACTGACCCCTTAAATATTAAAAGCTACCTGCCATTTCATATGTGAAAAAAAATATAAATCGATAACGATTGGCGTGACTGAATTAAATGAAAGACACACTGCTGAATATCTCGAAATGTGGTTATTAAAAATAATAGAAGAGTGGAAAATACACAAGGATAGCATTATTGTGGTTGTTTCAGATAGTGCAGCGAACATAAAAAAAGCCATAAAAAGCGCTTTTGGTGCTGATAAGCATTTATCGTGTTTTACCCATACATTAAATTTAGTGCCATCTTCTATAATAGAATCAAATGAAAGCGTAAATTCCATTTGCAAAAAAGTTAAAACAATAGTAACACATTTTAAAAAATCGGTAGTTGCTGCAGACAAATTACGTGCGATTTCTGATTTAAAATTAATACAATCTGTAGAAACCCGTTGGAATTCCACATATTCCATGCTTTGTAGATTTTTAGACTTATCCGATAAATTAGCTTCAATATTATTGCAAAATCCTTCAGCCACACCCATGTTGACAGCAGTCGAACTCCAAACTATTAAGGAATTTGTAAGTATTTTAAAACCCTTCGAAGATGCGACGAACACAGTATCTGGAGCCATGTACTTAACAGGCAGCAAAGCAGTTCCAATGGTAAATACGTTACATAGAAATTTGCAATTGTTAAGTCCTGAAACCGCTATCGGAATTCAGTTAAAGCAACTTTTAATAGAATAATTTCTGCAAAGGTTTGACTGTATTGAGCAAGTACCTGCTTTAGCTATTTCAACTATTTTAGACCCACATTTTAAACAAATTCATTTGTCTAATAAAATAGCATGTTCCCACGACATTAATAAAATTACAAGGTATGTAAATAGTTCAATTGCAAACAGTACCACAAATGCGATTCAAAATGCACAAAATATATCAAATGAGGATGGAACGCGAGACAATTTTTGGTCATATCATGAAAATTTAGCTCTAAACAAATCAAAAGAAAATATTAATTATAACCCAAACCAAATGCCAGAAGATTTTAAATATTATATAAATCAACCACCAATTAAAATGACAGATTGCCCTATTCAATTCTGAAACCAATTTAATTATTCGCCGTTGAGCAAACTGGCCCAAAAATATTTATCTCTAATAGGAACATCAGTATCGCCCAAACGACTATTTTCGAAAGCAGGCAGGATTTTAAATGAATCCAAAAATCGTCTAACTGGCGAACACCTTCAGCAATTATTATTTTTAGGATCTCTGTCTATCGAAGACTGGCATTTTGATTAATTTAAGTGTTGGATGTTTTTTTACTATTATTCTATTATTATTATTATTATTGTTACTATTGTTATCCTCATTTGACTTTTATATTTTAGTCGCTTGGAATGGCTATCTAATTAAAGTATGTAATTTTATTTAATCTGTTTATTAGTGTTATGTCTGATCTGTTTGCTGTGATTGTTTTTATTTGTTAATATGGAGTATGGGGCTGTCCATATTATTATAACTATTAGTATATTTTTTCTATTATATGTTAGTTTTGTATATGTATAATTATATAACTTCCACTGTATTAAAAATTTTAAATATAATTAAGTTTATTATAAATAAAACACTTAATTTGAATGAATATTGGTTCTTATTCCTAAAATTCTAATGTAATTGTATAGAGTCAGCCACGTATCTCGGAACCCGAACTGATTTGTTTTCATGAGCGTGGGTTCTAAGATACGTGGCTGACTCTGTATGTATGTATGTATATTTATGTATTGATATCCATAGTATCGACAATATCGATAATATCGATGTTTATTCCGATTTTTATAAGTATCGATACTTCGGTCGTCGATACGTATCGATACAATTTCAAAATATCGCCATCCCTAATGAATAGTATACAATTCCGCCAAACCAAATATATTAAAAAAAACTGTCAACAATAAACAATAGCGCAGCAAGAATTGCAACTGGAGCTTTCCGCACGAGTCCAGTTCTAAGTATGTTAAGCGAAGCAAATCTACTGCCGCTGGATTACAGAAGGAAGCAGCTCACTTTTTCCTACACCATGTATACAGCATCCAGTATACAAAACCCTATAAAAGATATTATCTTCTCAGACAAATTTGCTAACATATTTAACATGAATAACGAAAAGACAAATGCAATTAAACCAATTAACATTCGGGTCAAAGAACTATTCGAAGAACTAGGAATATAACTTCCAAAAATCTATTTGAGGGAAGAATTTAAATTACCACCCTAAACACTGAAAATACTGAAACAAATTGATTCGCTGGAAGAGCTATCAAAATGATTAAATAGCAATGAAGAATTGAAAACCGACTTCCTGGAAACCAATGATCTATACCCAAACTATTTACAAATTTTTACTGACGGAGCAAAAACGCAAAGTCAAGCTGGCTGTGTAGTAGTATCACAAGAAGGAAATACATTAGTTAAAGTACCAGAATATTATTCAATTTTCTCTTACGAAGCCTATGCAATATTAGAAGGATTAAAACATATTGAAAAATTAAACATAAAACAAAATAAATATATCATATACACTGACTCTAAAAGTACACTTTCGGCGATAAAAGAAATGAAGTCCAAAAACCCTATTATAAAACAAATCATCGAAAAGTATAACGAGATGCTAATAAACCAACAAGTGAGGCTTGGACCTCACCACCCAGGCATCAGCACCTTGATTTCGCATCAGGCTCGTCTGTTTGAATTTGCCAACCTCCTTAACAGCACCTCAATTTAATTTGAGTTCTTCTGTAAACTGATCCTAGTGACTCCCTGATTTCGCATCAGGTACGTTCACAAAACTCACACTCCTGCGGCTCACCGATCACAGATCAGTTTCGTCCACAAGCACACCTATCCTCAGAGGCTCCTTGATTTTATATCAGGTTCGTCCTCGCCTGTAATAATTCCAACGACTGATTTCGCATTAGTTTCGTCCGTTGTACCAACTAACACATCAACCACTATATTCTTTGGAAATATTCCTATCCTCGACGCTCTCTCGCGCTGCTCGCCTCCCGTCTTGTAACATACCATTTTGTTTTAGAACATTTACAAAATTTATAAACTGAACACTAAGGGGATACGGTAGTCACGTTACTACAAATATTTTCTTTTTTCGATTTGTAAAAAGGGATACCAGCAGATCCAGTCTTCACGAGGTTTACGATGTTCAAAGCTTCTAGAGCCCCATTAAAAAAAATAAACTATGCAAAATACGTATCACTTTATTCTTATGCAAAATTAAATACACATACAATTAAGAATATTTAGACCAAGCATTTGCAAAGACATCTATTTCACACATATTGCTACAATAATGTAGCTATATAATCCACACTCTAGGTGTTAAAAGCTAACAATAACTCCGTAGACTGGCGTAAACTGTCGTCTGATTTGCTTGAATTTTTTAGCAATGGCTGCTAATACTATTCTGTTCGTTTACGCGTACTGAATTTCTGATTTAATGATGTACATTTTCATTGTTTTTTTTTTTTTTTTTTTTTTTTTTTTTTTTTTTTTTTTTTTTTTTTTTTTTAATTTGTAATGTTGCATCTACCCTCAAGGGTCATTAGCAACCACGGTTGATATACATGGCTTTGGCTTAAATTTGGTTTAGTAAGTTAACATGTTTCAAAAAATTTATAACATCGGAGCATGATTTTTCATTTTTGATCGCTTCTTTGAGATTTCCGCAGATTTAGTACAGATTTCGTTCACGTTGGTATTTTTGGCAGGAAGTGATGATATGTTCCATCGAGATTTTGGTGTTGCAAATGGTGCACAGTGGTTGGTCTTCTTTTTTGAGCAAGAAGGAATGCGTGAAGTTTGTATGACCAATTCTTAGCCTTGTGATGACTACTTGGTGTTTCCTGTCGAAGGATAATGCTGGACTTGTTTCGTGGATATTTTTTCTGATGTTGTGGATATTTGTGTTCCGAGAATTTATCCAGGTGTCATTCCAATTTTCTTTGAGAATTTTATTTAAGAAGCTTAGGACTTCTTTGTGGTGTATTGGTATATTTAAAACATTTGGCGAGTTCGCAGCCTCTTTAGCTATTTCGTCTGCTCTTTCGTTCCCCCGAATTCCAACGTGAGCTGGAACCCAGCCGAGTAGGATTTCCGATGCTTGATTGTTTACTATTATATTGTTGTATTCCTCAGTAATTTGCTTAATAATTGGATTTTTGGAGTTTTTATCTAGAGCTGATAGGGTACTTTTGGAGTCTGTGTAGATAGTATACTTTCCTTCTCTATTATTTATTTTTTTTATGAGTTCCAGTGCTTTTAAGACTGCATAAGCCTCACAGGAGAAGATTGAGTAGTAGTTTGGAAGTTTGAGCCCGATTTCCTTTTCTGGAGTTATTATTGCGCAGCTAGCACTTGACTGTGATTTTGAGCCATCCGTGTATATAGCTGAGTAATTTGAGAAACGACTAGCGGTTTCTAGAAATGATGATTTCAGGATTTCTTGACTATCATGTTTTTTAGATACGATATCCCTTAGGTTGATTTGAGCCGGCGTCTTCAGTAACCATGGTGGAGTAGTATACTCTTCAAGTTGGAAGGTTTCAGGAAATGATACGTTTAGTTTTGCTAATATGTTTTCGACACGAAGGTTGATTGATTTTGGTAGGTGTGTTTTGCGATTTGGCTGTTTACTGGGACTGTTTTTAAGGATAATTTACTTCGTGGGGTTATCTCGAGATGATACCGCAGATAGGGCGTATGAGATAGTAAGTTGCATCCTTCTGTAGCTAAGCGGTGCTAGATGTGCTTCACTTAACAAGCTCGGAATGGGACTAGTGTAAAAGGCACCTGTGATAATTCTTGCCGCACTGTTGTTTATTGTTTCAAGCTGCTTAAGCACTTTCAGTTTGACGGTGTTGTATACTATCGATCCATAGTCAAGTTTCGATCTTACTAGGGCCTTGTATGTTTTATGCAAAATTTGCATGTCCGTTCCCCAATTTTTGGATGCTATTATTTTCATGAAGTTCAGTTTTTTGGCGCAATCGTTCTTGACCTTCTTAATATGTGGGGTCCACGTTAGTTTGGTATCAAAGATCAGACCAAGAATTTTTGTTTTATTGACTACTGAGAGGATGTGGTTGTCTAGTAGCAGGTCTGGGTTGTCTTGATTCGCAGCGTTTTTACTAAAAACAATGACTGTAGATTTCTCTTTAGAAAATTTGAAGCCGGTTTCTAATGAGAATATATCTAGGTTGTGTAGAGTTTCTTGCAGTATACGTTGAGAAGTATCGATGTTTTTGCCAGTAGTGAAGAACGATTAGTCATCAGCGAACAAGGTGAATTTCGTCGGTGGCTTTACGCAGTTCTTGATAGGGTTTATTGCTAGTAGAAACAAGGTGACGCTAAGAACAGCTCTCTGTGGTACTCCATTGTCGATATTTACTTTATCGGATAGAACGCTGTTGACTCTCACTTGGATAGTACGATTTTTTAGAAAGTTAATGACGAAGTGTAGAATATTGCCATTTATCCTGAGGTCCTTAAGTAGTTTAATAACTCTATCTCTCCATACCATATCAAACGCCTTGCTGATGTCCAGACAGACAGCAACCAGGTGGTTGCCATTTGCAAAGGCTTCGCATATGCTGGATTCTAAGGTAATCAAACTATCCAATGTGCTTCTGTGTTGTCTGAAGCCACTTTGATGAATAGATAGCAGTTTATTCTTTTCTAGAAACCATTTAAGGCTCTTGTTGACAATTTTTTCCATGACCTTGCATAAGCAGCATGTGAGGGCTATGGGCCTATAATTTTCGGCTTTGTTATTTTCATTGTTGTGTGGCGTGTGTAACAGCCAACTCGCCCTTGCTTCGATGAATTCGTTGTTAGTGTATATTTGTCTTTAGTTTTCGTAGCTTTCTCTTTTCTAGTTTTCCTGACTTATTTACGATTTCCTGTCTTTTCTTTCGATTTCTACGCCCTCAAGGGTTCGTCCGGGCCTGGTCATTATCAAGCACATTTGACGACCAAACCAGGGCGACCTTAAGGACTGTTTCTTTTCCTTCAACTTTCTCTCCGGTTTTCTCTCCTTTCCGTTTTCCTTCTTCGTTTTTTCTACTATCGCTATCTTTCTTTTCGTGTAGTATTTAAGTGCGGAATATTCTAAGCATGAAACACTTAATTCGCCTAATTTAATTGGTGACCCCGATAGGGACTATTTCGCGTAGTGTAGTGCCATTGTGGAACATTCAGACATTTAAAAAAAAAAAAAAAAAATTATTTCTGAAGCCAGTGGTGTGCTGTGTTGTGATCAATTGTGATTATATTGTTTAAACTTATTGTTCAACTTATTGTTGAACATTCAGTACTTAAAGACAATGGCAAACAATCAGGAATCAGGAGCATCAGGTGTGGATCGTGTAGCCGTCCGGATATCCGATTTCTGCCCATAAGATCCCGAAATGTGGATTTCCATAGCAGAACAAAGCTTTCGATGCATCGGAAGTATCAACAGAGAACACCAAATTCGGATATATATTGGGAGCTTTGAATCCACAGTATGCTGCTGAAGTACGTGATGTTATTATGGACCCACCGCTTGCTCAGCCGTACCAGAAGCTAAAAACGGAGTTGATTCGGCGATTGAGCTCATCCGAGGAACAAAAGACTAGACGTCTTTTGGAGCACGATGAAATAGGAGACAGAAAACCGTCGCAGTTCCTGCGTCACCTGCGAGGCTTAGCACGAACTACCATTGGGGATAGTGTTCTGCGAACCTTGTGGCTGGGGTAATTGCCTTCCCATATGCAGATAATGCTGGCTACCCAAAAAGATACCGACCTTGACAAGGCAGCGGAACTAGCGAATGCAATTGTCGATGCGACGGGCCCTCGCGGACAGGTAGCCGAGGCAGTGTATCCTCGCAGCCAGGCATCGGAGACATCATATCCCCGTAGACAGGTAGCTGAATCGTCAAGTGCTCGTGGGTCATTTATAGAAATAACACCTGCGGTTGGTCATGATTACGAAGCTTTGTTAAATCTTAAGCTGGCCCAGCTTATCTTGTCCTTTCAACAGGAAATAGCGGCCATTCGACAGGAACTAGCGAGTGAATCGCGTTTTTCTCGTCGCGATCGGGCTTATCGACCAAGATCTCCTAGTGCTAGAAGGTCGCGTTCGCGATCATCCTTTTCGCGACGTATTCAGCAACGTGGTGGTAAATGTTGGTATCATTGGAAATTTGGTGCCGACGCTCACAGATGTATCGCTCCATGCAATTGGAGTAATCAGGGAAACGAACAGGGCAGTCGTTAATGGCGGCTACCGACTCCAGACCATCAACTCGCCGTCTATTTGTAGCCGATCGTGACTCGCAAACACCGTTTTTGATCGACACAGGAGCCGATCTCTGTGTGTACCCGAGGAAATTTGTTCGCGGTCGAAGAGACAAAACGGACTACGAATTGTCTGCGGCGAATGGTACGATTATATCTACGTATGGGACAATAGTCTTAAACTTAAATTTCGGTCTTCGTCGTGTTTTCACCTGGCATACTTTCCTTATCTTTGAAGAGATTAAGCCTGCCCAATGTAGCGACTCAATTATATTGCGATACATCTACTAGCAGAGCACGACCTTACGTTACACCAGCTTTTCGTCGTGCAGCTTTTAATTCTGTACATGGATTGGCGCATCCAGGAATTAATGCGACACTAAAATTAGTTAGGGATCGTTTTGTTTGGCCGTCCATCACATCCGACTGCAGGGAGTGAACGCGTAGCTGTTTGCAGTGTTAGCGTTCCAAGGTTCACAGGTACGTGCAGTCATCGTTGGGAAGTTTTGTATCACCGGTTGGAAGATTCGAGCATGTGCACTTGGACACTGTGGTGTTACCTATTTCAGAGGGATTCAGGTATTGCTTTACCTGTAACTCTGATTATATAAATATACCGTAATGTTGCGGACGAGAGCCGCTCTCAGGTCTGGTCGCAACTCTCGTCCGCGACTGGTAGTCGATTTGGCTTCCTTTGCTCTCGGTCGCCGAGATAATTGGTACACGACCGGAGAAGCAAAAAAAAGGGTCTCGCTCGACCGTCTATGCTCAAGCTCGATGCCCGAAATTAATGACGTTACTAAAGACAAGTATAGCATTAGGGATTAAGAATAGGAAAAATTGAAGTTTCTTATTTGCAAACGGATTTTCACGTAAGTAACACCAATCGATTCCTTGTGCTCTTCCGAAGAAAATGATATCACATCCGACATGATTCCGATTATTTATAATAAAGATACTTAATAACTTAATTTGTAGAAAGAGCTTACTTGTCCGTTTTCCGATTTATTATTTCGCTAGATATTATTCATCCTTTTTATATATACCTAGAATATATAATATACAAGTATATATTATTTTACATATATAAGTAGATACTAATGAAACTCAAACCAATTTTAAATAGAAATATTAATATATATATGTATGTGTGTATGTATATTTTGAGTTAGGTCTGGATTAGGATCGTTGGATTCTAAATACAGTAATAATACGATCGAGGGCCGTTTCGTTCACACGAACAAGAGCCGTTACGAGACCCGAGCACGGCTCTCGTCTGTAACATTACTGTATACGTAAATGAGCGTGACCTTTCTTTCTATAAATCAAGTTTTATGTATGTTATAAATAATCGGAATCCTGTCGTGTTTAATATCATTTTCATCGGGAGAGCACAAGGAATTTACTGGTGTTACGTGCGTGAAAATCTGTTTGCGAATAAGAAACTTCAATTTTTCCTCTTTAAATCCTTAATGCTATCTTTGTTTTTTATGGCCGCCTTGTTCTGGGGTATCGAGCTCGAACGCGATGGTTCCAAGAATTGGTTACACGGAGGCACACATCATACGAGGTAGTGGGGATAGACCGCGGCTCTCGTCTGTGTAGACGAAACAGCTCTCGTCGGCAACATTACTGTATCTACACATATACAGGAAAAAATCTATTGGCTAGATGAAATTATCTTTCAAATTATTATTTTCAAAGATATGATAGTCAGGTTCACAGGAAAACCATTTCCAGAATTTGGGCCTACTGTTCCTGCAGCAGACCCTCCCGTATTGGTTTGAAGGAACAATGTATGGCATGTGGCACTTGACGCGTAGGCGAGATTTCCTGCGGTGCTCTCTACTCGAGCAGATTTTCCTGTGCTGAAAAACACTAAATTTTCGTATCCAATATCTCGAAAACCATTTGAAAACAGATACATAATTTCTATGTCGTTAAATTTATCTTGAAACGCACTACAAAATGATTTGAAAAAAAGTATATAGTTCTATTTAAAAAACTAAACTTGATTATCATATCTTTGAAAATAATAATCTAAAAGATAATTTGTTATAGCCAATAAATTTTCCCCCTTATACCATGCAAATGACATGTAAACACTTTTTTAATTTTGTGTTTCTTTTTGTGTGTTACGCGGGACACCCTGTATGTACGTAAGTGGTAACGCGGTAGGTTAGGAGCGAGCGATGCGATATGCGACACGAGCCGAACATGACCGAGTGTTACTCGAAATCGCAACAGCTAATAGACGGTATTGAGATATTTCAATTCCCTATGCGTGTCTGGTGGTGTATCCAAACGCACACGACTGTTTTGAATATACATACACGTGATCTAGTGCATTTCTTTCTTCATTATACACAATTGTAACTGTGACATCAGACGTGTATAGGATCTCACAATCTCACCTCGTAGCCGTAATGAAATGATGAACGTCAAGATGCACGGATCCTATACCTGTCATCTATGTCTTTACCACTGATCGAGTTCGGATCCCGTTCAAACCTGCAACTTTTTTTTTATTCTACAACTAATTTTAATATACAATTCCAATCTTTATATAAATTTAATTTCATATTATTATGACTCAAATCATTATTTCATTCCATAAAAGACTGGTTGTAAAAAAATGAGAACGATGCAACTGTGTTTTATGGCTATGTGTGTGGCTAAAATATGAATTATATTTTCTACAGTATTTTATAAATGAAGTAATATATGAAGCGAGGAATTCTAAAGTTAAACAGCTACTAAAAATTATGTATGAAATAAAAAAGTCACAGATTTGAACCTGCATGATAGCAAAAGACGGGCTCCGTATTCTTGTCTTCTCGGGCTTTCGTAAATATGTCTGGGCAAATGAAAATATCGCGCGCGGTTTGTGTCGTTTGTCGGCAACTTGGACAGTATTTAAAGAGCGAGAGAGTAAGGTTCACTTTACACTTGCGTTCTCTTTTGACTTTTCGAATATGGCCGGAGTGGCCCGAAGCGCCGAGCTCACGTACACGCGACTCCTAAGGTGGTGTGTGTACTGGAGGGGGAAATTTTCAGTAACTCGCATCGTTAATTTGGGTATCACAGATTCCGATTCCACATCGGCAGTCTTTCAAATTAGGCGTCGCCTGGTTTGCAAATGCTCAACTAAATTTGTCACATTTTTTGCTCTGTTTTATCGATAACCCAGCCAAAAGCAATACTGTTGTATGGTTTTACGGCCTGACACTTTTCGTCCTTATATGAGAACATTTTGAACTGGGAAGGGGTTCATTCGATAGAAAAAAGTACAACGCAGCGCAGTCAACTCGCAATTTCGATCAAAACACTCTCTAAATTACATAAAAATGCTTAAATTTCCATACCTGTCAATGGTAGATTTTTGCTCTACTTTACAACACTCGTATTACTAAATATCAGTAGAATTTCGTTAAATCGCGAGTTGACTGCGCTGCATTGAACTGTTTTCTTTCGAATGAACCCATTCCCAGTTTAAAATCATCTCATATAAGGACGAAAAGTGTCAGGCCGTAAACCCCTGTGTTTGCCTAATTTTGTCGGTAATGTCGCCGCTCTGACATATCTGATCGTACCCCCTTAAAACGGAACTTATATACTTTTTGTGTTACGCTTTCTTTTTTTTAATAATTTCAGTCATTAAATAATTAAATACAAAAATATGAAGGAATAATAGGGAGTTAGCCCTACGACGAGAGCCGCGTTCGTCGAATCGACTACCACTCGCGGACGAGAGCAGCGCTCGGGACTGGTCGTGCCTTAAAATCGACTACCACTCACGGACGAGAGTCGCGCCCGAGTCTGTTTACATAACGCGATGAGCATGACCTTTCGTTCTACAAACCAAGTTTTATGTATCTTTGTTAAAAATAATCGGAATCATGTCGTGTTTGACATCATTTTAATCGGGAGAGCACAAGGAATCGATTGGTGTTACTTGCGTGAAAATCCGTTTGCGAATAAGAAGCTTCAATTTTTCCTATTTAAATCCCTAATGCTATCGTTGTTTTTTATGACGTCCTTGTTCTCGGGCGTTGAGCTCGAACGCGATGGTTCCAAGAATTGGTTTCTCGGCTGCACGTATCAAACGAGGTAGTGGGGATAAACCACAGCTCTCGTCCGTGTAGACGAAACGGCTCTCGTCCGCAACATTACTGTACTCACCGAAAAGGAGCGCCCTGCCCCTTGGGCCCCACTCCTGGCGTACACGCCTGAACCATAGCGAGTATGCCGAGTGACTGCCGCGCTTGAGCGGGGGAGGGTACTAAACGTAGTCTCTCGACACGCTTACAGGATGACAGCGAAAGACGATCAAACGTGAGAGAGAGCGTGCGTAACAGTGTGTGTGTGCGTTCTTCTGAAGCCTCGGGAATGTAAACGCAAACCTTTTGTTAGAACGAGAAGCGTTGTACACCAACATTCAAAATTGCTTATCGCCAATATGTGCGAATCGTTGCGTGCAATGCTTGTTAATACCGATAGCGAATCGTCCGCGGAGATCGAGTGCAATTGCATCTTGCATCTTGCATCTTGCTCTTGTAACGCGTCGACGTGTTATAGAAATCAAAATGAGAACCCTGCGGCGTTCAAATTTGGAGCTAACACAAAAACTATAAACATCGCGCGACACGACGACCGCGTGAGCGGCGTTGTCCTCGTGGCGTACGTGCTATCGAAACTTCTCGATAATGGCGGGAACCTACAAGGTTTATTGCATTAATTATAAAAGCGATCAACAGCTGAAAACTTCTAATAAGAGCGAAATCCGTGGATGAATAAATAATTGTAAATCCAGGAGCTGAAATACGGAGAGAGAACACACGAGATATCTTAAATACAGATTGACGAATGACGCGACGGCTCTCGTGACGTTACCGCACACGATTCGCTAGAACCTCACATCGATACGGCAATCGATCTATGTGTTAATGATCAGCGAGGGATCCTGCCTGTCCTAGCTTCCGCTATTGAACACTCTTCGTCGAGAAGTCTTGAGGTACGTGACGGAAGCCCGTGGGTTAATTATCGTTTTCTTTCTTCCTTTGTTCAATTAGTAATTTGTATTAATTTTACAATAGTTTTCGAGCATAGATTCACTCAAGAGTGCAGTGTGCCGGGAGTGAACAGACTCATAGCCCCGCATAAAATCATAGTTCAATTTAGAATTTAAAAATTCTAAAACAAGATCCGCGTCTGTGTTCTCTTTCTTTTCAGTACTAGCAGCATCATTAGATAACCCGGACCATTTAATATAACGACGACGACCTGGCATCGATTTAGCATTTCCTCTTTTTTTTTAACACGATTTGGCTCCATTTGGATTTAATATTTTTTTTTTCTTGGTATTCGGCGATTGACCGCAGACTCTCTTTTACATTGATTTCTTCAATTGCGTAAGTTGCACAGATTATTTCATTTGATTTCGATTTACTGATCTTTGTTACTGATTGCTTTGTATTCTGATTATTTTCTGATTTATCAACATGTGCTTGCCTTGAGCACACACGTGGCCGGAGGGGCATTAATGTCGCGAGACATTCTGGAGTTTCCTGAATGTCCTATGGTCACGCTAGAATATAGAATTTCGGAGAGTGAAATAATCGAACTTTATAAATTCCTATTTTTTATATATTTTTTTCATATTATCGTTCCGAAGATTGTATTATTTTTCCTTTTTGTTTCTTGCTCAACTGTTTGATACTACGAAACCATCATACAGTGTAAAAACTAAATTTTTATATTGGCTGAAATTTCAAAATATATCTTTTTGTTATTTTGTTATAAATATCTATATTGAGTTGTTTATTTTATTTTTCCAAATGCAATACTAGTATATGTTTCCACCTCTCTGGGAAAATTAGTCGCGCGTAGCGGGGCCCGCATGGGACTAGTCACTAGATGATTAATTAATTATCGAAGAAGGATAATCCAAGAAGGATAATTAATTAATATAAATTTAGATATACTCGTGTATTGTAGCCGTTCTCTTTCAAAAACCGCTCTGTTGTCGCGAAAAACACTACCATTTCGCGCTGTCTCATCATAGTCAATTCATAGACAGAGGAGTACCTCGGGCCGGACAAGAGTATACTAATTTATAAAGAAAATCCATCCCGTAACAAAAACTAGTCGGGTGGTTGTGTATGTTGCGACTCCGTTCGTAACACTTAAAAGTCTCGTATAATAACCCTAGCAACGAAAACCAACAATCTGTTATACATCAGACCCATTTTGCTTATTTTCAAGGGAAATATAAGCAATAGCAATAATTCTTTTTTGTAGATGGAAGTGTAGAATAAATACGTGAATAACTTTGTTTTATTAAATACAATGATGTGTTTTTTTTATATTCCTTCTAATATTGTAGATCGTTTTAAATTGCATGCTAACGATCCATCATATAGAATATACATGATATAAAAACATTATCTAAATATAAGTTGCTACATAATTATGCGTATAACTTACCAGCGAAATTTTGATAAAATTGTGAGAGGTAGGTCAAAATTGATAATCGATCTGGCACAGAGCAAGAAGCCATGTCCTCGGCATCCAAAAGTGCAGGGATTCCAAGGTGTTGTTCTGCTATTCTAAACGCTAACTCGTTATTGCTATACACATCATTTTTGTGCAAACTGTTGAAATCGCTGCAATCAGACATAAAAAAACAAATTACAAACATAGCACGGAACCATATTCTATCTGAACCACAAACATATTCTATCACATACTGCCGAAAAACTTGGAGGCTTATGTGCAAGTGTAATTTCTTTTTACTGTTTTGAGATTTCAAAAGTTCATAAAAATTTTCAAGTCAATACTTATTAAACCCTTTATTATATTACACAATTGTTTGTTGAATCTAATGGATAGAAATAAAAACTCGAAGGCTAGACTGAGATACCTACAATCATGCTTATCCCATCAATGACCCAAATTGCTGATAAAGAATAATACATGTATAATATTCTTGTGACACACCAAAAAAAAAACATGTTGCAGTATTAATAACAATAACTTACATGAGATCTGGTCGAAAATGGTGAATCATTGCGCAAAAAGCAAGACCATCTTTCCATGACGTTGTCATGTTCTGTACATTTACACCAGGATAGCCTTCAGTTATCCGTCGACACCAAAGCTCTAACGCTTTTGTTCCTCGCTTTTCACCCATTGCCAATTTTCACTTATTTCTTTCGAGGTTTCTTAACTCTCTTCTGCCTTTACTGCAAACTATTTTTTCTGCAAAGCAGAGCGGGGCTTTCCTTTTCAACGTGAGCGACAGTTCTGAAAAGAGATTGGAGATACATCATATTCGCAAGCAAACAGGCCTATCTGTAAACGGACATGGAAGTTTAAGCGTCGTATTACATTCTATGTATTAACAGAGTAAATACGTTAATTATTCATCCATCTGATACAGTGATACAGTTTCTCAAAATCGTAACAAACGTATTGTAAGAAAAAGGGTATTGAAAATTTGTAATTCAATTTAACATGTTCATTACTACTTCTCCTTGCGTGCTCAGTATTAATATACAATACATATTACATATGTAATGTATGTAATACATATTACATATGTAATGTATGTAATACATATTACATACAGTATGTCCCACGAAATCCTGGACAGTCGATTATTTGCTAACCTATTAAAGATACGAAAAAAGTTTTTATATGAAATTGAATGGCAAGAGGGGGCTGATTTATTGGCCGTAACAATGTTTTTTTATCATTATTGTTTATAGAGATATGAAAGTTAAGTTTGGTTTTTTAAATGGGATTATATATATTTTTTTTTATCAATAGATAGTACGTTTCAAGACGAATTCAGCAAACATTAATGTATACACCTTTTTTCAAATAGTTTTTAAGATATTACGCGTAAAAGTTTACTGATTTTCGGTGTATGTATGTAATACATATGTAATACTGAGCACGCAAGGAGAAGTAGTAATGAACATGTTAAATTGAATTACAAATTTTCAATACCCCCCAGGATCGTTATCTCTCTCTGTCTATTGCCATCTCTACCTCATTACATTTACTTCGCGCTCTTTCTATCAATATTGTATAATCGTTTCTTACTTCATATTCTATTTATTATACTACTTATTAAAATGTTTGTACTTTGCCATATATCGTGTATTATAGGTTCAATTTAAGTAATAGACTACTGGCGGGTCACTCTTTAGTTACTTCAATATCAGAGTACTGCGACCAGCATACATTTTATTATGGTACACACACTGTAATCATCCGCATAAATGCATTTAGGTACATGTAAAATCAGGATCTCCTTTATAAACCACTTGGAAATTAAATTCAATACAATGGCAAACCGTTTACCTGGTTTTGCCGTTTAAACACAAAATATAAGATAAGTTATTTTTCCGTATCATTTTCCTATCCTTCCTATAAGAAAATTTGATCCATATTTTTTTCCTTCGGAATATTTCAACGAATATCTGTTTATTTTTTTGATTTTGTTTCATAACAATATTTTGAAAGGTAGCAAGGCAAACTGAAATAATAAATAAGAGGGTTTATCTAGCAATAATACAAGAATAAATGTACGGTCACTGCATGTGCAGCGTGATAAAAAGCAAGGCTCGGTCGCAAGACGCAGACATCGAAATGGTTAAAGGGATTCGAATACAATTGATGTATTTAACCCCCGATGCAGCAACGAATTAGTCTCTGCCAGACATTCGTTGACCAAATGTTTAAGGGCAAAAGAGTTTCCCCAATTCGCTTTTTAACAATGGGCAATTCCATATTTCATCCATCCGAATGCATCGAAAGGACTTCCATGGTAAACGTGACGCAACCCTTGCGGCCTTCAGTCCCGGGTACCGATGGCTCCTTCGAACTTGCAGGACAATAGCTGTGATCATAAACGGCCACATCTGCGAGACACCCGTTGCAGTCTCCTACACTAATTCGATATGCCTCTGCTTTTCCCCATGAATTTGCTTGTGACTTTTTCGACCCGATGAAGAGACTACCACCTCCACTAAAAATAGTAACCGAGGAAGATCCAACCTCGTTAGTGTCAACTAACAAATCAAATTCGAGTATTTCGACGAAGCTACACCCCCAGACGTCTCGCTGGAAGGATGCGAGGACATGGGGAAAGAGACTTCATCGTCAGTATTGATCATAGTTTCGTCGCCGAACTGTGTAATTGTTTTTATTTACGGAATGACGCGATATTACGGAAGCCGCGTCGCAGAACGTTTCAAAATAATCCACGATCGCGGGGTTTTTAATTCGGTGCGTTCCGCGATTGTAGGTCGTTAAAAGGTCAAGTGCTTGTTTGGTAAAGTGATCAGTGTTAGTGACCGCGAAGTGTCATAAATGCAAGGTGGCTTCGTGCGGTATAGTATACCTACGATCAGCAGACCCTGTGCTGTAACTCTACCGGGCATCATCCCCCAACGACCGGGATCAGCACAGTGACTCAGTGGAGCAAATGTTCAAGCAATATGTGAATTCCTCTCCGAATGGGTAAGTTTTACTCTTACTTTCGAATGAGGGAGTCATATTATTAACCTCAATTTATTTAAACATCTTTTTCTTTGGTCCGTAATAATTAAAAAATAGAAATCGGTGTTTCCGTAGTGTTTACCGATTACAGCAACTAATACGTCCAATTTTCGTTTATTCCTTATGAAATAAGTATTTCTGTATAAGTTTTAATATTTCGATACACAGTAAAATAATGTACAATCATATCGATACAATTCGTAAAGTAGCAGGATAGCCGGTAAAATCGCAGACTTTTGCAAAATCTTATAACAGGCTAATTAAGGGAAATGAGACGAGTTTTGCTAGTAAATTGTCAAGAAACTAAGCTGTATAGAGTCTTGGCAATAATGTGACTTTATTCAAGTATAATATTAGTGACGTAAGTTATGTTTTTTGGTTGTAGAACTAAACATTTTGTTTGTTTAAGTTTCATCTACTGCAATTGTACAGGCAACATAAGAGTGTTGTGGTGACGCGTTAGACGATGGAAAAGCGATTTTCTCGGCGAGCTGGCAACGTCGTTTTGACTCGTAGGCTCTAGCGCAGGCCATGCAATAAACCGCGTGGGTCATGGGGTTTTTCCTCCGTCGCCACGTCACTCTACGAATAGAAAATTCGAGGTCCCAAGTTTTGGGCATTGCTAATGAAAAGGCAGATTGCTACGAAGCGTCTCTTGAGACGGTCGTTTTAGCTGTGACTCGCTTGCCTTTCAACATCAAACAAAATAAAGTATTTTGTGCCTAATCTGTGTCGATTATTCCTCGCATAGATCACCTCAGTGTAAAGCAAAACCCTCATGGGGAAAACAAAACAGAAAAAGGTCTTAAAATTTTGTATGCGTGTTTGTTTCTCTAAAGAACTACATCAGCAATCTAGAGAACGAAACACGTAATATAATTAAACGATAAAATGAGCTTACCTGGAAGTGAATTTCGATCGTGATTATACAAAGTGTCTCCTTCGAAGAGATTAGAGTCCCACCCATAGATCTTATTTTGTCGATAATTGTATATCTATATATTTAGTCTTTTCTTTTTGGAAGAAGGAGAAAGAAATCTTCCTCCGTTTTTCGCCTTCGGAGGAAAACAATTTTAAGATCATTAGTACTCCAAAGTATGAAGTTAAGATGGAGGTTGGCGGGAAGGTAGCGTCCCTGATTTTCAATTGTTTACACTCTGAATGTTGTGACATCTATACACAAAGAGCGGAGCTACATCGGTAGTCTCTTCGAAGGGGGCAGTTTATATAATAACGATCGATTTTCACTTCTAGGTAAGCTCGTTTGATCGTTTAATTATAGTCGTAAAGCACATTAGATATCGCTGATTATTTATATTAAGAGTCAGGTTCGAAAAGTTGTAAACAAATGTATCCTCTTTTCTAATAGGTGATCTTCGGGCATGTCGACGAAGCGAGTAAGAATCTTTGTAAAGAGCTTGTTGCATCCTACACTGATTGTATTTATATCGTCGATGAAAACGCTTGAGAGGACCAACACCGTGAAGATGAAGATTCGTTGTACGACAGATACACTGATACATTATAATCCATATCGAATGGCTGAATTTGAACGCGAAATTGTACGAAAGATAATAAAGGAGCTGATGGATAACGGTATTGTTCGGGAATCGAAATCTTCATATGCAAGTCCGATTACTTTAATAAAGAAAAAAACAGGTGACTATCGGTTGTGTGTGAACTACCGGCGGTTGAATGCAATCACCATTAGGGATCGTTGCCTACTGCCGTTAATTGAAGATCAACTTAATCTCATTAGAGATAACCGTGTTCATGACACCCGACGGTCATTATGAATTTTTGAGAATGCTCTTTGGGTTAACCAACGCACCTGCCGAGTTGCAGCGGTTTGTTAATGAGATGTTGAGCTCGTTGAGAAAGAAGGAGGCATTACCGTATATCGATTACATAATTATATCGCCACCTACTACTGCGGAAGCACTATGACGACTTAAGCTTGTTTTGGACAAATTGTGGGAGCATAAAATAACCTGACAAAATGCAATCTGACAAAATGCACATTTCTCATGACTAGCACAGATTATCTTGTGTTGGAGATAAGTACCGGGGGTGTCAAACTAGGTCCCAGAAAAACAGCAGCTATTCTAACAATGCCCAACCCGTCTACTGTAAAGGAAGTTCGGCAGTTCCTTGGATTATCGGGATACTTCAGGAAATTTATTAAAGAGTATACAACTATAGTAACGCCATTAACAACCCTAACAAGGAAAACACACCCTTCACTTGGAATGAGAAACAAAAGAATGCGGTAGTGAAAATAAAGGAAGCTCTTACTACGCGACCGATATTAGCTTTATTCAATAGCACGATTCGAACCGAATTGCATACCGATGTTCCAGTTCCCTTCGTTTGGGCGCTATTTTATTTTAATTTACTGCGGAAGGTAAACAGCAGGTAGTGATCTATTATAGCAAACAGACTACCTACGACCAGCGAAAGTATTACTCTTATGAGCCAGAGACAATGGCTATGGTATTGACTTCACGACACTTTTGTGTATACCTACTCGGGCAAAAGGTCACTGTTGTCACGGACTGTAATGTACTACGCACTACGTTCAGAAAAAAAGATTTGATACCACGCATCAGGCGATGGTTATTAGAGGCACAAGACTTCTCCTTTAATACTGAGTATCGAGCGGAAACGAAAATGCAGCATGTCGAAGCACTTAGTAGGAATCCAGTGCAAAAAGCGGAGCTCTATCCGGTGGATGTCACGGAAGTGGACTGGATACTTTCTGCACGGTTGCAAGATGAGCAGTTGAGCCGGGTTCGTGAAGTATTGCTGGAGGGAGTTCGTAATGAAGATACAAAGCGGTATTTTGCCGAGTACATGATGAAAAATGATAAAGTATATACACGATTAGAAAATGGCCGAACAGCGTGGATTGTGCCACGAGCCGCTCGATTCCAGATTTGCCGCCTATGTCATGCCGATGCAGGGCATTTGGGTCTGGAAAAAACGTTATGGAGAATTCGGGAAAATTATTGGTTTGCTGGAATGTCTTCCTTCGTCAAAAAATACATTGACTCTTGCCTGAACTGTATATATTACAAGTGAAAGTCTGGGAAGAAGCAAGCTAAATTGCACCCAATTGAGAAAACACCGATGGCCCTTTATACTATTCATCTGGATCATGTGGGTCCTTTTGAGACGAGTGCACGGAAAAATAAATACTTGTTAGTTATTGTGGACGCATATACGAAATTCACGATCATTGAACTGGTGCGAGGTACGTACTAAAGCGAAACGAACGGTGAAGATTTTACTGAGTGTGATTCACTTCCTCGAAGTACTGTCCCGTATTATTAGCGATCGAGGTACCGTTCTTACAGCGAGAACGTTCAAGGCATTTTGTACAACATATGGCATACGGCATATTTTGAATGGAGTTGCAACACCTTGCGCCAATGGTCAATGTGAACGTTATAATAGAACCATTCATTAGCTACAACAACGGTTGGAAAGGAAGCGGATAAATGGGATATCTATGTCAAAGAAATTCAAAGTGCGATGAATATCACTCACAATAAGAGTATTAGAGCAACACCAGCAGAAGCATTGATGGGTTGAAATTCGAAGATAACAGTGGAGGCACAAATTTTGCAAGAGGTGCAGACAGAAATACAACGGCTTGATTTGTCTGAATTACGAGATCGGATCACTGACCACATCACGAAAAACCAACGACAACAAAAGAAACGCTATGATAAAACTCGGCGCGAAGCAACGCAGTAAAAGGAGGGAGACCTGGTCATGGTGGAAACTACTACTGAACGAGCAACAGGAGAAAGTAGAAAGCTTTGGCCAAAATTTAAGGGACCATTCAAAATTTGTAGGGTACTTCAAAACGATCATTAGAAGGTTGAGGATTTACGGCACGGGGATAAACGAGCCAAGACGGTTGTCGCAATCGAACGGTTAAAACCATGGATTGCAGCGGTCCAGTAAGATTGTTCATGTATTTCACAATACAATTTGGAATTAGTTATAGGTCGTCATGATTGTGTGATTGTATTGTGCCGTCATGCCGGAGGTGATGTTTAGCCATTAACGGATAATGATGAGTTCCATATCACAGTAACTAATGAGGGTTATCAACGTTGTATATGTGATTGTACTGTGTCATCGGGTCGGTAACAATGTCCAGCCGCTACCGAACAAATAAACCATCACTTCAACCTGCAGTTATTCAAAATTGTCACATTATGCCCGATCTTTCCAAAACTATTTCCGATTTTAATGGCGAGGAAGGAGAGATTAAGGCCAAGGAGTGGCTGAATAAAATAAAGGGCATGCAAACCTCACATCGATGGTCCGATAGTTTTGCCTTGGAAACTGCGCAATTGCATTTAAAAGATGGAGCTCTATATTAGTACTTCATAAGAGCGTCCGAAGTCGATCCGTAAGAACGATTGCAACGTGTATTCAAGACTGTCTTTTTCGTGCAGGAAGGTATGACCGATTGTTAGAAGAAAATGTCTAAGAGGACCCAAAGGAAGAACGAATTCCATAAGTTATACCTCCATAAAAAGGTGAAATTGTGCCGCAAATTAGGACTAGTAGACCTACAAAACTTACAAGAACAGATTCTGGTGAGACTTTGATCGAAGGACTTGTGTGCATCGATATCGGCATGTGACCATCTGAGCAAATATGACTTTCTTCGTGACTTATTAGATCAAGAACAGTTACAGCGGCAGCGGTTTGAAGCGAATTAAAGTTGTGAAAGGCAATGACGTCCTGCGAAGTAAGTATGTGTCTAATAGACATACACAATACGATTCGACGAATAGAGTGTTGCAGAGACAAGAGGTGACACCTCAGGCCGGGAATTTTGTATCAAAACAAAATACTTAAATAACAAAATACCTGTCTTTCGACTGTCCTAAACTTATAAGGAACAACGGTGCTTGTTCTTTACCGTTTTTTATCCGAGGCTCCCTTTCCAAGGTATACAGTAATGTTACGGACGAGAGCCGTTTCCTCTACACGGACGAGAGCTGTGGTTTATCCCCACTACCTCGTTTGATACGTGCAGCCGAGAAACCAGTTCTTGGAACCATCGCGTTCGAGCTCAACGCCCGAGAACAAGGACGTCATAAAAAACAACGATAGCATTAGGGATTTAAACAGGAAAAATTGAAGTTTCTTATTCGCAAACGGATTTTCACGCAAGTAACACCAATCGATTCCTTGTGCTCTCCCGATTAAAATGATGTCAAACACGACATGATTCCGATTATTTTTAACAAAGATACATAAAACTTGGTTTGTAGAACGAAAGGTCATGCTCATCGCGTTATGTAAACAGACTCGGGCGCGACTCTCGTCCGTGAGTGGTAGTCGATTTTAAGCACGACCAGTCCCGAGCGCTGCTCTGGTCCGTGAATGGTAGTCGATTCGACAAGCGCGGCTCTCGTCGTAGGGCTAGCTCCCTATTATTCCCTCATATTTTTGTGTTTAATTATTTAATGACTGAAATTATTAAGAAAATGAAAGCGTAACACAAAAAGTATATAAGTTCCGTTTTAAATGTTTAGAAATTTTTATTTTTTTATTTTCAATATCTTCTTTCCGACATCGATTAAATATAATATACATAAATTCTGTTAGCCAAATCTTCATTTACTATCATTTTTAGCTCGTAAAGAACTGATAGAAAAGTAACTTTGACGATTCTCCGTAACCGTCGCAGGGTTCCAACCTTTATTATTTAAATATCTTAATTATAAATAATAGGGATCATGTCGTATTTGATATCATTTTTATCGGGAGAGCACAAGGAATCGATTGGTGTTACTTGCGTGAAAATCTGTTTGCAAATAAGGAACTTCAATTTTTCCTATTAAATCCCTAATGCTATCCTTGTCTTTTTTGACGTCATTGATTTCGGGCATCAAGCTCGAGCATCGATGGTCGAGCGAGACCCTTTTTTTTGCTTCTCCGGTTGTGTACCAATTATCTCGGCGACCGAGAACAAAGGAAGCCGAATCGACTACCAGTCGCGGACGAGAGTCGCGACCAGACCTGAGAGCGGCTCTCGTCCGCAACATTGCTGTATTATTGTAATCGACACACTAAAGATCGGTATTGTTTGAATACTCTATTTTTAGAATGAGTGCGAAGTACCTCAAATGTTATGAGGCTGTGTTTTTGGTTACCCATTCGAAGGGACCAAAATTATCGATATACATCCCAATTTAACGTTGCGTTAGGCCCAGATTTTTGCTGCGCAACAAAGATATAGATATTGGACTGAACACCACCAGACGTTGTCTGCACGAGAAGAGTATTAAATATCGGTCTACGATAAGAAAAACCTCTTCTATTAGAAAAGTATGCCGAAAAATGACTGTGATGGGCACGCGAAAATTTGAATCGTATTGGGATAATGTAACTTTTCACGGACAAAGCTTCCTTCTGCGCATAGTCTCCCCTTACAAAAGCCTGGTCAATTCCAACTAACAGAATTGTTCAGTGTATCGTCAAACACCTGCTAAAAGTTCATGTTTGAGAGTGCTTCTGCGAACGTGGTTTTGGTAATCTTTGCCTATGTACAAATAATTTGAACACTAATAAAATGTACAATATTTATAAAATGTATTTGGTAAAATCTGCTAAAACATTTTTTGACGACGATATGACTCACTGGATATTGCAAGAAAACAATGATCCGAAACATCGAAGCAGTTTGAGCACGCAATGGAAGGAAAATGGCATCACAACAATGAAGTGGCCAGTATCGTCCCCAGATACAAACCCCATATACAATTTGTGTATTTTTTAAATAGTACTGTATACGTTTTTGTGGAACAGACTGTAAGTAAAGTTATTTCGGTAGAAGCGCGTGATTCATTAATTGAGTTATTAGATACACATATTAATAACGATGGACCACCTGAAAAAGTTGATTATAAAATGAAATTAAGTTTATCTAGCGCGACGCCTTTCTTCTATTCGCTTAGGTTATCTTGTAATTTTGAATACAGTAGTCCTGTCATGCTTGTCCAAAAGAAAAACGATTTCATACGTTTATGTCCTGATTTTCATACGCTAAACCAAATTACTAAAAAGAACAAGTACCCATTATCGATAATAGAGAATCATGTTGAGGGACTAAACACAAAATCTTGGTTCACTACTCTAGATTTAAAAAATAACTTTTATAACGCAGAGATGAACAAGAACTCAATAAAATACACATTCATTGTAGCTTCAGACGGGCAATTTGAATTCAAGAAAATACCATTTGGTGTAGCAAATTCTTCTGCTATCTTTCCAAGATATGTAAATTTCATACTTCAAAAGACGATCGCGACACGGAAGATATTGCTGATATATATCGTCTATATAACATGTCGTCCATATAACATATATAACATATAGACGATATGTTAATACCAACTATCACACTAGAAAAAAATTTGTCAATACTAGAAAGGTATTTGATATACTAAATCGATTCCGACTCAAATTAAGACTCAACAAGTGATCTTTCTTTAAACGAGAAATTGAATATCGCAGGTATCCTGATAAACCATCAAGATATAAGATCCAATCGAGCAACACTGATGCAATCGCAAATTTTCCAAGAAACGTCAGATAGTTTCAACGTTTCCTACGACTAACTAGCTATTTTCGGAAATTCGTCCAAAATTTTGCAATAGTTGTACATCCACTGTACAATTTGATACGTAATGATGCAAGATTGAAATTCCGCGGAAAAAAAAATAAAATCGTTTCAAGCACTCAAAAATTATTAGTTAATGCACCTATTTTGGCTCTATATTCATCACATGCTTATATTAAATTACATACGGATGCAAGCTCGTAGGAATATGATGCTATCCTCTTACAAAAACAGTCAGATGCAAGTTCACACCCTATTCTGTATTTTAGCATGAAAACCATTGAAACAGAAAGTCGCCATCATAGTTACAAGTTCAAACCAATGATCATAGTATATTCATTAGAAAAATTTCATGTTTATCTAAGGGGCATGCTCTTTGTTGTAGTAACCGACTGTAATTCTATTAAATTAACACAAAAAAAATGTAAATCCCAGAATAGTCAGATGGGCGTTGTTACTTGAAAATTATAACTATAAAATTGAACATCGTTCTAAAGGGCGCATGTCCTATGTCGATGCATTAAGGGGGCAGACTCCTTGTGTTTTGAGCTGTGTGCGTGCGCTCACACAAGCAAAGAAAGTCATACACGTATACGCGATGAGCGAGAGAGACAAACGGTTTCGCAAATTACACTTTACGCCTCAACACTTGCATAAATGAATTTTTCGCGGGTACAGAACCCACGAGTAGACTTCATTACAGGGTGCTCTAGTCCGTTTAAACTCCAATAAACACTATACGTTGAGTTTATTGTAAAATTACAAACTGTAAGCATGAAACAGACGCTGTTGTAAACTAGCAAGATGGCTGCCGAAGTGACATTTTCGCAAATATCTCACGATTTAATGGTTTTTTCACTCATAGCACACCAGAGCACCCTTCCTTGAATTAGCACAATATCGTGGAAATGCGATTTTCCTCAATTTAACACTTCTTGAAGGCGTAAAGTGTAATTTTCGTTGTGCACCCGTTTTGACACAAAAATAGTTCAACGATTTGCCGTTAGATGGTATATCTCAATCAATTTGGTCATATTACCATCAGCATCGATGAAAATACAGATCAGTCGGTAAATGTAATCTAGAATTTGACAGCTGAATGGCGTATTCATCGAATACACGAATACAGACGCAAGAAAGGCTTAGTTGCCAAAACGTGTTGAAAGTTTGGTCACGCTGTTGCCACATATATGTATGTACATAGTACAATTCTGCTCATCAGGAAAATTCGAACGAATCCAACTCCAGCCGAGATTTTGATTCTTACTAATAAGGGAACATCGCGAAGTGAAAGTCTCCGATTTTGATGAAACTTTGTAGGATTGTAGAATAGCCGAAAATATTCGACACGTATTTTTTTTTATTGCTTCTAATTCATCTAAAGGGTGTGAAAACCACCCCCAAAGTTGGGGGTGGAAAACATATTTCGTTTAATATCTCCAAAACTAGTGCGTATAGCAAAATGATATAAATGGGGCGATTGTGTATTTTTGAACCACGAATCCACCTATGTAAATAGTTTTTAAAAATATCAATTTATTTAAAAAATATATTAAAAAATAGTATATTGTCGTTGTTTTCACTGACAACATGCTGATCGATCGTTTTGCAAATTTGTATGCAAATACTATGAACCAAAACACAAAATACGGCTAAAATAGAATTTTGAATTTCTACGTTATAAACAAAATAATAACATTCCTAGTTAAACTGCATTTTGTGCGAAATTGGGCCCTGAAACGAGTGGTTTCACGAAAAATATATACCCCTATAATGTTTTTGTCATTATATTATGATACATGTTGTTTATTGTTCACTAAATGTATAAATTATAACATTGCTAATGAATACTCGCAACGTCTTGCACTCGTTGCAAACAGTACGAGAGGTTCAGTGTGAGTGTCTCTTGCATCGATGAAAATGTAGCAAGTAAAGGTGATTTACAAATCATTATTCTTCAATAGTTATTATTTACTATAAACAAACAATTGGAATTGTACTAGAAGTTATGGTTTAATCCACTAATTTTACACGAAAGTATCTTAGTTGAGTGTGAATTAGGCATTCCCTCATAATCTGTAGGTGCCTGGTTCGAATCCCGTGGTAGCTTTTAATATTTTTTGTTTTCAATTTTTATTTTAAATAATTCTAATTTTTGTATACCTTTTCACAGATTACAATTATGCCAATCATAACATTTTTATTTTTAAATAAAAAAAAATTAAAATAATTTCGTTTATTTATTTCTTAAAAAGTATGAATGAATGAATGAATCAATAAATGAATAGCATGAATTTAATGAATTATTTATTCTATATATATAAGTTTTAGGATTTCACATATTAGTATATATATATGCCCATAATTATGAAAATGATCTAAATTGTATATTTCTTATTTTGGGATATTGAAAGGATTACATTTGAATAAATTAAAAAATATTTCTATATTACGTAATATTATAATTAGTCTTGATTAATGAACATTTATTATAAATGTGAAATTTTGTGTGAATCTCATACGAAAATGTTGTTTCTTAGACCGCTTTCATAATTTTGGGCACATATGTATTGTTTCATTCGTGATTCTCTTTCTTTCTCGCTCGCACCGTCCTTTTCTATATTCCGTATGAAGCACAATATCGGCTCAAGGCGTATTCAGTAGAGATTTACTGACGCATAAAATTGTAATTGATGTGGCAACAGCGTGACAGAGCTTTCCTACGATGCGATTTGGCAATTATACCTTCGCACTTCTCATTTGTAATTCAACAGGATAACGCTAGATGCCACATTATCAAATGTCGCATGTATAAATTATATGTTTTCACTAATGCCCGTTTTTTCGCAACAGCGCTTCGATTCATTCGGAGTAGGCCCCGAAGGAGTCTGCCCCCTTAAGGGGGTACGATCAGATATGTCAGAGCGGCGACATTACCGACAAAATTAGGCAAAAACAGGGGTTTACGGCCTGACACTTTTCGTCCTTATATGAGATGATTTTAAACTGGGAATGGGTTCATTCGAAAGAAAACAGTTCAATGCAGCGCAGTCAACTCGCGATTTAACGAAATTCTACTGATATTTAGTAATACGAGTGTTGTAAAGTAGAGCAAAAATCTACAATTGGCAGCTATGGAAATTTAAGCATTTTTATGTAATTTAGAGAGTGTTTTGAACGAAATCGCGAGTTGACTGCGCTGCGTTGTACTTTTTTCTATCGAATGAACCCATTCCCAGTTCAAAATGTTCTCATATAAGGACGAAAAGTGTCAGGCCGTAAAACCATACAACAGTAGTGCTTCTGGCTGGGTTATCGATAAAACAGAGCAAAAAATGTGACAAATTTAGTTGAGCATTTGCAAACCAGGCGACGCCTAATTTGAAAGGCTGCCGATGTGGAATCGGAATCTGTGATACCCAAATTAACAATGCGAGTTACTGAAAATTTCCCCCTCCACTACACACACCACCTTAGGAGTCGCGTGTACGTGAGCTCGGCGCTTCGGGCCACTCCGGCCATATTCGAAAAGTCAAAAGAGAACGCAAGTGTAAAGTAAACCTTACTCTATCGCTCTTTAAATACTGTCCAAGTTGCCGACAAGCGACACAAACCGCGCGCGATATTTTCATTTGCCCAGACATATTTACGAAAGCCCGAGAAGACAAGAATACGAAGCCCGTCTTTTGCTATCATGCAGGTTCAAATCTGTGACTTTTTTATTTCATACATAATTTTTAGTAGCTTTGTAACTTTAGAATTCCTCGCTTCATATATTACTTCATTTATAAAATACTGTAGAAAATATAATTCATATTTTAGCCACACAAATAGCCATAAAACACAGTTGCATCGTTCTAATTTTTTTACAACCAGTCTTTTTATGGAATGAAATAATAGTTTGAGTCATAATAATATAAAATCAAATTTATATAAAGATTGGAATTGTATATTAAAATTACTTGTAGAATAAAAAAAAAGTTGCAGGTTTGAACGGGATCCGAACTCGATCAATGGTAAAGACATAAATGACAGGTATAGGATCCGTGCATCTTGACGTTCATCATTTCATTACGGTTACGAGGTGAGATTGTGAGACCCTATACACGTCTGATGTCAGTTACATTGTGTATAATGAAGAAATAAATGCAGTAGATCACATGTATGTATATTCAAAACAGTCGTGTGCGTTTGGATACATCACCATGCATGCATAGGGAATTGAAATATCTCAATACCGTCGATTAGCTGTTGCGATTTCGAGTAACACTCGGTCATGTTCGGCTCGTGTCGCATAGCGCATCGCTCGCTCCTAACCGCGTTACCACTTATGTATACATACAGGGTGTCCCGCGTAACACACAAAAAAAAAACACAAAATTAAAAAAGTGTTTACATGTCATTTGCATGGTATAAGGGGGAAAATTTATTGGCTATAACAAATTATCTTTTAGATTATTATTTTCAAAGATATGATAATCAAGTTTAGTTTTTTAAATAGAACTATATACTTTTTTTCAAATCATTTTGTAGTGCGTTTCAAGATAAATTTAACGACATAGAAATTATGTATCTGTTTTCAAATGGTTTTCGAGATATTGGATACGAAAATTTAGTGTTTTTCAGCACAGGAAAATCTGCTCGAGTAGAGAGCACCGCAGGAAATCTCGCCTACGCGTCAAGTGCCACATGCCATACATTGTTCCTTCAAACCAATACGGGAGGGTCTGCTGCAGGAACAGTAGACCCAAATTCTAGAAATGGTTTTCCTGTGAACCTGACTATCATATCTTTGAAAATAATAATTTGAAAGATAATTTCATCTAGCCAATAGATTTTTTCCTCTATATGTGTAGATACAGTAATGTTACAGACGAGAGCCGTGCTCGGGTCTCGTAACGGTTCTTGTCGTGTGAACGAAACGGCCCTCGATCGTATTATTACTGTATTTAGAATCCAACGATCCTAATCCAGACCTAACTCAAAATATACATACACACATACATATATATATTAATATTTCTATTTAAAATTGGTTTGAGTTTCATTAGTATCTACTTATATATGTAAAATAATATATACTTCTATATTCTATATTCTATGTATATATAAAAAGGATGAATAATATCTAGCGAAATAATAAATCGGAAAACGGACAAGTAAGCTCTTTCTACAAATTAAGTTATTAAGTATCTTTATTATAAATAATCGGAATCATGCCGTATGTGATATCATTTTCTTCGGAAGAGCACAAGGAATCGATTGGTGTTACTTACGTGAAAATCCGTTTGCAAATAAGAAACTTCAATTTTTCCTATTCTTAATCCCTAATGCTATACTTGTCTTTTGTAACGTCATTGATTTCGGGCATCGAGCTTGAGCATAGACGGTCGAGCGAAACCCTTTTTTTTGCTTCTTCGGTCGTGCATCAATTATCTTGGCGACCGAGAGTAAAGGAAGCCAAATCGACTACCAGTCACGAACAAGAGCCGCGACCAGACCCAAGTGCGGTTCTCGTCCGTAACATTACTGTATATGTATACGTATACTTATGTACACGCACACATATGCGTGATCTTCATATTAATATAATAACGATATTTGGAAAAAGTGTCTATCTCGAGAAAGACATCGACGTGGGCAAACAATGAATAATATGAATGTAGTGGTATTTAGAATGTGACACTTGTAAAAGTTATACACATACAAATAACATGTGTCGTTTGATAAATACCACTACATTCACACGATTCAGTGCTATATTGTATCACAGAAAATATCTTAGCAATCGGAAACATCGCGCGTGGCTCGTGCCGCTTGCAGGGATTTGAACAGTTGAATATGGCGTTTCAAGAGTGAGAGAGTAAGACTCATATTCGCACTCTCTCTACTTTCCGCAAATGTCCGAAGTCGGTCGCGAAGCGTCGAGTTCACGTACACATAGCTCGTATAGTAGTGTGTGCAGTAGAGGGGGAAATTTTCTAAGCTGCCTCCCGAATTCGAAATCATAGAAAGGCTCCATCTTGCGTTCATCAAGCAGCCACGTGTCTGTGGATAATACTATTTCTGTAACGAAAACTGTAATAGCAGATACCGACCTGGCAATTTCGAAATGTCACGTGACTACCGTACCCCCTTAAACCGTACTGTAATGGTAATCAAACCTCTCAGATTTGATGAAGTTTTAGCCTACAAGCAATTGAAAGATCCGAAAATTACAAAAATACGCCGGGAATTAGAGTTGAGAGACATCGATCGATTTGAACTGCGGAATAAAATTTTGTATCGCAAAATATCGCGGTGAACTACTATTTTACGTACCTGAAACAATAGTGCCTAGTGTCATAAAAACGTGTCACGACGAAGTAGACCATATGGGAATTAGTAAGGGGTTAAAATTAATTCAGCAAGTTATTGATTTCGAAATATGCAAAGTCTAGTACACGAATATATTGATAACTGTATCAAGTATCTTAATTATATTGTTTCAGCCGAGAAGGCTGAGGGACAGTTTTATACAAGGTGTTTTTAAATTCATGGGAAATCTTGGAGATGTAGGTAGAAGACAAGAAAATAAACCGAAAACTTCGTATGCAATATTCTCGGAAACGCTTAGTTTGTTAGTTATACGCGGTTTTATATTTCGTAAAATACTGATGTAACAGTGACCCATCCCCTTTAAGGTCAGTGCCCGGGCTTCGACGAGGCCTCGAACTTTTAAGGATCTAGGCATCTCTGCGTCTAAGTGAGCCTCTGGTCACTCGCAATGCGTGTCAAGAGATACTTCATCGAATGGGAAAGCATACTTGCTAATTGAAAAACTACTGATATTTATCTACGATTAAGGGGTTGCTTTGGCATTTTTAGAAAGTCGAAAATTTTGCTTTCAACATATATTTTTACATGTAAACTTTTAACGGAACTCCGACTAAAGTATTAAAGAAGAACGCTAGTCTTACTCACGCTGTTATTCTTTTAGGTACAAACAATATTTTTTAATTCAGGTAATTAATTACTTCTTTTCATTACCGTTACATCATTACTATTTTTGTACAGCTCGCCATAAGTAGATTTTATTACTTTGTCTTTATCTTTTTCAAATAATTGTCTTATACCTCAACTAGTATTACTCGCTGTATATTTTTTATCAGGTCTTGACCGCAGTTTCGCTTGCATGCATGTAGATTGATTGAAACTATATAAAAATATAGAATATTCAAAGAATATAAAATATAGCCTGTGTCACTCAGAAAAAAGTAACCTTTTATAGAATAAAAGAATTTTCCAAATCGGTTCAGTAGTTTCATAGTTTACCCTCAAAAACAACTTTACCTCTTTAGACAATAATGTAACGCCCCACGATCTTCCCTCTCACTCTATTCTACCCCATCTTTCTCTATCTCATTGTATTTATTTCCTTCTCTTTCTACTAATACCTTATTATTATACATTACCGTATATTCTCTTTATTTTAATACTAATTAATATTTTTGTACTTTATTTTATATCATATACTATAGGTTTCAATTATATTTTAATATAAATATAATGTATGTCGTACGTTTTCATTTACGATTAGAATAAGACTGCCATTAGAAATAAGACATTACGCATGCGCGAACTCCGACTGGCGGATATATAAGGAGCTGCGAAAGCAGCAAGAGACACACTTCTTCCTCATTCGTTCAGCAGTCGTCGCACAGTGAGTATTTACCTCGCGCGTACGCAGAAGTTGTTCACGGTGTCTCCCTCGTTTGCCTACTTATTAGTTATGCTATCTGTGCTTCCTTTTCCCGTGTCAGCTGTGGATGTGCTTGTGCTTATTAATAATATTTTATAAAGCTTGTGCATGAATTAAATTCACGATTGGTATAACATCAAAAGAAAATATCAAGCCTCGCATCCTATGCGTTTCAAACTCCGGCCCTATTATTTATAAAAGGATTAAGTGCCACCGTGGCATTTACTTAAGTAATTCAACATCACCCATATCCACGATACCCAAAAGAACAGGGTCTAACCTTACTTCAAGCGGCTCGGATGTCGGACCTGCTATCTCGCAATCAACGACCAACAGCATCAAAAAGGGTAAAACCGAGGACAGACCTACCATCATCGAGGACGATTTTATGGATATTGAAATTCAATACAACGTTCAAATTAAAAATAGATTTGATTTTCTTAACTTAGAATTCTTCATCAAAAAGGTCAGTGAGAATAATTCTAACAACGTTGTTGTACAAACAATAACCAAACCAATCACCCCTCCTACAATAAGAACTCATAACCATTTACGCTATGAAAGACCTCCCCCTCTTTTTATTGATGTGGGTGCTCATAGTGTCATCTCTCTTGCTAAACAACTCAAAAATAGTATTGGACATAAATTTAATCTGAAGTTTTTTGGGGGATCAAGTCAGATTAAAGTTTACCAAAACCCAAGATTATACTAATTTTAAAAAAAACCCTTATAGAGAGAGAACTTCAATTTCACACCTATTCTCTTAAATCAGAAAAACCTTTAGTAGTCGTCTTAAAAGGACTCCCATCCTTACAATATTCCGAAATCATTGAAGAATTAAATTCAGTAGGTTTAAATCCCCTTAATTCTGTATAAGTGAAAGGGAAATCTTCCTCCAAATTCTCAATATATAAAATTACATTTCCTCCTTCCACCACCTTCTCTCAAATTACAAAAGTAAATCATTTATTCTTGTTAGAGCGGGGCTCCGGAAATATGCGCTACGAGACTGGCTCGACTTACGACGCGCGCGCTCTGCGGATACAAGTGTTTCTTTTATGTAACGTTCAGTTAGTCCTGTTCACGTTGTACGTCTTATAAGATGATTGTATTATTTTATATTGATTTAGAATACATACATTTACATAATATTTGCATTATTTTTCTATTAACTGATGTTTATTAATATCCAACCTGACCATTTCTATCCCGGATATTAGGAAAAATCCTACAATTGGGGGCTCGTCCCGGGATCGCGAATGGTGAGAAAAATAACGCGAATGTGAATCTGTGAGTGCAGTAGTGCATCGGAAACTAAATACACGTGGTCGTCGGTTGGCAAGTGACTTGAAGTTGGGCAGTGTGTAAGTTGACTACTAGCCGAAAGTTGTAATAATCAGTTGTCGAGCGATAATTAAATCAGCATCTAACACTGAAGACGACATGAGCGAGCAGAGTGATATAAACGCGACTGTCGTAGCCAAAGAAGAGGCGACTTTATGTAAAAGAAGAAAGGAAGTAGCGAGAGAATGCAGATTGACCGATCAGATGATCGAAGCTATGAAAGTTAAAGAGTTGAAAGAAAAATTAAGAGAGTTGCAGTTGGCGGACACAGGGAATAAAAACGAATTAAGACAAAGGTTGAAGACGTACAAAAACGCTGAAGAAGAGTAAGAAGCAGCCTATAGCGACACGGATGAAGGCAGCGAAAATGAAGAGGAACCACAGGATAACGAAAATCACCGTAGAGTCGGAAGCAACACAGGCAGAGAAAGAGAAATCATAAGATTCACGATTAAAGACGTAGGAAATAGCATTCCGTATTTTAATGGGGATGACAAATTACCAATTAAAAAGTGGATCAGTGATTTCGAAGAGTTAAGCGTTTTACTCAACTGGAACGACGTCCAAAAATTATTATATGGTAAAAGAATGTTGCAAGGATCGGCGAAACAGTTTATCACGTACGAGAAAGGGATCGTGTCGTGGAACATTCTTAAGAAAAAATTAATGCGTGAATTCAAGACTGAGACGAATAGTGCGCTAATTCATGAAGAGTTGCGGAAGCGAAAAAGAGGCACGAATGAAAGTGCGCGACAATATGTCGGGGCTATGCAAGAGATCGCGAGTCAAGTATATATATAAGACGATGCGTTAATAGAGCATATTATAAATGGTATTCCAGATCGAGAAGCAAATAAAACTACATTATACGAAGCAGACTCGCTATACGACTTAAGAAGAAGGTTAGAATTATACGATAGAAGGAGGGGAAAAGAAGTTGAACGTAAGCGACATTGGGAAAGAAAGGAAGCCGACAAGGAAAACAAAAAAAGAGGAAATCGAGACTCCAGGGTCGAGAAGAAGATGCACTGCTTTTCGTGTAGATAGGCGGAGGAACACGAAGTGAAAAATTGCGTAAATAAAACAAAAGGACCTAAATGCTTCGCGTGAAACGAATTCGGAAATTTAGCGAAGGACTATCGAATGCTAACGAAATCGAAATCGGATAAAAACAGTGTCAGTTATGTAAAAAGCAGCGTCAGTGACCGATTAAACGCAGTAGAAATAAATGGGGTTACTTGTTATGCTCTAGTGGATACAGAAAGTGAAGTCAACCTGATACGAGAAGAAGCGCATCGCAAAATCGATCGCCCGTCGTTACAGTCTACGTCGCGAGTTTTCACGAGATTTGGAAACGCGCAAACTGTGCCCGTCGGGAAGTTTAGCACAAAAGTGTGCGTCAATAATGACTATTTCAACGTCGAAATGTTCGTAGTAGCTAATCAAGCTATGGCTACTGAAATAGTATTAGGACACGACTTCTTAAAAGATGTAGAAGTGCATATAATCAGAGATGAAACATTGATTAAAAACGTAAGACCCAAAAATAAAAGTGCGAGCGTCGAATCCACGGAGGACGAACGTCGGAGCGCCGCACAAGAAGATGGCCAGTTTGGGGCATTGGCGAACATCAATTACATCAAACAAGATGAATTAGACATTATTAGTGGACAATATAAAGATAAGTTACAAGGTACTGTATAAAATTATAAGCCAGCTAAAAATGTTAAAACAACAGTTAAAACGCGAATCACAGTAATCGACGAAAATCCGGTGCGACTTCGACCTAGGCGTTTAGCTTTTAAGGAAAAAGAAATTTTAGATGCACAGATTCAGAAATGGCTTGAAAACGAGGTAATAAACAAAAGCACCAGTCCATACGCGAGTTCCGTAGTTATAGTACCGAAAAAAGACGGTTCGTATCGAGTGTGTATCGATTATCGCGAGCTTAATAAAAGAATAGTTAAAGATAGATTCCCTATGCCTCTGATAGAAGAGTGCATTGATGCTTTGTCAGGAGCGCGAATTTTTTCGGTGCTAGATTTAAAAAATGGATTTTTCCATGTACCGGTAGCCGCAGATAGTCGAAAGTATACCTCGTTCGTAACGACGAATGGACAGTACGAGTTTAACAAAACACCATTTGGCCTTTGCAATAGCCCGACAAGTTTCTTGCGTTTTATAGACGATGTTTTTCCAGATCTGGTTAGTCGTAGAATAGTGATAATCTATATGGATGATTTGATTATACCGGGAACAAACGAAGAAAATGCGTACGAAAATTTGGAAATTACGCTAAAAGTCGCAGAAAAGCACGATTTGAGTATAAATTGGAAGAAATGTAGATTTTTGCAACGATAAGTAGAGTTTCTAGGACATGTAGTTAAAGACGGACAAGTCAGTCCATTACCAGATAAAGTTAGGGCAGCAAAAGCATTTCCGGAACCTACGAAGAAGAAAGATATCCAGAGTTTTCTCGGACTGACAGGATATTTTCGTAAATTTATAAAGGACTATGCTAGTATAGCGTACCCGTTATCGGACCTTTTTAAAGAAGCTGTTCGGTTTCAGTTCGGCGAAGTACAAAAATGTTCATTTAATGCGTTAAAAGCTGCGTTGTCTTGTGAGCCGGTATTGCGTATTTTCCAACGGCAAGCTATCATGGAACTACATACAGACGCCAGTTCCAATGGGTACTGGGCGGTTTTGTTACAGAAAAATCACGACGAGAAAATGTTCCACCCCGTTCATTATATGAGTAAAAAGACTACTGATGCAGAAAGCAAGTATAGCTCTTTCGAGTTAGAGTTATTAGCAATAGCGAAAGCGGTAAAATAGTTTCGAGTATATTTGTTAGGATTAGAATTTAAGATAATTACTGATTGTGAAGCGGTGCAAAAGACATTGCACAAAAAGGACCTCAGACCTAAAGTTGCTAGATGGGCGTTGACTCTAGAATAATTTAGTTCTAAAATAGAACATCGGTCGGGCGAACGCTTAAAACATGTGAATGCGTTGAGCAGGTATCCAGTTCTCGTTATTGAAGATAAGTTGCGTGAAATTATTAGGAAAAGACATGACGAAGACGAACGTCTTAAGGCAATAAAACATATATTGGAAACGGAATCGTATGAGGATTATTTGGTAAAAAATAATTTGTTGTTGAAACGGAGCGGTGAAAAAATGTTATTGTATTGCCTGCTAGTATGTTCATAGATACTATCAAAAGAGTGCATGAAAACGGACATTTGAGTATTAAAAAAGTTACTGAGCGGATTAAAGAAGAATTTTACATACCTAATTTAAATGAGCGCGTAGAAAGGGTTATTAGTTGTTGCGTTCCGTGTATTCTGGCAGAAAAAATGAGAGGAAAAAAAGAAGGTCGGCTGTCACCCATTCCGAAGGGAGACACACCGTTATGTAAGTATCACATAGATCATCAGAGTCCGATGGTATCTACCGGTAAAGGATACAAGTATATTCTAGTCGTGGTAGATGCGTTTGCAAAATTTGCATGGATTTATCCGACAAAAAAGACAAATGCGGCAGAAGTAATAACTAAATTAGCGCTACAGCAGAAAACGTTCGGAAATCCGAAACGTATTATTTCGGACAAAGATGCAGCTTTCACATCGAAAGAATTTAAAGATTATTTCTCATCAGAGTCTATTGATCACTTTACGATAACGACTGGAGTACCGCGGGCAAACGGGCAAGTGGAACGCATTAATCACACAATTATTCCCGTTTTAACGAAACTTTCCTTAGAGAAACCAGATCGCTGGTATAAACATATTGATAAGTTGCAACGGTGCCTAAATAGTAGTTTTCAGCGTGCAGTGGGCATGACGCCCTTTGAAGTACTTTTTGGCGTAAAAATGAGACAGAAAGAAGATGTACAAACGCTCGCCTTAATTGAGCAAGAAACTGTAGAAATGTTCGACATTGATCGTGATAATCTAAGACGTGTAGCTAAGGAAAGTATTGTTAAAATTCAAGCGGAAAACCGACGCAATCATAATAAAACCTGTAAAGAAGCTGTTAAATATAAGGAAGGAGACTTAGTAGCGATTTAGAGAACGCAGTTTGATACCGGTTTGAAAATCAAACCGAAATTTCTAGGACCTTACAAAGTAACTAAAGTGAAACGGAATGACCGGTATGAGGTAATAAGAATTGGCGAAGGAGAGGGGCCAAAAATTACATCGACCGCTGCAGACTATATGAAGTCGTATTTAGGGACATCTTCGGGGTCCGAAGACCTGCAGGATGGCAGAGTATGGGACACCGGAGAGCCGTAACGTCGAATCGTGACATCGCGCGTGCGTCGGGGCCCGTCGCGGCAACGCGAAAACGCCCGAGGCGAGAGAGCACGTCGCGGAGAGTCTGAAAAAATATGGCGAGCGACGCAAAACCGTTGTTGTATCAATCAATCATTATATTGCATTATTTTTCTGTTAACTGATGTTTATTAATATCCAACCTCACCATTTCTATCCCGGATATTAGAAGAAATCCTACATATATTCAACGCTTTTCAAAAACTCTTATAGGTTTCAGAACTTTAATTCGCTTTTTTTTCAAATTCTGCTCTGAAAGATGCAGTTTCAATCAATTGTAGCGATAAATTAGCGTAAAATGTTGATAACCTTTTTGATAATGGTATTTCGTTCAAAATAGGTTGAGTGAAAACTTCAACCTTTTATAAAGTTTTAAAAAGTTGCAACCATTTGCAACGGGTTTAATTGATACCGCAATATACTCTACAACCGAATTTAAGTACTTGTTAGCGTCAACGTATTTTTAAGAGAGTTTGAGATCAGATTTTTTATGATAGGGTCTTAGTCTGCACGTAGTTGAATGGGGGTGCAGGGGACTGAACAGTTCTGTTGACGACCGATGGCTGATGGCTAAGTTGGGCCTCCTAGTTATCGGGTGTCGTGTGACTGTTTGGAAGAAGAGTGAGTGTTTAGAGAAGGCAAACAGCTCGACGCCGTATTGCCAAAGAATAAGAATATTGTTCCTAAAGGATCTGGCCACGGAGTGGGGAAGGCTATGCCTTTTGTTAAGACGACTGTGATGAACCCCACGAAACTTACTCCAGAACCTTGTGCAAGGAACGAGCTTTCGGTTTTTTTTCTAACATACTAATACCTAGATACATGATTTGAAATTTGAAATCACTTGATAAGGCATACCACCATTATTACATATTGGTATCATAAAACGTTATCATGATATAGATTGCGGTTACAGTGGATGCATGTTCTACGGAATATGTTCGAACTATTTATCGTATGACCGAAACAAGTTCACACATAGTTGTCAGAACATCATTTGTCAGAAAACGCATCCAGCGTAAACGCAGCCTTACACTGCTTTAATCTTCGTTTTTTTTTAATATCATTCAATTATCGTTTTGGGATACGCAATTGTAGTATTAAAAATAAAGTATTATGTAATATGCGAAACAAGTGCAGTCCATATAAAAAACATAACGCATTATACATAATCCCTGTTAATTCAATGCTTCTAGACATTCAGTTAGTCTTTTCTCTTGTATTTTCTGTAAAGTAATGTCTGAAAAACTTGAATAATGAGCAATCAAATTTATGTATGTATCTATTTTTATTACTTTTTGTATTACACTTGGATTAGAAGGGGTCAGCGTTCAAGTTTTTTACCTCGTTTCATTTGGCCTGTCACATCATTCTCAAATTTAAAGTAGTTCCATAATATGGCATAGGCGGCACCACTTATCGCCCACAGGCAAATGGCGGCGGCGATTACTTCCATGAATCTAAACCTACGTACGAATCTAAACTACACTTTCAATAAGATGCCAATAAAAACAACGTCAAAGTACAGATGTATATCTCTCTGTCTCTTTTCGTCACCTCTCTGACGTATACACATTACAATTCAAGAGGTATATAAAATAGATAGAGCTATATACTTCCCATATATCTTCATGCTTCCATGACGCATACACATTACGCTCAAGCAAACGTAAAAGAGATGGGGCTATATACTTTCCATATATCTCTATCCTTCCAGCTTGCCTTCAGAACGCAGTTCCGATGATCCATATAGTCTTATATATAGATGAATTTAAAGGATGGAATCTTCTCGGTGAGGGGGGAAGTTATAGACGGAAGAGCGGAGTGATCACCACTGTCATGTCATGTCGCCATTTTAAATTTTAGAATGATATAACAGGCCAAATGAAACGAGGTTAAAAACTCAAACACTGACCCCTTCTAATCCAAGTGTAATAGAAAAAGCAATACAATTAGATACATACATAAATTTGATTTCTCATCATTCAAACTTTATAAATACTACTTTCCAGAAAATACAAGAGAAAAAACTAATACTGAATGCACAGAAGCATTATATTAACAGGGATTGTACTGCACTATGTTTTTTATAGGGACAGCGCTTGTTTTTTATACTATACTTTATTTCATATTATTATTTTATTTTTAATACTACAATTACTTGTCCCAAAACAATAATTGAATGAGATTTAAAAAACACAGACTAAAGCAGCGTATATCATAATATCGTTTTATGAGACCTATATACAATAATGGTGGTACGCGTTATCAAGCGATTTCAAATTTCAAATCACGTAACTAATATTAGTACTTAGGATCGACTGTAGTATACACTGCATAATGCCCACATGCATATGGCGGACGCTACTGCCTCCTGTAACAGATCGGTTTCACCCCCTCGTTAAAAAGTCGACTTAATCCTCTATTCTTTAGATCCATTATTACTCCACCCTTTCGTCTACGACTTCCTCCTCTCACCAAAAAGGCTCCATCCTTTAGCTTTAGATTCATGTCTAAAACAATCGCTTCATTTGTCATGGTAAGCTTTTGTTTTTGAAAATAAAATGTATGTAATAATGACGAGATACATCTATTCACACTTCAGTTCGTAGGTACACGCAGTTCAATTGATTCTGTCAGAACTAGATCTAGGCCAATCTAGGGAATGCAGAAAATTTCGAATAAGCTTACGCTGACTTGCTAAAAATAGTTCTGGAAACATCGCTTCAGCGTCGCCTGTGTCTAAATCCACGACTGGCGCAGCCATTTATTTGACGTATAAACTTATATACCAACATTCTATTTCAACTTAGGTTTTATTTTAATTCTGTAGCTCAGCTGTTGTAACATCAGCAGATTTCTGATGTTTTTAACTAATTTTTTATGACTCAACATAGTTTTCCTTTCTTATTTGGTACAAGTGTATATAAATATTTTCTGTTTAATAAATTTAAGTTACAGAATATGTAACGCAAAAATACAGTGGGAAATAGTTTACTGATACAGAGTAAAAAACACACTTTAAGCGTGATATAATTCCATTCTCATGGTTTATGATTTCAGATAGAAGTGTAGAAAGTATAAATATTAGTTTCTTAATTTTACAGTACGAAAAGAGTAATTGAATTATTTGAAGTTTTAACTATATTGACATGCACAGTAAGAAATACATATTTTTAAAGTGATACAATTTCATTCTTACAGTTTATTCTTCCAAACAGACATGTAGAAAGTATAAACATTAGTTTCATAATTTAACAGTAATAAAAGAGTAATTGAATTATTTGAAATTTTTAACTATAGTGACACGTACAGTAAGAAATATATTCTTGAAGTGACACAATTTCATTCTTACAGGTTATTCTTCCGGATAGAAATGTAGAAAGTATAAACATTAGTCAACATTATACTTTAACTCTACTGAAAAATTTATAAAATAGTATTTACTTTCTACATGTCTATTTGGAAGAATAAACTATAAGAATGAAATAGTATCATTTTAAGAATATGTATTTCTTACTGTGCGTGTCAATATAGTTAGAACTTCAGATAAGTCAATTACTCGTTTATTACTGTAAAATTAAGAAACTAATGTTTATATTTTCTACGTTTTTATCTGAAATCATAAACCATGAGAATGGAATTATATCACTTTTAAAGTGTGTTTTTTACTCTGTATCAGTAAACTATTTCCCACTGCATGTCTGCGTTACATATTCTGTAACTTAAATTTATTAAACAGAAAATATTTATATACTCTTTTACCAAATAAGAAAAGAAAACTATGTTTATTCATAAAGAATTAGTTAAAAACATCAGAAATCTTCTGAATTACAGAATTAAAATGAAATCTAAATTGAGATAGAATGTCGGTAGTTGGTATATCAATTTATACGTCCAATAAGCGGCCGCGCCAGCCGTGGATTCAGACACTGGCGGCGCCAGAGCGAGGTTTCCAGAACTATGTTTCTACCATGTCGGCATAAACTTATTCGAAATTCCCTGCATCCCCTAGATCTAGTTCTGACAAAATCAATGGAACTATGTGTACCACTTATAAGTGTTATTCATTTAAAGTGCGATAAAACGGCGATGTGAAACTGTCTGTTAACTTCGCGGAAAATATTGTAAAGAGAAGATTTTCCCCTACAAATTCACTGTAAAAAGAATCTAGAAATATTTTGTTATTCGGATCTGTAGAGAGGTTTGAATTTGTAAAATAACGAAAACCCGCTTTCAGTTTTCAACTCCATTTCCCAATATAAAAAATTCTTCAGAAAAATTCAATTCTGGGATGTGGAAGTGAAGGCTTCACGTTTTGAAATAAGAAAAAGTGCACTTTTATAAGATTTCTTTACAGGAAGTTATAACAATAGAAAAACTGACAATTTTTGTATCAAATTTTAGTAATCCTTCAATTTTATGTACAAGTGTATTTATGTGGGAAATTTTCACATGAACACAGTGTATACAAGAGTTTTATATGATGATATAACTACATCACCTGTGTAATAGTAATATTAAATGGTAGCAGAATATTAAAATATTAAACATTTATAAATAAAACTTCCTTTATCAATAAACTCAAAAATATAATAAATATAATAACTATACTTTCAATTAAATTTATTACAAAGTTTTTTAAAACAGTTTCTTCATACATCTGGTTTTAAAACTCAATAACAACTAGTTTCTAATTTAAAAATACTTTTGATTTTTGATTAAAGAAAGACACACTTTTAACAACTTGATATTAATTAATAAAAAATTATGATCAAAAGTGTTTATACATGTGTAAACTCCAGCTTTCTTATTTTCTTTTTATGAGTTAAAATTCCATACTAGTGTTATATTTGTGTTACTTCTTCAAAGATATCATTATTATTATTAAAGAAATTAGTAATAAACATTGAAGAATGAAATTAGTAAGCTTGCAATAACTACAATTATTTCCTTCATCTTAGTATATGTAGACAAATTCAGTATTCTTTATCCAAGAATAATTATTGGTAATATTGTTTGCAATACTAGTGATATAACTTACAATATCAAAAATGTAACTGAAATATTCCATTAAAATATAAGAATCTTAAAAATACAATAATAGTTATAATCTTTAGAAGCTGTTCATTTACATAGTTTACATAATGCTATATGTAAAATATTTTAATAAGAAAAATAGGGTGCAAGTTTAACTTATCAAAAAAAAGAAAATAGTTGTAGAGTAAGGAAGTATGTGTAAACATAAATGGTTACAAAATTGTACCAAAATTTTTAAGTGCTCTAACTAGTTCTTGGAGAAAATAGGGAAGATAGATATAAAAAATGTTATTTCTCATTAACGAGATATATATTGTTGAAAATTGTTCTCTGAATAAAAAAACTAAAAAAAATTTCTGGGCTATATAAGATTCTTATAATTTTATAAAAACTTTAAGAATTAATAAACCTTAAAACTAAATGTATGAAGAACCTTATAACTAAACGTAAACCCAATATATTATAGTTTTACTATAAATTCAGTATTATATTTTTAAGTTTATAAATGAAGGACGCTTTAGTCATTATGGATGTATATGTTATTATAATTTAGCATTGCACTGATACCATAATTTTAATGTGCATAAAATAATTAAAATTTACATTTTAAGAAATACTAGTTTGTCATCTTATTTCTGACATATAATTTTTTACTATGATCTTTCACATAGTAATATTAATGTCTTAATTATAGTCATAGTTCATGGTACATAATTTTTTTTACAAGTATTTAATGAGTATGATTTAAACTATTTTATACGTATAAAGCTACTTAAAGTATAAAACTATTATTTTTTGTGTTCATCAACAGATAATACAGAATCACATTATTGAATACAATAAAAATTAAGTTGTAAATTGTGTAAATAATTAACATGCTATGTTTCTTAAATGTTATTTCTATTATGAATAGATGGTATGAATATTTATTTTCTTAATTTCATTGAATATTAAAAGATATTAAATTCTTATAAAAAGCAATACATAATTATAAATTATATTCAGAAATATTAAATACCTTATTTTATATTTTTAAATATATAGCTAAAGTACAATTAAATATAGTTGAATACAAGATTCTTATTTATAAATTAATATAATACAAACCATTTAAGAAACAATTAATGAACTTTGCAATTAGTAATATTTGGAAACTTATTACAAGTAAATTATTTACGATACCTTTCTTTCATAATAAGTTCATTGACAAAATTGCAACCACAATGTTATTTGTAAATAAATTTCCAATAACCACTTACCTAATACAATGTAAGAAACACTAATATTTAAAAACTGTTCACTTTTTGTTGTAGGTAATATTAATTTCAAATATTTGTGTAAAATAGAGTGAATATTATAATAGCAATTGTGAAGTATTGAATACTTTGTGAATGAATACTAAACAGTTTAAATAATTTTTTTTTGTTTATATATTTTAAATCGCATTTAAAATGCTTAAATAAGAATTTAATATCACTAATGAATGCAACAAGTAATAAAGTATGTCAGTAGCGCATAACGAGTTTGTTTATCCCAGACAAACCAATTTTATTCCGTTTTATTGTCAAATAGAGCCATTCCTTTGCATTTTCACAATTATCTGTCTTTTCAATTTTACAAATCATTTATTTATAAAAAATCTGTTACCTTATGTCATTCAGACGATCTGTTGCTCCTTCGCGACATCCAGTAATTTCAAATTTGATATTCCTTAGAAAAATTATAGCTCTTCTCTTCAAACGGGTATAAATAAGAATAAACTTTGTGTCTTTTTGTTCTTTAACCAATCGCACTACGGACACATTTTGACGTGGCTACTTAAACTCTGTAATACAACTTATATGTGAACGAGACGCATCAAATTGTGTCACGTCCTGCCTAACCCAAACCTAACCTCACTTTTTAGCTAACTAATCCAAGCTCACATGTTAAATAAAACAATAGAATATAGTAGGATGTCGATTATCGGAATTAACGCTAACTGCCAAATTTACGATCAATTTTTTTTATTTTAAACAAACTATTACTAAGTGATTGTTTGAGGTTTACTTGAGATCCTTGTATAGTTTCATCGTTAGTACTCCACATACCGAAAATTCTAAATAACAAAGATCGAGGAAAATCCAGTTCGAATAATCGACGCTTTACTGTACTATAGAAACTTCGTTTGTTTTGCTTTGAACTGTCCCATAGAAAAGTTGCAGCACAATGTTCCGACTAGTTTATGTTAATTAATTCGTAAGACCTGAGAAAATGCCACAAAATCGTGAAAATCGGAAAAATCGTGTTGGGAACGTAATCCTTTAAGTATTGAAATACCATAAACAGAGTGCGTTTAGCTTTATTCATGGCATCGCTTTTCTTGTTTCATTCCTTTCGTCCTTTGGCAAATTATAACTTTCACTACCCATGTCTTGAGCTTATTTTAAGGGATTCATATTTTTAGAGTTATTTTTCCTTTTATATCATAAAGTAAGCATCCTCTTTCCCTATATTCAAGGATACCAGATCCTGTTAATATTCATCTTCATTACTTAGGTTAGGTGTGAGTCAGAACTAAACTCCAGAGTTTAATACAAATAACCTGCATATTTTCATATTTGTATCCGTTCTCACGTAATATGTTAGAATGTAATACGTTATATATGATTGAGTATTTATACATATCCTAGAAAATTTTTATATTTATATTTTTAGAAGTATTAAAAATATGATTATATGGAAATAAAATATATAGTTTTTTATAATTTTATTTCGTGTACGGATATGTAAATACATTTCAAAATTTTTATTTTTTATAGCTATATTATTATACTATTGGAAATATATTACACGTTGTAAGTAGTTGAGATTTATAAAAGTAGTACGTTACTATTTCCACCCGATCATTCAATCGATGATTGCGAAGGAAGATTCGGGACGCAAGAAGAAAATGAGTGGGGGGTGGACCGCCAATGGTTCAAATAGAAGGACAAATGACTCCTTTCTACAAAATCAGATTTTATTTATCTTTATTATAAATAATCGCAATCGTGTTGTGTTTGGTATCATTTTAATCGGGAGAAGACAAGAGACCGATTGATAATACCCGTCTAAAAATTCGTTAGCAAATAAGGAACTTGTCCTTTTCCATTTTTTAATCTCTATTCCTACCCTTGTCTTTTATGGCACTATCGTTCTTGGGAATTGAATTCTAGTCATGGGTGTGAAGGTTCCCATTTTTTGGTAACTTTGCAACACACAACAAAGGAAGTAGCGGATATAACGATGGTTGTCGATCACGATAAGCAAAACGAGCTTCGGTCGAGTAATTTTGATAATATTAACATAGTAAAATTCGGAACTACTTGAAAAATTATTTAAAGAAAAATTTATATCAAATAAGAAGTGCAACATTAGTTCATTTAGCAGCCGCAGAATTAATCAGAAAAATAACATATTCATGTTCAACTATACAAACGCGTAATTTGTTTAAAATAACATCTAGCTAACATTTATGATTGCAATAATCATATCACTACCATATGAATCACAAAATCAAGCATTAAGAAAGGGGTATAGAATTCTCCGATCGACAATGGATACCTCGGTACCCGTCGTTACGAGAACGTAACAGGCCAGGAAGGTGTAATTAGAGAATCCGCATTACACTTGAGAAGGAGGAAAGCCATTCAGAGGATAGCTGTTCGAGCCGCTTGCCCAGGGCTATGGAGTCGGCAGTCAAAATTCTCCGACTCCTCTTTATTTTTGACCTCCGATTCTGACCCCGAATCTTGTATTTATAATAAATTGTTAACATAATGAGCATATGTATGCATAGATGGAACTTCCTAATATTAAAAGGCTAAAGCTATGATAGTCATAAATAAGACAAATAAGACAAAGCATCGTTTCAATCCGTTCGTATTTTATAAATTAAACTGTAACTCTAAATTATGCACGTGTAAAAAACATTATTTACTTATTTTGAGGACATTTCTCATTTTTATATTTACTAAGATGCAGTGAGTGTCAACATACTTTGTCTGACTTCAACTCTAATTCAACTAATCAAACATTCCTTCCAAACTCCGATGCTAACTCCAACTCTTTGACACGACTTTTCCCTCGCGCTCATTGACTAAATAACTCGGGTGGTAACGGTAATTTATTATTTGTGTCTCACGAGAAGTTCTCTGGAAACAATTGGGGACAATGATTTCCACAGGTTTTCTCCTGGGGCATAAATAATACTTACACTCATCACAGAAAGTGAAGGGTACAAACTGGAGAAAACTAACACGGGCCAAAGCTCGAAGGGGTCTGGACCTCAGGCTATAGGTAGGGGCAGGTAAGAGGTACGAGTAGCTCAGCACGTTCAACATGAGACGACAAAGTACCGTCACCTTCCCTTCCCCTCTGCACAACTATCCGAAACGTGGCCAGCCCGCGTTCTCTTCGCAGCCACGCACAAGCAGGTGTATCTGTATGAACAGCCATCACGAGCGAAGCGTAGACCGCTCATGGCAGAATACGGAATAATGATGAATAAATCGAAATAACTAAAAAATTGAATTGCCTATTTTCTGATAGTGATCATTAAAAGATAAATAGGAAGTAAATATAATATCCAAAGGAGAAATACTGGCAATAGTGGATCATAAGACACTTGAATATATTGAATTTAAGATTGTTTTCACGACACCATTTTTCCTAGTTCAAAAAGTATAATTCATAGGAGAATAGTATCGTGTTTATATACAACAGTGCGGAACATTTGTATATCATCTCTATAACCAAAAAACATACTATTAATAATAACCCTATAATTATCGTTGGAAAAGATTGAACGACTGAAGTCCAAGATATAATTCCTGAGGGACACCCGACTAACTAAACTAGTGTAACTTATTATTACATTTTACTATTTAAAATCTTTCTCTTACAAAACTTGAGATCCAATTGAGGGGAGCATGGTTACAGCTAATAGCAGATAGTTTAGATAATAATATGAAATGAGAGACAAAAGTCTATCTAAATTTAATGTACACTGCATCGACTTGATGTCTCGCCTTAATGGTATCTGTAATGTAACGATTATAATTCATTAAACTAATTACAGTAGAGCAGTCAGCTACATAACCACATTTTTCTTTGGTTAACATATTTTTTAAAAATAACGATAATTTATCAGAAACTATGTTCTCAAATATCTTCGACATAAGGTTTCTTTTACATATTGGTCTTTAACTAGTAACCAAAAGTGTCTTCACCCTTAAATAAAGAAGTAACAAGACTCACTTTTTATATCTCAAGAAAGATATCTGACATAAGAGATTTATTATAAATAAGCCGAAGTATACAAGACAATAAATTCACAAGTATCAAGATATAACAATATAACCTACAAAGTATTAGATTGGATAACTTGTCCTTCTATCCTTCTAAATTAGGGAATACAGTGCTTCATCATCTCATTCCTATTCTAGTGGGTCATTAAATTATTGTTTCATCATATTGTCATGTTCAAATAATTATTAAATTATAAATTAAACAATTATATAAAACTATGCACATTAACCCTTGTGCACTGTTCAATTATTATTATGTTCATATTCTTTGGGTGACATCGAAAGAAAAATTCAAATTAAAATAAGCAAATAGTTTACAAACATTTTACAACTAAAAATGTGCGCTGATGATGCAAATAATTATTAGGAAGCAATCGATTCGTTTACGTTTATTTAGGTTACAGAATTGACGATTCCATGATAGGCTACAACCCGCGTTTACGAAATATCTAGAACAGGGACAAGACTTCTATATTTCGACTTCTACCCGATAGAGGCAGCACTTTCGAGAGTTCCCAGTTAACTTGCACACCCTGTACCAAAGTTCCATTTTTGGCGCCCCCATCGCCAGAGTTCGTTGCTGAAGTTTATACAGCATCTCGCTAATATGTGTTGAACATTGAAGTTAGGCTTCTCTAATGAGAATGCGTTTGGCTATGGAAACAATTGATGAAAAAGATCAATATTCATAAAGAAGAATAGAATTGAATTGTTCCTCAAAAGAATTTGTCTCAATATAATTTATTTTCCTCTTAGAACAAACAGTTGGTTTATTTATTTCGAAATAAAATTCGTAGAGATAAAAGTCCCTAGAGTACTCTCTACACATTGATTCTATTAGAACTAGATCTAGCGAATGCAGCGAATAAAGGGATGGGGTATAAACCCCGTTTTAAGGCGTGGGGAGTGAGCTGCTCCTGAGATGCGGGAATACGATCACGTGGTTTCTGGGGATCCGCCAGTGATTGGTTCTAGTATAAATGCGAGAAATTTCAATGTGAAACCTTCACTTTGTTAACAATTATAAATGTACATACGATAGAATATTTTCCACAAAATACAGAAATAAAGTATCTTATTTATAAATCAATATATTGAAGTGTTAATGGTGTCCTGTAAATGCATGTTATTGAGGGATCAAAATAAAATTATTAAAGGTTAGAATAAAAAACGGGTCCCCAGAAACCACGTGACCTCATCCCCGCATCTCGCAAGACGCCCCCCCGAGGCTATTGTTCCATCCCGTTATTCCTATATCCATGGTTTATGTTTATGCTGACTTGCTAGAACACAGTTCTAGAAACCTTGCTCAGGTGCCATCAATGTCTAAATTCACAAGCTGGCGGGGCCGCTTATTGGACGTATAAACTAATATACCAATATTTAAATTCTAAATATATAAATTCTATTTCAACATAGGTTATATTTTAATTCTGTAGCTGAGTTGTTGAATACAGTGCTTCATCATCAACACATTTCTAATGTTTTTAATTAATTTTTTATAAATAAATATAATTTTCTTTTCTTATATAGTACAAGAATACATAAATATTTTCTGTTTAATAAATTTAAGTTACAGAATATGTAACGCAGACATGTAGAGGGAAATAGTCTACTGATACAGAGTAAAAAACACGCTTTAAAAGTGATATACTTCCATTCTCATGATTTACTGTTTCAGATAAAAATGTAGAATGTAGATATTCTTAAAATGATACAATTTCATTCTTACAGTTTATTTTTCCGAATAGACATATAGAAAGTAAATACTATTTTATATGTTTTTCAGTAGAGTTAAAGTATAATGTTGACTAATGTTTATGCTTTCTACATTTCTGTCCGGGAGAATAAACCATGAGAATGAAGTTATATTATTTTTAAAGTTTGTTTTTTACTTTGTATTAGTAAACTATTACCCGTTGCATGTCTGTGTTACATATTCTATAACTTAAATATATTAAGGGTCTAGGATCGGATATGTCAGGGCGATGACATTACCGACAAAATTAGGCAAAAACAGAGGTTTACGCCATGACGCTTTACGTCCTTATATTGAAAGATTTTAAGCTGGGGAAGGGCTCATTCGATAGAGCAAGAGTCAGTCTAGCCCTCTCTGGTCATGATTTAATTAGATTCTGCTGATGTTCAGTAATATGAGTGTTCAAACTAAAGCAAAAATCTACAAATTCACAGCTATGAAATCTAAACATTTTTAGCTAATTTAGAGATTGTTCTGCGTGAAATCGTGATCAGAGTACCCTCGATCGAACCTTTTTCTATCCAACGAGCCTTTTTCAAGCTCACAATCTTCTAATCTAAGAACGAAAAGTGTAATGGCGTTTCGACAGTGCTTTTTGCCAGGCTAGGTATAAAACAGAGAAAAAAAGTGACAAGTTTAGTTCGGTTGGTGCACACAGGGAAGCGCCTAATCAGGAGACCCGTGATCTTGTGGTGCCCAAATTTGGCACGCAAGTTATTAAGAGTTAGCCCCTCTACTACAGATACTATCGTACGAGCCGCGTGTTTCGTTCATATCTCACAAGTCCCGTGAAGTGTTCTGAGAAATATTGTAGGGCTCGAACAAAAGGTGAACTCGGCGGTTCGAGCCGCTTCAGAGAGCTTCAGAAAGAAGCTTGAAACACATACGTCCAAGTCACCGGCAAGCGGCACGAGCCACACGCAATCTTTGTGACATTACAGATATAGTAAAAGTTGGATAACTGCCTGAAATTCGGAATCGATAGCAGGCAGTTACCGAGCGAAGGTACAGATTTTTTCCCTTGATTGAACTCGAGTCGAAAGCCCGTGTTTCCTCTTGAAATGTTTTGAACGTGGAATAGGACATTGAGTGAAAGAGAAAGAGGGTAGATAGTGAAGGTGACGTTAAGGAAATATCATTAGCATAATACTAATGCAATGATAAAACTTCTTCAATTTTGATAATTTTGTAATAAAATTTTTACAATCATATTTTTAAGATTTTTCTAGTGAAAAAAAGACCAGATACGAAATAATTTGGATTATATTTGTGTATTTAATGAGTGACAATAGTACTTCTTTTCACCTACTAAATAAGTAAATATTATCCAAATTATATCGTGTTTGATCTCATTCTAATCAGAAACATCTTACAAATACACTAATAACAGTTTCGTTAAAAAAAAATACATAAAAATGTTGTCCTTGCATTAGTATCACCGACTAGATAATTATAGATCTAACATCCTATATATTTTTCTGTCCCTGATTTTTGGGGTGCTAGCATCCCATTATCATTTTAGTGTCACCGCCAATATTATCGGCGAAATCTCAAAGCAGATTGCAACGCTACGGGTTTTCGGAATTACAATTAAAATGGAATAGGCAGATTATATTAAGGGGGTACGATCAGATATGTCAGAGCGGCGACATTACCGACAAAATTAGGCAAAAACAGGGGTTTACGGCCTGACACTTTTCGTCCTTATATGAGATGATTTTAAACTGGGAATGGGTTCATTCGAAAGAAAACAGTTCAATGCAGCGCAGTCAACTCGCGATTTAACGAAATTCTACTGATATTTAGTAATACGAGTGTTGTAAAGTAGAGCAAAAGTCTACCATTGACAGCTATGGAAATTTAAGCATTTTTATGTAATTTAGAGAGTGTTTTGAACGAAATCGCGAGTTGACTGCGCTGCGTTGTACTTTTTTCTATCGAATGAACCCTTTCCCAGTTCAAAATGTTCTCATATAAGGACGAAAAGTGTCAGGCCGTAAAACCATACAACAGTATTGCTTTTGGCTGGGTTATCGATAAAACAGAGCAAAAAATGTGACAAATTTAGTTGAGCATTTGCAAACCAGGCGACGCCTAATTTGTAAGGCTGCCGATGTGGAATCGGAATCTGTGATACCCAAATTAACGATGCGAGTTATTGAAAATTTCCCCCTCCACTACACACACCACCTTAGGAGTCGCGTGTACGTGAGCTCGGCGCTTCGGGCCACTCCGGCCATATTCGAAAAGTCAAAAGAGAACGCAAGTGTAAAGTGAACCTTACTCTCTCGCTCTTTAAATACTGTCCAAGTTGCCGACAAACGACACAAACCGCGCGCGATATTTTCATTTGTCCAGACATATTTACGAAAGCCCGAGAAGACAAGAATACGGAGCCCGTCTTTTGCTATCATGCAAGTTCAAATCTGTGACTTTTTTATTTCATACATAATTTTTAGTAGCTTTTTAACTTTAGAATTCCTCGCTTCATATATTACTTCATTTATAAAATACTGTAGAAAATATAATTCATATTTTAGCCACACAGATAGCCATAAAACACAGTTGCATCGTTCTCATTTTTTTACAACCAGTCTTTTATGGAATGAAATAATAATTTGAGTCATAATAATATAAAATCAAATTTATATAAAGATTGGAATTGTATATTAAAATTACTTGTAGAATAAAAAAAAAGTTGCAGGTTTGAACGGGATCCGAACTCGATCAATGGTAAAGACATAGATGACAGGTATAGGATCCGTGCATCTTGACGTTCATCATTTCATTACGGTTACGAAGTGAGATTGTGAGATCCTATACACGTCTGATGTCACAGTTACATTGTCTATAATGAAGAAAGAAATGCAGTAGATCACATGTATGTATATTCAAAACAGTCGTGTGCGTTTGGATACACCACCAGACACGCATAGGGAATTGAAATATCTCAATACCGTCGATTAGCTGTTGCGATTTCGAGTAACACTCGGTCATGTTCGGCTCGTGTCGTATATCGCATCGCTCGCTCCTAACCTAGCGCGTTACCACTTATGTATACATACAGGGTGTCCCGCGTAACACACAAAAAGAAACACAAAATTAAAAAAGTGTTTACATGTCATTTGCATGGTATAAGGGGGAAAATTTATTGGCTATAACAAATTATCTTTTAGATTATTATTTTCAAAGATATGATAATCAAGTTTAGTTTTTTTAAATAGAACTATATACTTTTTTTCAAATCATTTTGTAGTGCGTTTCAAGATAAATTTAACGACATAGAAATTATGTATCTGTTTTCAAATGGTTTTCGAGATATTGGATACGAAAATTTAGTGTTTTTCGGCACAGGAAAATCTGCTCGAGTAGACAGCACCGCAGGAAATCTCGCCTACGCGTCAAGTGCCACATGCCATACATTGTTCCTTCAAACCAATACGGGAGGGTCTGCTGCAGGAACAGTAGGCCCAAATTCTGGAAATGGTTTTCCTGTGAACCTGACTATCATATCTTTGAAAATAATAATTTGAAAGATAATTTCATCTAGCCAATAGATTTTTTCCTGTATATGTGTAGATACAGTAATGTTGCCGACGAGAGCTGTTTCGTCTACACGGACGAGAGCCGCGGTCTATCCCCACTACCTCGTATGATGTGTGCCTCCGTGTAACCAATTCTTGGAACCATCGCTTACGAGCTCGATACCCCAGAACAAGGCGGCCATAAAAAACAAAGATAGCATTAAGGATTTAAATAGGAAAAATTGAAGTTTCTTATTCGCAGACAGATCTTCACGCACGTAACACCAATAAATTCCTTGTGCTCTCCCGATGAAAATGATATTAAACACGACAGGATTCCGATTATTTATAACATACATAAAACTTGATTTATAGAAAGAAAGGTCACGCTCATTTACGTATACAGTAATGTTACAGACGAGAGCCGTGCTCGGGTCTCGTAACGGCTCTTGTCGTGTGAACGAAACGGCCCTCGATCGTATTATTACTGTATTTAGAATCCAACGATCCTAATCCAGACCTAACTCAAAATATACATACGCACATACATATATATATTAATATTTCTATTTAAAATTGGTTTGAGTTTCATTAGTATCTACTTATATATGTAAAATAATATATACTTCTATATTCTATATTCTATGTATATATAAAAAGGATGAATAATATCTAGCGAAATAATAAATCGGAAAACGGACAAGTAAGCTCTTTCTACAAATTAAGTTATTAAGTATCTTTATTATAAATAATCGGAATCATGTCGTATGTGATATCATTTTCTTCGGAAGAGCACAAGGAATCGATTGGTGTTACTTACGTGAAAATCCGTTTGCAAATAAGAAACTTCAATTTTTCCTATTCTTAATCCCTAATGCTATACTTGTCTTTTGTAACGTCATTGATTTCGGGCATCGAGCTTGAGCATAGACGGTCGAGCGAAACCCTTTTTTTTTGCTTCTTCGGTCGTGCATCAATTATCTTGGCGACCGAGAGTAAAGGAAGCCAAATCGACTACCAGTGACGGACGAGAGCCGCGACCAGACCCAAGCGCGGTTCTCGTCTGTAACATTACTGTATATGTATACGTATACTTATGTACACGCACACATATGCGTGATCTTCATATTAATATAAAAACGATATTTGGAAAAAGTGTCTATCTCGAGAAAGGCATCGACGTGGACAATCAATGAATAATATGAATGTAGTGGTATTTAGAATGTGACACTTGTAAAAGTTATACACATACAAATAACATGTGTCGTTTGATAAATACCACTACATTCACACGATTCGGTGCTATATTGAATCACAGAAAATATCTTAGCAATCGGAAACGTCGCGCGTGGCTCGTGCCGCTTGCAGGGATTTGAACAGTTGAATGTGGCGTTTCAAGAGTGAGAGAGTAAGACTCATATTCGCACTTTCTCTACTTTCCGCAAATGTCCGAAGTCGGTCGCGAAGCGTCGAGTTCACGTACACATAGCTCGTATAGTAGTGTGTGCAGTAGAGGGGGAAATTTTCTAAGCTACCTCCCGAATTCGAAATCATAGAAAGGCTCCATCTTGCGTTCATCAAGCAGCCACGTGTCTGTGGATAATACTATTTCTGTAACGAAAACTGTAATAGCAGATACCTACCTGGCAATTTCGAAATGTCACGTGACTACCGTACCCCCTTAAGCCCGCAATTTTTGAATGTTTACATAAGAGTAATAATTAATAACTACATTGCGGATTTTATTCATTTATGTCAAAATATACAAAATATGAAGAATATAAATCAAGTTGCAATATTTAGAACATAAGACATACGGTTATTGAAGTTTTATTCTTCTATTAAGTTTCTTGAAAATTTTAATTCAAATAAAAATTCACAGTCTGATATTAACTTTAAAATTATATTATAAATATATTTGACACAATAACACAGAAGAAAGGAATACAATAAAACAATGCAAAATGCAAAGTACATACAGCTAGGGCAGTAAAGACTTTGTTGAGATTATAAAATTTTGAATTTTATGTATTAGTATAATTAACTATACTACTTACATAAATAATAACTATACTCTACGTATCAGTTATTGAAATATTAAATTTTAAAAACTTTTAATGTATTAAGCTATTAAACAATACAATTTTCTAACGATTTGAACTATTAAACTATAAAAACTTCTTAATGTACATATATATACTAATGTATATAACTAAAAAATATCATGGTACTAACAAACAATATTTTTTATTGTTAAAGATTTATAATTTCAACAGGAAAGAGTTTAAGTAAAAAGGAAAAAAACTTTTAATTGTTAACACTTTGCATAGTTTTTCTTTTCTCTGTTCACAACAACTAAACATTTACTGTCTGTATTTTATTTGATTACATCAGATAACTCTCTGGTACGCACATCTCTTAGACATTAAAAAAGAAGTACCGATAACGGAAGAAAGTTCGCACGTCATTAGGGAGAAGTGACGTCACACAATTCCTGATCACGTTTTATTTAATTACTCCTCCTCGATTTCATACGTGCTACTACAAGTAGCACATGAAATCGTTCCATATTAACGTTTAATATTAACGTTTACGCAATCTTAATATTTTCATCTGAGCTAACATAATCAATTTCAATAATTTTCTTTTCTATCAAATCCTTTAGAAAATGTATTCTTATGACAATGTGTTTACTTCATTTCGAATTTTCGTGGTTCTTCGACATAAATATTGCACTCTTATTATCACAATATAACTTTGAATCTGTATTCATTTTAAAGTTTGAGATGACGCATTTAACACTAATAATATCCTGTACTACGATAGTAGCTGCTATAAGCTCTGTTTCAGCTGAAGATAACACAATGCAATTTTGTTTCTTTGAATGCCACGTTATTGTATTATTACTATATAATATTATACCACCATTTACGCTCTTTCTATCCTTTTTATCTGACGCCCAATCTGTGTCTGTATATGCTTCAATTTTCCTATTTCCTTTCTTATGTATTAATCCTATCAGCTTTGTTTGTTTCAAATATCGTAACACGCGTTTTGCTGCTTTCCAAGTTTGATTGATCGGTCTATCTAAAGCCCTACTTAAATAAGACACCGCATACATAATATCAAGTCGTGTAGTTATAGCTACGTACATTAGGCTTCCTATTAGCCTACGATAAGGAACATAATCATTCTGTTCTTCTTCTTCTATATTAAATCCTACCTCCATTGGTGTATTTATACCTCTACATTCATCCATTTCAAAAATTCGTAACACCTTATCTATTAATTGAGATTGTGTTATTTTATACATTTCTTTTTCTATTTTTATTTCTATTCCTAAGAATCTTTGTACGTCACCTAAATCTTTGACTTTAAATTCTACCTGTAACAAACTTATTAGATTTTGTACTTCTCGTTCATTGCCAGTTATTAATATATCATCTACATACACTATCATTTATACATTATTATTATTATAGTATAAACAACAATCATACTTTGATCTAACAAAATTATTTTTAATTGCAAAGGTACTAAAGCTAGTATTTCATACCTGTGGTAACTCTCTTAAGCCGTATAGAGCCTTATTTAATTTTAATACTTCAGATTTTACCTCTAAACCCTTTGGTGGTTTTATATATACATCTGTTTCCAAAGTTCCATTTAAAAATGCTGCAGGGATGTCAAGTTGTCTAACCGGCCAGTTGTTTTCTAATGTGCAGATCAACATTATTCTTACACTTGACATTCGCGCGACTGGAGCATACCATGAATTAAGATAATTCTCCTTCTCCATCTGAAATCCCTTTGCTACGATTCGAGCTTTCTTAGTTCCATCTTCCTTAGTTCGAAATACCCATTTAGTATCGATAGCTTTCTTCCCATTTGGTAAATTTGATGCACTCCAAGTATTTAACTCTCTGTGTGTATTTAACTCTTTTTCTATTGCTGCTTTCCAACCTCTATGATTTACTGCTTTGTCATATGTTTTAGGATCTTTGTCTCCTGCGAATAAGCAGTACGTTTGATATATTTCATATTCATTTAGATGCTTTGGAATCTTCACTTTTCATCCTGTTCGTGTTGTTGTACTTTGCTTTGTCACCAAATCCATCTGTTTATTGGCAGTGTCTTCATCATCTTCCTTATTAGTTGTAACATCTCTTTGTTTATCTTCACCGTCTTCTTTATTCAATGGTTCTTCAAGTAGTACAAGAATATCCTTGGCTTCATGAGCCATTCGTTCTTCATTAAACATTACATTTCTTGAACATACGCATTTGTTTTCGTTCGCATGCCACAGTCTATATCCAGCTCCTTGATATTCTATCATTGCCAAAGCTTCTGCTCTTGCATCAAGTTTATTTCCTCTTGGTAATTTTACAGCCCATGCTACACATCCAAAAACTCGAAGTTTAGATAAGTCGTTTATTCCATACCACAATTTTGCTGGTGGTATTCCATTATTCGCTGCTGTGGGTGATCTATTTAATTCATATGCAGAGCATCTTAATGCTTCTCCCCATAATTCCTTTGGAACCTTTGATTCTATTAGTTTTGTCCTTACTTTGTCCAATAAAGTACGATTCATTTGTTCAGCAGTACCGTTCTGCTGTGGTGTATAGACGTTTGTATACTCAATTTCTATTCCTTTCGATTTGCAGTAACTTTGTGCTTGACTTGAATTCTTTTGCATTATCACGTCTTATTCTTTTGTGTTTTTATTAACTCAATAAAGTCTATTACATTTTATGCTGCTTCATCCTTAGTATTTAATAACTTTACTATTGTAAAATGCGAATAATCGTCTATTAATACTTGGAAGTATTTTTCACCTGTATAGGTTGCAGGTGTTATAGGTCCAGCTATATCGGTGTAAATTAGATCACCTATTTGTTGCGATATTTGTGGCTGTACATAGAAAGGTTTTCTTGTTGATTTGCCTTGAATGCAACTATCACACTTTTCTCTGCTGCATGGTAGGCCCAAAAGTGTTAACCCATTTCTATTCAGATGCCCAATCATCTGTGCCATACATTCTTTGTTGATATAGCACTATTGCATTGTTCCTCACCTATTTTTAGGTTTATTTCTAGTACAAATAGCTTGTTAACTTCTTTGCATTTAAATGTGTATTTTTCATTTTTAATTAAAACTTTATTTATTCCAAATAGTACTGTATTACCCTTTTTTGTTAGTTGTGCAACTGATAACAAATTTTGATCCATGCCATCTACTATTAGTGCTTCAAATACTATTTCTTGGTTCTGGCACGTACCTTTTATTAGCCCTTTTTTCTTTGCTTTCATTACTCCACTATCTGCCACTTTGATGTTTACTTCCTGGTCGAATATTTGTATATTTTGTATATACTTCTCCATGGCGCTGGATACCAGGTGTTTCGTTGCCCCAGAGTCCAGTATAAATATATTCATATTGTCTGAAACTGTATAATCATTAATGATTGCAAATGCTATCTCATTTTCCTTCCCATTGTCAGCTCTATTTGCAGTTTCCGATATGGACCTAGTTAGTTGTTTTTCTTCCAGAAGACAACCCACTCTAAATTTCCAATTATTGAAATTTCCTGAGGCAAGGTGGGACAGGTTTACGTGTTGACTAGTTATCATTTTTCAAATATTCTTTATGTTTCTGCTGTTTAATTATTAAACACGTGGTTTGGGCCCATAACCTGTTAAAGATTTATAATTTCAACAGGAAAGAGTTTAAATAAAAAAAAAACTTTTAATTGTTAACACTTTGCATAGTTTTTCTTTTCTCTGTTCACAACAACCAAACATTTACTGTCTTGTATTTTATTTGATTAAATCAGATAACTCTCTGGCACGCACATTTCTTAGACATTAAAAAATAAGTACAGTAATGTTGCGGACGAGAGCCGCTCTTGGGTCTGGTCGCGGCTCTCGTCCGTGACTGGTAGTCCATTTGGCTTCCTTTGTTCTCGGTCGTCGAGATAATTGTTACACGACCGGAGAAGCAAAAAAAAGGATTTCGCTCGACCGTCGATGCTCGAGCTTGATGCCCGAAATCAATGACATTATAAAAAACAAGGATAGTATTAGGGATTTAAATAGGAAAAATTGAAGTTTCTTATTTGCAAACGGATTTTCACGCAAGTAACACCAGTCGATTCCTTGTGCTCTCCCGATTAAAATGATATCAAATACGACATGATTCCAATTATTTATAATAAAGATATTTAAATAATAAACGTTACATTCTAATATGCTACGGACGAGAGCCGCGCTCGGGTCTGCTCGTGGCTCTCGTTTGTAACGTTACATACTGTATACATAACGCGGTGAGCATGACCTTTCTTTCTACAAACCAAGTTTTATGTATCTTTGTTAAAAATAATCGGAATCATGTCGTGTCTGACATCATTTTAATCGGGAGAGCACAAGGAATCGACTGGTGTTACTTGCGTGAAAATCCGTTTGCGAATAAGAAACTTCAATTTTTCCTATTTAAATCCCTAATGCTATCCTTGTTTTTTATGATCTCCTTGTTCTCGGGCGTCGAGCTCGAACGCGATGGTTCCAAGAATTGGTTTCTCGGCGGCACGTATCAAACGAGGTAGTGGGGATAGACCGCGGCTCTCGTCCGCAACATTACTGTACCGGTAACAGAAGGAAGTTCGCACGCTATTAGGGAGAAGTGACGTCACACAACTCCTGATCACGTTTTATTTAATATACAGGGTGTTTCTAAATTCGTGGGAAAACTCGGAGATGTAGGTAGAAGACAAGAAAATAAACCGAAAACTTCCTATGCAATATTCTCGGATACGCTTAGTTTGTTAGTTATACGCGATTTTATATTTCGTAAAATACCGATGTAACAGTGACCCATCCCCTTTAAGGTTAGTGTCCGGGCTTCGACGAGGCCTCGAGCTTTTAAAGATCTGGGCATTTCTGGGCCTAAGTGAGCCTCTGGCGACTCGCAACGCGTGTAGAGAGATACTTCATCGAATGGGAAAGCATACTTTCTAATTGAAAATACTATTGATATTTATCTACGATTAAGGGGTTGCTTTGGCATTTTTAGAAAGTCGAAAATTTTGCTTTCTCATAAAGGGATATCTTGAACCTGTTTAAATAACGTGGAAAAGATTTCATACTAAAATATTAAAAATCCGACTAGAGTATTAAAGAAGAACGTTGTGTGTGAATAATAACGACTTACCACATGTTTATAATCGATGTTCGAAATGCCCTCCACCCTCACGCAAACACATCTCTAATCTTTTCCGAAAGGATTCCTGAATTTTCAGAAATATTTCCGGATTCGAAGATATTTCTCCATTCAAACCGAATTTCATTTTTAATATTTTAGTATGAAATCTTTTCCACGTTATTTAAATAGGTTCAAGATATCCCTTTATGAGAAAGCAAAATTTTCGACTTTCCAAAAATGTCAAAGCAACCCCTTAACACGTTGCGTGCGGGGGTAAAAAAATGGTCGAAAAAGTTTTGTCCGATTGTATGCTAGCGCGCGGCAGCACCGCCGGGTCAATACTTCTCCGGGGAAACGCGCTCAACTCGATAGATCTACTCTGTCGCGCGTCGAACGTGTTAATTGTAGATAAATATCAATGGTATTTTCAATTAGAAAGTATGCTTTCCCATTCGATGAGATATCTCTCGACACGCGTTGCGAGTCGCCAGAAGCTCACTTCGGCCCAGAAATGCTTAGACCTTTAAAAGCTCGAGGCCTCATCGAAGCCCGGACACTGACCTTAAAGGAGATGGGTCACTGTTACATTAGTATTTTACGAAATATAAAATCGCGTATAACTAACAAACTAAGCGTTTCCGAGAATATTGCATAGGAAGTTTTCGGTTTATTTTCTTGTCTTCTACCTACATCTCCGAGTTTTCCCACGAATTTAGAAGCACCCTGTATATGTTGTGATAGTTGTATAATAACTTACTTTAACTTGCAATCTTTATAAAGTTTCAAAGTCATGTAACCCCTTAATTATTTTCTGTAAACATAATTTTATGTAAATAGTAATAATAAATAAACATAATGATTATAGTATATAAACAAGCTAAATGAGAGCACCTACATACTTGTCTTGTTTCTTATTACACAATGTAATTTAACAATGAAAAGAACTTTTCCCAGTCATTCTTTATACGAGATTTCAATGTCACTGATACTTTTGAAACGAGATTCTATATTTTTTTCTATATTCTTCTAGAGGATATCTATAAAAATATATTTAACTTTCTTAATACGCGTAACGTTTGAATTATTTAATCGCAAGATGATTTGTTACAAATAACGCTCTGATCTTTTAAATAGAACTGGAAAAAATCCGTTAGATTATTGTGTATAATAATAAACAATTTTAAAATTTATATATGGTCCTCTGATTCAATTCGTTTGAATAAATTTGTAAGAAATTGTATTGAAATTTACTTCGGAAAAATAGGAAGAAAAATAGGAAGAATAAGAAATGTGTTCCTTAGACGACGGTTTTGGGGTAAGTGCCGTGGGGTTCATCACAGATCACAGTCCTCTTACCAAAAGGCATAGCCTTCCCCACTCTGTGGCCAGATCCTTTAGGAACAATATTCCCATTTTTTAGCAATACGGTGTCGGGCCGCTTGCCTTCTCTAAACACTCGCTCTTTTTCCAAACAGTCACACAACACCCGATAGCTGGGAGGCCAAACGTAGCCACCAGCCATCAGTCGCCAACGGGACTGTTTAATCTCATGTACCCTCAATTAGCTACACGCAGATTAACAATAAGACCCTATCATAAATCCCTCAAAGACACGTTTTGGTTCAGCTAACCGTCCGAAACTCATATATTATATGAAATCAAATATTTACGTTTATATTTATATTTATATTTATATTTATATTTATATTTATACTTATATATAATGTTATGTATGTGTATGGCCCTGCCGACTCTTGGTAGGGATCCGCGAGCTGAAGCTCGCGAGCCTCGTAGTCAGTCCTTTACCAACCGCACGACCATCACAATAATGTGGAGACAAAAGTAACGACGTGACTATATGTATAACTTTTGTAACGACCCACGGTCTCCCTCTCACTCTATCCATTTCTATCTCACTCTATCTATTACTATCTCTCTCTATCTATTACCATCTCTCTCTATATTTGTATCCTTCTAATACTTTATTATTATATTATTGCGTATTCTATTATCCTAATACTAATTAATATTTTTGTACCTTATTTTTATATCATATATTATAAGTTCCAATTATATTTTAACATAAACACAACATATATCGTACGTTTTCATTTACGACTAGAATAAGACCTCCATTATAAAATAAGACACTACGCATGCGCGACCTCCGACTAGCGGGTATATAAGGAGCTGCGAAAGCAGCAAGAGACACACGTCCTCCTGGCATCAGGTTCCGAACAGACGAAGATCTTGAAGGCAGCTGATATACTCGTCCAGTGAGATCGAGACCGCTCCTTTAGGGGTAGCGACCGTTTTCCAGAGATCAAGAGTATTCGATGCTCCTTTACAGGTTCAGTCTTGAGTAACCTTATGCCAGGTGCACTACGACGATTCCTGTGAAGTGCAGTACGGGCGACATCTTGGAGGAAGCTGATATACTAATAGATCGTGACCGCTCCTTTAGAGGTAGCGACTGTTCTAGCAAATAGTAATTGATGCTACTTTAATATAAAGTTTGTGCTCGCCGCAAGCAAACGAATCACCTGCCAATAAGCGCTAGAAGCCATTCCTAGTCGGACATATTTCTAAGACCGCTCCTGAAGAGTCTTTTCTCCAGGGTAGCGATTGAGGTAGAAAAGATAACGAAGGGCTTACGGATGCTTAGGCAATTAAGCAAAAATTATATGTTTCATGGAATCTTGAGACCGCTCTGAAGTTATAGCCACCTATAACTTTGGCAGCGACCAGGGCATACGAGACAGGATCTATTGCAGACACATACACAACACACTGCGCCTTGTATAGAGGATCCTCTATCGCGAATAATATCACATAACCTCTCTCGTTCAACGATATATATCATAACTCTTGCGTTATCGAGGGAAATAATTATAATCACGTTCAATATAACTTCACATTCATATAATCACACATAATATAACCTCATACCTTATGATTTTATTAATATTTAACTAGATTAGAATAGGTATCAATATTATATTAACGTTAGGATTAGAATAAGTATTACTGAATAAATTATTGTTAAGAAAGATATAAGCCTTGGATTTTAACTCCTTAACCTCACACCACACGAACTCCTACCTTTTCGTCCATTGGAAAGCCGTTCTTCCATGGACAACGTAGCATTGTTTTAGGGACGTTACACTATGCAAAATAACATTTTTTAGAATGTTTTAATTCGTAACACATAATATGTGAACTAAAGCATGGGTGGCCAAAGCTCCTTTTCTATATTGAACTGTCAAATTCGACTCTGTTCTGAGAAGTCACACGTAAGTAAGCACACACACTATTCGATATTTCACCACAGGTTGGAGTAGTTCTCCAAGTGAACGTTATTCGTGAGTAGAGGTCGCCTAATTCAGCGCGCAAACTATGCATCGGTAAGGCAGTTTGACCTGAGACACAAAACTCTATTGAATGTTAGGTTTATTATTATCTGGTCGGTGTTAGCATTGTCTCATCAATACACAAACTTGAACATGGGTACCTTACTCGGTCCCTACTTCGCTATCGAGTTTCGGGGCATCTTGAGTGGGATCCCCCTTGAGTGGAGAGGATGCCTACCACACAGTTACATCGTAGATAGATTCAAGCAGTTATCCAACTTTTCATGTTCTGTTCTGTTCAGTTTCAAGTTCTGTCCTTGTTCTCGGAAGGAGGCTCTTCGCTGAGACCCCCAAAAACTTTTATGATATTTTGAAGTACGAGTCTAAAGATCAAACGATAACATTCTGTAAAATATCTCATGCCATTGCGTATTTTTTATGAACAATTAAATTAAAACAAGTTGATGTACAAGATAATACCATGGAGAAGAGACGATAATAAATCGAAAATAAAGAACGCAATTATTTTGTAAGACTATTAAAGAATAAAGTTCAAACATTTATTGGCAAATAACAATCGCGATCCACAGAGAACTGTATAAAATTCTGAGAGATGAATCTAGAAATTAAACGATGACATTTTGTAAAATACCTCGTGTTAATGTGTATTTCTTACTAACAATTAAAGCAGATCCATACACAGACTGTAGCAGTGGTAGCTATATGTTGTGACGAGGCATAAATGTACGTCACAAAGTCGATCCCTTTCCGCGGAAAGGGCGGTACTTTAATGCGTACCATCAGGAACTAAAGGACCTAACGTTAACTGTGATCGTGTTCCACGCATGGGAGAATCGTCAATGGCAACCAGGCGGTGACCAACGATGACCACTGGAGGGAGCAAGCTGGCGGGTCAGTATCAAAGCCAGCGCAGGATGCTTACCGCGGATCCTTTGGTTTTGGTTGACTGCAGCGCATTAGGATTACTCACTCCGGGGAGTGAAAATGACGCCTCCAGGACATGGAAAGAGGCTATCATATCTAGAAGTGGACGCCTTCGAGATTGGGAGGAGGCGAATGACTCATCTGAGGAGGTGGGCATGGGTTTCTCCACGGTTACGTGGGGATAGACCAAGCAACGGTGAAGCAGACATCAAATGAGGATGGTTATTTCGTGGTGCGTTCTGGGACTTATCCCCCTACGCGAACAGCGGTGGCTAGTTGACCGGGTACCGTTCCTGACATGGCCATAGGTCGAATCAATGCCCCCCCCCCCACACACACACAAACACACACGCGCGCATAATCGATCGAGGTCCATGCCACCGCTGGAGACTGGTTACAATATGGCGTAACGCGTGCGAACTGAACCGAAATGTAAAGAAACATAGCATAGAAATAATACTGACGAGCATGGAAACCTTGTCCTTCTTCGTGAATGGGATTTTGGGACGACAACATCGAGGTAAATCCTTTCGACTACTGTTAAGCTCTTGTAGATATCTTCCTCCGCTAACAGATCCTGGTGGTCACTTAAAGTCAAGATACGAGAAACAAGGGTTTCCTTTGAGCCTGCACCGCGGCCAGGCGTGAGGGTAACTCAGAGGAACCGAGCCCTCTCGGGACTTCCCAGTTGGCTAAACGTCTCGGTATTCGTACTTTAACCAAATCAACCAAACTCATTGTAACACGAGTATCGCCTTGGAGTTACCTTCCCGCGGATTATGTGCCGCAGAAGTACCGCATATAATAGCCTCGTTGTAATGTTGTAAACGATACTCGCTCAAATACATTTTATCTTATACTAGACGAAACTGTGGTGATTGGCATTCTTGCTGAGAAGAACCTAAAATTTGCAGCCTCATTTTTCATCCCGTACGACTGAGTTCTCTTTCCGCGGTTCTAGCTAGCTCGGCAGCGGACACTTCTGGGACGCCCGGTTCTCGCGTTAGTATCTTTAATACTTAGCGCATTAAATAAATCAAGGGCGCGAGGAGTGTGTGCGGCTAAATTGCACGGTCGTTCGTGATCGTCTACGGCTCGACTCAAGTGATCTCGTTACAGTGTACAAAATAATAACATTAGCACCGCTTATTCATGCATATTTTACAAACATTGTAATTTTTTTATACTAATTTTCATTCATAAATATATATTTAACACATATATTTGAACTCTTTTCTACTGTTAGAATCGCTGACAGTAGGGATCTAACGGGGTCCGGATGAGGTATGTGAGGTCGGCTTTTGCAAAGAAAGTGTATGCTGTAAATTTAATTTTGTCTATCCTGATAAGAATAGACATTTATTGTTTTAAAAATAAATTTGACCCAAAAGCAGGGAAGGGTCCTTTGTATCGTTCCTGGGCCGATCCGCGGTCCTTTGATGTGTGCGGGGGGTCCTCTTCGTCCCGGTGGTCAGTGACGCTGTCGTCTGGAAATAGAAGGGGTGGCGAAACCGTAACGGTTAGTTGGCAAATAATTCACGCTGGACCGTATTCTCTCGACTCCAGTCCGCGATGACGAGCCTATATGGAGGGGAGAGCATTACTTTGCCGTAATGCTAAGGTAGTGCAGTGGACTGTATAACCGCCATCTCTTCGCACTGAAGAAATTGTTGATAGGCGAACGTACAGAGAGGAGGGATCCTCCTTTCTATGATTAACGCACTGTTCACGAACCGAAGATGTCCGTACCAACATATTATTTCGCGAATTTAATGTTGAAATAACTGATTCTAATTCGATCATGAACACTAGATAGAGGGACGAAAACTAAGTCGCAAAACTCTCGGTTGTAAGTCGCTCGAAGTATCTGTTCGCTCCTGTGTCGTGCTCCCTTTTCGATTTTTCGCGTCAGAAGGATCACGCTGATTGGCTTTCTTACGAACGCTAATTTTCCAATCAGAGTGTCCCGTGGTTACGCCCGTAGCGCGATTTTTCCTAGGAGAGGGAGGGCGATACTTGATGTACACGAGAGAACCTCGAAAGTCCGGTGACGTCAAGGTTTTTCCGTCTAGGTTGACCCTCGAAGCCCAAGTACAGTTAGATGACCGCGGTCGAAACACCCTTCGGGAAAACCCAGTTTATGACATGGTTTTAGCTATTGGGAACGAAGCGAAAATTAAAAATTCTAAATTCATTGTACGAAAAGGTAAACTACTATTGCTGGCAATATTAAAATGTTAAACTCAAAAATAGTATTCCGTCGCGAACCGTCATAAACTAACTTTCGAAATCCTCGTACCACGTGTTCCTCGGTATGGAACATGCTCCCCCCGTTGATGGACCTTGTCGATCAAGATTCGCTGATATCTCGACCGATTAACAATGTCTAACTGCGTCCGGGAATGTCTTCTTCATCGCTGACCGGAAGTAGCGCCAGCTGCTTGACGTTGCGCCGATAGGTGCCCTGGTTGGTCTGCACGGTGACCGCTCGGATGACGTCCGGTCCTGGGTGCACCTTGTCTACTCGTCCAAGATGCTATTGTAATGGCGATAGATGGTCATCCTTTAAGATGACGAGAGACCCCTCCTTGATCTCGTGCGAGTCCCTGGTCCACTTCTTCCGCACGTTCAGCTGATGAATGTACTCCTTTTGCCACCTGATCCAGAAGTCCTGTCTCACCTTTTGTATATGTTGTCAATTTGACAACCGGTTGCAGGGAGTGCTGCTGAAATCAGTTGGCAGGTGTAAGTGGACGTGAGATCAAAATCGCCTCGATTTCAATCGCGAAAGTATTAAATTGCTCGAATGTGAATAATTCCTTGCCAACCACCCGTTTCACGTGATGCTTGAATGATTCACCGCTGCTTCCCACAGACCGCCGAAGTTGGGTGAAAAAGCAGGTATGAAGTGCCAGGAAATTTCCTTGTCCGCGAGGAAATGTTGCATCCTTTTGTCTCTTTGCAGCATCCGGTAAATGTTCAGCTCGTTGTTAGCACCCACGAAATTAGTACCGTTATCCGAGTATATGTTTCGGCAGATTCCTCTTCGCGCAATGAAGCGTTTGAGCGCAGCAATGAACGCTTCAGTTGTCATATCACCGACAACTTCGAGGTGGATTGCCTTTGTCGCGAAACATATGAACACTGCGACATAGATTTTTGAACGCGTACGATTCCGATAGCGCTTCTCTTTTATATAAAACGGTCCGCAAATCGACGCCGCAGTTATGAAAGGGCCGGCATTCCGAGACGTGTGCCGCAGGTAGGGTGCCCATCACGTAGTTTATGGCCGGTGGATTTACGCGAAGGCACCTGACACATTGACGAATGATCCGCTTGATCTGGTTTTTGCAGTCAATGGGCCAGTATCGTTGTCTAACATTGGACAATGTTGTATTGATACCTGCATGATGCCCTTCCAAATGAACATGACGCAGGATTCAATCCGTTATGTGATTGTTTTTTGGAAGCAGGATCGGATGCTTGAAGTGCGAACGGTATTTTTGCGTTTTGTAACCGACCGCCGACGCGGAGTATCCCGCTGTCGTCCGGAAACGGCTGTAGTGAAAGGAGGTTGCTCTTCGCACGCAACTCGGAGCCGTTCGTTAGATTGCGAATCTCTTGCACGAAAACGGAAGCTTGGACGAGCTTCAAGATCCGTTCGTTAGCACACCGGATTTTTTCGGCCGTTAACGGGCCTACGTGACGATACTTCTTCCTGAATCGAAGGCAATACGCGATGATTCTTCTCAACTTCGCGATACTGGAATATCGATTGAGAATTTCATGGCTTCGAATGATTATAGTCGCGAAACAGGCACGTGAACGGGTTTCTGGAACTTCGGCATCGGGATGAAACCTTGATGTCGGCCAATTAGCGATGTCATTGGCGAGCCATCTTGGACCGTGACGCCAGATATAGTCGTTTACGAAGGCCGCTGGTGATTGTCCTCTTGATATCAGGTCCGCTGGATTATCCAATGACCCGACGTGGTGCCATGCCGCGATATTCGTCTTCGATTGGATGTCGGAAACGCGATTAGCTACGAACGTTTTCAGCGTGTATGGTTCCCTGTTAAACCAGTTCAAAACGATGGTCGAATCGGTCCAGAATCGTACGGTATCGAATTCTCGTAGGTTGATTTCTCGAACGGTCGAAAACAACAATGCGAGACTGACGACCTTCAAGGGTGCGATGCGAGATTTTGCACATAAAAGCTTCGTTTTTCCTTCACCGTTTTCGTCGCATGACCGAACATATAGGCACGCTCCGTACGCACGTTCGCTCGCATCACAAAACTCATGTAACTCTACTGTGCGAATCGCGCATTGGCAGACATGGCGTTCGAAAGATGTCTGGTTCAACAATTGCAACTCTTTCACGTATGTAATCCACTTGGTGTGGATGTTGGCTGGTAGGGATTCGTCCCAAGCCAGTTCCAATTGCCACAGCTGCTGCATAAGGATTTTCGCAGTTACAATCACAGGTGTCAGCAAACCTAACGGATCGTATATCTTTGCAATCGTAGACAAGATCGTTCGCTTCATTAGTCTTGTCTCGATATTTGGATTTACCGAGTAAACGATTTGATCGGTGCGCGCGTGCCACGAGACGCTGAGAGTCTTGACCGTCTCATCCCCGAAGTACTTCGCGTGTTCTCAAATGTTCAGTCCACCGAGATTGAGTAGGTTGATCGTTTGATCTCGCAGACTTACTGTGTCTTCGAACGTGTCGGCGCCGGTCAGTAAATCATCGACGTAACGATCGCGTCGCAGAACGGTCGATGCAGCTGGAGCGTTATCCCCTTCGTCGGTTGCTAGCTGGTGGATGCTCCGGATGGCAAGCAACGGTGCGGCAGACAAACCGAACGTGACGGCGTTCAGTTCGTATGTTTTGATTCTACCATTGTCGTCTCGCCACTGTATTCGTTGATACCGACGATCTTCTGTTTTTACGAGAAATTGTCGATACATCTTCTCGATGTCTCCGGTCAAAACGTAGGCATGCATTCTGAATCTTATCAGGAGCGCGAAGATGTCGTCTTGAATCGTTGATCCAGTTAGAATCGTGTCGTTTAATGATAGTCCGCTGCTCGATTTCGCGGATCCATCGAACATGACGCGAACCTTCGTTGTGGTGCTCGTCGGTTTTATGATAGCATAGTGAGGCAGGTAGAAATCCTGCGAATCACGTGGTTCTACCTCACTCAGGTGTCCTAACTCGAGATATTCCTTGATGACCTTGGAATATTCGCATTTTAATTCCGGATTTCGGTTGAATTTACGTTCGAGGGAAAGAAGGCGATTCAAAGCCAATTTACGTCTTCTTCCCGTTAAATGGCAGGGCGACGATATAACGACCGGTTTTATCTCGCGTGACGTGGTCCTGGAAATGTTGTTCGCACTCCCGTTCTTCGGCCGAATAGCGTCGCGTCTGAGGGCCCTCTTCCAACTCCCAGAATTTTTGCAATTCAAAATTAGGGGTGGTGAGTAACGTCCGGTGTCCTCTTGAAGTTGCCGGTGTTGAGACACTCCCCCCGATGATCCATCCAAACTGAGTTTTTTGAAGGACCAGATCGGCTCCACTGCGAGGAGAGAGTCTGTGCTGGCCAATGTTGAGCGACGATAATGCAGGGCCGGTACCGATTAGCATGTCCACCTTCGCCGGTCGATGGAATTGTGGATCCGCGAGTCTGATGTTTGCTGGTATCAGAATTTTTGAACGGTCGATTTGAACATCAGGTATCGGCCCAGCAATGCGCGGAATGGTAAAGAACGTTAAATCCCTCTTATAATTTGAGATCCGTGACTTGATGGTAGTTGAGACCAGTTTCTTTGAAACTGTGTTTAACTGGTTCAACGCCTCGATCGTCGTCGTGTTCTCCTTAGTCGGAAGCCGTAGTTTCGTTGCCAGGTCGTCGGATATAAAATTCGCACTCGAACACGTGTCAATTAGGGTCCCACATTTGATCGCGTTTCGCTCCCGATCAAGTACTTCGACAATCACGGTAGCCATCAAATCGGTTGTAGGCCAATTGACGACGGACTTCGTGACCCTTCGCGGTTCGAGTTTTCGGGATTCCGGCTGAAGTCATGATGATGTTTCCGGATGCGATTCCTGGTGCAGCTTCGTGTTGTGACGCTGGTTACAAACGCGGCACCCTCCGGCCTTACAATCCTCCGTAGGATGATTAGATTGTAAGCAATTGAGGCATAGGTGTGCTTTGCATGCGATCTCGATACGACGCGGTACCGTGAGTTCGAAAAACCGAGGGCACTGGTACACCAGGTGTGCTCCTTCAAAGACCGGGCATTTCGATTCGGTGTGTCCCATTCTTTTCGCTGATCCTTGCGATGGCGGTGTGGATCAATGTTGAGCTCGCAGAGATGTCTCCGACTGCGAAGGCGCATTTCGCAAGGTATTCGTCACGTAAACCTGGCGTTTTTGCGGCTGCGACGCTTGACTACGTTGATGATTCGTCTGGCGGCAGAAATTGGTAGCTCACTCTTTGTCAATGATACTTGTTGACAAGTTCACATTCATTTTTGCCATGTGAAGTTGCAAAAAAGTGCCATTCTGCATTAATATCAAAATCTTCGAAATGACAGCTAGGATTTAAGAGATTATATTTATGTTTTCAACAATAAGACGAACAGTGAGTTACCAATATTTATTGATTGCATTAAACCTTGCAAATGCTCGGAGATAATGTAGAATAATGTTGGGTGACGCCTCCTTGATCGTAAATAATAACGCACGTTCGCCCGCTGGAGTCGACCAGGCTGCCAGCGACGACGCGCCCGCCGCGATAGTGCGACTCGACGCAGCATCACCTTTGGGCAATTTTCACAGGACCAATTTTAAAATGTCCATCTTTTTGAAAGTTTGTCCATCAAGGGGAAGGATCAAACTATATTCTCCTTTTTTTCAGATTTTTAAAATCGCGCATCATCTTAAAAACCTACATTTGTTTAAAATAATTGCAAAAAAGACGATTAAAACACAATTTTTTTTAAATGAAATAATTTTCTTTACAAACTTCAATGTTTTCTCTATAAGCACCGTAAAGCTTATCTCCATTCGCTTACTAGTTCAATAGCTATCATTTTTTAAAAAAGGTAGCACTTAACTTCAAGCAGCTGTAAAATCGACAATTTTCAAAATTTTGAAAAATCCTTTGGGGTATGTTTAAATATCGTTAAAGACTACAACATATTCAAATTTGAGCAAATTATAAGAACTTGCTCCGAAACGTGTCCGATTTCGCGTGGAATGACCCCTTCTGTAATGCAACAGAAATTTCAAATGTTGATATAATAAATATTCGAAGAAAAATTACGATAGAAATGTATGGTTATGGCAATAAATATAATTATACAAGTACTACTATCAGTATAAATTGTGTGGTACACCTTTCACTGCCCAAGATGTTAAAAAAATCATTTGAATTTCGAGACATAATAAAACATAATTCCACAGGATGAATAAATTTGACAGATCCTTGCAATAATTGTGATAGTTCAAATACAAACATAATGAAGAAAGTCAATATAACTGCTTCCAAACAAATTCTTATTGCAAAATTACTTTTGTTCGATTACAATAGTAGTAGAACAACAAAACTGGAAAATTTCTACATCAAAGCAATACCTACTACTAAAATACAAATAGGAGATCACTGTTACAAACTTAAGGCAGCGATTTTCCATCATGGTAAAATTATTGTCGATGGCCATTACATGAGTATGGTAAGGGATAAGGGCACAATGTGGGTATCCGTTGATGATTTACGAGTAAAAAAGCAAGCTTGGTCATGAAATACTAAGAATGCATACATACTTTACTTCACAAGGTGTTAATTGTGGTTGTTATTACTAAACTGCGGATGTTTATGCACGATAAATATGCAAACAGCATTTTGTATATTTTATTGTATAAAATATAATATTAAAAATTATCTGAGGTCATTCCCATTCCCATCCTAACAAAAAACTTCAAAAAAGTAAAAAAATTACGCCAAGTACATGAAAAAGTCAGTACTGTGTCACAAAAAGATGTGAAATCGAAATGAGCTGCAAGTACATAAAGGTGCTTTCCAGCAATGTGCAAAGGCGACACTATGTAATGTAATGTAAGATTCGGTGCTTTCCAACTACGCTTAAGATAACACAACTATGCACAGCTAGAATGCTGTGTTCAACTTGGCGTGGCCAGGGGAGGTATTCTCAGATCATCATTACCATATCTTCTCTCGCAGGCTTTGTTGGATGACTAACTTAGGTAACTATTTCGTATTACTGACTCACTTAAAAGATAACTGCCATCGGGTCCAAAACAACTGCGTCAGCCCTGTATTGACTGACAATATCAGAGTCCAAACTCCTGGAGAAAACTGAATTAGTCATCATGTAACTAAGTGCTAGGGTCATCCTTTTCCCACCGCAACACTTAGATATAAGGCGTCGTGAAATTGTAAAAAGGACTCATTCCGAAATCACCAGCTAATTAAGACAGTTCTCATTTGTAATCCTGTACCTACGGTGTACTCAGGCGGGAACGAACTCCGCTGTAACACCTCTACGTTATTTTCAAGTGCCTCTTCAACGTTGTCTTCTATTACTTCTTCTATGTTGTCTTCGCGTGGCGCAACTTCTTTATCATTTTCACCTCTTTCAATATCTATATAACCAGATTATTTTTGTCATTGTAGTTTTTATCTCTTTTTCTACTTATCAGTTGCACTGCATTTTTACTCTCATTAAGCTTAACGTCACACTTATTTCTTACATTTCCTTTTTCAGAAATGAATACCCTGTAAGTATTCAAGTTGGTATCCTTCCATATCAGATCTCTAATGGCGTTCTATAATATACTCTGGATTTTACTCTATTCCTTATGTGCGCCGCTATACTAACTGCTTCCATCCAAAAATTCAAAGGTAGTTGTAAATTTGACATCAGGGCTTTTGTGATTTCTATTACTGTTCTATTTCCTTTCTTAGCAACACCATTACATTGGGGTGTCCTGGTAGGACTTAATTCATGTTTAATTTCTTTATCTTAAAACCATATCTTTAAGTCGGTGCTCAAAAACTTATCTACATTATCTCTACGTACAGCTTTCAATCTTCTACCTGTTTGGTTTTCTTCAAAATTAATTAGTTTTATCAATTTCTCTGCGGTGTCACCTTTCTCTTTCAGTAATATAACAAAGAGCATTCTTGAGTAATCATAAATAATTGTGCAAACATACCTTTTTCTTCCCTGTAAAATTAGATTTATGAGTCCAATCAAGTCAGTGTACAATAAATCTATGATGCTATTTATCCTTTCTAATAACCTCGCATGCACTTTTCTACAAATTTTTCCTTCAACGCAACACTTACATTGTATGTTCATCTTATTATTGCCTCTTATTATTGCCTCAGGCCCACTGATAATTCTTCTCTCTTTATTTCTTCTATCATCCTCTTGTTCACATGCCCCAACTTTTGATGCCAGATATCTTTCTCTGTTGTGGCCGTAACAGTTTCATAATTTATTGTTGTTGATTGAACATAACTTCTTCGCACTGCTGTCATGCGAACTTTTCCATGCTTATTGAATATTTCTGCATCTTGTTTATCGAATGTCACGCACTATCCATTATCAGTAAATTTAACAACAGACAATAAATTAGTATTCAAATCTGGGACACACAACACATTATCCAATCTTACTCTGTTTTTCAGTTCACTTTGTTTCATTATAACTTCTACCTTGCTTATCAGCAAGTGTAATCCCCCTCTCTTCTTTCTCTAGCTTATCAAAAACTTCTACGTCTGATGTCATATGTCTTGTAGAACTAGAATCCAGTAGCCAAACCATATGTCTTCTCATACTGAGCACTTTCCTGTTCACATTTTGTCACTTTATTTAGACTTAATCTGTCCAACGTAGTTATCACAGCTTCGTCTGCTATATTCGTTGTCTTTTCTTTCTTTCCACGTGCATTTCCATTATCTCTCCAGTTTCCTCTTCCACGAAAGGTGCTTTTGTTTCCTCTTCCTCGAGCAGGTTTACAATTCTTTGTCCATTTGCACTCTGTGGAAATATGCCCATATCATTGGCAGTTAAAACACTTTTACTTACCAAGTACTCAGTTGATATGTGGCCTTTCTTTCCACAATTGTAGCAGTTAACATCATTCTTCATTTTGTCCTTCATTTTCCTGACATCTTCATGATTTTTCTGCACTCTTTCTTTTTTTATTTTTTTTCTTTCTAGCTTCTTCTAACTTCAGCATATATCTTATGTCACTAATCGTTGCTTGTTTTTGAGTTTCCAATATTCTAACATTTCGATCAAACTTTTGTCTGAGCCCACGCATCACATACATTTTTATTTCAAATTATTCTATCATCCTACCCAATTACGTACATTAATTTTTAAGACCTTCAGCTTTCTTGATGTAGTCGTTTACACTTTCATCCTTGTTTATACGCAATTTCGTTAAATCACATAATACTCTTATTTTAATTTGTTCTGATTCTGTTGCCATGTTATACTACTCCCTGTGAACGGGGAGTAGGATTCGTGTGGTGTGCGGTTAAGAAATAAATTTTATAGACTAGGATTTTTGTTAAATTAATATATAACAAAATTTTATTAAACAATGTTCTATACAATTAATATCTGAATCTAAACGATGCGTGATTATTTCTAACTTATAATTACTTTAGTCTTTTAGATTAATATCGAGAAAGAAACAATAGTTTGGTTTGGTATCTCACTAAACTGGATTGGTAACTAACACTGCTTATTTGCCGACCGAATACTTTCCGGTTTAAGAGTACTTATGGGATCTGATTTGGGCACATGGCAGTTATGGATTATAGTCGATAGGGATCGAGGATAGGCTAAGGAACTGGTTAAAACTGCCTCGATGTGGAGGATCCAAGGAGCTGGTTTAAACTACCTCGCAGTGGTAATCAAGGAACTAGTTAAAGCTGCTTCGCTGAATAGTGATCCAGGAGCTGGCTACAACTGCCTCGATCAGAAGGAACCAAGGAGCTGGTTAAAGCTGCCTTAAAATGGTTTAGGATCAGTAGGATTGTTTGATGTTCAGAACCTCGAACTTCAAAACGCCCTGCTGTTTTTTTTTGCTGTTTCCCTTGAGTGGGGGTATTACAGTACCTGTGGAAAGGTTTCCATACAACCTGTACATAACATGAAGAAAGTAGAAATGTGAATGTAACACATGAGAGCTTGGAGTGATATTGGGGAGTGTTGTATAACAGGGAAAGATTTCAAAAAACCCTGTAAGCCATGAAGAGTTAAAAAAAAGCGTGAACTTACTACTGGATTAGAGTACCTGGTAGTTTTCTATACATTTTGAATGGAATTTCATGAATATTATACCTTCCTATTTTATTAATTAGAGGGTTTTCATGTGAGGTGTACTGGGATTTTCTGATGGAATTTAGAATAAAATCTCTGACTTTTGAAGTGCTAGCTTCAGCATGTAGGTTCATTATGGTAGCGTTATAGTTCTTGTTGAGAATAATTCTGAGAAACTTATTTTGAATATATGTGTAGGGACAGCTGTGCATCAAGCTTGATGTCTGTAGGCGATTATTGGTCTAACGCAGACTAGGTACATAATAATTTTAATATTTTTGTTCAGGGCGCTGTTTTTGGAAATTAGAGGATAGAGTCTTCTTAAGGTGGGGTGAGAAAGTATAATTCTGCTCTTTATGGCAGGACCCCAGGTGAGTTTGTGGTCAAAGATGAATCCCAGGTATTTGACCTGGGGTTTCCAGCTGATAGATTCTCCCGATATGGTTACAGTGGCAGTTGGTTTTTGTCTTTTTTGGAAAAGCATATAGCCTCGGTTTTAGCTAAGTGTTTTTTTTTGTCAGTCGGTAGATCATTTATATATAGAATGAATAAAATGGGACCAAGTATGGAACCTTAGGGGACACTAGCAGTGATGGGTAGAAGTTGCAATTGAGCACCATTAACAGAAGTGAACAAGTGTCTGTTTGAGAGGTAGTTTGCTATGAGCTTAATTAGAAAGAGTGGGAATTTTCAGTGGTGAAGTTTGCAGATTAGTCCAGCGTGTCATACTGAATCAAAGGCCTTCTCAATATCTAGAAGAAGCATTTGAACAGATCTATTTTTATTTAGCTCAAAAGTGATATCTTCGGTAACTCTTAGAATTTGGTGTATAGTGGAGTGGTGTTCTTTGAATTCAAATTGATGATTCGGTAGAATGTCATTATCTTTGATGTGCTGGTTGAGAAATTTTAGAATTATTTTTTCGAAGACTTTGCCTAGCAAGCTTAGAAGACTGATTGGTCTGTAGCTACTGTGAAGGTTCACTGGGTTTCTTGATGGGAATAACTTTGACAGTTTTCCAAACGCTGGGAAAGTAGCAGTTCTGTGTAGCTTTTCTGATGATATAGTAAATTTGGACCTGTAACTTCTTTGTAGTGTTTTTCAGTTTCTGTACTGTAATTTTGTCTAGACTGAGGCCCTTATTGGTTGGAAGTTTTTTAATTATAGCTTGGATGTCTAACGGACTGAAAAAAGGAGAGTGTGGCTCAGCCTGTAGGTTTAGAATGAAAGAGTAAGAACCCGAGACTAGTGAATCAAGTGGAGATGATAGGTTATATGCTAGGTCATGCACTTGTTGAAAATGTTTGGCGAGCAGTTCAGCCTTATCCTGATCAGAGTACAATAGTTAGTTTTCGGTGGATTGAAGCAGGGGAATAGGCTGTGTTTTGTTTCCAATGAGTTTGTGGATTTGCCAGAGGGTGTTATCAGCTTTTTGTATGGAAGCAAGCTTGTTCTGCCAGTGGTTATTTTTAAATTTTAGAATTAGCTTTTGGATGTTGGATAAAGAGCAAATTTCTCAGTAGTTTGTGGTAGAGGTTACCTGTTTGTTGATATTTTCTTCTGGCCCTATTTCTATCCTTGATGAGTTGGGAAATATTTTTGTCCTCTATTCCTTTATGTTGGTGGTTAGAAGTAGTAGTTGTAGCGTTTTTGTAAGCTGAGTTGATTCTATCCTGAAATCTTAGAATTTCCTTGTCAATATCCTCGTTGGTCCGGATCAGGGTTGAGGTTGTAATTGTTGCAGATAGGTTTATACAGATTCCAGTCGGTGACAGAAGTACTTCTTTTAATTGAGATTGATGGGATAGTAGAGGCTTTGAAGTGTACAGGAAGGTGATTTGATTAAAGGTCGTCAATAGTGCGACATGTGAGACTGCATTGTAAATCTATGAAGTAAATGTCAATGTTGGACAGGGCTTTCCTGGCTTTTTGTAGGTGAACGTGTTGCTGTAGATAATATTGTAATTTTTGTTCTCAGCATGGTTCTTGAGGTTACTACCATTTCTATTACATGAGATGTTATTCCAAAGCTGATGTTTGGATTTAAAGTCATCTCCTATCAAGAAGTATTTTGCGTCCGTATGGATGGTGATAATATCAAGATTAGTTTGTGTGATTTTGTTTCTACGAGGAGAATATCCAGCTCCGACGATGAGGGCTGGGTTAGACTTGACTTTAATAAAGATAGTTTCAATGTTTGGGGTTGCCGGTTGAGTAATGTGTTCATGTGGTATAGAATTGTGAATGCAGATAGCGACTCCACCTCTATCTGCAGATGGAGGGGGCCTATCGGCCCTAATGAGATTGTAGTTTTTCATTCTATATGGAGCTTGTGTTTGAAGCCAGGTTTCAGAGATGAGGGCAACGTCGATGTTGTTAGTTTCTAAGAAGAGCTGAAATTTAACTATCTTTAGCGTGAGGCTGGTGGCATTCCACAGTATGAAATTGGTAGGAAAATTACTTGTACTGGGCATCGAGCTGTTGAATGATTAGGACAGTGGCTTTTACCCTTTCTAGGTTGTTGGTGTATTTTGAGTAATGAGTTTTAATTAAATCCAGGATGGTCAGAAACATGTCGTGGTCATTAGTAGAGTTGACGTTGTGAATGTTTCCTAAGATGTGGTTGGAGTTATCTTGAAGATGATGAAAGTTGTAGTTTCTATTAGATGAAGGCGGGTTGGCGGCTGCAGCCTGAGCGTAGGTGAGAGAGTTTCTGACATTAGAGTCAGAAATCTTATGCGTAGGAACGTACTGCTGAGGTACGGAGAGAGTCAGGTTATTTTTTTGAAAAGGCGTACTCCTATTTCTTTTTGCGAGAAAAGCAGTTAAAGCTGGACATTTGCTATAGTTAGCAGGATGAGGGTCTTTGCAGTTTGCACAGGTAGCAGGAGCGTCCTTTGATTTAGAGCAAGTTCTAGTGTCGTGCATTCCTACACATTTGACACATTTAAATTGTTTGTTACAGTTAGCTGAAGTGTGGCCATGGGCTTGACATTTGAAGCATTGGGTAAATGCTTGGCGAGAGTCGTACTTTTCCCAATAGAGTCTAAGGTTTTCTAAGTATCTAATTTTATTAACTTGAACGAGAGTAGTACCCGTATGTGATTCTTGGTGTTTAAAGGAAGTTCCGTACAAAGTAAGGGTTTCAGACCTGAATTGTTCATAGAATTTAGAATTCTATCAGCGGGGAATTTCAGAAGGACATTTACTACTACCGTGAGGACTTTTTCAGAGCCTAGGGAGTAAGTGTGAAATTCGATTTTCTCATCGGTACATGTTTTCTTGAAAGTGTTAAAATCTTGAGCATTGTTAAAATTGATTCTCAATTTAGAGTTACAGTTTCTAGCGAATCTTAGTGAATCTATTCCCGTACTTCTTTTCAAATATGTCAATAAATTAGACAAAGTTAATGTTTCCATGCACATAAATGGGCGGAGGTTTTTCAGGAGGCGAGTTTTGCTTGTCAGCTGAGGTATCACTAGATTGCAGGCGACTTGTAGAAAGTGCAGTGGAAGTATTAGAAACAGGTGGGTCAGCAGGAGAATATTCAGTACTGAAACAATCGGCGAAAATGCCAAATCTATTGGCAGTAGGAATATTAAAATCCATACCTGTTTTGAGTTGTACGGACGATGATAGTAAAATAGAAGACTTTGGAAAGCACACTAACGACGCGATACGAAACCGATTCTCGTATTCAATCCCTCATCCTGCATGCATTGATAAACGCCTTGCTATCGCTGGCGACGCCGTATTTATACTCGGAGATTGTCTTCTTCCTTTGGACCCAGTGATTCCCCTCATTGAAAGAGAAGTGTTGTATTGCGCATGCGTGCTCGGAAGCTGTCGCAGTATACTCGTTGCTAATAGACTTCGATGCTTGGTGCATGCGTGTGAACGCGCTTGCGCAGACATACAGAGAAACTTGGCTGCTGATAGATTCGTCGTGTCGTCATGCTGTTGTTATCTTGTCGTCAGCACATGCGAAGAAGCACGCCATAGAATGTTGCTTGGATGCTGTCATGATGTATGTATGCGTGGATAAAGGAGTACTATTGCATACGCGCATGCGTATTGCGTATTGCTGACGCGATTGTTTAAATTAGAAAATCGAGATTAAGATATGTTTTTAGGGTAGAATTACTGCCAACTGTACAAATGTATTCTACTATATATTTTATTCTTAATGCTATATAGAAATTAATATATATAGAAATAGAAATTATATAATATATAGATAGAAATTAATAGAAATAGTCGATCTAAGTAGTGTTTAGAATCTGATATTATCGAGATTATCGGCGAAATCGACGCCGGTTGTTACAGTACTAGTTTGAGTGGTATGATTATTATTATCTCACTCGCACCAACACTTAAGACTGCTGTCGATTAGTGCGATAGGTGTAAACGTCGAGTGTGATTTAAGTCATATAGTTAATTTAATTTTGTTTACAGAAATCATTAAAACCAGAAATTTAAATGTCTAACACTGAAGAACTTTTATCGCTCATCAACTCGGTTTCCGGACAACCTAAGCCTTCAGTAAAGCTAAGAGCATTTAGGAGAAGACCCATGTATCTAACAAAATCAGGCATTGTGAGGTTCTCGGCGAGTCTTTCAAAAAGCCGCAGTTAGTTTTTTGACGGTACTTCGAAAAAAAAATGTGTAAAATAAACAGTTTATACGAAGGTGGACATACTAACCTTTTCTATCTCATAGCGAATGTTTTGAGTTAGTCTATGGATTACAACGAATACAGAAAGTTATTGTTATTTAATGATATTCATTAATTTTAACTGAATTTTGAATTATGTAGCCTTGTCGAGTGTCGATCAGATGTCTGACGGTGAGTGATCTTTCCCTTCCCTTACGTCACTGCGATACTGCTGTTCCGACAATCACTGCTCATGGCCTCCGCGCGGGCTCATTTCTGGTGCTTTCAACCAGATTTTTAAACGCTTATAACTAACAAACGAAGCCTCAAACGTGAAATTGTTATTTTGAATTTTCGTCACATTTTAATCCCTAGAATCACGCCTTAAATTTTTTCACGTGCTGTTCAAAAACACTCTGTACATGATCTAAGTTCGTACCGAATACCGTTTCTGTAATGTAAGATTGCGTCTGCGCTTTCACGCGATGGACATCCGGACATTCGTACATACTATGGAGAAGAAAATGTTGAAAAATTAAATTAAAAAAGTTACACTTTTCAAAATCGCATCATGGGATCTCAGCAACAACAGGTGCGCCGATTTTTATGAGACCAGGCTTAATCAAAAGATCGTACCAACATTATATTGCGATAATACGTAAAACTCCAAACAACGTGTTATCGGTAGTACCGGCTACGCTGCGTATACAGGGTGTAACAAAAATGTTGTAGTTCCTTGAAAGCAGTGATTCAGGGGATGATTTGAAACAACTTTTTCCTTAACGAAAATATTAGACCAGGCTTCGTTAACAAGTTATTGACCAAAAATATCAGTCAATGAGAGTGTGAGTTTGTCATCTGAGCGGCCGCGGTAGCGTTGGGTACGCGCCAGGCGCTACGCTTGTACTGTGAATAAGAAAGTCGACATGCATCGAAGGAAATAGCATTAGAGTCCTTTTTTTGTTTATCACTTGAAATGAATAATTAATTAAAATCTAGAAAAACTATGTGCAACGCAAAAACACGAATACACAGTTCTTTTGTTTAAGGAGAATCAAGAATAACAATTATTTGATGTGAGAGGACAAGGAATACGTAAATTTTCTATTCGCATAATGTACAAACGAAAAAGCAATGCAACAAAAAAATTAACGGAAAATTGGAAAATAATTGGAAAACTAACGTTGAAAATAAAAACATTGAAAGTAGTCTGCGTTAGATTAAAAAAATAATAATCATTAATGAATTAAATACAATTCACCTGTAGTTTGTAAACCTGTGTCACTGGGTCACTGTACCGATCCTGATCATCGACCGTCGAAATAGTTTACGCTAGGGTAGAATTTTTCCAAAAAAGCTCCTTCTACCCCCACATAGTTTTCCGCCGTTCTATGATGAGTTAACTCCCAATACGACAACAAGATTGAGTGAGAAAAAAATCTGTATTCGCTAAGAAAACATGTGCTTTGCAGAAGTGCACAACGAACGGACTATCGAACAGTTTTACAAAAGCGCTCACTTCACTCTGTTACTGCCTACGTATCCAATGCTTCGAGACAAAAAACAGACACATCGTGTGTCAGTCTAAAATAGTCTGCGAAGAGGAGAAAGTCTTTTCCGTCTCCGAAGAACAAAAGAAAAATTTTCAGCAACACGTGTCGAGTTGTCGCTGCGAGGACCAGTTTAAGCAACTTAGCAGAGATCCAGGGCACGCGTTTAGATAATTTATGGCTTTCTTGCTTTGGCTTCGAAGGAGACGTGATCTCGGAGTGTTCGAAAAAGGAAGGTCTGATTGTGAGGTGCTTGATGCACTTCTGCAAAGCACTTGTTCTTTCGGCGAATACTGATTTTTTTCGCTTTCAATCTCGTTGTCGTAGTAGGAATTAATTCATAATAGAACGATGGGAAACTACGTGGGGGTAGAAGGAGCTTCTTTGAAAAATTCTATCCTACCATAAACCATTTCGATGGTCGATGATCAGGATCGGTACAGTGACCCAGTGACACAGGTTTACAAACAACAGGTGAATTGTATTTAATTCATTAATGATTATTATTTTTTAAATCTAACGCAGACTACTTTCAACTTTTTTATCTTCAACGTTAATTCTCCAATTCTCCATTCATTTTTTTGTTGCATTGCTTTTTCGTTTATACATTATGCGAATAGGAAATTCACGCATTCCTTGTCCTTTCACATCAAGTAATGATTTGTTACGTCGCTTTCAATTTTCATACTAATGCTATTTCCTTCGATAAATGCCGACTTTCTTGTTCGGAGTACAATCGTAGCGCCTAGCGCGTACCCAACACTACCGCGGCCGCTCGGGCGGTAAACTCGTGCTCTGATTGGCCGGTTTTTTTGTTAATAACTCGTTAACGAAGCCTCATCTAACATTTTCACTAAGGAAAAAGTTGTTACAAATCACTCCCTGAATCACCCCATTCAAGGAACTACAACATTTTTGTTACACCCTGTATACTTGGCGTTACGGTACTACCGTGTCGCTTGATAGTACACCAGAGGTGTGAGTGATCAGAGTGAGTCGGGAACAGGACCTTTTTTTGAAAATGGAACGGGTTTCCGAAACTTTTGGGAATTTTCGAAATTGTTGAGATTCTTTGAAACACGGAAATTTTTAGAAATTCCCGAAAATTCTCGGTTTCGAAAATTTTGGGACCTCAAATCGACCCGATCTCTTTCCGAGACATCTCAATGGTCGAGTTCCCAACATATTCGTATTTCTGCACATCTCTGCTGTGTACCATACAAGGGAGAGATGGCATGAGTGAGACACGTATTGAATGGGACATTCTAATTGCAAACGGTGATCTTTCTTACGATGAAATTATATTGTTTTGAAATTACCTACGTCTGACATGTTCAACTATCCTAATCTGAAACTGTTTCCAATTCAAACGGCGAGAATCGATTAATTTTCTCCATACTTTAAACTAAAGCTTTTCCTATTTTTTCGAAACATCTGATGAAGTACTGTTACTTTTGATTCATTTCTTAATTATCACATTTGACCATATATTTCTTCAAAAATAATAACATAAATTAACAGGTACTTTTTCTTTGACGTAGTAATTAAACAATTTGAATTTTCTATATAATCGTAATATTTATGAATGGAACAGGAAATTTTATAGTTACTCAAATATTTCGTAGTTACTCATAGTTACTTGTTACTTAAACTCAATTGTGTTTTTAATTCTGTTATTATAGTTTTTTTTTTGTTAATTGTCTATTTTTCAAATGTAAAACTTACAATTAATGTTGTAAGATTCAGATATTTATGTAACCTAATCGTAAGAAAATATCAATAACATTATAAGTGCAATTGCACAAGGTTAAACAATAAATTCGGTGGATGTAGTCTGAAACTTAATTAATTTATTCATTTGTATGTTGTTTTACCTCAGTAAATAAATCATTAATTTTTTTCATGAATTTATTACGCCCATTTATTTTTGTTGGATACACTTTTCTCTTCAGTGTATTTCACAAAGAAAAGTCAAGTGGCGTGAGGTCGGGCGTTCTTGGAAGCTAAAGCATCGGCCCTCCTCGACCCATGCATACTTGATAAAAATGATTATTTAATATTATGACGACGACTGGTTTCGAGTTACAAGAAGCACTTTACAATGACACAACTGTTGCATCAACGTTCATCAAAGTCTTAATCACTGACGAACATGTGCAGGATGATTTTTCGCTAGTGGATTCAAGGGCAGTGCCGCCGCTTAAACATCATAACAGAAATTCTGTCCCTCTATGCGATAAGCTATTAAATGTGTCATCAAAAACGACGGTTATTGCATCGAAGACGTTTGTATACGTGTGACCTGTAAAGTTTCAAATGCTAAGCATCTAAGAAACGGAAAAAATCGCTGCAAAATGTTTTGCGTTTGCAACGAGAACATTATTTTAAAAATGAATGCTTACCTATTTGCAAATTCTTCTTACATTAAACGTTGGAAGAGACATTGGTCCTTGTTTTTGAAAACCTAAGGAAACGGAGTGAAAAATGCATACACGTTGGAGAAGGTCACTTCTAACATTTAATGTAAAAAAAATTTGAAAAGAGGTAAGCATTAATTTTTAAAACAATGTTCTCGTTAGAAACGCGAAACATTTCGCAGCGATTTCCTCCGTTTCTTGAATGCTTAGAATTTGAAATTTTATAGGTTACACATATACGCACACAAACGTTTTCGCTGTAGTAACCGTCGTCGTCGATGACATATTCAATAGCTTATTCCGTAGAGGGACAAATTCTTTATCATGATGTTTGGGCGGTGGCACCGTTTTTGAATCCACTAGTGAAAATCATCCTGTATTTGATAATGTGCCACACACATATCCCTTATTGCATCCACATGTTTTCTAAAAGATATACTAGCTCATTTCTTAAAAAATACAGAATTTTAATTCTTTATATCTCATTTTCTTTTCATAACTTTTTAATTAAGCGTTGAACAACTTATGTTTACATGTATAACATTTTTTTTATAGCCATAGAATATACTGATGCAGTTTGGCACCTCAGGATTAAAACACCCTCTATTTACTTACGTCTAAGAATATTACATGTTTTCAGAAATAAATATCTTTGTCAATGTCCTTTTCTGTGAATTTTAAATGCTTGATATGATTTCTCATATCAATCCTTTGTAAGGCGCTTCTTCCTGATAGTCTATTATTCAAATTTTTCTTAAAATTCTTCAACACGTTTCTGCATTTACTTATTTATCACAGCATTTTGTAACAAATGCAACCAGCTTTAGACTGCTTACGGTGGGGTCTTTTTTTATTTGTTTAACATGTTTCTTTAACAAGGTGTTTCTTCCCGAGAAGTCAGTTTCCTTAGGACTCTTCGTTGTTCATTACGATGGATCTCTGTGCTTTAATATGATTTATTAAATATTGTATCGTCGATTTTCTTTTATTAAGTTTGCAATATGTAAATAAGAGTCATCTTTGATATATTATTTACAAATCAATTTTCCTTTAATTATGGCAACTTCAGTAACTTTTTATGATTAGTTCATTTTTGACAGCGATTGTCCCTGATGACCTAGTACTACATGCTAAAAAGAGTACTTTATTGAAGTGTATGAGAAAATGCATTTTACCTTGTATTAAGGTTCCTATTCGTTCCGCTTTCTCCGGGAAAATTCGTTTTTTGATCAAATCTCCTAACGTTCCAAATTTAATCTAAATGTCCTACTTTTCTATAAAAATCTTCTAAAGGATTGTATTGCGTTTTTTAGTATAAGCATGTAGTAATACTCTAACTAGTCACTCGGTGACTAATTCATAAAATATTGTTGATCAATTTCTATTACGATATTGGCAATAGTTATGGCAGGCCCGTTTTAATCATTGTAAAGACCCATTGTAAGCGTCTCGTGTTTGTAGTTTCATACTAGTATCGTATTTAAAGTGTAGCATATAATATATTATGGATTTATCTTTGGTTTTTTTCATTTTATTCTGCATGTTCAATATATTTTGTTACGTAGAATAACCATTTTTTTGCTTGTACCACCAGTTGTGGAATATCCTATATATGAGAATATATTAAGGCGTCCATGAAACAAAAGTCGGGATAACTACTAAAAAAATTGAAAAAAATATTTAAAACATAAATTCGCTAATTTGGTCCTCTGCTCTGAAACACTTATATTGCGGGAAAGAAACAGTAGAACGTGCTACTTTTTTAACTATTTAGGTATAAAAAGGGTTTTCTATATAGAAGTACACATTATATTCGAAATGGAAATTTGGGTTGACAAATATATTTACTATGTTTTGCATTGATATTTGCTTTGCAAAGATAGGTGACCAATGCTTCAAAAACAACAAAAATATTATAAATTCAAGATGTGAAAAATCGGCATTCTTTGAATTTTTATTGAAAAGAGAAAGTCCTCTTTATTCAGCAGAAATAGTAGATTAAAAAATGTATATGTACATGTATACAATAGCTTTTTAAGGAAAAAATTTTCTTTAATTTAATTTCCTTCTATCAAAACTATGAATTTTCTTTTGTAACAAACTCAATTTTATGAAAATGTGACGTATGTCGTTTCATTTTATAGCTGCAGATATAATATACCATATTTATTGGCGTCACCTCCACAAAGCCTTGATATTAAGCTTACCAGGCATCAATGGATAGAAGTTGGAAAAGTATTAAAAAATTGCGAAATTACAAATAAAAAAAGTATTAAAAAACAGTAAGAAATATTTGGGATAATGCTGAAGTAGAATATACAAACAAAATTAATTAATACTATACCAAATCCTCTAAAAAGCAAGTATTATCAAATGTAAAGGTGGCCCAATAAAATGATACTTCTTAAAACAGTATTTTTTATTTTTTTTATTTAAATTTTTTATTTTGCAATGAAGTTTATATCAGTCGATGATTTGGTTAATGCAACATACAATCACATTTATGCACTCGTAGATCGATCGTCTGTTTTCACACTATGTTAGAAAATCTCGATATTCCAAAATTCACTCTAGACTGTTCATTTTCAAATTGCATCGTTTACTCTTTACACTCTGTTATTTCAGTTTCGTACATATTTCGTTCTATACCTGTGAAGAAGTATCCTAAAACCTATCTGCCATTTTCGTTTTACAACTTAAGTCCTAACTAGGGATGCAATTACATATTTCGCAAGTAGGTATCTCAATACAGGAGATTGTAATGAAATTACTTGTATTTCAAATAAGAATACTATTTGAAACTAATTGATTCGATTTGAACATAAAATAAAGTTACCTTTCTTATGTTGCTTTTAAAATAACTGTAATAAAATAGTTAATAACAATCATTTTAAATATCTTTTAATTTTCATTTCAAAGAAATTTCGCTCAAGCCTCCTAGAATTCTCCTGTATACGCTCGTCGTCGATAAAGTTCAGTTGCGCCGTATAACTCGGTCGCGCGCACGGTTTCGCTGGTCGAGAGGGTGGCGGAATTGAGCACACGGGGAGGCTGCTAGCTATGAAGGGGACCGAACAACTCCGATCCCCGTCCGAAGCTACTCGGAGGCGTTTGACGAACGCGTACGAGAACATCCGAGCTCGCCCCGAATAGACTGCACACGACATGTCTGCTGGATTCAAGCTCCACCAAATCGACGGAACTTGAGTGCAACATTAATGCCAGTCTACCACCGTTTAGCGATACCATCGGTGATGGACGGTGATAACCAAGAAAAAGTGATGTGACGAGTCGCTTAAAAAAGAAACAAAAAAATTTGCACCCATTTCATTTCTCGACTCCCTTACCCCTTGACGCGAACGTTTTCTATTAGTTCTCCGCAAAACTATCCGCGAGCACCTATAGTCAATATCCTAAATCTTCCGCCATTTAATTCCTGTGACAGTGTTCGTGTTTCACGCTAATGAGCTCCAATTCAAAGAAAAGAGATTTTCCGAGAAGGATCAGTGTGTTGACGAATCCTCGGAAGCGTATTGTGTGGGGGTGTGGTTCAGAGTGATTCTCCAAGCTTCAGGGTTACTTTCGCTCTCTCTTCATTCTCCTTATCTTGTGTTTTAGTTTTTTGTGTTACTATTACAACGAAAGTGATCGCTGTGATAAATATGTTCAGCCTAGAAGCGTTTGAGGCGTTGTTCACGATATGGTTTGTGGCAGTGGCAGCAGTAGTGGTGCTAGTGCCGATGGCAGTGTAGCGCGCGCGCGCGGTGCTGCCTCAATAATATACAGTGCAGACGGTGGCTTTAGACTGCGCGGAAGGAGGGCCACGAGCTTCGCCGTTTTCGATGGCCTGATACACAACACGGACACGTATATGAAGCAGCGTTGCCCTGACTCGAGTGAGTAATACATTCACGCAATGTGCCACTTTACATCGTTGATCTTTGGAGACTGTCGATTTCTGAGGATGTACTGTTCTCGCTTTCCTTCCTGTCGTTTGGCCCTGTGCGCATCTTCGCGTAAACAGCGTTGACTTGACTCGCTCTTGCACACGAGGACTCTTTAAGTAGGAGTTGTCAAGAATGTGTGGAGATCTTTAATGACATCTCATGAAAGAGTTAGGTATTTAGTACTCCATCTTCGAGAATATTTTTGTCACTCTTTTTGTAGAGTTTCGTGCAAAATGAATGTATCATCACGAACGCTATTGAAGTTCCTCTATAAATTGAAAATTCTCTATGTGTTTCATGATTTCCATTGTGTTACGGATTTTCGTGAAAAGGGTATCCCCGTGGGATACCTTAGTTTCAATCGTAGTTTCAATTATAGTTTGATAAGAGAGCGAGAAGTACATCCTGGAAAACACCGTATGGAAAAGCTGCAACGGATATCGATCACATATTCCGATAACTTGCGAAAGCTTGAAGAATGCGAACCGGGTCATGCCATAATTTTTCGAGGAATAGTTTTAGGAGTGAGGGAATTATTCACTGAATATGTCAAATTGGGTTGGTGCGTGGAAATGGTGACTTCTTAAACGGAAATATAGTCCTGAGTAAACAATGATACGACAAAACCTCAATTATATGAACAATTTCTAATAGTAGTCTGGCAAAAACAAAACTACAGCGGCAGGCAAACGAAAATTTAAGAGGTAATAAAACCTTAGATGTAAACATAAAAACACAATAATTGTACAAAGAATTATGGAATATTTATATTCCCGGAAGTAAAGGAGTACCCTGGAAAGTGTACGTTAATCAAACTCAAGTATATTTTATTTCAAAACTGAGTTTTGTACATCTTGTTGCTTCTTCTTTATTTTATTCACATAATAAACAATTATTAGCGCTAAGTTATAAATAAAGAAGATTTAATGCATAAATTATTCTGAATGCAATGTTTAAAAGTAACCACAGATAACAGTTATAGTTAATATTTTAATATTTTTAAGTCAGACTGGCTCTCAAGTATGGAATAGAGGAGTTCTACAAATACCGTATATACTATTGCTTGTGTTAAAAATATACTAATATTCGTATATACAAATTTTAATTTTAAACTTTTTTTTGTCTGCTACTGTAGTTATCAAAAAGATTATCTTCACGTCTGAATTTCATGGTATTTTAAGTAATTAACGTTCTATTGTAATCCACTATTTTTGGAAAATTGATCTAAAAATAAACTGGGATTTCGTGTTATCTTCTTTTGTGCTACATACGTATATTGATATCTTCATGCTAATAGCACATATTATCATTTTTAACAAAATTTGAGTTTTTAATAAAAATTTAAAAATTATTTACAGATTTATAGCGAACTAAAACTAAACTTAGCTATTTTTAGTTTTGAATAGTTAATAATTAGCTGTTAATAGTCAGCTATATCAGTTGCATTATTAGTAAGTAACTGTAAATAGCGCGAGAAGAGCTCTTTATACAAAAATACTCAAGAAATAATCAGTTTTTTGCTCTTATGTAAAATTTCATTTTTGTCAGATATGTGGGACTTGATTGAAGGCATGGATATGTATGGTAACAATGTATATTTTTGGTTATAAGGAAAAACGTCAAAGTCACGTTACCTAAAAAATTGAATTCATACCTCAATTAAAATCTGCCTGATACAGTTTGTATTTTCAGCAGAAAGGGAATCAACTAAAAGAACTTTTTCTCAAAAAATTAGAACAAATAAACTGCAAGTCTATAAGTATAGAGTTTTTAATTCAGTATTAAAGACCTCAAAATTTAAGAAATAAAAGTATGTGATACATGTTGTTTATAACTACAGATGCATAATAGTGGCTTTATAGTTATGGTAGATTTTCTAGGAAATGGAGACAAACACTAAAATAAGGCAAAACTATTTTTCACCTAGACAAAACATAAATCATTGAAAACAAGTAGGGTTATCAAAAAGTACGATCTTCTTTAATTATTTTCATTATAAATTCGGAATATCAGAAACAAAAAATAAATTATTTGATTGAAAAATGGGAATTTTGAGCTTGTATTAAAACAAATTTATTTACTACCACATTAATTATATTTATAATGCTGATGATATGGAATGATTTGCAAAGTTATAAGTTGTTGCTGTGCTTCCATAAAGAATTATTAAATCCAGAACTTTAAATTCCAAAAATAATCATACTTTCACATTAATGTTGGAGTTGCATAAAAGTTAAATGTAAAAACTCGAAATGACGTAGACAAACACAAGGAAAAACTACAGCGTAGTAGTTTTCACAATTAAATAATATTCTGAATACATGTAAACAAATCTATGAGTTACTATAAATGAGACTTGAGCAAATTTGATTTAGAATAAAAATAAAAACTAACACTTTATACTAACGAATCATATTAACTACTTTATTTTTATTTATATACGAATAAATTTTTATACGAATAAATCATTTCCAAATAGCTTTTTATTTGAATTGAGTTTTCAAAACAAAATAATGGGAAGTCTGACTACAAGATTGTAGTGAGATGACCTGTTGTTTTGTTTGAACGACAACTTCCGCGGTATCGTAATATATTATTCGAAAAGTTTAGAGCATGCTTGCTCTAAAAATTGTTTTCGCTTCAAACATGTTTATTAAATGTATTTACCAATATGTATCTGAGTTCGTGTGCATGTGGAATAGTGTGAAAAGATCTGTTTTCAACGCAGTGGATAATATCGAAAAAATGAACTTAAGAATCATTTGAAAAATTATTTCAGGAAACAGTTAGTTAAGTATAATTTCTTAAATGAAATAAAATATTATAATTCAATAATAACTAAATTTATTAAATTTTATCCTTATTTTTGTAATAAGAAATATTCTTGACGACTTCGTATTTCATCGGAAGTGATGTCAAGTTAAAAAAAATTTCTTTTAACATGTAAAGAAGTAATCACTATTATAATTTTCTTAAAATGGTAAATATGTTAAATTTTCTAACCAAAACCGTAATAGTTTTTTTTCAATTTAAAATTAGAAATATGCAATACAATAAGGAACAAAAATATTAGTACAGTAGAAATATAAAAATAAAAATAATGGACTTTCTACATTGTAAGTCCAAAATCAAAAACGACATTACGAAGTGTATTATTTTTGAAAAGCATGTATATTAATAGCAAAGATTAGCCATAATAGAAAATAATTTTATAAAAATATATACCTAATTAAACTAATTTATAAAAAATAATATTTTTGTAATGTAAATACCTACAATTTTTACTGCACGTTTGGAATTCAGTTTTGAAACATTCCCAATGCTTGTACGATTTCTGGATATTGTATTCTGTTCTATGAAACAAAAATAATAAAGAATTCGCTTCCTTATTCAAACTCATAATGTTTACACCGTAAGCTTATTTGAAATTAATGTTATTGTTTAAAAATAGCAGATTATTTAAAGCATTTTGTCAGCTTTGTTCCCATTGTTTTTCAAGTATGGCAAAATCATTTCATTAAAGAAATGAGTATAACATTTTTATTAATACAATTTTATAACGTTTACGAAGAAAAACACTGTATAACTATCAATCAAGAAGAAAAAATGCGAGATTCGAAGAAAATTATTTCTCCCTAGTAAAAAGAACCGTTTTCGATGATGTAGTTACATATTTAGCCAATTATATCTTCTACAATAGAATTTTACGATGGAGAGTAATATTATTAGTAATATTAGTAATATTAGTAACATTAGTATTATTATTAGTATTATAGTATTAGTAATATTAATGTTTGTTTTAATTCTTAAGTATTCTTAATACAATTTTCTGATCTTTTCAACTGTTTTTCCTTCTGTATGTCCCTACTGTGCAAATATAACTTTCAGGAAGAAAACAGATTCGCTTCGTTATTTTCTTTATATAGAACAAAATACAATACCCAAAGACTTTATCCATATTGGAAATATTTTCAAATAGAGCTCCAAACGTGCAGTAAAAATTTCATTTCAATAAAATGAAAAGAAATCGATTCATACGATTTTCCTTAATTTTCCGAAGAAAATTTGTTAGATTTATTACCTTTTTATGGTTTTGGTTTGATTATCACAGTATCAGTTATACCTATTTCTGTTATATATTTCCTGGGATGTCTGATAATCTTTGCCCTGACTTAACTGATACAACTTCAGTAATTTCATTAGTTTTAGTGTCGTTATGAAAGATTAATACAATACTAGTGGTGATAACATCTATTGATGGCCATGTTTCTCGATGAAAATTATATCAAACACAACACATTTGAATTATATTTAATGAAATTAGATATACAAAGAAGAGTGTACAGAGTTTAAATCTAATTTCGTTAAAAATAATTCGATTTTCATGTTATTTAAACTCTCCACTGATATTGCGTCAATCTTTTAATATAATATAGTAGAATCAGTGTGATCTCGTAAAAAGATGACTACTAGCAGAGGAAACTGGAGCAAGATAGGGATATTCGTAAACAAATAGAGGTGTTATCATACACTTAGTTTCGATGTAACATTTGGTGCAAAATGGCATTATTATCAATCATAAAAAAAAATTTTGTATAAAATGATAAAGATTTATGAAGAGGGGAGACCAACTGAAAAAAGTTGAACCGAATAATAAATGCTAAAAGCTGTGTATATATTGCAGAATGTTAAATATAAATATATATATATTTAGAATGTTAAATCTTTTATGGCTTTTTGTTTTCTGAATCATGAGAAGAGTGGGCTAGATGCTTACTTAGAATATCAAGTTTGAGATCACTGTGAATGTGCTGAAAAAAATGAAGACAGTAATTATACATACAGACATTGTGTATGTGTGTGTGTAAATAAATCCCATCTTACTCTATTTACACAGCAAGGCAAGATATTGCCACTATATGTAATATTTTTGGTATACATATATGTCATTAATAGATATAGTATTTAGGGGAAATTTTTTCTTAGCGTTTCTACCTTGCCCCACGTTTCCCTGGTTCTACACAAACAATTTGCAAAATTTTCGTTTATCTCTGTACATATTAAACATTGAACTAGCATATATAGCATTGACCGTAACATACTAACCAGGAGTTAATCGGTAAAAACTTAGAAATCTATTTTTCATCAATTTTTCAAAGACAGTTCTTTGAGTTTATTTCTCTCTTCAAATTGTCGATTCGATTATGATGGCGTGCATGTTGTCGGATGCAACAAAGAAATAAAAGTTAATTAAAGTACATTGCAACTTATAACAATTTAAAAGGCAAGTTAGTAATTGAAAATAACAACCGTCAAAAGGGGACATTATCGGAATGACAACTTACAATATGGTATTTGCTTTATCAAATTTTCATTTTGAAGCTTTTGCATATTTTATGATGGGGACTTGATCCAATCGATCATCTCTTAGCTGTAGCAGGTTGTTACCATTTAATGAAGAATTAATATCATAAGGATGTATAAGTCTTTTGAAGTAATTTATTCCAATACACATTTCCACATGAAACTTTTAGTGCAATTATTTCATTTACCAAGCAAAAATTCAAAATTACTGAATGACCTGATACCCCATACGTGAATTTATGGAAATGTCATTTTTTAATAAACTTTTTAAACAACTAAGTATTTCTGAAATTAATTTGCACAGGATGATTCGTCGTTTAAAAATACGTAATTGCCGATTTATACTTGTTGCCTATACAATAATAGCTTTCGAGGTATTAAGTCGTAGTATGTTTTCCACTTCCAACTTTGGGAACGGTTTTCAACCTTTAACATGGATAATAGTACATTAAAAAAAAATACATATTGAATGTTTTCAGTTATGTTATAAACCTACGAAATTTTATTAAACTTGGCATTTCACTCTTTGGGTGGATCCTTTGTTAAGAGTTAAGAATGACGAAATGTATCTAATTGTAAGGTTTAATTTCAGAGATATTAATCAATAAGAAAAGTAAAACGCTTGAAATTCATGTGAAATGTATCTGACCTGGGACTTATTCTACTACAGACACAGCGAAGTAAGTAGAATAAGTCCCAACTTGGACTCCCAAGTCAGGTAAATACATTTCACACGAATTTTAGGTGTTTTCTCAACAATTAATAATTCTGAACCGAAATATTAAACGTAATTTTGACATTCTTGATTTTAATCCTGTTTTGATATCTAAAATTACTCTTTAAAATTTAATTTAATGTCGAACACTGTGTATATGTATGTACACAGGGTCACGAAAATATTGAAACATTAAACTGAATTATCGTTAATTTTTTAAATCCTGTAACTTCGTAAAAAGAAGTTGTATACTAACCATCCTAGAATCATTTTGAAGTACGAATTCTCTATATCTACATCTCTAATTTAAATTTACACGAAGAGGTTTCTCCATTCAGACGTAAATGGGAAAGTGAAGATAGTTTTTTTTCTTTTAAAAAATTACAAAAATTTAAGCAGCTGCAGTTGTCTTAAAAAATTTGTTCGCGATCGGAACAATTATGTATTTAAAAATTGATCTTTTCTTACGAGTTATTCCACTTGGAATGAAGTACGTTATTTGTACTAAAATATTTAGAATGTAAATTAATTTCGATCCTAATTGTTATAACTGGGAAAAGCAAATGGAATTATATTCGTATTGATTCATCACGACGGATTTACGCAGTTAAACTTGCATCTCATAGAAACTTGTGATATACGACAAACTCAAACGATTCTGGCCGCATCGACTTTCTCTCTCTCTCCCCCTCTCCCTCTCCCTCTCCCCCCTCTCCCCCCTCGCTCTCTCCCTCCATCCCCCCCCCCCTCGCCCTACCCCCTCTCCCTCCCACCCTCTCTCTCTCCCCTCTCGCTCCCTCCCTCCCTCCCTCCCTCTCTCCCTCGCTCTCTCCCCCCTCTCTCCCCTCTCCACCCCCCTCCCTCCCACCCTCTCTCTCCCTCCCTCCTTCCCTCTCTCTCTCTCCCTCCCTCCCTCTGTCTCCCTTCCTCTATCCCTCCCTTCCTCTCTCTCCCTCTCGGTATAAGAAGGAGATAAAGATGATCATGCGGTCAAATTCGTCTGAGCTGGGTATACTTTGAATATTATTATATCGGTAATTTACAATTCATTTAAAGTAGAATAACTCATTAAAAAATCATACATCAACTTTTATAGAGATGTCAGTCTTTAAATACATGCTGATTTTGATCCCGAAACGATTAAGGAAATTGGAGCCATTCGAACTTTTACAACTTTTTAAAGAAAGCTGTCTTCACTTTCCCGTCTGCTAGGGATATGAAACTAGAAAACTTATTTTTTAAAATGATTCCAAGAATGTTGGACTACGACTTCTTTTTACAAAGTTACTGTAATTCAAAAGTTGACAACTTTTCAGTTTAAGACTTTTGTCCTTTTAGGAGTCTTCGTATTTCTACTTACGTAGTGAAGCAAAACATCGAAAATGTTCATACAAAAGTGTTGCGAATTAATATATGTAATTTCGTAACGTGTCACCCGTTAACATAATCTTGCGGGTAGCTGTTATTTTTAGAAACACTTTAATAATTTTTTAATGAATAAATTTTACTGCAACTGAGGAGCTGTAAAAGTAACATTTATAGATTTCTTGAATTTTAGGTTTTATTGCTTTATAAATTTAGAGTAGTAGAATTCATCGTTGATAAGCTATAAAGTTCGATGATAAATCTTTACTCACACTGCTTATAAACACAAGCAAGAATAAAAACAATATATTTTGATGATAGACCGTGATAGATCTTCATGATAACAAGCGATAATAGATTTTTAGGATCTAAAGGTATCCGAATACTCACTGAGCATTTACAACATATTCGGGTAACTAAATATGTTCCCGATATGTTCATTATAACTTGACCTTGATCTCGAAATCTGAATATCCGTATTTGTAACTTCTCTAGTTCATTATTTAAATATAAAGCATTCATTATATAGGGTGTTCAGCAACAGATGGGAGAAATTTTAAATTGCGATTCTAGAGGTCCAAATAAGACGAAAATCAAAAATGATGATGTGTCGTTTAGAGCTTCGTTAATTATTTATAAACAATTAAAAATTTGGTAAAATCCGCCTGTAATCAAGCAAACTGTCTTACAGTATCGACCGCATCGGGTGCGCCCTGATCGATGACAGCTGATCGAATCGCAGTGGTGATCATTACTATTGAAACAACGAATGACTTACCTGATAGAGAGGCAGGAAAATTCAACGACACTTGTCTCGGCTAGATGATTCTGCGATGCGCTTTGTAGAAAATCGAAGGGTATTGTCGAATAACAATGAACCTGCCTATTCTCAACAATCCATAAGACAAATCAAATCATACGGTATGAGATTTTGGAATAGAAAGGGTTAATGTGTTACACCCTCCCATTAATTTCCTGTTCAATCCACACACGCTAGAAATTTAGAGAACTACAGAAAGTTTATACGAATATTTTGAAAAAAATCACATACAACGACAACACTAATTCATATCGGCTAATTCCGTATTTGTGAAACTCTTAATAACTGTGCACAGAAACACAATTTTACTAATCATTAGCATTCACAGACTGTTTGCCGAATATTCAAATATTTATTATTAGAAAATAATTAGAAAATTTGGTTTGGTTATTCACATATTCCACATTTGACGTGAACTATTTTAGTACTCGGCATTACATTTTCCTCGGTAACATATTAACCCTTTCAATTCCAAAATCTCGTAGGGAATGATTTGATTTGCCTTATGGATTGATTTGCCTTGATGACTATGTGCGTTAACCGTATGTATATCGGTTTATTTATGTTTGCCAATTTCTTTAAAATGGTTCTCGATGTTAGACATAGATCGGTTCTTCCATTAATAGCAAACTTTACTAACATCTTTTTTGCTGTGAATAAAATACATTTAAAGTCGACGTTAAACATCTAGTCATAAAAATTTGCCCTCAAACAGAGTTGCATTTATTACAAAGGATATTAAGCGAAAGTTGGGGTCTCATTCTCTACGGCCTATGGGGTCACATTTTAAAACCTGGCTCCTTCTTTGTTTGAATTGATTTAATTTCATACCCTTTTTAGTGGAAATATACATGCATGTACTTACCAGTGTTGTATTATTTTTATTTTATTAAAAAAATTTATGAATGAAATGTCGATTTTTATTTTACATATTCATTTTGAATTCATAGTAAATAAACGACAACGCCCACCCGCAGATGTACTTCGCAAATGTTTTTAAAAAGATTGCATCAAATGGGACATGAAATCCTTCTCTATCCCCCAAATTCGCCAGATTTAACACCAACTGATTTTCTCAATTTTTTGGCAAACCAAGAATTCAATAATGGGGTAGTTATTAAAAATGCATTTCATGAATTTCTTGCGTCTAGAAATACGGACTTTTTTAAAGGACTAAATTCACTTGTAACTCGCTGGTAGAGGTATATAACATGCAACAGACATTATTTTGATCAGTACATTTTTATTTTTAACAAAGTTATATTAATTTAAATATTTACTTACGGATCTGCCATTTTGCATGCAATAACCTTATATGTTGGAAAAATCAGATTTAAAAATAATGTTAAAATTATAATTAAAAATGCAGAAATCAAAGTGTTACCTTTATGTGTTTATGTATAGTCATAAACACTCATCTGCACCAAGAATAACATAACTCAAAAATCATAATTTTTCGGAAAATGGGGCAATAGCTGATATGCAAGAAGTGATTTTTTTATACTAACAACTCAAAAACAGTTATTTTTTTAATTACGTCATTATTGCAACAAGTTAGCAATATATTGTCTTCGTATTATTACATTACATACTCTTTTTTTGTCCGCCCTGAACTTTCGTTTTCAATTACTTTAACAATCATACAACCATGTACGCACGCATCTTTGCACACACAACGCACGGCAGACACACCCACACGCGCGCAATCGCTACATGCAGTTTTTCGTTTCAGACGCTTCAATATTTTTTTATTGACTTAACAGAACCACAAGTCGAACATAATTTGAACTATATATGAGTTAGCATTAATTAAGAGAAATAAGATTTCCACATTAACTAAAATACTTCGATGGATGTATATTTGCGTCTTCAGTATGTGGTGAAACTTCAGATGTGAGTAATCTTGTCTCTTTTTATTAAAAAAAAAAAAATTATACTCTTCCTGTATACAAATGTAAATAAAGCATTAAAAAACTGTTTTAAATTTTAATTTACATGGTTAAGAAAAACTTTTTATTTGAGTAATTAGGAAAGGAAACATTTTGGAAAACCCAGAAATTCACATTCAAGTACTGACACTCTTATCCGATTGTCAAAACGGAATTTGAGTTATGAGTATTCAGAACGCTTGGATACCTAGATAGTAAAAGTACTTACCAAATTTTCAAACTTGATTTTCTTGAAAACGGAGCACCATATGAACAAATTTTATGCCATATTTTTTAACTTATTTCTGCATGCAAATGGATCTTCATTTTGGTTGTGTCACAATTTTGTGCATGAAATACTATTTGTTACGTATATGGTTACTTCTACATTTCCGCATCATTGCTCCTGTGTAGATATTTGTGTTTAAGGGACACTATGACTTATCCATTTATATTTAATTTGATACATAATGAAGACAGACGATTAATTTTTTTCATACTTCGATAAAAAATTTTTCCTATTATTCCGAAACCGCTTGTTATTTGTTTTACCTATTCTACAAAGTAGTAATTAAACAAATTTTTTCAATATTATTATCATATTTATGAATGGGGTATATGCTGAATTAGTTTTGTAGTTCTATTATTAATATTTTGAGATTATAAAATTGAAAACTCTCTCTCTCTAAAAGTTCTTTATTAAAAGCGTTATCTTCATTATGTCTAAAATATATAAATTTGATGTAAAACTTGGCGCATTAAGATTGTTATAGTTATAAAATCTAAGAAAAAATCAATAACATTACAACAGTAATGCATACAAAAATAATAATTATAGAATTAATGCCACTATTTTCTTATTTTATATATTATACTGTCCCATTCAACAGTACCAATTTATGAATAGGACGAAATGCACTTTTTTAAAAACTAAACAATAATGCCGGTAAATGTATAAAATATCCTACTGGTATTAAGCATTATTATTGTGTAATAACTGATCTTTCTAATGGTGTAAGTTGAAACTAGAATGATCGTTTAGTTTTCTTGTTATTTTGTTTTAAACCTTCAGTTCTCTGAATGTCACCTCTCCCGTACTACATCTAAATTATCATATAACTATCCGTCACCGTTGTGCGGGATTTTTTTGAAACAATAAAGCTTCGTGGATTAAAAGGTTGATCTTGATGAAATTGAAAATTCATATTTATTAATCCCATTACTTCCTCGTGGTTTTCTGTAGGACGGATAATCTTGTGAAAAGCAATGCATCTTGGGGAAATTATAACGACTCTGAAGACAATGAGTCTTCAACGTAAACTACGTCTGCCATCGCCTTTTGGATATTGTCTAGAACAGCGAGGCTCAAGTATCTCCGAGGCGAACGTTAACGGCTGAAAATGCCCGGAAACGCTCATGAGCGTTTTCAAGGTCTAGGCTCACCAACTTTGGCAGCAAAGTAAGGAAACGTCGAAACTATTCTAAGACCGTTCTTTAAGGAGTGGGGAGCTGCTCGGACTAGGCCGCTCGCGAGCGATTCCGGACATTTTAGGCCGCTCGCGCTCGCCTCGGAGATACTTGAATATCGTTGGTCTAGAACTTAGACCATATTGTATAGTATTAGAAACGATATGTATATAGTCCGTGTATAGAAAATCCACGAGTTCGGCTAAGCAAAGATAACTCCCATGCAAGTATGACGTAACACTGGGCAAAAGATAATCATTCAAAATGGCTGAAACGGCATCAGACGCTTAGACGCTACTGGACGCTACCGACCCTCGCAATCCACGTGAACCTGCGAGCAACTTGTGTGTATCTTGTTTTGAAATAATTATTAACACCGATTTTGCTGTGCTTTCTGTTCAGGTGGCGTGCCGGTGCTTTATTTTTTAACCTTGATACTGTCAGTCGCTATGAACTCATGCCGCCTAACGAAAAGTTTACTGTCAGTCTCTAGGCACTGACGTTGCGCTTAACGTGTTAATAATGGAGGGAAACGATTTTATTTTGTAATCAGTAATTGTAGATAAACAGTTTTTCTCTAAACATGTATGTATTGTTCTTATTATTTTTTTAACCTAAAATAAATAATAAGAAAATAATTACAGTATTACAGTATATATACAATCCTTCACCAATCTCAGTGGAAAAGTCAGTTGGGGCAATGAAAGCCATCTGCGCGAAACGACTGCGTTCTCTCAGTGAACGCATACAGGGTGTCCCAAACTAAATGCAGAAGCCGGAAATGGGAGATTCCTGGGGTGATTCTAAACAACATTTTCCTTTGCAGAAATGTCCTCCGAAGCTTTGTTAACGAGTTATTAAAGAAAAAACCCGACCAATCAGAGAGTGCGAATAGCAAGCGTTCGGCTGACAAGCGACAGGGCACAAGCTACGCGTAGCGTTCGTTCACTACTTGCTATGCTTGAGTCTTCTACAAGAAACTCAAGATCTCTACGTTATTGCTCAATTTCTTTTAAACTAATAGATCGAAAATTATAGATAAAATCAGGAACACGTTAGCTATCGCGACACATATTATAGAATTTTTTCAGATTTTTAAATTAATTATCCAGGTTGTGAACAATAAAAAACGAGGTAAAAGAATTTAAAAATGCCGATTTAGTAAAGTAATGCCATAGCAAAAAAAAATAAAAAGCAATGTTTTCGTAATTCCTACGGATTGTACGTTATTTTACTGTGTATTAAAACATTGAAAACTGTACAAGAATACTTATTTCATAATGAATGAACGAAAATTGGACGTATTAGTTGCTGTAATCGGTAAAAAGTACGGAAACATTGATTTTTATTTTTTTAATTATGACGGACCAAGGTAAAACATGTTTAAATAAATTGAGATTAATAATAGGAGCCTAGTAATATGAGTAGTTACTATTGGTAAAACTCACCCATTCGGAGAGGAATTTACCTGCTGCTTGAACACTTGCTCCATTGGGTCACTGCGCCGATCCCGATCATTGGGGGATGATGTCCAGGTAGCGTTGATCGCAGGTACAACACCACAAGAAGCCACCTTGCATTTACAACATTTCGCAGTCACTAACACTGATCACTTCACCAAACGAGCACTTGACCTTTTAATGACCGACAACCGATTATTTTGAAACGTTCTGCGGCATTCCATAAATAAAAACAAGATGTTACACAGTTCAGCGGCGAAATTACGATCGATACTGACAATCTTTTCCGAAGTCTCTTTTCTCGTGCCCTCGCAACCCTCCAGTGCGATTTCTTGGGATGTAGCTTCCTCAAAATACTCGAATTTAATTTGTTAGTTGACACCAACGAGGTTGGATCTTCCTCGGTTACTTTTTTTAGTGGAGGTGGTAGTCTCTTCTTCAGGTCGATAAAGTCGCAAACAGATTCATGGGAGAAAGCAAAGGCATATCGGATCAGTGTAGGAGACCGTAACGAGTGTCTCGCAGATGTGGCCGTTTATGATCACAGGTATTGCCCTGCCAGTTCGAAGGAGCTTTCCGTACTCGAGACTGAAGGCTGCAAGGGTTGCGTCGCGCTTACCGTTGATGTCCTTTCGATGCATTCGGATGAATGAAATACGGAATTGCCCGTTATTAAAAAGCGAGTTGGGGGAAACTTTTTGCCCTTAAACATTTGGTCTACGAATGTCTGGCGGATACTAACTACTCGCCAAATCAAGGGTTAAATACATCAGTTGTATTCGAATCCCTTTAACTATTTCGATGTCTGCGTCCTGCGACTGAGTTTTGTTTTTTATCACGCTACACATGTAGTGACCGCACATTTATTCTTGTATTATTGCTAGATAAACCTTCCAATTTATTATTTCTGTTTGCCCTGCTACATTTCAAAATATTTTGAATTTCAAAATTGGAATTCAAATGGATATTTAATGGATAATGGATTTGAATTTTAAAAATGCATTTACGTGCATGTAAAAGATCCGTGAAATCTTTAATACACAAGTATTCTCCCCTATAGGTGGAGAAGGTTTACAAAAATTGGGGAAGAGAGAAACCAACATCGGATGATCACTGTGTATATACCGTAATAAAATGCATGCCGGTCGCAGGACTCTGACGTTGAAGTAACTAAAGAATGAACTCTGTAGAGTACTTTAGAGAAACCACTTTTACAGTCATTTATTCTTTGCCCAAATCGGAGGTCAAAATGACAAAAACATTTAGGTTTTAGGTACAAGGTTGAAATAAGATATACGGAATTATGTTTCAAGGTTTGTTTTGGAGTTATTAGATGTTGAGAAAATGTTTAAAATGCGCATTGAAACAAGTCTGACTCGGGACTTATTCTACTGACTTCGCTGTATCTAATTTGACTAATGTACATCAGCAATAGAATAAATCCCATTTCACACGAATTTTAAATGTTTTTTTAAAAACAAATAACTCTGAAATACAGTTTGAAACTTAATTTCGTCATTCTCGATTTTCCTCCTATTTTGATATGTAAAATCACCTCTTAGAATTTCTGACACTTGTTATCAAACATCCCATATACCTGGTGATCGGCTTTAGTTTCCTAGATATATTAAAAAATATGCAATTCTGCTATTTATTTTCTTATAAACTTGAATTTCTTTGAGCACTTTGTTTCGGTGCATAATTTGAAATACACCAAGTTTGGACATTCGGAATAGAAAAATAAAATATAAAACACCCCTTTGGCGAACGAGGTTACAATAGCCGAAGTTAGCAATATGTATATCTAGCAGAATCAGCCGTATAGGTACTTATATTAGTATCTATTATTGTAACTTCAGATTTTATAATTTCGTTCGCTGGATGGTTGTTTCATGTATTATTTCCGTATTCCAAACTAGGTAAGGGTTAGACACGTGCTTAGGGTTAGATTAGGCTGAAAATAAGAGTCGTATTTATTAAATGATTTTTGTTAACATCTTTTGTTTTTATCTTTTTAACAAACAATTAGCGACGGTTAAAATCTTTTAGGGGTTACTCAGAAGAATGTACTTGAAAACATACGTCAAAGTCAAGGTCATTGAAACTGACTCTAATCCGTTTTGAACTTGAATGTTATTTTTGCTATTAGTTCGAAAACTGAGGCCGATCGCCATATGTATATGCAAAAGTTATTCAGAATGATGACCTTGATAATATATTTCAAGGTCATCAAAAATATTTCGAGTTAACATTCGATTAGTAGTCGGAACGAATTTACAATTAGTTAGAAAGAAACAGTCAGTCATAAAAATATTCGAACATTGGTATAGTCTGACTCTAATGCTCTGCATTTGTAGTAAATGTACAATAAACCAAAAAAAGCATTACTTTATGTTATAGAGTGTAATTTGTGGATAATAAACATGCAAAACCTTTTTATTTATAACATACAGATTCTTATATATTACATAATAAATAAAATAGAGCAAACACGAAAAAATAGCTCATTTTTATGTGATAAAAATATGCATACAGCTTATAAACATAGGACAAGAAATTAAAATAACTATTTTTTCTATTTATTTATTATTATGCTGTGTTTTATGCCTCTTTTGTATGATTTTATCATTTTCCTATACCGTTCATTACTACGTGTAATGTTAATAAGATCGACCATCGTTAATTGCTACCTCATATTATAGCTAACTTGGTCGTGCTAATATTTATTAAAGAATATAATTAATTATAAAACTTATATAATTTACTAAATATGTCTAACTTTTACTGCCGACTTTTACTAGTGATGTCAGACACAATGAGGTCAGTAAAATAATTTACAAGTCAGACACATTTTACATGGATTTCAGACGTTTTTGCCACAAACAACAACTCTGAAATGAAACTTTAAACACAGTTACTATCATTCTTGCTTTTCGTCGTAATCGAAGATGTAGAATTACTCCTTAAAATTTTTTACACCTTGTCGAATACGTTATATACAGGGCATCTGATGATGGTCACAAATTTTCTTTATGTGAACATGCTTTCGGGGTTTTAAGAGATTGTCGAGATTCCATGTGAAACTTTAAATGCATTACTCTGTATAAACAACACTTCGCTAAAGTGTTGGAGTCCACTCATGGAATCCACTCCATTACCCTACTTTATATACACAAATATGTATGTCCAATAACTGCAGAAAGTCACTTTTACTGTTATCCAACGATACATATATCACATATTTAACAGAATTTATGTAGGTAACACAGTTGAATTTTTATGTAAAATACTATTGTCAATATGTAAATTGATGTGGTGTTTCGTAATCTATTGGCAAAGAAGTTGTTCTTAAAATTCGAAAGCAATGCTTTCATCTAAATGGTTAGCATAATATCCTGGAGCTTGTTCTGTTTAATAGGATTTAGATGAATATAAACAGAGATCAGCAATATTGAATTGTGGAAAGCACTCGAATGATGCATTGAAATTGCATTTCTTAATGTGTTCAAACTGCAAACGACTTACGTTTAAATTTTTACTTCATATTATTTCTGACAGATGGTCTTTTTCTATGGAATATTTAAATGTTCCGTGCATGATGAGATAATGGATGAAACACTCAATACTGTTGCAACTAGGACTGTAACTCAATGCCAAACGAAAACAAAAGAAACAATTAAAGTCGAGTCACAGAATAAGCATTTTTCAGAGACACTTGACCCACAGAATCGCAAGAAGTGCTAGTTCAAGTGACCATTCGTACTGATGTCATCAGCACAGTACTGATTTTTAATACGAATGGGTTTCTCGAAATGTCCTTATCCTCGAAATCCAAAAACATTTCGATTTTCGAGAATTCAAAATTTTGCATTTTTTTATGATTCAAAATTCTTAAAACCTAGCTAAGAGAAACTATCCTTTAAAAAAATTAGTAAAGAATATCTCGTCATACTACTAGTATAGTTTTTAAAAGACTTTTCAGTACATCCGACATAATAGTCTTAAAAAAATGGTCAAGCGACTTCAGAAAGAGTTCAAATATTATTGCTTTTGAAATCTTGAACAATAATCTGGATTAGATAGCTTTGTATATTATTATACTTTTGTGTACGTTTGTCGAACTATGTCGAATAAAGATTTATGCAAAAATTTTGTTAAGACTTCAGTATTTGAAATTAAATATTCCTCTTATAGAGCTAAATCAGCATTTCAAGTTTCGAAAATTTCGAAAGCTTCGAAATTTTACCGAGTTTCGTACCGAATCCGAGTTTCGGATTCGAGTTTCGCGAATTTAAAAATTAGGTTCCAACCCGTAGGAAGAAACGATATTTTACAATATCAGAAAATATCAGTTCATATCAGGTCATATCAATATCAGAAAAACGTTTTATCAGAAAAAATATTAAAATACATGTTCTGGAGATACTTAGATACTTCTTTTGATGTTAAGGTGAAGCATTTGGCTGTAGTCGAAGCTATTCATTACTATTGTGTTAATCATAATCAATTTCTTCGTTCTATAGATTCTTATAACTATAACCCAGAAATAGTTAGAACAAAAATTTCGATGTAAAAATGGTTTATTCAAATGTTAACTACAAAGTTTGAAATTCGATTAGAGATAGCACTGTTTTCCACAGTTTTAATGGACGCTCCTAATCATAAGAATGTTAAAATGTTCCCAACAATTGTTCGGTTCTGTAATAAAGAAAACCGAATCTAAAAATTTTAAATCAAGTTGCTAGAACTATCTTCACTGTAGTATAAAATTTCTGATAAAATCAGTAACTATTTAATTAATATTTTGGCGGTAAATGATATATCTTTCAAAAGTATCATGTTTCGTGGAAACAACATTAACTCTAATTTTGGGGGTAAACGTAGAAATACCGAGATAATATTAATTTATCGAAAATAAGAGCGCAGTTTAAGAAATAATTAAATTGGAGTTGGGTTTCATATGCATTACAAAGAATGTGAATGGTATAGTCGCTGATTCTTCACTTGTGGATATAAAGTCAGTAATTAGAAAAATATATTCACATTTTGATATATGTACACGCATATAGGTTAGAACAGAGAACCTGAATGAATTATATAACTTTATAAACATTGAATACAGAATCATTAATTATAACTACTGACAGCCTCAGTAATCATTCAGTTAAGTCGCATTGTTTTTTTATGTATCACTTTGCAACTAGTATTATTAATTGTTATTCGTGAAGTGTATTGATAATAATGTTTGGAAAAGTATTCCACCAGAGCAGTTAAAGGTTAAATTATTTAAATAAAAGGACCAAAAATCAATCTTTCATGAAAAATTAATTATATTAATTTAAATGACAGTGAAATATTTTATGAAGTAAACTATATCAAGTAATACGTTTGTTCTAGCAATAGAAGTAGTCAATGGAATCTTGGAAAGTATATTCAATTCATAAAAGATGGTGCGAAATTTTTGAACATTTCTCTGAATTAAATATTCGAGTTAAGATACATATTTGATATTGTAGGTCTTATGTTTTTTTACCGAGTACATAGAATAGTTAAAAATGTATTTTGTAATTTGTCAATTTTAAAATATAATGTTACAGTAAAGAATAAATATGACAATATATTATACATATAGAATAGTCTACTATACTATAATATAGTTGTATAGAACTTTTAAAGAAGTCGTACACGATAATAAACTTACATTATTGGATAACATAATTAAACCGAAATATTATCAACACGTTACACCAGTTTTTTTCAAGTAAACCTTTTTTATAAGTATATCATTTGTGACTTATGTCTCTATTCCTAGAATTTAAAGTAATATGGGCTAATATGAGGGACGTTAGTAATTTAACCTAACCATCTTTTAATCATCTTGTTTAACTTCGAAAATTAAACTGATTTTGACAAAATACTTTTAAAATGTATTTTTATTTATTCTAAAGGTAAAAATAAGCATAAGTATAAATATAAACATAACAGAAGCTTTTAAAAAGCCAACTCACGTTTCTGTTTTACTTTTAGGAATAGATGTTTTTTTCTGTTAAATGTCACCTGGTAACTAGAAGGGATTGCTTTTATGTTAGAGCTGAAAAGTTGAAGATTATGATAAGTTTCAAGATATAAATGGGTGTACAGGAAAATAACTCGATAAGTCCGAGTGAAACAGGAGAATAATTTGATAAATCAGCGAAGAATTCTAAACTATTAAACAGTTTCTATAATTTTATTAAAGAACTTGACTGCATTGATTGCATAATTCATTTTTGTTATTTTTTAGTAACATTTAGGAAATGTACTTATCAAGTTCTTCCCTTAATAAATTTTATCAAAATAGCATACTCGGTACAGCAAAGCGCGTAGGAGAAAGCTGAAAGTTTAAATCAGGACAAATGTAACAACCTGTTACCTTTATTTCTATTAGCGATGTTTTTCATAAACGTGTTTTACATAATCTAACTTACAATTATGACAAATTTTATATCTATGTACGTGTAAGTTCAATAACTGTTTAATACAATGCAAAAAAAGACAAAGGACTTTATGAAGCCAGAACAAATGGATACATAATTGAAGCAGACACTATAAATTTATTTTTGACATAATATTTCCATATAACAGTGAAATACGGAGAACCGGTTATCATGTTTTGTTAAACCTGAAATGGAGGAAAGATGGAAATGACGTATAAAGATGGGAGCAGACGACTATTGGTCGATTCGAATCTTAACCATTCACAGGTCGAAGTGATTATCCACTTTTGGGATCTTTTACAATTTTAATGCTAAATCCCTTAATTGATGTTACCTTTTTACGTTTAAAATAAATGTAAATATTTTTGTTTTATTTTGTTTTTACATTCAGAGTCTTCCCACGACGCGTGATTCGGCAGACCTGGCTCGGCGAGTGATTCGGCAGACCTGGCTTGGCGAGTGTTTCGGCAGACCTGCTTTAGCAAGCCTGACTTGACTCGTGGAAACTTGTGCAAATCTAAATCTGCGAGTTTGCACCTGTCCCTGGTTTGTCAAATTTCGTATGGTTTGTAGATTTGGATTTGTACAAGCTATCACTCGCCGAGCCAGGGAGGCTCGCCGAATTACGCGTCGTGAAAAGCTACTTTTTACGTTTGTCTCTGATTTCCCTTACCCTTTAAACAATGTTATTAATTCATTAAGTAATATATTCCACTATTAAACGAAATTCGTAAAACTACTAAACATAAACAAATACAACATAGTATAACTACCTTAATTTCTTTATAAAAATTTTGTTACTTTATTTGATTTTTGTTTGTTATTTTTTGTTGCTGCTTAAAATGAACAGCTAATAAATAAAAGTATTTTCAATAAAATATTGATATCACAAACTTGGACCAATTTTTTTGTTGACTAAGCTAAAAGGTTGCGCATAAATATTGGTTGAAACTTTTTTATAATCAGTTATTATTTCTGTATGACCTATATTCATCATGAAAATAAATGGTCATCTTATTTGAGCAGCACGATACATGTTTGTACACCATACATTGCATACCTGTTGTTTATGAAGACTTTATTGAAAAATTGTCAGCTGACGAACAGAAGGATGAAAAATAACAATAATTTTTCGTGTTCAATAAGTCCCATTTCATTGCCACACTTTATAAATAGTAATTAGCAATTTGAGTAATATTGTTTTTACGTAATATATAAATATTGATTTTCCTTTACAAACCAGCGTTTTAATACTTTTAATGTTTGCATTTCATACATTCATTTTGAAGTTTTGATTATTTGAACACTCTTAAATCTGTTACGAGTCCAGACGAGTTACGTAAAGTAACTATGAAAGGGCTCGATTCAAAGCTCCTTCCGTTGACCTTTGACTTTGCCTGGAAGTCACCATGTAAGGGCCGATAGGCATTTCCGTTGCACCCAATTAACAGATTTTCTTCGAAATTAATATCTTTCAATTTTCTCGGAAACTCTGCGATGCAACCGAGTCCCCACCATTTTTCCCATAGATTTTTGACTATAAAAAGGCTAAGAAACTCAGTCTAGCAGGCTCACTCGTAATCCAGTTTTGAAGTTAGTACGTGGCTTAGACTGGAAAGCAAGATCGAGCATTAGTTCTCCTTCAAGCAAAAATCTTTGAGTACAGTACGTAAAACTCACTGTAACGTAGTCTTAACGACGCGTCCCCCGCATACCTCTGTGCGTAATCGAGAGAGAGAGGACTTAGTTCCGCGACACGTAAAATCATAAACACTTGTATTCCTTCGAGTCAACTCAAACGTGTAATTATATACAGTTTTATAAGGTTTGTTAAATTGGATTTAGTTCAATCAAAACCTTTCCTAAATCCAATAAGAAGCGAACGCGTAAACGATCCCACAAATAATATATCTTTACCGCTCGAGATATATATTGTAAATTTAAAAGTTACAAGGCTATATTAACATCTTCGCAATCCTTGCGAAGGTCCTTTTCCTAACCTACAAGTGGCTCCCGGTGTTGGCAGTTGCGCACTGGTTCGTCCACGTCCCGGTGGCTCCTGGCGAGTGCAAAGTTACTCGCTGGTTCGTCCACAGTCTTTATTCCATCCTAGTGGCTCCCGATACTCGCCAAGTTGAGTGTCGGTTCGTCCACATCCGTGAGGTGGCTCCCAACGAGTGCAAAGTTACCTGTTGGTTCGTCCACGAAAAAATAACAATATTCCAAAAACCCTGACCCTCGGTCAGCCATCTAGCCCTCGGCTCGTAACAAATCACTAATAAGGGAATTTCCCAAGCCGAAAAATTAAAAAATTATGAAAATTCGGGGATACGTAACGCGCAATTCTTTTTCTGCCCAAATTCATTTTACAGAATTGTAAATTCCGCTATTTTTCGATTTTGATTTGTAACTTGTAGACAATAAAAAATAAAAGAAACTTTAAAATAGAAGTTAGATCTTTTAGTTAGATTTATCAAACGGTAGAACACTTGTAAATTGTTCAAATAGGTAAAAAAAAGTTATACCTAAATAAATCAAATCATTTTTTCTAGAGTTCGTTCTTTTGCGTGAAACCTTAGTCGGTGGTGGAAATAGAAATGAAATAGCATAAGCTACTTTTTAAAATAGAAATTCCACCTTTGTTAGCTAAATTGTGTTTCTCGACAAGAAAGAAACTTATTCTACTGTATTTACGAAGTTACTATATTGTGTTGCGGCAAATAAATTAGGAGTCGGGAGGGCATAGAGGCAAAAGTAAACGTAAGGCAAAAGTAAATAAAGATAATCAAAATTCGTGTGTCCTATTTTTATGGTTGTGCCCAAATAGATTGGCACGTTAAGTTACAACCAGGGTAGCCTGATTGTAAAATAAAATAACCTCCACCGAAGTTAGAAGGTAGAAGAGTAGGAGTATTACATGCTATCTGGTTACATTGCCTGTGGTGCCTTAATACATTTCATTCTGCAATCTGACTACCTTGGTTACAACTACTCAAACCTACATGAAAACAGAAGAGAGAGACGTTATATACATGTCTATTTTCTGTTTTCGAAAAAATTATAGAACTTTGGTATATAACACGTAGAATAGAATCTTCTAAAGACAAACAAAGACACTCTGCATCCAGAGTCGATAGTATACGTGTAATTCATAATTTTTAAAAACATACATATTTTATCATAAAAATTTCTATTCAGTTTCACAGAGTCTCTACGCAAATGATTTACAAAACTGTTTTCTTTTTTTGTTCCAGTGGGCGTGCGGGGGTGACTGGAGTGATGGGATGGGGCCAGAGCCCCATGGAGTTCGGGTAGACCCGTCTCCGACCCAGCTCCCCAGCCCCCTCCGCCATCAATATCGACACAGCTCCTGCCACCGTTGCAGAGGGCCACCACAATCGCGATGGAGGCCTCTAGCAATCAACAGCAGAAGGAGAAGGAGCCACGCGTTCACAGGCCATGCGCCTTTGATAAGGTATTCAGTACTTCTTCGACATAGTATCGTTCCTCAGGTCACGATATAACATAGATTCGTTGCTGTCCCCACCATTTTCTGAGGCTCCAATCGCTTGTTGGACAATTCCCACCTAGGTTTGTTGGGGAATTTTTTATCGGCGTTGAGAATTAGTACGTACAATATACGAGGTGTAAAATTTTATTGTCTGTATTTCGAAAGAAGATCCGCGAGGTGTGCCAAGCAGTCGGCGCTCGGCTCGAAAAGGACCCAACAGCAGATGCGCATTTCCCACAACGTTGTCAGATTTTGTGGGTGATCGGATCTCTCTTTTTGTCTTTAAAAGCAAATTCGTCTTTTTCAGAGACTCGATACAGCACATTTCTCTATCTGCAGAAAACTCAACGTAATGGTGCCCGTGTGGAATCGATTATTTCGCTTTTATGAAATTTAAACTATGACTATTAGTCACTTTTTCGACAAACTCAAGGAATTTTGATTATGGCGCAATATTATATGCACTCAGATGAATTCTAGTACATATGATACTATTGTATGTGATAAAAATACTTTTATTTTATGTAACAATTATTTAAATCTGCATAGTTTGCAGTTTCTCCCTATGTCAGAGATTCCTCTACTTCTATATTATCTTCTTATTTACTATTTATTACCTGTAGTTGCATTTTCATTTCTGAAACAAGATACCAAACGACCAACGGTATGTTATTTATATTAATTTAATTCTTAAACATTATTTAAATGGCTGTTACATACAAATATTTGCAGTATATGTATTTCCATCGCACAAAGTAGCAGAACTCGATCTGGCTCATGAAAAGACATTCTTCGAGTTGCAAATCATTCCTTCCGTGCGACACGAGCCTTCCTAAATTACCAATAGAATTCGACATTTTTTTCAGCGGCCATAGAAAGGACGTTGGGGGTACTTGTAGAAAAAAGAAAGTAATAGACGCCAGACAAAGACAGAGAATAGGTCAAGTTCCTCAATTAAGTAGTCATAAGTAATTGGTTGGGACCCATTGAGAAGGGCGTGTACCGCGTGGGAGAAATACCACTCACAAGTCAGGAAAGCGGCAACACCGCATGTTAGAGACCCCGGCCACCAAAAATCTTCTTTCGTAATAAAAACAATAGGATATACATTCGATGGAAAATCAAACATTTGTTATAGTTTCAGTTTGGTTTTTGTTGAAATTTCAATATATTGTTGTCTTTAGCGGAACTTCAGTGTATCGTGAAAGATATAAAAAAATTTTTTAAATGATTGATTTTATAGTTACTTAGTTATAGTGTTAACTTTTTCAAAAAGTTATTTCTCCAAAACTAGCAAACTTATAAGAATGAGTTTTTGGGTACTTACAGTGAAGGCAGGATTACTAAATAAAAATTATTTAAGTTTAAAAAAGTTTTCCGTAAATACCTACTTTGTACTTATTTTAAACATGATTTCACACTAACAGAGATAAATTGAAAAATTGAAAAAAAAATGAGAATGTATATCTATTTGTTCTTATAAACAAATTTTTGGTTCAGTTGTACAGCACTAGATAGCTACATCTGCCATTATTGTATGTATGTATGTACATACAGCATAATGCGATCGCTACCAGGTATAATGTAGTTAATAGATTTTGTGACCTGACCGATATAACTAAGGCATATCAGAAAATGTGAGATATTTTTGCAGGTCAGGTTGTACATTCGTAAACATTGAAGAAAGTTCATATGCACATATCGATAACTTAATGCACAAACGTTGTATATCCATTTTGGTTAACTTTGAGATTTTACATTACAAAATTTATATTATAAAATTATAATTTTCCTTGAACATTTCCACGAACATGGAAAGAAAGTATCAGTCAATACGTAATCTAAAATAACATATACTTAAAACTTAAGCGTTTCTAGGCATAATATGTGCACATGAACTTTCTCTATTGTCTTCGTATGTAGAATCTATCCTTCAAAAATGTTCTATAAGTTTTATACAACCTTATAGGGTTGTTTTTATTATTGCATCAATATTGGCTTTGAGTAGCGACGAATTACACATTACATGCTATTATGTGTAATTAATGTTAGTATACTTTAATCAATTTTCTTAAACATCTCGAAAATTCATGCAGATCAAAAAATGGTAAATATATAAAATGTGTGATTTTTTATAAACAATAAGATAACGTAAACGAAATTCAAGATATTTACGAAAATGTATCTTCCACCCCAACATTTGCAGGTAGTTTCCACTCCCTAAACACGATCATCTTATCAGCAGCTAAAAAAAATACATGTTTAATATTCTTGGATGCACTACTCATATACCAAGTTTCATAAAAATTGGAAGATGACACTAATGTGATGTCCCTTGTTAATAGGATGTGATGTAGCCCCTATTAATTTCTCTGTACGATAAACACAAGCAGTTCAACGAGCCTACATTTTTAACAGGTAGTAAAAATAATTTTATTAAACGAAGGAAAACTGAAAATTTGTATGATGTTTTTTTTATACAGACTGTATAGAATCTGTATGGACTGTACAGATTGTGTATCTATAGAAAAAACAGAAGCAAAGGAAAATTATATTCTTGGGTTAGGTAATTGGTAATATGAATGTGATGTCGGTTAAAACACACTGTTGATGAAGTTTGATGTCGATAAAAATGGTCGATGTATCGTTTTACGCAACACAAAATAATGTGTAACTAAAAATCTACTCTGCAAAAATGTCCTGCATATTCTGATACACCTTGTTGATAATGGTCATGACAAACTTATATCGCTAAATCTGAACTTCATGTTGGTGAAATGTGCGGCGACAAAATTCGAAGTCAACAAAAACAGTCTCGATGATTACAATGTGTTCATGAATGCACAACATCGGCAAAACTTGGAGTCAGTAAAATAGTGTTGATGAAAGCATCGTTGGCGAAATAATTGTCGATTATCTCAAAGTAATCCGCAGTTTTGCTACGTGAAGTTACGAAAAGTGCCATTCTGCATTGATTCTAAAATTTTCAAGATGAAGGTTAACATTTACCTAGTAAATTATATTTAACGAATTTACTAAATTCAATTTTTACAGATGGATTTCTTTCTTTAAAAAGTGAATACAATTTATATAGAGTTTTTTAATTAAAGTTTTTAAATATGCATTTTTAATTCTTTTCTTTTAACAGACATTGCTTTTTCACAGGCATGATTCTACATTTCGTCATAAGAATCATAAAATAGAATAATTGCACTAATAATAAATGCAACTGATTGTAGTGCAACATATCGTATTATTAAATGATACGCAGCAATGATACGATAAGCAGATGCGTAACAAATGGATGTGCAGTTTAACAGAGAGGCACGAGCCCCCACCTCCTTCCCAAGCAATTTAATGCTCAGTGGGGTTTACTGCAAAAGAATCATTTCCATATTCTCATTCAATGAGAATCATCGGAGTGGATTCGAAGGACTTCATTTGACTGCCTAGTTGTAAGACGTCTTATTTCAGTCTGGATGTTAAAGGATTGGACTGTGTTCAATCTACCCTTCGGGATGCAGTCCATATTATACCTAGCAGCGATTGCATGAACCATTTTCTTCTTTCGAATATTTTCACTTGTCCCTCCTACTATAAAATTGTATACACTTGTTTAGAACAATTGCATAAAAAGTACTCGAAGAAAAATTTTGTTTAATTACAGTAATTTTTAAATACAAGTGTATTCAGCAATTTTTTAAAGTAAGTTTTAAGCCAGACCTATCTAGTAATTACCACTCCTAGCATAATTATAAGAGCGCTCTCCGGTACCGGTGGGGAATGACTAGAGCGCTTTGCGACCATGACAACTATAGGAGCGTGGGAGTCGTGATATAGCATAAGTAGATAGGATTACGACAATCTACATTTACAAGTTCCCTTATCCGTTTGCTTTTGCAACTCAGGTCACGTGTTGCTTTGACAATAAGAGAAGGAGATGACTAGACTGTATTAGAGACAGATTGTTCCAATTTTCCTCGTTAATAACAAAATTCTGTAGCTCTCATTGTTCGGAATAACATAAACCTAAAATGACGTATACAATTACGCCAAGAAAGGTATTTTGTCTATTTATAAATTATGTTTAATCTAACTTATGAGGAAACAAACGCAGTATACGAATAAAGTTGTTAGATACTCAGTTACCACTCCATATAGTACTTGTTTATCTTCTAGCAGCTAAATAGGTGCTCTTATGTCCCCTTGCGGGCTATCCTCCCAGCTCAAGAGGCCATAACTGGTTCGTGAGCCGCCAGTTCATTACCCCGGATATAGACTGTAGTAGTCTTACTCTTAAACCATATATACTTATACACACGGCTCCAGATAATTTTCTTGAGGCAAAGATAAAACATCTACGTGACGTCACATATGGACAAGATGTATAAGCTATGCTAATATGATATATACTGTCTATACAGTTTTGAAAGAGCGATATACCGATGTTTTAAACATGTAAAACTATTTTAATATTCGACTTTAATATGTTGTTAGGTTTAGTTGTTAGTTGTTAATTTTTGTAAGAAATAAATAAGTGAAGGTACACATACGTTCTTTTTAAAGTATACAAGATAATATTTTTTATAGATATGTATTTTAGTCATTAATTTTTATTTTACTTTCACAATTTTAAATAGTACTCATTATGATATATTTTGGAAATTATAATTTTGCAAAATGTATTTGAATTCAATATTGAGATATTGATATGTTCTGTAAAAGGTGGTTGATTAATCATTTTCTTAAATCTTATTTCAGCTTAAACAAGTAATAAAAATACGAATAGTACACAAATGCTTGGAGGAAACTTATTTATTTCCAGTTATTGATTACAAAATAAAATAGTTTTCCTATGTCTACTATGTATTTTGCTCCTATCATGAACTAAATTTTTGCCTATGTAATATAATCGTATATTATAATAATGGAATATTTTCGTTAGTTGTATAATATAATTTAAATGTACATTGGTATCGTACATGTGTTCATTATTCATTTTATTCTTTAAATCCCGAGGTATCAATATTACTTATAATCTTTATAATTAATTTCTGTGTACGTATACTGTGTCAACCATTTTGAATCATCTTTTACCCACATGTGACGTCTCGATTATCTTTGCTTCACTCCAGTCGTGGATTTCCCATACATGCACTATACACAGGCTGCGCCTAGTAGTATACAGGCTGTTTCCAAACATATGGGATATTTTTGGAGTATATGTTCTACATACATAGACAAAAAAAAAAGTTCATATGAACATATGTCCGGAAATGGTTCTTGTTTAGAACAATTCCATAAAAAATACTCGAAGAAAAATGTTTAATTACAGTAATTTTTAAATACAAATGTATTCAGCAATTTTTTAAAGTAAATTTTAAGCTAGACCTTTCCAGCAATTATCACTCCTAGCATAATTGTAAGAACAGGATATTTTTTAATTATACGCTACTTAGTGTTGGGTAAAATGCTGCCTCCAATCCTGTAAAAAAATAAGAAAAATGTGAGATACTTTGGGGGATAGGTTCTAAATATAAAAACAATGAAAAGAGTTCAAATGCACTTATACCAGAAAACGCAGAGTTCTATAATTACAAGCTCTTTTATATTGCGTAAAATTCCGGTCCATTTTGTAACGTGCGTAGCGCGGTCGCGTTAGCTTAGGGTAGTCACGTGACTTTACGAGATTTCTTGGTCGGTATCTGCCGTTACAGTTTTCTTTACAGAAATAAAATTATCCACAGACATGTGGCTGCCTAATGAATGCGAGATGGAGCCACACTATGATTCCCCCTCCACTATACACACTACTACACGAGCCGTATGTACGTGAATCAGCCCTTCGGATCACTTCGGATAGCTTCGGAAAGACGAGAGAGAAGGCGAATGTCAAATCTTACTCTCGCGTTTCTAAAACGCTATTGTGGTTTGGCCCAAGTCGCCCGCAAGCGACATTGAGCGGCACGAGTCATTCGTAAAATATTTCGAGTGGAAACTCTGGTTTATCTGCAAAACTAAATCAGTTTAATAAAAATTACTTTTCGAGTTTATGTAACTTGAATGTAAAAGATGATATACTTACAAGTTTTACACTTTCTACGTTCTTGATACCAGCCTTTAAAAAACAATTAAAACAAGTTCATGATGATTTCATATTAATTTACTTACAAACAATAACAGTAAACGAATTTTAGTTATCTCTTTGTATATGTGGCGAATTATTTCCTATTCGTTTTTCCTTCCGGTTTGGTCTGGGTTAGGTCAGGGTTAGGGTCATATCTAGGCAGCAATGCCGAAGAATAGACAAGGAGTAGAACTTGTATCCGTCCCCACGGGATAATCTAGCTTCATAGCGAACCTCTGTGGGGAGGCAGAGCATAGATCTAGACGACTCCTGATCCCCGCGAATCACCTGCTCCATAGTTAAACTGTAAAAAGCGAAACATAGGAGCAGGGGAGGGTCCATGAGAATCCACGGCAAATTGTCCCATAGTTCCGCGGCAACATAGGGACGAGGAGTCGGTCTGTCCTAGAAACTCTCTCTCTACTTGACATACGTTGCGCATCCGACGTACGAGAAATGGAGGCGGCTGGAAGCCAAATCCAAGCTTACCTGTCCGAAAGGACATGGGGATTCCGAAAGGAAATACCTTCCTGAAAAAGGGAAGAAGTACAGAGGCCGGAGATGGGGAAGGTTTACACCTCATCTCAGCACTGCAGCGATTCAACACGAACGAGCTGCGATTTCTGAGATCGGAAGCCTCCAGGGGGAAAATGGTAGGTAGATACAGGGACTTAGAGGAGCTAGAGCATAAGGGAGTAAAAGCACGCGAGAGGGTGGGGGATGAGAGGGAGGGTGGGGGGTCAACGCCGTGGGGTGAGGGGATTTAGAAATGCATATCCGTTAAGGGGAGGGGGGGAGCTTTCTGCGTCTCTGGGCATAAAGGGGGGTTGAAGGGTGAAAACTTTGGGAAAAAGAGACGCGCCAAAAACACTGACGGAGCTGATATCGTCGATAGTTTGATCGACAGACGAATCGTCATTAGATCGATGAGACGATTTCGGCGAAATTCAGCTGGCTCGACAACGGTGAGGGTGGGGGGAAGATTAGCTGAGGGGGGAAGGTACCAGGATAGCTGGTCCTAGGGTGCGCGCACGGGGAACTTTGTGTGTAACGTAGGTTAGCTTAGGGAGGCTTCGATCGAGGACGAATTCGTAGCGATTTGACGTAAAAAGTCAAGATCGGGTTCTTCGCAGGACTCGAATGCGCCTGAGAAGTTCGGTCGGCCCAACGTCTCATACCACCACCACTAGCTACGAATAGAGAGGAATCATGGCACGAACTTCGGTGAAGGCGTACCCCCGGCCGAAAGCACACCCTGCATAGGCCCGGGCCGGTAAAGCAGGGGTGAAACGGAGGCTGGGGTTGAGGGTAGGAACGGGTTATTGCCTGCACGCTTCGGCGTGAAGTCGGACGTACCAAGTCTGATAGTGGCCTGGGAGTCACACCGGTGATCATTCCCCCCGTGACAGTTAGCATAATCAGCATAATCAGCAGAGGTCAGGGTTAGCTCTGGGTATATACAAAATAAGAGGAGACGTTGCTAAAAATACATTAATTTAATATATTTATAATAATCATCAGAATCTCGGTTGCCGCTGCGACCCCGACCGCAGCTTCTCCCATACTTCCATTTACGGACTTTCTTTTTAAAATCCCAGAACTGTAATATGAAAAATAGACACATGTTATTCACGAAATTTACTTCGTTCTTGAACAAAAAATGAATAGATAAATTACTGAGCGCTTTAGCATAAGATCGCCTATGATCTACGTATCTTTTGTCGTCATGCCTCCTCTAAAGCTTGCACCGACTCCGGCGTCGGCGTCGGAGTCGGCGTTGGTGTGGGCGTCGACGTCGGCGTCGGCGTCGGCGCTAGCTTTAGAGGAGGCATGACGACAAAAGATACGTAGATCATAGGCGATCTTATGCTAAAGCGCTCAGTAATTTATCTATTCATTTTTTGTTCAAGAACGAAATAAATTTCATGAATAACATGTGTCTATTTTTCATATTATAATTTTGGGACTTTAAAACGAAAATCCGCAAGTGGAAGTATGGAAGAAGCCGCAGTCGGGGTCGCGGCAGCAACTGCGAACCTGGCCTGGGGGGAAGAGGCGGGAACGGGGGGGAAAATTTAATTATAAATTATTATAATTAAAAAGTAAACATATTAAATTAATGTATTTTTAGCAATGTCTCCTTTTATTTTGTATATATCCAGACCTAACCCAGACCTAACCCAGACCTAAGAACATATAAATATTATAAACAATTTATATTCTTTATTTTTAGTTTATTATTGCATGTAGAATCGCTCTTTCTCGATTGTATCAGCTTGTACATAAACTTGTTTTAATCTAATTTTTCATACAAAATACACAGAGAATGTCATCGTTTGATCTTTAAACTCATCCCTCAAAATTTCATAAAAATTTTTGAAGATCTCACCGAAGAATCTCCTTCCGAGTCGAAACGTGAAAATATCTATAATATCAAAAAGGCTGCTTGTGCCTTGTTGCGCTTGCCGCGTGACTTGGACCTAAGCGTTTCAAGCTTCTTTCCGAATCTTTCCGAAGCCGTCCGAAGCGGTCCGAACCGCCGAGCTCACTTTCTGTCCGAACCTTACAATATCACTCGGAATGAGTTTTCATGGGACTTCTTGTGGGACATGAACGAAACACGCAGCTCGTATAGTTGCATGTGTAGTGGTACGTCAAATTCTCGAAACTCGCGTGCCAACTCAGGGCAGCACGGGCCTCCTGATTAGGCGCCGCCTGGTCTGTTCAAGCGGAACTAAACTTGTCACTTTTTTACTCTGTTTTATCTCTAACCTCGCAAAAAGCACTGCAAAATCGCGCTGTCGCTTTACGTCCTTATATTGGAAGGTTTTGAGATGGAAAAGGACTCATTCGATAGAGGAAGGTTCAATCTAGCCCGCTCTGGTCATGATTTCGCTCAGAACAATCCCTAAATTAGCTAAAAATGCTTAGATTTCATGACTGTGAATTTGTCGATTTTTGCTTTACTTTGAACACTCATATTACTGAACATCAGCAGAAGCTGATTAAATAATGACCAGAGCGGGCTAGATTGAACCTTCCTCTATCGAATGAGTCCTTTTCCATCTCAAAACCTTCCAATATAAGGACGTAAAGCGACAGCGCGTAAACCTCTGTTTTTGCCTAATTTTGTCGGTAATGTCACCGCCCTGACATATCTGATCCTAGGCCCTTAAACGCTACGCGCGTTAGCAGTATATTCGACAATGAAGTAGAGCAGTTACTTCACTCTCGATTATAGATTAATTATTGTGGGTTCGTTTTCGTCTAGTCCTATACAGGCCCCGTAGTGGATGCTTGTTCGAGGAAGGGTGGAGGCTTGTTTGAAGGTCCGATTATTAAATATACTGTATTGTGTTTGCAATATTAAGATAGGTGAATATATTCTGATAATAAACACATTTAAAAAAAAAACATTAAACAGGAAAGTCAAGTAAAACAAAAATAAAATAATTACAATCATAAAAGGAATGAAAAGAATGTACAATGAGAGACTCACCAATCTACTGGTTACTTCTTATACAAATTTTATATGTTTCCTTGAATTACTTTATCCGATCTTTATCAGATTTCCATAAACCTGGAGTACTATAGACTGGAATATACCTGGAAAACTGCATACACACACATACACACACACGATTACAAATATTATTACTATATTATTAAGCCGAATACTATATTATTGGATAGCAAGTAATAATCAAGAAAAAGAAAAACTATTTGAATTCTAAAACTATTTGAAGCTTTAAAACTATTTGAGATTTTAACGTGCGGCTATGAGTCTGTTCATTCCCAGCTCACTGCACTTTTGAGTGAATCTCTGCTCGAAACTACTGAGAGAAAACAGGATAATTAGCCCACGGGCCCCTCATCGCGTACCTCACGACTTGTTAACGAAGAGTGTCGAGGCTTGGAGCACTCGGGTGGGACCCAGGCTGAGCTAGCTACCAAAAAGCTGATGCTGCATATTATAATCCGACGGCAAGTCGCGGTTGCTTTCACGAGGCTCGCTTGAAATCACGCGTGTGTGCATGGTATATGTGTTCTTTTGACTTCTGCACTCCTCAACCAGTAGGTTTGGTGATGTTCTCAACCATTCTAAATTTTGAGTTCACATTCTTACATACTCGCATTCATTCGCATAATAGTAATTCCAAATATATGTATATAAAAATATGTATATTTATAAAATATAAAATTAAGAGGATAGTAATACATGAACATTATAATTTTACCAATGAGGCAGTATTTCGGCAAGGATTTGAGAAATATTCGCAAAACTATTGTTCATGTGGAAATAACGGGAACGAATGCAATCAACAAGGGATTCCCCATAACACTGTGTGTTGTTGATGCATCCGTTGTGAATGGCAATTTTATTATTATTAATTTTATTGGAGAACCACTGGGCGTCCAGAGATTCTACGTATTAACCAAACGTTAATATCGGGTTGCTGCAACGGCAGTTCGTTGCAGGATTCAAGAAACGTTTGCGACTTACTTTATGCTAACGCCAAATATCGGGTGGCGTCCAACCGTCGCGACGACGATGATTCCTCGTGGGAAAGGAAAAGAGAGAAAACAAATTTTTAATCGTTACGGAACGTAACAATTTCTTCCCTGCACGGTGTTCTATCCTATTTAAGGTCCGACTAGGTCCAGCGATATTCCGACTCCTTGAACGAATGGTACACAGTGATAGATCTTAAAGAAAGTATCATACCGTACGCAATATAAAATAACATATAACTAAAAAACTAAGCGTTTCTTGTCATATATGCACATGAACTCTTTTCATTGTCATCGTGTCTAGAATCTACTCCCCAAAATTGTACCACATATTTGAAAACGCCTTGTCTAAAGTCTAACCCATCCTCATTATGCCATAACCCCTAATTTTTCATATCTACTACAGTCGCAAACGTTCTAGCCATTGCTCACAGGAACTCAAGAACGCTTTTCGTGACAAAAGTAGTTATTGAATAAGCCTGGCGTAAATTGATTTTAGAGACGAATTTCTCCCATTTTAAAAGCTCATATCTGATTTAAAATTGCATACTTGTGTAGAGAATATTAATAATATATAGTAATACATTAATACTAATTATATTATACATTGTTAAACTTAACATTATTAAGGGGGTTTAACACCTTAGAGCAGAGCTGCGCAACTGGCGGCTCAGTAGCAACGCTTTGCTATTGTGTTTATTTCACTTTTCACTTCCTTCATTCGTAACTCGGCATGGAGACTCTACCCATCTTTGCCTAAAGTGATAATTGAACAGCCACCGGAAAATGATTGTGGTAATGTAGTAGGCCCGGCGTCAGCAATGGGGATGTCGGAAATAATGTTATTACTTGCTTTAGTAAGTTTAGAAAAATAAGCTAACTTTATCAACCAACTACAATAAGCTGTCTTTGTCCTATGGATATTATTCAGTAAATGTGAAGATTCTTTAGACCTTGGTAAGCAACATCTTAACCTTATTTTAGTTCAGTTGTAAAATGGCAGAGTGATACATCGACTACCTTCATGGGAAGACTTTGTTAGCACCCGAACTATTCATTTGGCAGTTTTTTTAGAAGCGATGGGTTTCTATAGAAATATTTTTCATTATGATTCTACAGAAATAAAAAAGGACGTGTTTGCAGGTTTAAGTTCAGATTATTCTAATTTTAAAAACTTTTGCTTACTAAAGCAATGTATACATTTAAAAATGTAATAAAATAACAAAAAAATAAGTATAAGAATAGAATAATTGTATAAACGTGAGTTATAAAGTAGTCAAATAACAGTAGTCTCGTAGTTCCTTTAGTTTTATTATTAATCTTCGGCATATGGCCTGCAACAACAATTAGAGGCATTTGCATATTTCAGTCTATTTCTGCATAAGGATAGCCCGTTTGAAGTTACACACGTAATTATCTCCTAAACTAAGCTCGTTTAAAACAATGTTTAAAATCAAATTTATTCTGTTGTGGGGGGGGGGGGGGGGGGGGAGAGGGGTGCATCTGATAATGATCACAAATCTTGTCTAGGTGGATGAACTTCCGAGATTTTAAGAGATTAAAAGCAATTCCATACGAAACTGAAAATGGAACATATGTTACTTATGAAACAGTTTTTATACGTTATTATATGTATAATATATATTACCGTATAATATAATACGTGTAATATAATTGTTATATTTTGTATTATCATTACAATTCTTATAATTAGTATTGTTATAATTGTTATATATGTATAATATAATTGTTATATTATATTATAATTGTTATATTATATTATATTTATATTATATTATATTCCATATATTGTATTGTATGTATAATATAATTGTGATACTATAATTGTTATATTATACATACTACTGTATAATTGTTATATTACATATACTGTATTATACAAACTACAAGACTACTGTAACTTGACTTATACGATATAATACATATTATACGAAAATCCGCTATCGTAATTCCTAAATTGATCTATGTAATTTGTTACAGATGGAGGGGCTGGTGCGGGAGATGCAAGACCCTAAAAGCGGGGTACCCGTGCGCAGCCAAAAACAATTTCTTACTTCAGTTCCTTCAGCTTTCATGGGTAAGTTTGACCATCTCTTGGATCGTGAACTGACAGTAAATAATTGGACCCTGTAACCAGACTGTGTTAATTATCTGAGTTTTCAAATTTTAAAGGACAGAAAATCACAGATGCAAAAGTCTTGTAAATTTACAATCACTAGAGATATAAACATTCATACAGGGTGGTGGACAGCAGGTATCAGGATTTTTAAAGAGTAATTCTATATACTAAAAGAAGACGAAAATGAAGATAAACGAAATTCAGGCTTTGCTACTGAGTTATTAATTATTAAGAAAACGCCTAAAATATGCGTGAAATGTGTTTGTTTCGGAACTTATTCTACTAACTTCCTGAATCTGACCTAATTGAGGCCCACCTGCACTAGCATAAGTTGCAAGTTAGGCACATTTAAGGCGGATTTCAAACGGTTTTGCAACTATTAATAATTCTGAAACAAAACTCCAAATGAAATTTCGCCATTCTTAATTTTCGTTCTATTTTGGTATGTAGAATCGCCTTCTAAAATTTCTGTCATCTGTTATCAAACACCTTGTATATAATTTTTTAATCGTTGACTAAAGTGAAGTAATAAATTGGATTTGACAATATTTGACTCTGATGGATTTAATATTATAGTGACTTGATGTCAACGTGTCTTATTGTTAATTTAATACTGTCTAGCTCCAATATTGTACATATGCTTTCTTACGTGACTTAACATCATAAAACTGAATATGTAGAGTATTATAAATACTACACTAATTCTTTGCAATAACTTTATATAAACAAATAATACATTGATGAATTCTGTTTCCATTAATAGTCTCCTATATGCATAAATAATATGTTAACTATTCTCTGATATTTCGAATATTGCATTATGAAATAACATAACAAACGTAAAATTTTGAAGGTCGAAAAAATATTCGTATGTTTATGGATACAACGATTAGTTTATATATAATTATAAAATTCGATATTATGAAAGCAAATGTCTTCAAATTTCATGTACTTCGAAAAAATGGCGGGTAAGGAAAACGAAGTTTCTGTGTTCGTGTGAGATAAAGTGACTTTTCTCCATAACTGTAAAGAAAGTTCCAGAAAAAATGGGAAAATATTAAATTTAACGTTCTCGGCTGTACCTTCATATCTATGGATCTCGAAAACAATACATTTTGGAGAAAAATGTTAAATACGAAAATCTTCCCGTCTCAAGGGGAAAATACAATTGATCTATTTATTTTTTATTTGTTGGACGTTTTTAAGGTTATTTGAAGGTTAATTTTCTTCTCTCGTATAGAAATCTATACTTTTATTTGCAAATTCTTACTCTAAGGTGTCTACGAGAAACAAGAATTCATTTTTAAAAGATTTTGAAAAATTAAAGTTGACTTTTAAATACCTTTGAACACATCCAACAAGTTCCTGCTTGAAAATAATAAAAATAATATGTTTTCTGTACGTGCATTGCTTTCCAGATATTTAGATGTGAAGTTTTGAAATGAACATCCTACATGCATAAAAAGTATGAACAAACGAAAGCTACAGCAAACCAATCACGATTAGATTGGCTAAAAGTACTATAGTTAGAGAGAACAGTGGAACGTTATCAGTACCTAAAGCTTCAAAGCATCCGTTTGTAAATGCTAAAGTTTTGGTTGATGAAGTCCATACTAACTTTAGAAAAAAATATTCGTACATAAATCATTATAAATGTTTTGTATTTTACACAAACACATATATAACAAAACTGCAAAGAAAAAATCCTGCATAAACAAAGGATAGAAAAACAGCTGAGATTTGCAAAAACGTTTCTAAATAATTCGATAGCGTTTTGGAATTATGTCATATTTTCATATGAGCGTGTGTCCAATATATTCGGTTCAAATGGAAGAAATTTTGTTTGGAAAAAATCTAATACTGAATTTGAGTGAAAATGTCTTCAAACAACTATCAAACATGGCGGAAGATACGTTATGGATATAACGTATAGGAGTGTATGGTGCATTGGAATTGAAAATATACCTTTAATTGGTGAAAATATAAATGCTAATAGTTTTATGGAAATGTTGCGGAATAACTTACCTGAAGGTGCTTTTAAATTGCACGAGATGTGCATATACATCTATTTCTATTAACACGATAGCTACTTTAAAACATATCGCGAAAAATGCAAAAGATTGATTGCTATACGATGTCTGGAAACATCAATTTAATTGCGTTACGTATCTCCGAAGTTCGAATATTATCCCAATTGAGCATTTGAAACACTTATTAGATAGAAAAGAAAAATATCCGATAGGACTGATTTGAAAAGATTATTTTCAGGAGAATGGAAAATAAGTCGACAGAAACTTGCTAAAAATAAATAGAATCTACACATTCTAAGAAGGTTTCAGACTATTATTGACAATAAAGAAATATACTAAAAATATTAACTGCAATATAAAATTTAAATAATTATAAACTTATCATTGTATGGATAAGTGTATGAATATCTTTTTTTAAACACTATTAAAATTAGTAATGAATAACACAATATTAAAAATAGTTATTGTATACATCATTTCTGTATCTCAGAGGCATTGTTAATGTATCATTTGTTTGTATAAAATTATTTTATAAAACTTAGTATATGTATACTTTTTTTACCAACTGTACGCATCCAGAATTTGTTAAATGTTTTCGCTAATTCACTGCCAAGTATCTTATATTTATACAACTTGTAATGCACATCTGTTGAAGAAGTACTAGAATAGAGTTCATAGTAGCTGAAAAAATAAAACGTACATAAAATCTGTATCGAATAGTTTTTATTCAAAGCTCAATCCTAGATATATCTTCTAGGATTTCGAACAAAATACAAAATCTATAACAATCTGTTCTTGTGTTGTAGGTTACGACCTGATTGAGTGGTTAATGGAGCGACTTTCGATCGAGGAATCAGGTATGTATGAGGTTTATACAACTACAAAACGGATATTTATATTTACTAATACTCTCCAGTTACGTGAGTGATGCAATTGAAACATAATCGAAATTTGCTTTTTATTAATATATTTAATAAAATAACGTTGTTGAGATAGTCTTTTGATTAAAAAATTGTTATTGTAGTTACTGCATGCAATATAACTGATAATTATATTAACTAAATCACATAAACATAAAAAAAGATAACGAAAGAAATAAATAGTAAAGAAAAATTATTTATAGAGGATAACACCGAAATAGGTGGTTTCAATTTTGTACTATATTCTACTGCTTCTAAGAGTGAAAAAAGGTTATATAAAATATACACGTCTGGAAATTCTTTCCTTCTGAGATATAAATAACATTTTTTGTTGATAATAAAATATTTTAAGAATGCTAAACTTATTTGAAGAAGTTGCAGTAGTACCTAGAATACCTCCATGTTTCGCGTTGACGTTTCAGTTTTTGTTGAAGCCGTTTAATTGTATATATAATTACATATATTTCTAGAATAATAATGAAATATTATATTGACAGTAGAGGCGGTCCATATTGCAAATCAACTCTGCCAGTATGGCTACTTCTTCCCAGTGAATGACTCTAAGACGCTCACCGTAAAGGATGATAGTTCTTTGTATAGATTTCAGGTACCATATTTACATATTCTACTTAAAATAGTATTACATAGCATAAAAATATTACCTAGCTAAAAAATATGTATCTACACAAGATTCTCCTCTTAATTATTACTAAAATTTCTTTGAAACTAATTAAAAAGAAAAATTACCGTTCTTGTGAGGTTACATTGTATCTTGGAGACATATTTCTATGAAAATGTTTTACTTTTAGATGCTGGTAACGCAATTATAGAACGTTCATTTTTGAATAGAATTATAATGTCTTCAGTATATTCAAGTCTTGATTTGTGTTACACAAAATATAGCGACCGAGTCGATTCGAATTTGGGTTTAATTAAAAGACATAAAATGAACTTAAATCTCAAATATACTAGTTTTGGTAGTTGTTTCTATTTTAATTTTTCTATTGATTGCATTGTAATTTCTGTTGGTTCTTGTTGGTTTTATTTTAATCTTTTTGCTGTTCTATGACATCTCAAAAAAATGTAGGATATCAGATTAATGGATTTAATTTCAGTTAAAGTTTGACATTTTAAACCTTTTTCAACTTAAAAAAAACTTGTTCAACAAAAATCTGAAAATATTCTCAAATGTGTAATAAAATAGGTGACCCCAATTTCGCCATGCTAACGTTTAAAACGTGTAATATTTCTAAATACATTTCTAGTAAAATTATTGAATCTTTCGTAAAACAATAAAAATTATTTTGTATAAATCTTTAAGTTACGTTTTACATTCTACACGTATGAAGTGGTAGTACGTGTTAGTTTCTCATCAATATGATGTTTTGTATATATGAAGTAATTTTCCAAGATGGCTGTCACGTGTTTCCTACGACGCTAGAGCTCCCCCCCCCCCCCAGCTCATGGGACAACTCCGTATTCTGCTTTATTTAGACCATATATGTATAGATACTACTAGACATGGCCTTTGTGTAGTGAGTAGTGTAGCATGAATAGGAAATTCAGGAATTGAGTGAAGCGAAGATATCATGGAAAGTGTGACGTCACATGTGGACCAAAAGATGATTCAGAATGGTTGACACGGTGTTAACTTACATTATAAATTATTAGGAATGGTGCAAACATATTGTGTTCAAGATTGCAAGGATAAAACGCAACAATATACATATATTGTATATATATGTATAGGTAACAATATACATAGTTTATGGTAAAAATAAAATACGCAGCAGGCTAACTAAAATTATTTTATTTCATAATCTACAATTAGAAATAAATAATTTTCCTCCAAACATTTGTGTATTATTCATATTTTTATTACTTGTTTAAGCTGAAATAAGTTTTAAGAATATAATTAATCAGACACCTTTTACAAAATATTATCAATATCTCAATATTGAATTTAAATTCATTTTGCAAAATTGTAATCTCCAAAATATGTTACAATGAGCATTATTCAAAATTGTAACAGTAAAATAAAAATGAATGACTAAAATATGTACCTATAAAAAGTATTATCTTGTGTACTTTAAAAAGAACAGACGTGTATCTTTATTTATTTATTTCTTCTAAAAATTAATAACATATTCAAGTCGAACACTAAAATAGTTTTACATGTTTAAAACATTGGTATATCGCGTTTTTGAAATTGCATAGGTAGTATATATCTTACTAGCATAGTTTATATATCTTGCCCTCATGCGACGTCATGTAGATTTTTTACCTTTGCTTGAGGGAAATTATCTGACTCCGTATCTATGGATATGCATATGTGGTCTAAGGTATTTGGTATCCATCAAACGTTTCTAGATCTATCATATGTATATTCGCTACCACGTCCGAGAAACACCGCCGGTCAGTCGCCTTGTGCCACAAATACTATCACTTTGAAACAATACCTATGTACATTGGATTAGAGTCATACGTTATCGTATGACTGAACGTTTAGCGTCAACTATTAAGTCCGAGATATCGCATGTACAGCAGTGAACTCTTTTATGATCCTAAGAGTAGAAGGATTCTAATATAGCTAAAAATTGGTCAGTATAAATTTTCGATAATGTAGTTATGTAGTTTAGTTAGTGGATATTCATTGTGCAATATTGAAGCCAGTAATCAGTTATTTATTTATGTTCTGCACCAGCTTGGACACCTTGTGTACTGAATCATGTACTAAAGAATAATAAAATGGTTATTTTCGAATACGAAAAAGTGAGGTCTCTTAAAGGGTTAAGTGCAGGGCTATGATCCCTACTCCCCGCGCCTTCCCCAATCTCCTCTTATTCCAGGCTTGCGGGGTGTGATCTATTCTATTTTGATCCGCATTTCTTGTGCAACATTTCTTTGTACTACATAGTACTTATTTTATTATCATTTGCTTTACAGAAATCCATGTCAATCAGGGAGTCGAGAACGGAGTTGTGACCGGAACTCTCAATCGGTTATAATCTCTGTGACCACTAACCATAACGAGAAATGACCGAAATTCTGACCGTAAGAGCGTGAGCGGTTACAAGGTTGACTGGAAAAGCTAACCAATTGAGTTTTGGTTAGGAGTCTGTGACCGTTTGGTGAAAGATCGATTCTGAAAGATTTTAAAAGGTTATGAGAGAAACAGTCACGGTGAAGGCTTGGGCCTGGAATAGACCCTTACAATCAACACAACTAAGCTAGGCCGCACACACGCGAACTCGAACCCCGAAAACAACGGGGGGCCATAAAAGACAAGGGAAAGATGAAGTCAAAAAGGTCAAGTTCCTTATTTGCTATCCGATTTTTCTGCAGGTAACACTAATCAATTTCTTGTGTTCTTCGGATGAAAATGGTACTGAACATGACATGATTCCGCTTATGTATAATAAAGATATCTAAAACTTAGTTTGTAGAAAGCTTTAGGATAGACCGAGTAAGACCTTCCCTTCTTCAAATCAAGTTTTATATATTTTTGTTATAAATAATCGGAATCGTGTCATGTTTGGTATCATTTTCATCAGGAGTACATAAGTGATTGATTGGTGTTATTTGCATGAAAATCTGATGAGAAATAAGAAATTTACCTTTCTACATTTCTTAATTTCTATTCCTATCCTTGTCTTTTGTAGGCGTAGAATCCGAGTTCGAAGATTTTTATTATTGGTTTACTCCATGAAATAGAAAGAATGAAGTGCTAAGAATGTATACAGAGTGAGTAACCTGACGTTTGCACCTCAAATATCTTTGTTGTTTTTTAAAATATGTCAAATGTCTCGAGAAGAAAGTTGAATGATTCAACAGAACTCATACAATACCAAAAGAACTTTTGTTTTTTTTGTAACTTTTTTTAGAGATATCAAGGTCAGCTCTATTTTTTTAAATAGAACTACCCCTTTTTAAACACCTACAGTGATAGTCCCTTTCATTAGGAATTCAGTGACTTTATTCAAGGTCATTCAAGGTCACGAACAGAGAAAACGAACAAGATTTAAAATATGAAAGCAGAATACGTTTATCACGAGTAACATGTTAAGATCACATTTAATGTTACTGAATATTTTCAAATATCCTCTAGCTGATTGCACTGCGATTGATTTACGATCAGTATGTTTTCAAATGCGATTCCGCTAGGTCTTATTCAGTGATTGAAAGATGTGATATGATAACAGTTTACTGTCAATGTAGACAAAATGCAGTGCAGGCTCGATTGCTTCAGGAAAAAAGGTACAATGATCAAAACGCTCCTTCTAGGCAAACTTTTATTAATATCTACAAACTATTTAGAAGTACTGGAAGTGTGGATATAAGAAAGCGTAAACGCAAGAATCCTGCGAGTAACGAAGACACGTTTAAATGTTTTCTCTGTCCGTGACCTTCAATAATCTTGAATAAGAATAATCACTAAATTCCTAATAAAAGGAGTTATCATTATAGGTATTTACAAAGGGATGGTTCCGTTTAAAAAATGGAGGTGACCTTGATATTTTTTTAAAAAAAATTACAAAAAAAGACAAAAATTTCTTTATCTATGTGTGAGCTCCATTGAACTATTTAACTTCGTTTTTAAGACATTTGACGTATCTTTAAAAACAACAAAGATATTTGAGGCGCAAACGTTAGGTGACTCACCCTGTATATTATAATACTATGATGAAGATGTAAGAATGTATGTATTTTTTCAAAACTACTCGTTGCATGGCTCAATTTCGCATAAAATGTGAACAGATTGTTATTCTTTCATTACAACATAAAAATCCAAAGCTCTATTTTGTCTGTATTTAACAATTCGGCTTATACAAAAGATTGATCAACATTTACTTGAAAAAAACAACGAAGATATGCTATTTTTAATATATCATTTAAACAAGGAGATATTTTAAAAAGACTGTTTATCTCGTTGTATTTGTCGTTTAAAAATTTGCAGTTGCCAAGTTTCGTAATAATTGAAGAGTCATATTTCGGAATGTTCCTTTATAATATGTAATACTAATAGTAATATTGTGAATATTTGTATGAAGATACATATTTATTAGGTAATTAAATGAACAAATAATTTTATGCAGGGAGAGGTGATGAAAATTATGATTTTGGTATAGAAGTATAATTTACATATCTATCTTAAACTTTAATTTACCTGACTCTCATTTCAATCATTCTATTATGTACCTATTGCATTTAATAAAATATAAATTATTCATTTATGATTCTAGGTTATTAAAATTATCTAGAATTATTGATTTATTTCAATAATGGTTAATCGGTAAATGATTACAATTACCATGATTACTTTAATATAATCGATCTCAGAGGTAATCATAACAATTAGATACAGTTGGACCCTGGTCGTGAATTCAAGTTAAGCGAATTTCCATCTTTGAAGAATGTCAGTTGACCAAATCAACTGGATGCTGGTTGACAGAAAACTCTTGATCTGATCGTTTCTTCCTCCCACGAAAAACGGTCTAGACTGGAGTCTTAACCGGAATCTTAACTGAAGTCATGACTGCAGACCTGACCTGAGTCCTGACCAGAGCTTTAACCGATTATAACCGCTCACGAATTCCAGTTGACCAAAAATCCTGACCGTTTTTTTTAGTCAGGTTGTGACAAAACCCATAACCGCTTAAACCTCTCAGTAACCCCGACCGCGACCCATCGTGTCATTTTGATCGGCTGTCTAATCTGACCGTACCTGTAACCGTCATTTTTTCGGTCTCGACTCCCTGATATCAATACATCTTAAGTATTCAGAAATTATACATACATTTAATAAGATAGTAAGAAATCAATTTCTTAATTGTGTACAAATAGCAATCTTTGTTAGATTCCTCTAGTTTCGGTAAACAAAGTACAAAAGCAGACACACTATAAAGTAAAATAATTTTACTCGTTACACGTTATTTTTGTATTATGGTGAGTTTAAAAAGGAAGCTTCCCATTCATTGAGTAATTCGGCAAATCTGTCTGGCTTGGCAAGTGATTTCGCAGACCTGCATCAGCAAGCCTGATTTGACTTGTGGAAGCTTGTAGGAATCTAAATCTGCGAGCTTCTTGTACCTTTCCTTGGCTTGCCGAATATCGAATTTCATATGGTTTGCAAATTCGAATGCGTAGAAGGTACTACAGTGGTGCTAGATTAACAGTCCGTAGGTTGGGACTATATTTGGACCATTATTGAGGGTGGTTCTAATTCTAGAAATATTCGAATATTTTTTTCTCGAGCTCGCTTTCATCAGAGCGGTCGTGAAGGTAGAGTGAGAAATGCTGAGTGAAAATGAGACAGGGATACCCACAGAAGGTAGCGAGGTTATTGAGGCTCATTGTGGGCTACTTAGTTTGTTGTGTGTCACTCGGGGGCTCTAGTTCCAAGAATTGGTGGCGATAGAAACAGATTGTAAACCCGGAAGAATTTCAGATCGATACGCCAGCATCACTGTACATACCACGTGCCGAGCCAAGGAGGCTTGCTGCATCACTCGCTGAATCACGTGCCATAGGAAGCCGCTTTAAACCAAGTGAGCGAATGCTCGTTCTTTCCCCACTGCAACAAAATTCAAGTGACATGAGCATTCATTCATTTAGTTGTCGATTTTGTTCATTCATAATAGTTACATTTTGCTGAAGGTGGAAGAAGAATGAGCATTCCCCATTTGGTGTAAACGCATCACTATAAAAACATATAGCCTAGAGGATTTTGCAACAAATATTCATTAAAACTATGTATTAAGTCTAACATTGAAATATAGTGGTATGAATAACTATGTATGAGTTCAAAGAAAATACGAATGAATTTATAAATTATAATTGTTCTATGGAGTCTGTGGCATTACATATTATTTTTAACAAGAAGATTCATGGTACACCTTCATGGTACACTGTTAATTAAGTTATCTATAATGTCCTCCCACGCTGGCTGAATCCTCAGTTTGAGTTCGTCTTTTGTTTTCTTTTTACTCTTTCCTTATCATAAATTTTTCTTGATAATATTACTCAAAGGTTTTCAAATAGATTGAAACCTAGACTTTGGGATGGCTAATCTAGAAGTTTAGTTGTACATTCATTAAACTAGTTTTTGATAGAAGAAGCAACATGTTCCGAAACATTGATATTGTCTTCTTCCACGATCGTTATAAGTAGTAATATTCTTCAAATACTGTTTGATATTTCTGTGTGTCCATTGTTATTTCTGGTTTTTCACTCTTTTCAATAACTCCCACACCATGACCTCACCAGCTCCCAGAGGACGCTGATATAAAATCCTTCTTTCATTTCTTAAGTTATACCAACAGTAATTGAAGTCATCAGGTCTGTTCAGATTGAGTTTTTTCTCGTCACTGAGTACCCTATGACATGATCCTATTTCTGGCTGTAAAACAAATTTTACCGCGAAAACCAAACGCAGTACCATTCGATATTTTTTGAGGCGTGGTTTCCTTGAATATTTCAGATATTTGTGCTTCTTCTCCTTACTGATCCACTTTCTTATTAAACTTAGATCCCATTGTAGTTGAAATAATTGCACGATTTTCAACGATGAAGTTCATGTTCGTGAAGTTTCTCTCAGCATTGCTCGTTTCACAGTAGGAGAAAACTTTTTATGGTAAATAGTCTACTATTTCTTTTAGGTATAAGTAATCGGGAAAAAACGACTTTTACACAGCTCACAGTATGTTCTAAGTTCTAAGAGCTGTAAAAACTAATTATCTTGTACATCGAACTTCTTCATTTAGAGAATTAAGCAAAAATTGCTTTGGCCCTATAATTATACATTCTTTTATATTTAAAATATTAGTGTTTTATTGGGTCTATTTAAAGGTATTTACATCTTTATTATAAAAATTTATTACTATCAAATATTTATACGATATAATGAACTGTTGAACAACTTTTTTATCTGCATATCAGAAGACGCACCAGCGTCTCTCGCCAAATAGTTAAGTTGTACATGACATTAGCAGTGTATCTTTTCTGCGATCAAAACGTCCAAAAACTATGATAGCGATTTATTCTTTTGACACAGTGTGTAATAGACTTTAACGATTGCCACATTGGTAATTATCACCGTACGCGTAAAATGAGCCCTCACACATGCAAATTGAGATAGGAAAAGCTGGGATATCGAGATATTAATATTACGTGCAGGAGTAATTTAACGTGCTTAATTTCGTCCGACAGGGATACTTTCTTCTGGCTTTTACATTTTTGCCATTAGGTGGTTTTCTCGCTTTCATATTTTTGCCGCTAGATGGCTTCAGCTATGTAGTTAGAAAGCTGCCAAAATCCGTCGAGTTTTGAATGGATAGGTTAATAATAAAAGTTAATATATACAAGAAAAATTATAAAAAAATAATATCTTATAACAACATATCCTAACATGGGGGAAGTTATTCTACAATAATAAGTAAGTTAATCCAATGTTACATTTTGGAGGAGAGATTTTTCATGAGTACTTAAGTATTATTAATAATCATTTCAAACATTAATAAATATAACGTCAAAGCTGTGCCTACTACGACATTGCAAATAGCTTCGAAGACGTAGAAAGTTATTAGTGCTATACTTCATCACAGCGAATCTTTTCATGAAGGACATTATACTTGCTCCTAAGGCAAAATGAATTTTACATGGATGTAAGCTGACGATTATAACATTCGTAAGACGCGTTGGCCATGAGATGCCAAAGACGCTTCTATATTTATCTTAGAAAATATATCACAATACACCATCAGAAATCACAATACAAAATTGTACAATATTATATACAAATAATAATTGTGTACATATCAATCGCAAAAGTAAGTGACCCCCCCCCCCCCCCCCCCCACAAATTTAACAAGTAAAAACACCAAGTAGTTGAGTACGGTTTGAACTCTGGTTACCACAGAAAATTTCCAAGAAAATTAATTTACCCAAAAAAGCATTTAAAAGGTATTAGTAAACCTGTCAAAAATACCTCCAAAAAATATTAATCCACAAAAATGAAACCCAAAAAATATAATAAAAAACATCCCAAAAAATGTTTATTACCATTTGATTCGACAAAAGTATTGAAATCAAAAGTAGTTATCCAATTTAAAAGGGTGCTTTAAATCTTGATAATTATGAAACCGCCAGAAAACATTTAAAAAGGTCTCGTCAAATACAACTTAGATATAATTTTTCTAGTTTTCATATGTATCCGGTATTTGTGAATCCGTTTAAAATATTAATGTTTTATTGCGATTTTCTAATTAACGTGTTTTGGACGACACTGTACAAACGAGAAAACTACTTTTAATTTCAGTACCTTCTTCGAGTCAAATAGATTAATATTTTCTGGCTCTTTTCTAATTATCGAGATTTAGAACACCCTTATGAATTGGACAACTACTTCTGATTTCAGTATTTTTGTCGTATCAAATGGTAATAAACATTGTTTCGGGCGTTTGTTATTATATTTTTTGGGTTTCATGGGGTTGTATAAAATATCATTCTTAACAATATTCAAATCGGCGAGGGAGCGATTCCTCGATAACTTTACGGACATTTGTACAAAATATCGAAGCTGAGTACACTTTCTAACATTTGGTAGGTGAAACGGTAGGTCGTTTGGTCTTTAATTAGATTCCATTTCTTTAATCTTGTTTATGAATATAGAAATGAATATAGAAATTTACATAAACATTCGCTGTTATTTGAAGAAGATAATAAGCAAAATAAATGCACTATCAATTAAGTTACTCACTCATGTATATCACTAAAATGGCGAAGATAATAAAAAGAAAACGGAACGTCTTTTGTGTGCTGCTTCTAAGAGTAGTTTGAACAAACTTATGAAATATTGAAACAAACTTGTTTATTTAAATATGAATGAGTAACCGTATTTGTGTATGTTATCATTTTTTAGTACTTACAGTGTTATTACTTTTATCTTGAAGATAAATTTAAACTGCTATTAAAATAAAGTATTTTGCAATAAAAAAATGCAATATAGTACGTATACACCGCTGTATAACTATAATAGTTCACTTTATTACTCTTGTGTATAAAGTTAATATTGGTTTTGACTTCATAATCTTCTCGTAATTAGTCTATCTTGTAGAAACCTGAAAGAATATACTTTCTTACAATTCATATGATCATGTTACGAGCCGAGAGCTAGATAGTCTGACCGAGGGTCAGGGATTTGGAATTTTGTTATTGTTTCGTGGACGAACCAACGAATAACTTTGCAGTCGTTGGGAGCTACTTCACGGATGTGGATGAACCGAGTGCGCAACGACTAAGACCGGGGCCACCTTAGGTTTAGGTAGGGTTTCGTGCACGAACCAACACAACTTGTCGAGTATCAGGAGCCACTAGGATGGAATAAAGACTGTGGACGAATTAGCGGGTAACTTTGCACTCGCCAAGAGCCGCGGGACGTGGACGAACCAATGCACAATGGCCAACACCGGGAGCCACTTGTAGGTTAGGAAAGGGAATCTTCGCAAGGATTGCGAAGCTAGTATAGCCTCGTAACTTTCAAATTTATAATATGTATATCTCGAGCGGCAAAGATATAATATTGTGGGATCGTTACGCGTTCGCTTCTTCTTGGATTTAGGAAAGATTTTGATTGAACTAAGTCCAATTTAATAAATCTTATAAAATTATGTATTATTACGAGTTTAAGTTTGACTCAAAGGAATACAAGTGTTTATGAATTCAAGTGTCGCGAACTAAACTCTCTCTCTAGATTACGCACAGAGGTATGCGGGGGACGCGTCGTTAAGACTACGTTACAGTGAATTTACTTTACGTACTGTATTCTGAGATTCTGCTCGAACGAAAACTAATACTCGATCTTGCTTCCAGTCTAAGCCGCGTACTAAACTCGAACTGGATTAGAAATGAGCCCCCGAGACCGAATTTCTTGGCCCTTTTATACTCCAAAATCTATGGGAAAAATGTTGGGGATTCGACTGCATCGCAAAGTTACCGAGAAAAATTTGATGATATTGGTTTTCAAAGAAATGCCTATCGGCCCTAGCATGGTGATTTCCAGGCAAAGTCAAAGGTTTCGGAAACAGCTTTGAATCGAGCCCTTTCATAGTTGCTTTACGTAACCCGACTGGGCTCGTAACAATCAATTAAGACACCGACGGGTCTCCATAAATGAGAATTTTAGCATAAACCAGCAAATTAAAAAACGTAACATACGCTTCAAGAATGATGTAGCGCCCATTTTTCGTATCTTTATACTGATAATAATAATAAAATAATAAAAATACGTCATAGCACAACACGAAAGTTTTATAACAGTTATGATTATGTCGCAGATCTCTATGCATTTATGAGTATTTTAAGTGTGTAAAATTTACAGGAGTAGCATTAAAAATTTATAAAGTATACAAAAATATTACAAAACATGAAAGATAAAGTACAAATTATAGTATTTGAAGAGAGAACCAAATTTTTATTTACCTTTCATTCCGTAGGCTGCATTTATGAAAAGCATTTGTAGAAAAATTCGCAGCTTAGTTATTGTGCTTTTTCTTTGGACAGTATTTTATTGAATTTAGAATAAGTAGGAGAAGATTGTTGAATTTGGACCGGCGCCTAGGTTGGACTACCAGTGTATTTTGTAATGTATAAACAATTTGCGCCGTATGACAGGCAATATGTGTTGCTTATATGTATACTTAGGTAGTTAATGCGATAGTCACTATTATACAGCACCACTTGATGTTTAAGTAAACAAACACAGTCTGCTTTAACAATTAAAAATCTAATATTTTAACATCCGATTGTAAGCTCTCAATTTTTTCTGAAGTTAGTAGCAGGACTATCAACTATATAGGTAGAATGTACATTTATTAAGCTACACTATACTATACTAATTTTTTAATTTTTACTTAAAATTAAGGTCAAGTAAAATATTTTCAATTATTTGATCAAGTTGCCTAGATTAGACCAAAAGTAGTTGGTTGTATTGGACCAGTTCAGTATAGGCAATAGTAGAACGTTACAAAAGCAATATCGTTTCAAAAGGCAAAAAATGGATTTTGTGTGATTTTGTATCTTATATTAAAAAATCAAAGAAGAAAATACGACAGAGTGTATAAAGTGTTGCAGATACGAAACTAAAAAATATTATTATTTAGATTGTTGACTTTTACTAGGAAATTTTAAAAATTAGATATGCTGAAATCTATGTAATATATTTTGTAAACTTGTTCAGAAAACTTTTTACACGTTAATCCAGCGGTTAAATTTAGGGAAAAATGGTCCAAGTTTAGTGGTCCAATTTTAGTAACTTCCCCCTACAACGAAACCGAATACCGAACGATTGTTCGGTCTACACATTTTAATCTACAGTATGTGTGCAGAAAGCAAGATATGAAATTTGAAAATTGATATGATTCTACTACCAATAGTACTAATTTGGGCCCTATAAAATTAATCTGAAATAAATTCTATGGAAACAGCAAATATTTCGATTATATAGTGAGAGGTCCCCTAATGCCGGATATTAGCTATATCTTTAAAAAATAAAATGTGACAAAGCGGCCAAGTAGCAAAAATGACAGATGGGAATCTTCTCTTTACTTTTGTAAATGGTTGCTTTGTCGTTTCATTTTTTAAAGATGTAGCTAATAATGTCCGATATTAGGTGCTATTTGGCGTTAGGGGAACTCTTCCTATCTGTAACTGGGCTCTGAGTGGGTATTACTAATGTGCGTCTGATCGGTTACTGAGTGTTTCTACTGAACAGTTGAAGAGGTTTCCTTATCTATAACCATAAGTTCCTTGCTAAAATTATATTTCATGTTAGTCCATGCAAAACGAGTTGTGAGTTTATTGTTGAATATAATATTGTATTAATTTGTATTATCAATATTAAAAACTAGGCTACAGCGTAAAGAAGAAGCGTAAGTAGGCCTAGTGAATTTTCTTCTCTCAAGTAGAACGGTTTTTACAAATAAATTTACTTGTTTAACTTTTTCCCTCGAATTTGTGTCAGAAACTGTTATTATACTATATTTTTAATTTTGTGTGGAAATCATCTGAGTAGTTCATTAGCCAAGCATGAAATATGCTAAATAATTGGAGAACATTCTTCAAAAATATATTATATGTAATTAAATATAATTATTATATAAAATGGCATATAATTTTGAAGGCAAGTTTATTTTACTACATATTATGAAAAGAGATCCTTTACATTTCTGTGAAGGGATGTAGAAGAAAATCTTTAAAGCAGTAACACACATAATAATATTCTATGTATTACTAATTAACAATTACTAAATAATATTCTACGTATTACTAATTAGTAATTAATTACTAAATAATATTCTACATATTACCTCTATATTTGTTTATCACATTGATTTTTAAACAAATTCCTTATTTGTTATAGACACCGTATTATTGGCCATGGCAACATAGAACCCCTGACAACGTGGAGTATGCTATTTATCTGACTAAGAGAACTTTAAGGAACAAGCAACGTCATGCTCTTGAGGATTACGAAATTGTACATAAATCTTCTTCAATAAATTAATAATTAATTAAGCTAATAAATATATATTATGTATATATATAATATGCGTTCATGTTTTATTGAGAGATTTCTTCTTTTAGGAAGCTTTAAACAGCTTACGTAGAAATTTACAAAACAAATGGGATATCATACAACTGCAAGCTGAAGAACAGGTGAATGTTTAATCATAATATGTTTTTACATTTAAATTATTGCATTCAGTCACAAAAGTTAAATAATTCACAATCGACAGAAATCATGGAAGAATGTTTGTTATTCTATATGTTGTTAAACTCTTGAACATTTGAGCATGTGACTCCTTGAAATGATTCATTCTGTGGACCCAGGTACGCTTATCAAAGGAACGGAAGAAAGGGGATAAGATAGTAAGTGACTCGCAAGAACGAGCATTTTGGAGAGTTTACAGACCACCACCTGGTTGTCTGAGCAGTCTTGAAATAGCACCTGTACCTACTCGTTTTCATCCTGGACTCTCGCGTCCTCCATCGCGTAAACGTACTTTAACAGATCTGCAACGTGAGGTAAATTTTATTTTTTCTAATTTAATCTCTCAAAAGACCTGGGTAGTAATTGCTGCAAAACGAATTATTTTTTGAGATATTTTTTAAAAATTGTACTTCATAGTATCTTTAAAGTTAAAGGTTTTTTAGCATTAAGATGTCAATAATATCTTGTCAGCATTCAACACAATCTGAAACTCCCTTAGAAACACGACATATATATGTACACTTAATGGATAGCAAAAGACATGCATCATAGCATATTGCACTAATAAAAACAAATAAACAAGATTTAATAAATAACTTTACCTTCATATTTCTCAATAACTCTATATTTACGATCGAACAGTCACAAGTCAGAACAAAATCAATCATTAATTCAATTAATTCAAACATTAAATATCAGTCAATTAATTCAGTAGGAGACGCCAGTTAGAAAAGATTATTCAGTAACTAAACAATATTAAGTCAAGGCATGTTAATATTTAGTCACTGAAATGTTATGTCCATCTTTAAAATCAGACAACATCAATGTCTAATTCATTCAAAGACTAAATTTTCTAACTACAAAATAATTTACTTTTTACTTGCGATTACGTAATTCCAAGATTATAGGGTTTTTATATCTTCGATTTATTCTCCAAAAATTTCACCGTTCCCCTGTTTAAATATTATGTCTCTTGTGCTCTTCCACGAATTAATATATTTCGAAAAATTAATGTATTTCAATAATGAATGTGTCTCTGCTAAACCTTAGGTGGGTCTTCTGAAAAACAGCTTAATACGCACACGGATAAAGGTTTCGGTTGCTATTGAAAGTTTAAAATCATATTTTGAAACCTATCTCGAATATGATCCAATGCTTATACAGCCACAGCCATCGAACCCATGGATAACTGACGATCAAACATTTTGGCAACTAAACAATAGTCTGTTAGTATTCCAAATACAACTAAATTTGTTATGCTAATATTATAGCTTAACAAAAGTTCAGCGAACTTGGACTAATTTTTCTTATTTGTTCCATTCAAATTTTCATAGAGTGGAAGCTCCAACTGAAAAACGAGTAAAGCGCTGGGCCTTATCAATGGAAGAGTTAATGTCTGATCCAACAGGTGAATATTTCCAAATCTTGAATCGCCTCCACAATTGTTTACCCAAGACCTATACAGATTTTATCATATATATTCGTTTGCAGGTTTACAAGAGTTCACAAATTACTTACGAAAAGAGTACAGTCATGAAAATATACGATTTTGGTTAGCAGTGAAGGATTTGAGGCACAGTTTTCAGGCACAAATACCAGACAAAGTTAACGAAATTTTTAAGTATGTAATTTCAACACGTTTCAAAGCGGAACGATCAGTAAAATTTAGTTTGATTTGATATAAAGTGTTTATATCGTTCCTTTAGAGAATTCTTAGCCCCAGGAGCCCCCTGCGAAATAAATATAGATGGAAAGACAATGGAAAAGGTTCACCAAGAAATGAAAACTCCTACTCGATTTACGTTTGATTCTGCTGCTGAGCACGTTTATACCTTACTTTTAAAGAAGGACTGCTATCCTAGATTTATTCGCTCTGATCAATACCGAAATCTCTTAGCTGCTGGTGTGCAACCTTTACAGAAAAAGAGGTATGTTTGCAATAATGCAGTATTTTTTTGTTATAGATTTCCAATTTACAATCAAGGAAACATTTTCTAAGGTTAATTTACAGTTTACTGACGACATGTGTTATGAACTTCTTAGAAATACGATTATTAAAACTAATACTAATTGCACTCAAGATACAGGGAATGCAGTAGCGAACTTATAACGATACAATACTCTATTGTACTGTATACACATATGATATCTTTCATAAAATTTCTGTATCATTAAGTGGCGACGAAAAATTTGAGTGGCCCAAGAGCACACAATATAACGATATATAATTGTGGGCATAGAGATTTAGCACTTTTTTATTGCTTCCGATTTAGCTATATAATTTTAGCAATCATATCTCGTTTTCAATTTTTTTCAGATTCTTTTACTTCGGTGGACAGGTTAAGAAGAAAACTTCCTCAACCTCGGCTCCAACGTCTAGCACCTTGCAACAGCATGCAGTAGGTAGTACAACTAGTAGTAAGCGTAGAGGAAGTGATCGAAGTCTTTCTGGATCTGCTCACGAGCTAGCTGTCTGTGGCATTCGTGACACTGCATCAACGCCTAGAGTTCCACATTCTCATAGTCAGTCGAATCTCACCGATATTCCATACAGGTACATAATAAATTCAATATCTTAACAGATGTATTTAAACAAACATAGACTTTATGTCATAGAGTAATATTTTAAGAATATTCAATAGATACTAGATGCCTCTACTTATTGTTAGAGTGATTCCCAATAATATGTAGACATCACCGTATTCGCGACGTTATTGCTGTATATTGTATTAAAATAGTCATTCCAATCAAAAGAAAGATATAGTTTGTTTATTTAATTGACTCATAATTCATTACATAATAACAAGCAGTAAAGTAAATTTAATATTTAGACACTTTGGAAAAACATAATACTTTGATTGTAGAAAATGCATGTGTGGGGCAGGAAGCTCATTTAACTCTGCCAGCTGAACTCACTTGTAAACTATTTGTTATACAGGGTATTCGACAGTAGAAGTCAGAAATTTTAAAGAGTAATTTTGTATGCCAAAAGAAGATGAAAGTCAAGAATGGCGAAATTGAATTTGGAGATTCATTTGGGGATTCGCTTCTCACGGAAGGTGTCCGACGTGGAACTTATTCTACTTCCGGCGCATATGCGTCAGGTTAGATACAGTGAAGCAAGTAGAATAAGTTCCAAGTCAGACACATTTTACGCGTATTTTAGGCGTTTTTCTCAATAATTAATACTTAACTTGGAGACGTAGCCTCAAATGCAATTTCGTCTATCTTCACTATCGTCTTAGGGTAGAACTACATAAACAGAACGCTAATTACCAGCTAACGCTAATTACCAGTGTAGGTACTTCTCATTCTCACTCATTTATTTCTTCTCATTCCTTCTCATTCTGGTTTCTTGATTTTCCAGCATGTTTCTATCCTTATTTTAGCCTATAGAATTAAATCTTAAAATTCGTGACACCTGCCGTTGAATACCCTGTATACAAAATATTTCAAGCAAGAGTTGTTTGATATCAAGGATTGCAATGTAATAATTAGTTTTTAGTTATGTGCTTTGCCTTTTTATCAAGATATGAAGGTCACCTTGAGTTTTTTAATTATCTGTAGAATTTGACTACAGGATTTAAAAAAGTGTCGAATGCTGAGTAAAAAAACTATTAATATATATTAATTGAGGTAATACTAAAAATGCTCTCCACTATAATTAGTACAAACGACAAGCTTGTTCTGCGTAATATGTAGGACTTATAGGGGCTAATAATAATAGGGGGTAATATGTAGGGCCAAAAAATTAGTCTTTCACTTTTATATTGAACGTATTTTTAATGCTTCTTTTAATCTTATTGAAGTTTCTAAATATTGAAATCTAATAAATTCCATCCTAATATTGCAATTTAATAATTTTTTCTATTAATCTTAATATACAATATTGTTTTGTATTTTCTTTAAGTGTCTGAATATTTTTGCGACGTCAAATTTAAACATTATTTACTTAATGGCTTGTTATGTTACAAATTATGAATAAAGTCAATAAAGAAAATATAACTTTCTATTAATTACAAAGAGTGTTTTAATATAGTGGAAAACAATCACTTCGATTAACATTATTATCAACGAAAATATACAGCAAATCGGCACCGAAATTGATAAATATAACAAATGAATCTATCAGAAGTAGAAACATACTATTATTAAAACACATTCCGTGCTAAGCCAGTTTTATTCGATTTGTTCTTCAGACTCTTCAAGTCACCAGTGACCCATCCAATATCTTTATTATTTATCTTTATTTTTATTAAGCTTTGTTTACATTAAGCAAATTTTGCCCAAGTAACCACGTTGATGAGCCTGAATTCGATCAAAGTTGTCCGTGTAAAGCCAGTTTCAACCAAGTTGAAACAAAAATTTTGATCGACTCTAGGTTGGTCAAATCTGTTGCTCACCCAAAAATTACTTAATGTAAACGTAGCTTAGTTACAATAAATATAAATATAGCTTTATAAACACAATCAAATATCAAATAGTGTGAATAGAAATTCTAATGTTAGTTACCGATTATCTTGCCAGTACAGAACATGTTAAGAAAACAAGAGAGTATCTAATTTTGCAACTCTTCTATAAATTTTAAGCTTTTATACAGGATGTTTCTGAATAGCACAGGATAAATTTAAGGGGTGATTCTAGAAACCAAAATAAGACGAAAAACAAGAATACGTTTGAGGCTTCTATTGTTAGTTATGTGTCTAAAAATCTGGTGGAAGGCACCAGAAATGAAACCACGCAGAGGCCTCGAGCAGTGATTTCCCGAACAGCAGTATCGCATTGACGTAAGGGAGGGGAAGAGGTCGAATCGTCGAACAGATCATTATTAGATGATTAGGAATTATAAAAAAATATAATAATGAGTATAAAGAATGATGAGCCCAAAAAGGGGCCCAAACCTGTGGTTAAAAAGTATGCAGCGGTTTAGCAGGTAGACGCTTTGCCGCTGCGCCATTGACGCTGTTGGAAACATAATATCGACACTTCGAAACATAACTATCTCGGCAGTTTTCATCGGACGAGTTTATTTACTTTCTGTAAGTGTTATGTTATTTTCCTGAGTGTGAAAGCTTTGAATATTGAACAAAACGCTTGACTTTTAAAGAATGTATGAAAATTCGATGTATATGTTACTCTGACGCGACAAAAACGACGAAAATATCGGTTTTCGATTTTTTTGACCATGACACACCAAATCGAGAAATCTGAAAAAAATCAGAGATACTAGTAACAACAATATGTATTTACTTTAAAAATATGATTGTAGTTCTGAGATTTTTTCAATGTGAAATCCTCGTTTTTTGGCATTTTTTTCTGATTACTACTTTTCACAGCTTCAATTATCGATTTAAAAATCTCAGAAAATTCTATAACATGTATCTCGGTGTCTGAAATATCTCTGATGTTTTGTCGAATTTTTTATTCAATAGAGTACGAGTAATTTCCAAAAAACATGATTTTCTATTTACCCCTATTACTACCCCCAGGTTGAGATAGAAGGTTGAAAATTGGCACAAACTAGTTTTTTGTGATAAGCTATCGAATGGCCCATCCCAAATCGAATTTGGTTTGGGGACACTTTTGACCTCCTTATTCGGCTAGGCCCTTTTACTACACTTGACCAGGCTACAGGATCTAAAGTTCAGTTAAAATTTACGAATATCATTGAATAACAGTAATCTTATCTATTCGTTGCAATCCATAGACCACCTCAAACGACTCACTATGATATAGAAAGGGTTAATATGTTTACCTTCGTGTAAATTGCCTGTTCCACTTCACATATCCACCCATTACGATTCTCTCATCCGCGCATATTGAAAGACCATACAAGGATATCGTTGAATAACACTAAACCTGCCTACTCCTTACAATTCAGAAGGTAAGTCAAAACACGCCCTATGAAATTTCGGAATACAAAGGGTCCCCTGTCCAATTAATCTTCTGGATGGAAAACTGTACACACTATTAGAAATCTTGGCGTAGAATTTGAAGGAGAACCGCACACACAACAAGAATATTGCGAGAGAAAGACTAGATTTGTAGAAAAACTAGTTGTACGTATCACGAATATTCGCACAAATGTTGGATGCGAAGGTCCGTCGAAAAACTAACTGCGGCTTCTTGAAAATCTTGTCGAGAACACCCCATAACACCTGGTGTTATTAGATACCTAGATCTTCCACAACGGCCATTAACTTTACTGAAGGCTTGGCTTTGGCTTTCCGAAAACCAAGTCGAAGCGTGAAGAAAGTTCTTCAGTGTTTAACATTCAAATTCTTGGTTTTAATGACTTATGTAAACAAAACTAAACTAACTTCATGACTTAAATCGCACTCAGCGTTTACGCCTACTGCACAAATCTCCAGCAGTCTCTGCTTTCCTGACCGAGTGTTACCAAAAATTGATAGAGATAGAGATATTTTCTTGATATTTATATATATAGAATTTTAAATCAATCAACACGTCCTTTTATCACAATATTCCCGTTGTATATGCGGTTTTCCTCCAAATTCCACGCCAAGACTTCTAGTAATGTGTATAGTTTATCGTGTGTAGATTTGGACCAGAAGATTAATGGGAGAGGGCACACATCAATCTTTTCTACTCCGAAATTTCATACGGTGTGAGGATTTCATACGGTATGGATTGCAACAAATAGACAAGATTACTGTTATTCAATGATATTCGTAAATTTTAACTGAATTTTGGATCCTGTAGCGTAGTAGAATGTAGTAAAACTTCCAATCAGCGGTGAGTGACTTCTTTCCCTCCCTTAGGTTAGTGCGATACTGCTATTCGGACAACCACTGATCGAAGCCTCCGCGCTGTTTCATGTCTGGTGCTTTCCACTAGATTTTTAGACGCTTATAACTAATAAACAAAGCCTCAAATGCGAAATTGTTATTCTTGCTTTTCGTCTTATTTTGGTTTCACTGGTAATTTTACATGAAAAAATAAGACGAAAATATGGAATACAAATTTTCGATATCGTGTTTCGTTTTTGAGAAAATTAACTTTAAGGTTTGACCGAATACAAGTGTATCTAACGACAGTTTCAGGTTGACATTTGAAGGGTAAACGGGGAAAGGAGAATGCTCCTTGCGTACCGCAGGGACTTTAGACCTTGTATGCTTGTAGATACGGCCTGCGTATAGTGCGTGTATAGGAACTTTAGGAATGGAGTGATGAAAAGATAACGTGAAAAGTGTGACGTCACATCTAGGCAAAAGATGATTTAAAATGGTTGACACGGCATTACCTTACATTATAAATTATTAAAAATGCTGCAATAATGCTGTGCTCAAATTTGCAAGAAAATACATAACAATATATAGGCAACAAATTAGTTTATGATAAAAATAAAATACACAGCAGACTAACTAAAACTATTTTATTTTATAATCCACAAATAGAAATAAATAATTTTCCTCCAAACGTTTGTATACTATTCATATTCTTATTACTTGTTTAAGCTAAAATAAGTTTGCAGAAAATAATTAATCAGATACCCAGTAAACACAGTTATGTCCATGTTACATAGATGTTACAAATCTGAAAGTCACATATTCTGCAACATGAGTGTAAAGCATGCAACTCAGAATACCCCACACATTTACAAATATATACAATACGTGTTGCCAGTAATTTGGTCTATGAAAAGCGAGCTGCTGCTGTGGAATGTATTTTCAAAGAGACCCTTGTACAATAAAATATAATGAAATTAATTGATCCACTACTAGTATATTGCTCAATTCGCTAATACTTTGTTGTTGTACAAGATATCTCTGATAATAATTCTTTCTAAAGAAAAGCTATGTTATTAATATTAAGAATTGTTCCTCATTAATATTAACAATTGTTCCTCAAACATTAGAAGACTTTCCACGTTCAATAATGGAAATACTTTTTTTCTTTGCTAGCATGAAACAACTCTGCGAACAGCTGTTTCCCATTAATTAACACGTTGAGCGCCACGCTGATTTTTAAGGAAGTCCCCGTCAGGCTACTAAATTTTATAGTTCTATATCATGTTACACGCTGTCAGCCAGCGGTGGTTGACGCGGCCTAAATGGAAAGTCTATTGTCAGCCACCGATGGCTGACGTGGCGCTCAACATGTTCATTGGATGTAATAATTTAGCAAGATTACCAATGTCTAGTTCCAATTTTGCTATTACTCTTAAAACTGTCAAATGTGTACTATAGATTATACGCATAATTAATAATATGTAAACAAATTCACTTGAAATGTTTACCTATATATCAAAATAATTGTTTACCAATTTTCTCAGAATTTTTGTTGTATTTTCTCCTTCACTTGTCGGGAAGACTCTGTACCGAAATTGAATCAATCACTTTCTGCATATCTTATAATAAATTATACGAACAAGAAAACCCACTGAACCCGAAAATTTCGATTTTAATGAAACTGGATGTGAAGTAGAATATATGAGGATGTTATTTAATCAGTCCCATTGAAAGGGAAGAACTCCTTAGCCAATAAGTTGTATTTTTTTCTCATCGGAAAAATGTGTATAACTGTATAAGAATTTCCGAAGTACTGAATATTCACGAAATTAAGGATGTACATTCCATTGTGTAACCAGTCTGTACCCCAAAACTATTCAGTGACTGAACGACAAAAATTAACTTTCCTGTAGCCTTGATGGTGCTCGACACTTTTTTCCGAAAAGTAATCTATTTTCTAGGTATGAACCTCACAGTGAATGGGTTATAAGTTAAATGTATCAGTACCTCTGATTGTTTCCATTAATAATCTAGCACTGCAAGTCACGGATTTATTTTTTTTCACACCCTGTGCACAGCAACGGCCAACTCTAAGAAAGACCTCTCTCTTTCTTTTGAAGAGAGAGAGGGGGGAGAGGGAGAGGGGGAGAGAGAGAGGCAGCGCTGCCAGATTTGTTTCAACAGCGTATAGTGTTCACTGATGGAGATCTTTGACGAATGTTCAAGTTAATAATTCTAATTACATCTGTGTTATTTTACTGTGACATGTCACATGAGTTATATTTATTTTATATTATTGTTCTGTCACGCACATTTCAAAAATTACTGACTTGTTATACCTATGTTACCGAACACTTACGTTTTGGTGTGATATGTCATGAAACTTACGTCATTTTTATGTTACACTTCCTTAACAAAAGTTCCACAACTTGTGACTTTTGTGCTATGTAACACTGATTTTTTGTTTTTGTTTTTGGTTTTGTTTTACAGACTATTATCACTATCTCAATATCGAATTCAAATACATTTTACACAATTATAATCTCCAAAATATGTTATAATAAGCACTATTTAAAATTGTAAAAGTACAGTAAAACTGAATGACTAAAATATATTCATGTACTAAATATTATCTTGTATACTTTAAAAAGAATATATGTATACGTTTATTTATTTATTTCTTACAACAATTAACAACATATTCAAGTCGAATACTAAAGTAGTTTTACATGAAACATTGGTATATCGCTCTTTTGAAACTACATAGTTAGTGTATTGTTCTACCATAGCTTATACATCTTGCCTACATGTGACATCACGTTGAAGTTTTATTTTTGCTTCAGGGAAATTACCGAATGCCGTGTTTGTAACTCGATCAGATCGAGCGTGTTTCCCATACCCCACGTACCCTTCAAACATCCAAAACTACACTTTATTGTACCACTTGCACCCGATAATAGTTCAAACCCTATTTTCTCAAAAATAAAGCACGATATCGAAAAAGTTTATTGAATATTTTCCACTTATTTTTTTATATAGAATCACCATTTTCGGGGTTTATCAACAGTTTTGTTCAAAACTACTTGCATTCAAGCCGCTTGAATTCAAGTTGCTTGACCAATCTGAATGAATCTTTAAACGCATGATCTTTTGCAACTTCACATTTGTAATTCTTTTGCTTCATGAATAGAATCAATAGAATATCACTCCTCCTATCAACTGATGAGGTAGAAGACATATGCAAATTCCTATCAGTGAAACCTGTAGAAGCGCACAAGTGGTACTTTTACGTATCAATTCTGATCGTTTCGACCTTAGTTTTGAATCCTGGAGCGATTTATTGATAAAATGATGAATTTAGAATAACGAGCTAATGAACATTAATAAAAAGCTCTGGAAATATCTGATTTTCTGTATAAAAGTATCTTGCTTAACTTTACAATATCTAATCGCTAACTCTCTATTGTAAAGCTAGATCAAAAGCTCTAACGTAGTTACCTGTCCTGTTTACAGGACACATCCACAAATGCACCGTCTAGTCTACTCCAAGAGTTCTCTAAAAGCGCATATAATATCATACACATGCACGAGTTATGTTCTGTCCCAATTGTTAGCTTTAAGTCAGTGTTAGAGTAAAGGCAGTTCAAAGATTTTACACATAAGACATTTGTTAAACCAAAAGATTACATACATCCGTGTGACAGTTTATATCAAAGATAACGTGACATTTTATTGAGAGAAAAAAGTGAAATCTAAATCATATAATAAAGTTCGTGTTGTCAGGGATGTTGGCACGTCGGAAATAATGGCTCGCCCTATGGACGACGTCTGCCCATGGGACACAGCTCCAGGTCCCAGTATAGAATATCCTATGGATTCCACGGAACAGCTACATCCGGCATCTTCTGGAACAATGTCATTAGCTGAGAGCCGATACGAAGGGAACAACAGCAGTTTGGTTAAACCTCCGCAATCTATTAAAATTGGGCATGTGTCCCGTAAAAATTCAACACAATTGGATTCCTGCAGCTCCTCATCTGACGTCAGTTTAACAGTAACAGATATTTCTGAACACCTTCGGAAGTCCTGCAGTTTGCAAAACAGCGATAGCAGTGGTGAGTCTCCGAAATTAATAATAATAGGCATATAGAAATGTTTTCAACTATATTTTTGCCATTTTGAGAAATTCCTGTTGGAAAGGAAAACATATATTTTACATTTTGACTAATTAATGGTACAAAGTATAACCCTGTAGTTGTGATAACTGTCACAAGTGTGTGTTTAAATTAGAGAGTTAATACATGTACAGTTTTCAAGAATTAAGGTTGAGAAATTAATGAGAGCAAAAGATAGTATGAAAAATAAATAAGTACGAGTTGAATAACAGGTTATTATTACATTCATTTTGAAATCTAGCTGCCATAACAACGACAGAGCGAATCAGCGGCAAAACTGGTGTAGTAACACGGAACTACTCCATGGGTTCAACTAGTGGCAGAGTGAAGCTAGCGGAATTTGGTCGACCATCTGCTTCGTTTGGGAACTATCCATCATCACAACACTCGTTTGATTACTTCAATGTAACCACCAATAAGCTAGATACGTCTACAAACGAGAAAATCGTAGCTGAAGAATCTGAGAGCAATATTAGAAAGTTAAAAACCTCGTCATTTGAGAAGGAATTACCAGTGAGAACATCGGCTAGGGCACCGCTGATAAGCATCAGTGCAATCGTGGGCGATATTGCAAGCGACAACTCAACAACTGAACCTCCAGTAAAGATAGATGATAACTCGGCAAGTGTCCCAAATGAAAGAAAGGAAATTACAACGAGCAAGCAAAAGTCAGAGCCTAATAAAAGTGATTCAACAACTGACATAGAAACAGAAGTAGCGACCCCACCTCAAGTGGAAAATCAGACCAAAGAACTGGTGGAGGAGGCACAGGTCGTTCCTGTCTGGGAACCGGACACTCAACAGGACGACCAAACAGCACCTGCTACTCAGCCTGCATCTCAGCAAAAGCGCGACAATAACGTTAACGAAGTGTGTCCGTGGGAAGACGAGTAAGTACAAATCTATACCGTTTATTGAATAATAGTATTTCATTAGTTCAATCGTAGAGAGATTAAAAAAATTCACAATCAAGATCTCTATTCCTCAAGGACGCTTAATTAGTCATAATTAGTGATTGAATCGAGTTCAATATTCAGTTATAAATCCGATTTAAAGCAAATATCCAAGTTTTATTTCATAGACTTCGAACACTAAGCATAAGTATATTAATTCACTCATTGTACAGTAAATTTTGGTTATATAAGTATTCCCCTGACTTTATTTGTTATATATTCATCGCTAATTCTACCATTTGCGTTCAGTTAAGCCTAAAACGTGACACTACTCCTTTGTGAGCACCTTTATGAATCTCCGATGCCTAGCATTTAACGCTGGAAAAGGGTATTTAAAAGTCATAACCTAAAGTGAAAAACTAATTTTTAATTTTTGGATCTATTTTACCATGCTGCTGTGATTAATCTCATGTGAATAAAAACAAACACGATACGTTTTGGATACGTTTTAGGTATATTTCAATAACTAAACTGCGGATTTTTATACATTTCTGGGAATTTTAAATATATAAAAACCTACAACATACACATAATATACAAAAATATACTGTCGCATTCTTCCTGAATCCGTGGTGTGATTGTTGGGGTACCAGACACTATTCAATGCTAATAATAAGTTCTGAATTTACTAAAAGTTCTTTAATTTATAAATACATGCATGAAACACAAAATATAATATGTATGTAATTATACAAATAATATAAAACTATTCAGTTTTATTGTTAATTTAATTACTGCTTTACAGGTTCAATTCGATTCAATATTGAAAGTAAGAAATATAAAGATTCATATTTAGCACATATTTTCCATCCAACCGAAGCGAATAGCGTCATGTTTCAAAGGGAACGCATGCAAATAGTGGGGCTAGCAATAAACATGTAACGAATAAAATCTGGCGAATATACAGCGTTAATTCCTAAACTATTAGAGATAAAAAAAATTGTTTATACAGGATTGCATGGTTCGAAGGCACTAATTTATTAGCAAAGGCAAATTTTTTGTAATATTATTATTACATGAGATATGATGGCCAAGTTTGGTTTTTTAAATGGAACTATATATTTTTTTACAGTTCAGTTGATAGTGTGTTTCAAGACGAATCCAGCGACGTCTAATTTATATACATTTTTAAATTAATTTTGGAAATATTGCGTCTACAAATTTAGCGATTTTCGTCGATAGAGAACCTTTCTGACCAGCAGGTACTGTGGGCAGTCTATTCTTCCCTCCCATAGTAGCGGTTTCAAGGGGTAATGCCTAACACGCGACATCGGGAGGCAACAATAGACCGCCCGCAGTGCCTGCTGGTCAGAAAGGTTCTCTATCGACGAAAATCGCTAAATTTGTAGACTTAATATTTCAAAAATTAATTAAAAAAAGGAAATAAATTAGACGTCACTGGATTCGTCTTGAAACACACTATCAGCTGAACTGTACACAAATATATAGTTCCATTTAAAAAATCAAACCTGACCATCATATCTCGCGTAATAATATTACAAAATATTTGCTTTAGCTAATAAATTGGCCCTTTCGAACCATGCAATCCTGTACAAACAATTTTTTTATCTCTAGTACTTTAAGAAATAACGCACTGTGCAGTGTTCGCTGGGACACCCTGTATAAGAATTTTTTGACTTATAAAATGTTCGATTTTCACGAGCAGATTCCAAATCCCAGTATAAATAATTTAAAATTTCGAAAAATTACTTGTAAGTACCTCAATGTTAGAATGAATCCAACTTCATACAAGTAGTCATCGATTCATGACAATCAGAAGGTCATGTTTATGTGTTTAATGAAATTAATAATGTACTTAGGCATCGTACTTTAGTTTTTTATAGCATGTCCTGCGCCTTACACTTCAGATACAAATTTGCAAACCCAAAGTAATATTGCTAAACTTTTGAATGTTGATATAGTCATATGTACATATACAGAGTGTCCTAGACCACCCGTCCACCCCTATTAAAATGGAGGGAAGTGATTTTTATTGCAAACTAAAAAAATTTTAATAACTAATTCGAGTACACTCTATCGAATAGTAGTAGTTTCAATTTCCAGTACTAACCGGAAACAGGATTTTCAGACCGGAAGTCGGTTTTTTAAATGGGACCTGGTATTTTTTATTACATATTCAGATTGTGCGCAAAAGAATATAAAAGTTTTGTCTCAAACGTTTTTTTCGAAAATGCCTCCATTGGACAGAAAATGAACTACAATGTATGAATTCACATTTTTTAAATTAAAGATGTAATATTTAATAATGAATGTGCACAAGTTACAGGACAAACAGTAAAGGACAATATCTTCTCTTAAATAAATTAATAAACAACTTAACAGAAATAAACTATGAAAATAAACAAAAGAGTGACAAGGATTAATTTTGGAAATACCTAAGCAGGAAATAATTCGGTATCCAATATTGGTTCACATAACTTAAAAAAACGAGTGTAAATGGAAAAGTGTTTAACGTTGGTGTTCAAATGGGCCACCATTCTGCATAGTACAGAGGTTTATTCTGTTTTGAAAGAAATCGACATCTTTAATTTAAAAAATGTGAATTCATACATTGTAGTTCATTTTCTGTCCAATAGAGGCAGAAGAATGTCTGAGACAAAACTTTTATATTCTTTTGCGTACAATCTGAATATGTAATAAAAAATACCAGGTCCCAATTAAAAAAACCGACTTCCAGTCTGAAAATCCTATTTCCGGTTAGTACCGAATATTGCAACTACCGCCATTCGATAGAGCGTACTCGAATTACTTATTAAAATTTTTTTAGTTTGCAATAAAAATCACTCCCCTCCATTTTAATAGAGGTGGACGGGTGGTCTAGGACACCCTGTAAACAGGGTGTTTCTTTTATCCTGCACATCTTGATATGTTCGTTATTTTTGCTGGTATGAAAGAATGTACCAAGACAAATGTGTTAGGTTCGAAGCTGAGAATATTATGAACTATGTTTTTTCTCTTAAGGTCATTTGACTATAATAATATGATCTTTAAATCACCTTGAATGAAAAAATCACGCTACAATACCAGAAAACGTGAAGGAAAGAATTTTACATGTTTGCAAAGAACATTCCTTCAACAATAATTGACCGTGCTAGCAAAAGTTTTCCCGTGCCCGAAAATGCCTCGAAGCCAATGAACACCATTCTGAACCTGTATTGTAAAGTAAATTTAAAATAATTAAAGTAACAATAAAATAATGAAATTTCTTGCTTGCAGCAAACCAAAAATGTAGGATTTTTCTACATTTTTAATTTAAAGATCGTAGTATCTTAGTTCGTTGAATTCGTCTTGATGTGTACTATAAATTATAAATCATAAAAAATACATAATAGCATACAAAAAAAATGATGATGCTCTTCAAAACTCTGAACAAAATGACCTTCTGAAGAAAAATATGGATCATAATACTCTCACCTTTAAATTGAACAAAACTGCTCTGACAAATTTTTTCGTATCAGCAAAAATAACAAAGCTATTAGGATATGCAGGATAAAAGAAACATTCTGTGTATTATTATTGGTGAACATACATATCATGATACTGTTCATGATCTAGCATATCGCTTATATGCAATAAAAGTGATACAACTTAGAAAACCTGATTTACAAATTACGACCATAAAGTAATTTAATGTAAGGAATACTTTATGGAACCTACTTTTTTGAATCGTATGACTTTTATCACATATAGGCGATATATACATATAATATAGAGTGAATCATCTATTGTAAGATAAGGACCTAAAATATTTGTGAAACTGTTAATTATATACAAAAGTGGTTTAGACACAAATTAAATGATTTCAAGGGGAACATAGAAGGGGAATTATAGAAGAACGCGTAGAGGATAAATGAAGGTCAAATTTGTTTTTTTCAAATGGAATTGTATATTGTGAAATACCAATAAAAAAAAAGTATTAAGCCATTTATACCAAAAACAATTAGTGTTGGAGATATTTTAATTTAAAAATTGCGGACTGTTATGCTACCTACACTCGTGCTTGCGTAAACAAGCGGTAGTTTCTTTTTACAAAGTGAAAGTGGGTAATGAGTCAAACTTATTTGTGCCATTTCATGTATAAATATCAATTACATTTTTGTGAAATAATTTTTATAGAACGTGTACAGGTAATGCAATACGTTTCATTTAACGTGCTTACATTTAAATAAATGATTATTACGTTATCAAATAGCTATTATAAAATATGTTCAAAATGGTGGCCGTTGACTTTTTTTTTGCAAACTGTTCCTTTATATGTTTTATAGGATTTATGTCACAAAAATTTAAGTAAAGATCAACATTATTAAAATCATACATGAAGTGAAATAAATAAAAACTCATTACATAACTGTAGCTAGTTGTACCCGTAATACTCCGCACACTTTATATTATATCTCTAAGACTAATTGCTTTGTGACAATCTGAATCGTTTCATGCATTAAAAAATCATTTAACTCGTTTAAATAATTTAATCATTTAATTTGTGTTTGAAATATTTTCCAATATAATTAACAGTTTCGAAAATATTTCAGATTCTTATCTTAAGTGACTTACCCTGTATATCTTGGAGCACTTATACAGTAACTGATGAAATATTGATTAACACATACAATTATTTTCTCTGATCATGAGTCAAAGCCCTTGGAATATAGAACATACAATGTATATACATGTATTCAATCTTTACTGGATTGGAAGTATTTAGAAGTTCACTTCATAAACCAGTAATTATGAAAACAAGTATGTGTACAGTTTTTACTGTTGAGGCTCTCGGGAGTAAGTCGTATACTTTTAGAAATGTGTTCCGGGTTTGCAAAATTTCATCAGCTATTATTTGCCGCGCACCCGATGCGATCGATATTGCCTGATTACAGGCGGATTTTACCAAATTTTTAATTCGTTATACATAATTAACAAAGCCCTAAACACCAAATCATCATTCTTGATTTTCGTCTTTTGGCTTCTGGAATCCCATCTTAAAATTTCTTCCACTTGTAGCTGATCGCTTAGAAATTAAAAATTATTTTATTTATTCTATTACTTACTCTATTATTCTATTACTTAGAAGTTAAACATTATAATAGAGTTACTAAGTGAATACATAGATGTATTCAATCTAAGGAAACCATTTCAAGCTTTCTAAGGTAATCACTTACAATGTACTATTAATACTATAAATGAGAGTGAAAAATAATATTTTATTTTAATCAATCAATATCTACATGTACATATACACATAAGTTTGCTCAGCTACAGGTGGGAGAAAATTTAAAGAATATTTCTATACAGCAAAATCAGGCAAAAATAAGAAATAACGATATTACACACATTTATATCTTTGTTAGTTAATTATAAACAATTAAAGAAAGTCAGTTGCCATTCGGAAGATCTAAGTTCAACAGTAGCCAAATTCGCTACAATAGTCACTGACGTAATGAAGACAACTCGCCTCGTATTGTGTATACAGAGTGTCCCAAACTAAGTGCGGGAGCTGGAAATGGGAGATTCCTGGGGTGATTCGAAACAACATTTTCCTTTGCAAAAGTGTCCTCCGAAGCTTTGTTAATGAGTTATTACCCCGACCAATCAGAGAGCGCGAATAACGAGCGCTCGACCGACTAGCGACAAGGTACAAGCTACGCGGAGCGTTTGCTACTCACCATGCTCGAAGCTTGTACAAGAAACTCAAGATCTTTACGTTATTGCCCAATTTCTCCTAAACTATTGGATGAAAAATTATGAAACAAATCAGGGACACGTTAACTATTGAGACACATAATACAGAATTTTTTCAGATTTTTAAATTAATTGTCTAAGTTGTAAAAAATAAAAAACGGGGAAAAAGAATTAACAAAAAATAAAAAGCAATGTTTTCGTAGTTTCTACGGACTGTACGTTATTTTACTGTGTATTAAAACATTGAAAACTATACAAGAATACTTATTTCATAATGAATGAACGAAAATTGGACGTATTAGTTGCTGTAATCGGTAAAGAGTACGGAAACATTGATATTTGTTTTTTTTCATTATGGCGGACCAAAGCAAAAAATGTTTAAATAAATTGAGATTAATAATACGACTCTAGTAATATGAGTAGTTACTATTGGTAAAACTCACCCATTCGGAGAGGAATTTACCTGCAGCTTGAACACTTGCTCCATTGGGTCACTGTGCCGATCCCGATCATTGGGGGATGATGTCCAGGTAGCGTTGATCGCAGGTACAACACCACAAGAAGCCACCTTGCATTTACAACATTTCGCAGTCACTAACACTGATCACTTCACCAAACGAGCACTTGACCTTTTAATGACCGACAACCGATTATTTTGAAACGTTCTGCGGCATTCCATAAATAAAAACCAGATGTTACACAGTTCAGCGGCGAAATTACGATCGATACTGACGATCTTTCCCGAAGTCTCTTTCCTCGTGCCCTCGCATCCCTCCAGCACGACTTCTCGGGGTGTAGCTTCGACCAAATACTCGAATTTGATTTGCTAGCTGACACCAACAAGGTTGGATCTTCCTCGGTTACTTTTTTTAGTGGAGGTGGTAGTCTGTCCTTCGAGTCGAAAAAGTCACAAGACAAATGCATGGGGAAAAGCAAAGGCATATCGAATTAGCGTAGGAGACCGTAACGAGTGTCTCGCAGATGTGGCCGTTTATGATCACAGGTATTGCCTTGCCTAGTTCGAAGGAGCTTTCTGTACTCGAGACTAAAGGCTGCAAGGGTTGCGTCGCGCTTACCGTTGATGTCCTTTCGATGCATTCGGATGGATGAAATACGGAATTGCCCGTTATTAAAAAGCGAGTTGGGGAAACTTTTTGCCCTTAAACATTTGGTCTACGAATGTCTGGCGGATACTAACTACTCGCCAAATCAAGGGTTAAATACATCAGTTGTATTCGAATCCCTTTAACTATTTCGATGTCTGCGTCCTGCGACTGAGTCTTGTTTTTTATCACGCTACACATGTAGTGACCGTACATTTATTCTTGTATTATTACTATATAATCCCTCCAATTTATTATTTCTGTTTGCCCTGCTACTTTTCAAAATATTTTTATGAAACAAAATCGAAAAAATAAACAGATATTCGTTGAAAATGATACGGAAAAATAACGCATCTTATATTTTGTATTTAAACGGCAAAACCAGATAAACGGTTTACCATGATATCGAATTTAATTTCCAAGTGGTTTATAAAGGAGATCCTAATTTTACATATACCTAAATGCATTTAAGTGCATGTAAAAGATTCGTAAAATCTTTAATACACAGGTAAGCCTCCTCTATAGGTCGAAAAGGTTTACGAAGATTGGGGAAGAGAGAAATAAACATCGGATAATGACTGTGTGTGTACTGTAATAAAATGCATGTCGGTCGCAGGACTCTGACATTGAAGTAACTAAAGAATGAGAATACAATTGCCGTATTTTCCCTTCATCGACGAGTTTGGCTGGCTGTGCGAGACATCCATTGACCAAATATTTAACGTTCAGAAGCTTTCCCAAACTGGCATTTTAACAATGGGCAATTTCATATTTCATTCGTCCGAATGCATCGAAAGGACTTCCATGGTAAGGGCGACGCGACCCTCGTGACCTTCGGTCACAGGTACGAAAGACTCCTCCGAACTAGGCAGGACAATACCTGTGATCATAAATGGCATTGTCGATCGTAATTTCGCCGCCGAACTGTGTAACATCTTGTCTTTATTTACGGAATGCCATAGAACGTTTCAAAATAGTCGGTTGTCGGTCATTAAAAAGTCAAGTGCTCGTTTAGTGAAGTGATCAGTGTTAGTTACCACATAGTGTCGTAAATGCAAGGTGTTGTCTTTGGTGTTGTACCTGTGATCAGCGCTACCTGGGTATCGTCCCCCAATGATCGGGATCGGCCCAGTGACCCAATGGAGCAAGTGTTCAGGCAACTGGTGAATTCCTCTCCGAATGGGTGAGTTTTACCGATAGTAATTACTCATATTACTAGAGTCCTATTATTAATCTCAATTTATTTAAACATTTTTTGCTTTTGTCCGCCATAATTAAAAAAAAACAAATATCAATGTTTCCGTACTTTTTACCGATTACAGCAACTAATACGTCCAATTTTCGTTCATTCATTATGAAATAAGTATTCTTGTACAGTTTTCAATGTTTTAATACACAGTAAAATAACGTACAATCCGTATGAACTACGAAAACATTGCTTTTTATTTTTTTTTGCTATGGCATTATTACTTTACTAAATCGGTATTATAAATTCTTTTTTCTCGTTTTTTGTTTTACAACTTTGTTAATTAATTTTAATATCTGAGAAAAATTCCACGACATTTGTCGCGGTAGCTAAGGTGTCCCTGATTTTTTTATAATTTTTTATTCAATAGTTTAGGAGAAATTAACACTAACATTGTTTTTTTCTTATTTTTTACGACTTGGCTAATAATTTAAAAATCTGAAAAAAATTGCAGAGTATGTGTCGCAATAGCCAGCGTGTCCCTGACCTTTTACATCATTTTTCATCCAATAGTTTAGAAGAAATTGGGCAATAACGTAAAGATCTTGAGTTTCTTGTACAAGCTTCGAGCACGGTGAGTGGTAGACCCTCCGTGTAGTTTGTAACCTGTCGCTGGTTGGCTGTGCGCTCGCTATTCGTGCTCTGTGATTGGTCGGGGTTTTTCGGTAATAACTCGTTAACATAACTTCGGAGAACAGTTTTGCAAAGGAAAATGTTGTTTAGAATCACCCCAGGAATCTCCCATTTCCGACTCCCGCACTTAGTTTGGGACACCCTGTATGTAGCTCTATTATAATTTTACGACAGTTGGCTGGGATAGTAGCTGTCGTCACTGACATTCGATTATCCGAATTTCAAGCCAAGTTTATTAATAAACGAAGTTCGATCACAATTTCCTTATTCTTTATGTATTTTTGTTTTGTTTTGATATCTAGATTTATCCTTTTAATTTTCCCTTACCTGTTGTCAAGCATACATATACATACAGGGTGATCCTCTTGCTAGAGGACTTAAAACAGTATCGCCTTAAAACCATCACAGCTGAGCTCTATTGTGATCTAAGAGGACTACAATTTTCTTGTGCGTTTCTTAACCGAACATTAACAGATTATACATACAAACACGGTGCTCCTGCTGCGACGTTTTTATAGCGGCACTATCTTTAAGTTCTCAAATGAGAGGATCACCGTCGATAATACTTAGGCTGATATGCTTGAACTCATCACTATTCTTAATTACAAGCATGGTATATTATATCCTCATAGTTCATAACTAAATTGTTCCTTATTGCTTGTTTCAGGGAAAACTGTAGAGTGGATACACCCTATGTAAAGACATATGCGACTTTAGGTTATTTATAACTTGGCGTTCGTATTAAATTTAAATTTTACACTTAAACATTTAATAGTTCAATTCTCACTATACTTTCTGAGTTCGAGTGCCTGAGCTATTAAAGGCTTGCCTCCGTTATTTTCGTTTCTTTGGTTAATCCTTGAAAACAGACAAAACCAATACTGAACTACTTACCGTAGATAATCAATACAGAAAAGGTAATGCTGTTAATGGAAAGTAGAATTATAAGAGTCTTGTTGAAATTTTGGAAATTTGGAAAAGATATTTACATTAAGGGACTCGTTACGCATGAGCTACAACAAAAACAACAATATGGATACAACCTAATGTATTTGATGCGATTTCGAGGTACAATAAGTACTCTTCGCTTTGTTGTAACTCCACAGGGAGAGTATAAGCTTGAAATACTGTTATTTCAGTATATATTCCACAGAAGTGCATATAAATTACTTTTCGAACCATCTGACCAGGACACACCCCTAAATACTTTGTACAAACGTAAACTAGTTGTTCCTTTGAGTAGAAATACAGCGAAATGTAGAGTCTGACGTTGGTACTGTTGTTCATAGCGAATGTACAGCCATATTTGTCTGTTCAGGGAACTCCTCAGCTTACCTGAATGGGCAAGGCACGAAAAACGAGATCTGTTTTAATAGGGGAAAATTACGTTCAGATATCTGGTAGTATTGAATCTAAGATGCGCCCTGTGGGTGCTAGTCAAACTTGAGCCCATTGACCGCTCCCATTGATCGCAGATTTCATTAATACTAATTGCTAGGTGTTATCGAAAAGTTTGTATTGATGCTAACCAATGAGAATTAAATCTAGGACATTTTATTCACTATAAACATGATGACGATGGAAGAAACACGTGAACTCAAGTTGAGCCCTACTGACACGCCTAATGAGATATTTAAACGTGCAACATAAAACGCAAAACGTGTTCGTTGTGTAGATTACAGATTAGAATAGATGTAGATATATATATATATATATGTAACTGTAAGTACTTAATGCAATGTTATCCCATTCACGGCCTAAACTTACAATGGCCTGTGTTATTAAGTATAAGTGCAGAGAAAAGCGAAGCTATTGCGCTCTGATTGTAGTGATTCAATATATAAACTGCTATTAATCGTTGTTCATGAATAAGTAAAACTACAGCAAAAAAAGGAAAAGACAAGAAAGAACCTAAAAATAATTCATCTGTTTAATGCCTAACTAAAGTATTATAGCTATAACACTCATCTCGGAAGACAGTTTTTTGAATATGTACTGATTTTATTCGTTTAGATACTCGTGTATTGGATTCTCGGTGCTGTTGCTGCCCCAGTACCCAGAATCGTTAGATAATAATAAGTACAATTTGACAGTACTTGTAAAAGTTAGTCATATAGAATGTTTATTTTTCTCTTCCTAAGAAAGTTACGAAAATATTTGTTAATTATGATTAAAAATAGTTCACGTGTCTCGTAATGATTTAAGCCTTAGACAAATAAAGGTTATAGCCTTATCCAAGTTGTAATTTCAATATCTCACAAACTGTGCACTGTTCAGATGAAATAACAGTGTTTCGTAATAGGACATTTTAACAGACAGAACTTAATTAAAACCGTTGTTTTGAAAGTAAAAGTAGAATTTTTGTTTTAATTAATGAAACTTGAGAATGATGCGAAGTACACCAAAATATCGTGACTTTAAGTCTGCAGGATATAATTATTATAGTTTCAACAAATGTTTTAGTTTTGGACAACATTCGTTATAAAGGTGTGTATAACTTAGCTGTACAATATGTTAAAAATGATGATAGGAGTTAGTTTGGATATGAGAGCGATGTAGTTCCTGTAACAGTTCGGGCACTCGAGTTAGTCCTAAGAAATTTGAACTTATGACGAATACGTTGTTTGGGAGCTCAAGTTAGCAGTAAACATACTTAAAATAGATGCGTAGCTAGTTGTAAGATAAAAATGACAAATATATTATAGTTCTTAGGGGAATAAATATAACGACTACGATATAGGTGTTCAAATTAGTCATTTATAAATTACAATGATTTGTGAGCAGAAACGAGTTATTCTCTTAGACTATTTTATAAAGTTCTATTTGAAGATAGTGAGTCTATTTACGAATAAGCTTTATGACAAATCAAAAAACTTTTTTAATTCCTGTATATGTATACCTATCTGTGCACACATTGCTGTTCTGCCTATGTGCCCTTTTTCAACAAACATAACTAGACTGTACAAGTTAAAAATTTTATTCTTTTAATACAAATTAAATGGACCGCTGTGTCTTGAATCAAAGATCATCCTTCTACGTTATTTAAGTATCGGAATTTCTGTATTAATCGACTTATACTAAAGAGGAAAAGTATCTGTGTACTAATAACGATGAAAAATTGATAAAATTTGAAAAATGTGAAATAGCAAATTTCATAATTATTTTAATTTCATTATTTTCTCGGAAAACGTTAATCACTGAATTAATAAACTTTAAACTTCCATTTCAAACTTAAACTTTTTATATTAATCGGTATATACTAAAAGTAAGGAGTATCTACATATGCACTGTTAGCAATGCATAAATTGACAGAATTGGGGAAATATAAAATACTAAATCCCACAATTATTTTGATTTGGAAAACGTTAATCCTTATTATTACAATAGATTTCAAACTTCAGTTTGAAGTTTAAAGTATAATTAGAATTCTATTGTATATATCATTATATTATTTTTAAATTGGTATTAACTAATAGATTGGAGTTGAGCAAAGAGGGCTTACTTTTAAGTTATAGCAAATTATTAATGAAGATATATATCTAAAATACTTAAATATTTATTTATATATTTTTATATGTTATTTTAAAATACCTCATAGTTCTTATCGAATTTTGAATCTTCGACTATAAACATGTATCAGATCAGTAGGTAAAAGTGAACAAAAGCAGAAAATTGTAAGAAGATATTATTTGGTTAGAGTCATAGACACGAATTGAATGAATATAAAGATTATGATACTTCGAATTAGTTTAGATTTACTTATACATATGTATATGATTAATAATACACTATCTACTTGTTATAAGTATGTTAGCTTGGATTTCATGGTTAGAAATTAAATTCTTATTCTCTTTAGCTCCATGCCTCATAAAACAAATATCTTTATACCTCATCAATATATTAATTTATACAATTATAACTTTAAATTGTATTTGAGTGATGCCATAGCTTATGTAATTGTTTGAAGCATTATTCTCTCTTGTGTAATACTACAAAATTTTGATTATAATTACCATAAAGTAATTAACATGAAAGAAGCTTATCCCGCTTAAAGATATGTTGAAAGGTAATGAACGGGGTTTGTCAATCCTAATGTTCACTTTTTAATGAATTTTTGTTCATTTGGACCATTCATTAAATTAAATACACCAATATTCACTTTAGGACATATTACCAATATTTTGTGAAATATAATAAATAATGTTTCGCCCAGCGACCTACAGCGTTGAAAGTTTAAAAACTAGGAATATTCGAAAATTTGAATAATTAAATTTATTCAGAAGTTTTCAGATTTTAAGGAATACGGAAACATAATAATTTTTAAATCAGAAAGCGTATATATTTGAAAAAGTGAACCTTTAAATTGAATTAATAAATTGGAGGATTGAAAAATTCAATTATGTGAAGATTTCTAGACAAAAGAATTTAAATATTTGAAAATGTAAAGTTTTAAAAATTAAGATATTTAGAGATGTTAAGATTTGAAAGTTATAAAATTTGAATATGTGAAGATTTGAGAATTTGAAGATTAGAAAATTTAATTTAAAGATTTTGAGATTGGAAATTTAACTATTCCATAAATTGAGGCTTTAAAAATAAAAAAAAATTTGAATACTAGATAGATTATCTAGAATGTAGACATCAGAATGAGAAAAAAAGTTCCTACGCACATATGCCCAATAAAGATTATTTCTTTAGTAACAAACTATTTTCTATCGTCCAAAGTGTTACATCGAAACATGTTCATAATAACAAAAGTGCCAAGTATTTATGGAGTCTAGGTTCTATGTATGAAAATAATTAAAAAGGTTTATGTGCATATGTGCCATGAAATGCTTAATTCTTTTTAGTTATAAGTACTAACATACACTATTTTATCGCATCTTTAAAGGAGATATCACCATATAAGGAGTACGAGATATAAAATAGCGTTTCACAACAAAAAACCAAAATTATTTTTCGCTCTTCTCCCTTCCCCCAAGAAAAGGTTTACATTTTTGTCATTTCACACGCGAGCTAAGACTGTACTTGAAACAACCATCATAAATGCATATAGTATTGTTAAAGAATTAATTATTCTGGAACGTGGATGAACATAAACTTTTCTTTCATTTTGATGTCTGCAACACGTTTTTGTTAACATCCGCTGAGTAACAGTTTGAAAGTCTCTAAATTGAAAGACAGAAAGAGTACTTCATCACGAGATCGTTTAGCCAGGAGAGGGGACTTGATGAACTGTGCTCGTGAGTGCATCTGTTGAATACGTCTGCTCTACTGTCACACGATCGATAACGTGGTTCTGTAAGGGTGATAACCGAGTAAGAAGCTCCTAAGCACACTGCAGATAGAAAATTTGGAATCAATTGCTGATGCTTATTAAAAGTATATTTTATATGTAGCTATACTGTATACTAGTGGTATAGTTATACTTTATATGTAATAACTTATACTGTACATATCTATAGCTACTCAAATTTTGTGCAGAATGTTGAAAGAAGATCATTCAGCAGTTATGCGATAGTACACACCACACCGAGCAAAAGAATCTTAATAGACATATGTTTCAAGCTTAACAGTTTCTGAGATATAAACATTTCTGTATGTAAGCATCATTATTGACTTAGTTTCTATATCTTCTATATGTTGCGTGGGACATTTTTTGCAGTGTGTATGAACCGTGTCCTGAATGGCTCCATTTAATTTCCATACTCTTTCTGCGTAATATAAGAGAACACTTAAATAAGAATTGAACATGATGAACCAGTTGCATGGTTCCCTCGATCCCTTGATTTTACCCTTTAGATTTTTGTTTATAGGGATATTTGAAAAACGCAATGTATATATCGGTAAATGACAGAAGACTTATGTGATCGGATGCAGCGTGCTTGTCAAATGATTTGACAAATCCTGAAATTTTCGAGAGAATTCGCGACTCTATAAGAAGATGTCAAGCATAGGTGGATGGAAGGACATGCAGAACACTTTCTGTAGAAGGCAATCAGTCAATCCTGATACTATGTGCTACTCGTACATATACATACTAAAACGTTTATATTTTAAAAACGGTCGAGCTTTCGACCTATAGGATTTTTTATTCATTGTCAATGTGGTGTGGACTATCCATCAATTAAATATTGAGTGATATAGAAGTGTACATGCAGCTAGACTATTATACTTACGTATTATTTATTTGAAGTTAGTACTTTCAATAATATTTATAATGTTCTTCATTTCAACAAAAATTCGTATAATTACATATTTATTGAATCTTAAATTTTGTGTTTAATAAGGAAATTATCATTTTCTGTAATTTATAATAGGAAATGACTCCAAACTTTTGGCCTGTAGTGTATATCCGACTATAGACAAAACCTAATTAGAGTTGACATATACGAATACATTAAAATGATATTCAAATTTTACGAATCTTTTGTTCTATTTTAATGATTATATGATACTTTTAAAACAACTTGAAATTTTCAATAATTTGATCTTCATTGATGGGTACATATGTATATTGGATGCCTGTATTGTCTTAAATGTTGCTCTTTTCAAACTTTATTATCCTCAAAATCAGATGACGTAACCTTTAAGTTTCCTCTATACTATACATTCATCTATATATGTATAAAGATACGGTTATCATTACATAAAACAACAATATATTTTCCTAAAACAGAGGCTTTTTATAACATATTAAAGCAGAGTCATTTAAGGACTTTAATACTCTTCCAACGCGAATGAGATTCAATTTTTAAATCTCTAAATTTTTAGATTTTCGAATATTTGAAATAATCTTTAATTTTTCAAATTTTCAAATATTTAAAATACGAATCTACATTATGTTAAATGATCCAACCTTAAACTTTCAACTTTTCAAACATTCAAAATTATCAAACTTTTAAAAACTATTTATTTGTTTACTTCAACTTTTAGATTCTAATTTCTAAAACCTTGTATTTGAGCTCTGAATGATCTCTTTAACATAAGACTTAAATTAACAAAGATTGTATAAGTGCACACAGTTTGAAGTTCGCGATATAAAATAAGACAATTCAGAACTGTCTCGATTACGCGATTTCCCAACAATACAAACATAATTGTATTTAATTAGGGATAAGTTTGGCATTCATGTTAATAATTCTGTATTAACAAAATTCAAATTAAGGCACAACTCAAGTATAATATCGTAAAATACGTTCAAAGATTTTTCATATTTTTTATAATTATAGCATTTATTCTCCTTGCACATATATACTTTACTTATGCTCCACATATCTATCCATCGGCATCGCTCACTTCTTATTCTCTCTACGGCCTGAAGAAAACTATAACAGTACAATCGAAAGAAAACAGCCATGTTTACCACCGAAAGACTGAAAAAGTACCTGAAAACCCCTGCCGAAAAATACAAGTAACTCCTAAATAAAGGTTCTAGAGTAATAAGCAACCATTTTATCTCAACGAAAAAATAACGCTGAAAAGCAGAAAAGAAAATAATTTGAAATCCCTGTTTACGATAATGGAGGTAATCGATTCAAGATACCAGTGGTTCTCAATGTTTCTTGCGTCACAATTTGCATCTTAGCAAACTATGTCGTCAGAGATGGGAAAGTAAATTATTTACTCTGCAACTATTACTGTTTACTATTTGCCTCTACGGAAGAATTAAATTTGACTAGTTTGAACACAAACCATTTACGAATATAGCTTAAACGAAGTTTCAAGCGTAAGCAAATAAACATCGTACTTTTAAGGCATTAACGAAGAGAAGAGATTGTAAAGAAACAGTTTCGATGACACTTTTAATTCCAAGTTAGTCAGAACTCATGAAACACTAACGTATAAAGGAAGAACCCTAGGTTGAGGATTTATCACGCTTTTGCATTGAATTCTCTTCATCTTTGATGGTTCTAAAACCTGACGATATAGAAAATATAAGTTAAAAAGTCGAAATTTTGCACATGGAAGAATCAAAGTGGAAGCTAACAAAGCGTTACTCACCGATAAAAGTTTGCAAGTTATTGTATTCTAAATCAATTATGGACGTCGAATAGTTGGATAGACTAGATTAGAGCGTAACTAAGAAAAAGGAAAGAAAATACGACCTTTGCATTAGACACTTTGTAATTGCGTTAGCGATCTGTGACGTGCTTATCAAGTATGTACTATTTTAACGCCGCGTTGAGTCTACTTAATGATGAAGAGAGGAGGAAGAAAATGTTACTATCTAGGAATAAGGATACGTATTAGAGTACTCCCCTAGAAAGGGTACTAAATAGGGTACTCCTCTAGCGTACATAATTTTGTAAAAGATCAATGGCATAGTCATCTAAAATGATTATATTAAATAAAAATCGACAGGGCTGAGCCGACTTAATATTCGCGTGAGAACTGATATTACGAGTGACCTGATAACGAGTGGCGAGCATTCGTATAATGTATTATAGTCGTCGAGGAGAGAATTGTTGCGTTGAGTTAATTCTACGATGCGTAATTAACAAACTCATTGTTTCAATGTGTGTGACTGCATTTACGCATACGCATACATGTGTATATAGAGCTGCATATATACACGTATACGTAAAAACAGGAAGAATGTTACTCGTTATATTATGATAAAATATGTGATATACGCGTACTACTTTAAGCTGTCAATAGAATGTCCTAATATTAAATATTATAGCGACATTATGTTATGTGTCATGTTCAATTATTTAACTTTCTCTTCTTTCCTTCTTCACTAAGGAATCCATTACCCTTCGTACTTAAATCTGCCATTCAATCTTCAAACATCGATGTAAGTATGAAAACTAACAATAACTTTATTTCAATCTACTCTACATATACGACTCGCAAATTTGTACAAGGATTAGGGTACAAACATATTACTATCACGTCACATATTATAGCAAAATTTGTTTTATATTATAGCAAAATAGGTTTAAAACAATAGAAATACCTTGGTTCACGCTATGAATTTACTATTGTATAGAACGTGAATTCACGTGACGTGACAGTAATGTATTCGCACCCTTAAGGTCGATTCGCACATATCCGTTGCCGTCCAGTTTGTTCCATCTCCTTCAAAAAATATCGTTCTCTTATTTTCAAATGGAACGGTTCGCACTTGGTACATTCCGACCCGTACCCATCCATCCGAAACTGTCCGAAAAAACTTAATATCTTTGGCAATAATACTTTCGTTTTTTGCCGTAGACCAACGAAAGGTCTCTTGAAATCGAACGAAACAGACCCTTTTTTATGAGCCTAATAGGTTCTTGAGCTGAACGTCTTGAAAGACGCACAATGGGGGACCGTCATAAAAAACCAGTGGGCTACCTTCTAATGAGTGTGGAACTACTTACGTATATTTCTCATTAAATCTTTATCAAACTGTTATTACTAGATTTTTTATGTTTTCCTAATGAAAATGATACCCAACATGACACAATTCAGAATATTTTTAATAATTGCAACGAAAAACGTATACAATATCAATTCCATACAATACCTATATGACCTATTGCAAACGTTTTTACAGAATATAATTGTGGGCCTTTTCACGTCAATTCAATTACTTTTGCTCTTCAATATTAGTAATTTTAGCAATATTAAAATACGTTGTAGTGCACATGTAATTAAGTATGTTTTTTAACTTGGAAATCATTTAAAAAATATTAACTCTTACAATTTTTCAGTTTTCATTAATATTTATGTACAGTGTATTCACAAATGAATTATCTCCAAAACCATTAGAAAACAGACTTCGGCCTTCTTTTTTAATCACACAGGTTCCTCAGATTAATCTTAGATTTTTGCAAATACATTTTTCGTGTATTACAAATAAGATCTTCATAACAAATGTGACTTACAAATTGATCAAATACTAGACCAAAATATTGTCCATGTTTAAATTAGTGTTACTTCCTGAAAAGAGGTCGTACAGTAACCTTCCTAGAATTATTTTAAAGGATGAAGTCTCTGCTTTCACATTCTTCAGTTAAATTTTCAAGAAGATGTTTCTACACCAAGAAACAGATTGAGAAGTAAAGATAATTTTTATTCATTAAATTGTAAAAATTCAAACGATTCCAGCATTTTTAAAAAGTTAAATTTTTTACAAACACTTTCCCATACGCTTCTCACAAGCAATGTCAAAACGTCTTCTTAGAAACAACTCAGAGATGTGAAAATAGAAGACTTACCATTTAAAATGACAGGAAAGTTAATGTACCACTTTTTTACAAAGTAACAGTACTTTAAAAATGAACAATAGTTCGGCCTAGTATTTAATCAACTTGAAAAAAAAATTATTAAGGGGGCAGACTCCTTGTGTTTTGAGCTGTGTGCGTGCGCTCACACAAGCAAAGAAAGTCATGCACGTATACGCGATGAGCGAGAGAGACAAACGGTTTCGCAAATTACGCTTTACGTCTCGATACTTGCATAAATGAATTTTTCGCGGGTACAGAACCCACGAGTAGACTTCACTATAGGGTGCTCTGGTCCGTTTAAAGTCCAATAAACACTATACGTTGAGAAAACTGTAAAATTACAAACTGTAAGCATGAAACAGACGCTGTTGTAAACTAGCAAGATGGCTGCCGAAGTGACATTTTCGCAAATATCTCACGATTTAATGGTTTTTTCACTCATAGCACACCAGAGCACCCTTCCGTGAATTAGCACAATATCGTGGAAATGCGATTTTCCTCAATTTAACACTTCTTGAAGGCGTAAAGCGTAATTTTCGTTGTGCACCCGTTTTGACACAAAAATAGTTCAACGATTTGCCGTTAGAAGCGTTAATGGTATATCTCAATCAATTTGGTCATATTACCATCAGCATCGATAAAAATACAGATCAGTCGGTAAATGTAATCTAGAATTTGACAGCTGAATGGCGTATTCATCGAATACACGAATACAGACGCAAGAAAGGCTTAGTTGCCAAAACGTATTGAAAGTTTCGTCACGCTGTTGCCACATATATGTATGTACATATTACAATTCTGCCCATCAGGAAAACTTGAACGAATCCAACTCCAGCCGAGATTTTGATTCTTACTAATAAGGGAACATCGCGAGGTGAAAGTCTCCGATTTTGATGAAACTTTGTAGGATTGTAGAATAGCCGAAAATATTCGACACGTATTTTTTTTATTGCTTCTAATTCATCTAAAGGGTGTGAAAACCACCCCCAAAGTTGGGGGTGGAAAACATATTTCGTTTAATATCTCCAAAACTAGTGCGTATAGCAAAATGATATAAATAGGGCGATTGTGTATTTTTAAACGACGAATCCACCTATGTAAATAGTTTTTAAAAATATTAATTTATTTAAAAAATATATTAAAAAATAGTATATTGTCGTTGTTTTCACTGACAACATGCTGATAGATCGCAAATACTATGAACCAAAACACAAAACACGGCTGAAATAGAATTTTGAATTTTTACGTTATAAACAAAATAATAACATTCCTAGTTAAACTGCATTTTGTGCGAAATTGGTCCCTGAAACGAGTGGTTTTACGAAAAATATATACCCCTATAATGTTTTTGTCATTATATTATGATACATGTTTATTGTTCACTAAATGTATAAATTATAACATTGCTAATGAATACTCGCAACGTCTTGCACTCGTTGCAAACAGTACGAGAGGTTCAGTGTGAGTGACCCGTGCATCGATGAAAATGTAGCAAGTAAAGGTGATTTACAAATCATTATTCTTCAATAGTTATTATTTACTATAAACAAACAATTGGAATTGTTCCAGAAGTTATAGTTTAATCCACTAATTTTACACGAAAGTATCTTAGTTGAGTGTGAATTAGGCATTCCCTCATAATCTGTAGGTGCCTGGTTCGAATCTCGTAATAGCTTTTAATTTTTTTTTGTTTTCAATTTTTATTTTAAATAATTCTAATTTTTGTATACCTTTTCACAGATTACAATTATACCACTCATAAAATTTTTATTTTTAAGTAAAAAAAAATTAAAATAATTTCGTTTGTTTATTTCTTAAAAAGTATGAATGAATGATTGAATGAATAGCATGAATTTAATGAATTATTTATTCTATATATATAAGTTTTAGGATTTCACATATTAGTATATATATATATATGCCCATAATTATGAAAGTGGTCTAAATTGTATATTTCTTATTTTGGGATATTTAAAGGATTACATTTAAATAAATTAGAAAATATTTTTATATTACGTAACATTATAATTAGTGTTGATTAATGAACATTTATTATAAATGTGAAATTTTGTGTGAATCTCATACGAAAATGTTGTTTCTTAGACCACTTTCATAATTTTGGGCACGTATGTATTGTTTCATTCGTGATACTCTTTCTTTCTCGCTCGCACCGTCCTTTTCTATATTTCGTATGAAGCAAAATATCGGCTCAAGGCGTATTCAGTAGAGATTTACTGATGCATAAAATTGTAATTGATGTGGCAACAGTGTGACAGAACTTTCCTACGATGCGATTTGGCAATTATACCTTCGCACTTCTCATTTGTCATTCAACAGGATAACGCTAGATGCCACATTATCAAATGTCGCATGTATAAATTATATGTTTTCACTAATGCCCGTTTTTTCGCAACAGCGCTTCGATCGATTTGGAGTAGGCCCCGAAGGAGTCTGCCCCCTTAAGTTCATTTAATTGATGGATGTTCAAAAATTGTAGTCAGGACAGATTACAGGTTGCGATGCGCATCCGATTGATGCTTGATACAGACGGGTGACTTCTTTCCTTGTTATTTCAGTAGAAAATAACAAAGACAGACGTACAATAAAGGCAATTGTGGTTAGACTTTGCTATGATAGAAGCCATATTTCGCCTATCAAAAGTACTCGAGTACCGTAGCCGGTAGTTTCTACTGAAACAATGCTTCACACAATATTTCAGGTTGTTCAACAACAAATGTTAGAAATCAAATGTGTCCAATTCAGGATTTATTCTATTGCCAATTTACATACAGGTCGGATATAGTGATGAATATTTGTAATAATTCTTGTCGACCAGTCAAAGGGTCACAAAAGGTAAGAGTGCACGGTCTTGAGCGACGAAACTTTCCCTTTCCTACAGTTCTCACTGTAGTATCAGTGTCAGTGTCAGTGTGTCTCTTGACCCCCTGATGAAGCTAGTTGCAGTGCTGGCGAAACGTTGGGAAAATAATTCCAAAAGGACACGGTTTACACCCGGAAGCCTCAACTTTCCTGTTTTACGCTAAGATTTACGAAGCACATTAATGTTGTCGCTTACCCCCTGTTCTAGCTTCACTGACAATAAATTACATACTCCACCTTTGTATATCTTCTTGTGCAACAGTCAGATTTCGCTCAACTCTTGGATTGCACACTTCGGATATCCGTAGGGATATTTACATTGATATACAAATAAATACAGTTTTTCAAACAAACAGTTGTATAATATTAATTTGGTCTACAACCACGACGTACTTACTTGGACGTACGCAACGCTTGATGTCCAGAATCATGCTTTAAATTTTCTTCCACCTCTAGCCAAAGAACCTGTGTCCTAGTTAAAATATTATGGTAGATATCACTGTTATATTAGATTAAAAAGATGTAAATTTGTATACGTAAAAAAAGTATTTTTCTTAGAAAATAAGTGTGTTGTAAATTACTTTTAATAACATGAACTCAGAAATCGCAGCAAATGTTAAAGAAAGTTGGGTACCAATTATTATAGGGTACGGGTACCCAATTACTGTGTGTTGGCCAAGTACTGTCCCACTCTTCCACTTACTTTCACGTTGGAGGAAAATTCGAGAGAGGTGTAAGCGAAATTTTAGACTTTAACAGATTGAGATAACAAATGTGAAGACTTCGACCATTTTGGCTTAAGTGTTCGGGTAGATGTAGTCAGCAGTTTAGACGCTTAAGCTGTTTTAGTTTTATAGTAATAAGTCACTATACGTTTCTATAAATGTAGGTGCTTATGAAAAGATTATAATTTTTATTATAATTTAAATGTTTAATAATTTAAATAATTAAATTATAAATAATAATTTAATAATTTAAATATTTAAAAAAAAGGAGAAAATTGATTTTTCATGCTGTGTATCGAATCCAGTATCTACCACTTAGAAAGAAACTACCATCTGTCTATAGACTTTGTTTAAATTATTCATAAAAAATGCGTATTGGCACAAGATATTCTATAGAATGTCATCGTTTGATCTTCACACTCGTTACTTAAAATGTCATCAAAATCTCTGGGAGTTTCACCGAAAGGTACCTTCGCAACATAAGTCGGGAAGTGAAAATATAAGGGCAATCGTAAAGGTCGCGTGATTCGTGGCTCATGCCGCTTGCCAGCGACTTGAACAGTTGAATACAGCATTTTAAGAGTGAGGGAGTAAGACTAACATTTGCCTTCTCTCGCGACTTTCCGAAGCTATCCGAAGTGGTTGCGAGGCCAAGCTCACATACATGCGGCTCGTGCAGTAGTATGTGTAGTAGAGGGGGAATCATAGTGTAGCTCCATCTCGCATTCATTCGGCAGCCACGTATCCGTAGGTAATATTATTTCTGTAACGAAAACTGTAACATTAGATACCGACCAAGAAATTTCGAGAAGTCATGTGACTACCCTAAGCCCTTAATGTTGTATTAACGTTAGGATTAGAATAGGTTATTTTATTAAATAAATTATTGTTACGAAATATCTAAGTCTTGGATTTTAACTCTTTACCGCACGCTACACGAATCCCCACCTTTCGTCCATTGGAAAGCCACTGTTCCATGGGAAACATAGCATCGTTTTAGGGACATTACTGACTATGTATATACTTTTTGGTAATAGCGGTGAGACAAAAAGCATAGAACCGTGTGTAATTTCAGTAGAGTCAACCCACGACAAGTTTAATATCTTAGGATATTAAGCCTTTGTGGAACCTACTCTAAAACCTGACCGAGTACTATCGAATAAGTTGTGACAATGAGAATTAATTCTCTGCAGAGCTTAGACCTAACTCAGCAAAACGGCATCGACTAACACTCCGGGTGTAAATAACCTATCAGACAATTTGAAGCGGTTGGAATTAAACGCTGGCAATGCGAAACCTATTCAAACTACGCCTGTTTTTCCACATATGAACATTAAAGATGCTGCCGATACAGTTCCTTCTTTTGACGGTAGAAAGTTAGCTGTTTATCAATTTGCAAAAAGCTGTCGCAGTGTAAAGCGAATGATTGCTTTAAATGTGAAGTACGGATTGGTACAGTTAATACAAAATAAACTCTTTGGACAAGCTTCAGTAGTTTTAAGTAGTGATCATAATGCCATTGATAACTCCATTTCCGTACTCAGCTCACATTTTGCTCCATTATATTCGTCAATACAATTATATGGCGATACGTGTAATTGCTCAGATGCCAAACGAGGCTGTCGTAGACTATAGTAGTCATGTTTCCAATATTCTATTACAAATAAGATATTGTAACGAGATCGAGGTAACCAATTATACTACACAATACAATATCACTGCGGAATACAAAGCTATCAAAGCTTTCTTGACAGGATGAAAACCCGAGATACTTTCTCGTATGGATTATACTGACTATATCACGTAACAATTAGTGCAGTCATCAGGGCAGAGGCCGAGCACCACAAAAACCAAATGCGTATTTGCATGGCAGAAGGCCTTATTTGAAATACTAAATATACAAATTCGGTTACAATATCGGCTTTCTTGAATAGATTGGCAGATGAAGCACTGCCAGTTCTATCACAGAAAAGAAAATACAATTCAGGAATTTCAAAACCTAAACCGCCCTAGAAAAAACCCACGATCAATAAACGCTCCCATATGAAAATTCTGCAAATTTAAGGGACACAATTGAGCAATGCAGGAAGAAGAAGTACTTTGATCAGCGAGAAGCAACGAAAAACACTAATTAAGAAAGACACCAGAGAGATCAACTATAGCTACGAATGATACGTAGACAAGTTGCATTAAAACAAACAAATCTCTAAGCATTTATCTCTGTGGTCCAGAATTCAACAATAGTTGAACGATTTTAATGGTCGACACAGGTTCGGACTTAAATGTCATAAAGAAGTCCGCTATCTCTTCCTATGCCCCTATCTCAATTAACCTCATCTTCGAACTCAATGGAATTACGGAAGGACGACTCACTACTGTAGGATTAAGAATATTTATTGATAATATTAATGTAGGACGTAGGATAACGAATATCTGTATGTTTATTGACAATCTACAATCGTTGCTACCGTCACCGAACGCTGCGTCTCGACACGCTCGAAACCAGGGTCGCACCCCCCTGACCACCCTACACTCGGCCATCCTGCAGCGATACCAGTCTTCAGATATTAAGTATATTTTTGTTGTCCATTGACAGATTGCTGAAATCTTCAAACCAAGACTTCATAAATTCCGCAGAGCTTGATGTTTGTCGGGGGCCTTCATGCTCGCCGACCTTTTTCAGATAGCGGTCGTTACGCAGCACACGAGTTACCCCGTATGATCCCAAATACTTATATGCGAATTTTAGGAAGCCCTGACTGCGTTCGCTTAATGGCGACACAGTCCTCTGCTCGATAGCGGGGCGCCACCCTCCGATTCTGATTGAAACCGCGTCTATTCTCTTGCTGGATCTTTAAAATGTTATTGTTCGCCTGCCGTCTCGACTCTTCGCGACTTTCCAAAAACGTCTTGTTCCACTCTTTTGCTATTCATTTCTCGGATTTCAGGATTACTTTTCAGTTTCCTATCTATATCAAACAAGATCTTAAATGGTGTGGTACCTATGCTACAGTAATGCATTACATTGAGGTACTTCTGACACACGTCTAAGTATTTATGCCATTCTTCGGATTTTGGTGCGGACTATTTGGTCAGCAGTGGGATGATTGTTCTATTTACTCTTTCCACCTGGTCATTCGCCCTCGGCATACCTGTCGTGATATGACCAAGTTCGATGTCTTCTGCTTTTCAATATTCTTGAAACTCTTCTGAGGTGGACGCAGTACCACAATCCGACACGATTTTCCGAGGAATATCGAAAACTACCGCCTGTCTCTTTAACCAGTCAATAACATCGCTAGCATTGGTACTTTTCGTCACATAAAGCCACACGAACTTTGCAAACACGTCTACCACCGCAAAAATAATTTTAAGAACGCCGTTCTTAAAAATTCATAGTGCCCGTCCTGCACCATAAATGCAATATATTTGCGGCTATTTTCGGCTATCGAGACATGGAAAAACCCGTCTTTTAAATCGTGCACGCTAAACAATGTTGAGCCCTGTAAGCGATCCAATTGGTTCTCTATCAACGGGAGCGGGTACCGGTCTTTATAGATTTTCATATTAACGAGCCTGAAATCCACACACAATCGCATAGTACCGAGATACTCTCTTGGATTATTTCCTGTTACATCCACTCGTCTATTTGTTTGTTCACTTTTTCTTGTTGCACCGGCGCTAACCTTCACGACGGTTACAGTTTCCACTTTAATATTCGTTTCCTTAATCGCTTTCAGTTTGTAACTATTTACGAGATCTTCTATTTCGCTCCTAACATTATGGTCCTTGATATGACGCAAATCTACGGGACAATTATTATTTATGTTACTGTTCTTATTTTCGTCAAAAGCATTAATGCAAAATATTTCAGGATGGTCACATACCTCATTCCTTCTGACACCACGTCTCGATATTTTTGCGCTTTTGCCACCTAGGACGATCTTGGCTTCCTCTAACAGGCTGCTGCCGATCAAAAAATCATGCGATAAATATGCGTCAGGTATAACATGCACTAGCAACCGGAAAACAATCTCATCAATGTTCACGTTCGCGTAGAAACCTCCTAGGGTGGTAACTTTACCCAATCCGAAGCCTTTACACGGTATTTACGGATCCGTCAACGATGGACATATCAACTTAACATATTGTTCGGCATTCATGAGATGTAGATTGCTACCTATATCTAAAAATGCTGTTACCTGCTTACTCATAACGGTTATGGGCTTATACACTTTGTTACCTCGGACGGTCATCGCAGCACACTCATTCACTTGTCTCTCCGGTCCCTTATCACAGTTTGGAACCATATGCCCGAACTCTCTGCAGAAAAAAACATCTAGGACCCTTATTCCTTGCAGGACAATTCACGCTGAAATGATTGAATTCTCGCAATTGAAGCACCGCACGTCGTTTCTCCGTCCTTCCCTCCCGTCCTGCCTTTCCGTTTTGACTGGATTCCGTTTTGTCCGGCTACTGGCAGATACCAATCTTCCTCGTAGCGGAATCATCTCGAACGTTGCTAGCAGTTCTCCCTTAGTCCTAGCTCACTCAGGCCAAGGTCAGGGATTCCTTCAATATAATGTATTCGAACATTTCCCTGTCATAGATCGACACCAGATTTCCCAAAACAACTTTCTGGTGCAGGTACTCGCTGAAGGCTTTGTCTCTTTTCCAAATACGCACCTCGAAACGCCGTTTCATCACTAACACATTCTCCGGGTGATAGAACATCTCCCGCAGATTGCCCAACAATTCGTCAACCAGTATTGCGATATGCTCAGATCTCGAGGGCATTTCCCCTCAAACGCGACCCGATCAAGGGTTTTGTCATCTCGTCCGTCAAGTTATGTTTATATCTGTTGCTCCTCCGTATCGAAAGTGTTACTACTTCCGTCGAAGTAGCTCAACAAGTCAGCGACGGCGGATATTTTTACCGACGGCGGGTGTACTTACGTCGCTGTTCTCGTGCTATTTCATCTGCCTCAGTTCTACCCAGGTTCAATCTTTGCGTCTCTCTAAGCAGTTCTACCTGTTAGCGAGCAACGTCAAGATCTCGTTCCATTAGCTGTTTCTCCCGTCGAATCAATTCCATCTCACATATCAGCCATTTCACTCGCGCACTCAGGTGTCTTGTTCTCGCTTGCCGCTTCTTCTCCTACATCACTTGTGTAAACCCTCAACCACCCATCAGACGGTTCAACCTCCGTCAGACGCTAAATCAATTCGGCCCTCAGGCCTAAAGTTGGCAACCCTTTTCCACGCAATTTCTCCTTCAGATCTGCTGTGTAGAATTCGCTTGGGTTTCTCGTCACAAAACTCATTTTGTCCTTCTTCAGCATATCGCATCTGCGATGATCTCAACCTTTCTTCAATAAATTTTACACACCACTTTTCATCACTAATGTTTTATACACTGCTTCACAATGTCCACACTATATGCACTGCTAAAGTTCCACAGAATTTACGTGATCCTGTTGAAATTCGTGTCACGAACGATCCCCCAATTTATAGCATTAAGAATATTTATTGATAATATTCATATAGGATAACGAACATCTGTATGTTTATTGACAATCTACAATCGTTGCTACTGTTACAGAACGTTGCATCTCGACACGCTCGAAAGCAGGGCCGCCCGAAACCGTGGCCGCACCCCTCTGATCACCTCACACTACCTTAGGGTACATCAAAGTAGAAGTTCTAAATACAGAAATCACTTTTCACATAGTCGAAGATCTCCCCATACCACAGGATGCCAAACTAGGAACTGAATTCTTTGAAAGTAACAAGACGACCATCAATTACATAAAATCTGCAATAATGATAGAGAATTGTGTCCTACCCTTTGCAGATTCGGAAACTATTACAATTCCTGCTAGGACAAGAAGTCAGATCTATGTACGTGTTACTAATCTACAGGCAACCACAGGATACATACATTACCAGAATTAACGTGCACGCCAACATCTACATGGGAAAGGTGATGGTAACCAGCTATAACGGGACCGCTTATCTCTTTGCCATTAACTCCTTAACTTAAGATATTAAAATTTCTGTGCCCGCGGTTGAATTACAGCCTTTTGAAAAGGCACCTTCAATTGAAAACTCCCTAGGAAGATATAAAGATCCGTGTCGAGCTTACAAAATACTGAAGAAAGAGCCAATATCGAGACCTTGGTAAAGCAACATACAGACACATTTTTACTTCCACCTTTGCGTATCCACCGGAAATAATAAAAGTCCCACCACGTGATATTCCCCTCGGTGCTGAACAATTTTCATCTGAAACATTTTTGCATACAACCAATATTTTTGAAGATATCCATCTGTAACGCTTTATAATTTCCACCCTATATATACAAGGTGACCATCTTATCTAGAAACCCTGAAAGGGCTGCGTCTAGCGGTGAGAAACTGAAGTTTGCAACTTCAGTACTGCAAGAGCGCAAAAGGTCTGTAGTAGTTTCTTCCGTGTCGGTAATACGATAAGATTGCTTTGAATTTTGCTTATACCAGAGGACCGGCTAATTTAACCTTTTAACTCAAGTAAGTACTAGTAATAAATAATATATAATTAAATGATAATAGTAAATACTGCAGTAATGCAGTAATAATGTAATGACCCGCTATATTGTCTTATTTATAACAAATCCTTTTCCTCAGGTATCTTCCTTGTGGCATAGAAGTTGGGTCTTCTGTTAGTTCTGCGTTGAAGGATGGAGACAAACATTTAAATTGTAATTTGTATTAAAAAATGTATGAACTGAAGTACAACATAAATTTGTGGCTGATCGCTCTACTGTATCTAGTTTATTAAGTTACAGTTGTTACATTGCATAAGCCATCGAGACAGGACTTCAAATCGATGCCTTGTACATACACTAACTTCAGCAAAGCCTTTACTTCTCATTCTATATTATTGTCTAAACAGTCTGATATCGGCTTTAATAGTCTTCTCTTTGAATGAATCTCAGGTTTTGTAACAGGTAAATCTCAAATGGTAAAATTTAATGATAAGTACTGTGACGTGACCGTCCCGCCGAGCCGTATTCGGCTTAGAACGAGCGTGCAGATCCGGCCACGACGCGTCCCACGCCTTGATTTTTCCGTGGGCGCCAAGTATCTTTCGATACCGGCGTGAAACGCGTCTCCCGTTTTCCAAAACCGCGGCCCGGGCTAGCTCTTCGCGCGGAGAGGTTCTTTCGAGCGCAGGGTGAGGAACGTTTCTGGGATTTCGGGTTCTTACGGCGAGAACGCCAGTCAAAACACGGTTTTCTCAGGTAATAAAAGATGTATTCGAGCGAGAAACGTACAGAGGTGATGCGACTTATTACACGCGCTGTCCCGCGACACGTGGCTGCGGGCAGTTACCCGTTCCTCGCTACAATGATCGCGTAACAAAGGTTTCGGGCGACCACAATGCTGAAACGTACGTTCGGCACGCGTAAGTGAACCGCCCGCGTAGCTGCTGTTACATCGAGGTCACATCAGCAAGCCGACGATGTACCCGCACGCAACAACCGTTCGCTCTCACGCCGCTAAGCCGCAGACTCGCCGTTTGGCCGAGCCCGCAGGCTTCGAGAAACCCGCACGCGAAGGCTTTCTTCCTGTAACGTGGCCCACACGACCACCAGGAGTCGGCCCTCTCGAGATTTCGCTTACGAACCGATCTAATCCGAGTCAACCGGCGAGAACAATGGAGAAAGACTTACCACCTGCGACCTGGTCAGCGTCCCGCACAAGAAGAAGGCCGAGATCGCTGCGTGCGGCAAGATCTCGGCACGCGACGTTTCCCCCACTGTGCCCCGATTGGCTCGCTCATCTCGCGCGATCTCGCGACCAATAATTTATAGCACCGTTCAAAGATTGACGGCTGATTGGTAGGTCCTCCCTGAGTCCCCCTAGAACTCGTCTTGCGGCGTGGATCCGAGGCGCAGTATTAGACGTCACGCTTCCGGGGTCCGCTGTCATCCTCTGCCCGCGAGATGGCTCCCGTGGCTTCGTCCCTGCACCTCTCCGTCAAGGATCTCTCCCCGGAACGCGGGGCGAGGTGGCCAACCTCGCTCGCGTCGGCTGGTCTCCATGCACCGGTGGGTCTTCATACATCAGTGGGGCAGCCCTCCCATCGTGTGTCCTCCCTAAGTGGCACGATGGGTTCCGACAGCCTCCCAATCGAGGCGTCGTGTCACTTGCCGGGTAAAGTGACTCTGGAGCGGCGGGTACCCTGACCGCTCCCCGATTCCGAAGATCCGCCGCAAGAGACCGTGTCGGTGGTGTCGTGGTGGTCTCGCACCTGTCCCCAGCCGATGCTACCATCTAGGCCGCTGAGAGAACTCTGTTAGCTAGGGCGCAAAATAGGCGTTAGAAATGCGTTGGACTCTCGATGGTGCGCACTAAAGGCCTCTCTTGCCCCGGGAAGGGTTCGGCTTTGTGACTGGTACTTGTGCCACGTCACAGTACACTAGAAAAATTTTATTTTAGTTAGTTGGAGCTTGGCTTTTCAATATTTTTCAACGACCTCTGTGAGGTTGTTACTAATAACAAGTGTCTTCTTTATGCAGACGACTTAAAAATGTTTTGCGCTGTTATAAATGAACATGACATCATTCTGTTAAAAATTATCCTTTTGAACTTGGAAACTGGAGTCATGAAAACAATTTTAGATTTAGTATATTCAAGTGTCTTATAATCCACTACTGCCAGCATTTTTTATTTGAATATCGTATTTACTTCTTATCTATCTTTTAATAATCACTATCAAAAAATAGATAATTCAGTTTCTTTAACACTTGGATTTATTCATCGTTTCTCCATACTTACTGTTTGTCACGAGCAGTCCAAGCTTCGCCCGTGATGGCTGTTCATACAGGTATACTCGCTTGTGTGTGGATGTTGAAGATCGAACGGACTAGTCACGTTTTGGACGGGGTCTTGACTTGGCAGAGGTGCTGAGGGGGGGCTAACTTGAGATTGCTGCTATATACTGAGATGTATATAATATCTTTATATAAGTAATAGTAATAATAAAAACAAGAAAACACAAAAAACATACAAACGAAGGGAAAAAGTTTATTAATTTATTTAATATTCACCATACAATGACCTCCTTGCAACATGTGATTGCAACCAAGATGGTGTGACCGAAGTGCGTCTTAAGGTTGACAGGTAGCATATGCACCGTAAGCAGAAAATTAGCACAATAAGAGTCAATGCCCAAAGTTATAAGAGGACCAATCAGGAAACGAAAAACTGGCGAACTAATCAGAAGCCTCAACAATTTTTCAGTAGCTTCAAAAAACAGTATAGAAAAGGGTAGAAAATCACAGTGATATGGAATCAGTCAACATGCTGAATCATGCAGGGAAACGACGTATCTACAGGGCGAAACTGGAGAAAATCATGGATGAGTTAATCCAAATACCTGCCTCCATTTTCCTTGTTCCAGAACCTATCCTAGAGCCGGTAACCATTAATAAATTCAGATCTAAAGAAGCAGCTCCAGGAATTAAAGTCTTGTCAGGAAACAAAGATGACGCTTCCAAAAGTACAGTCGCCGCTACTGAAACCGCTCTCAAAACCAAAGTCGCTCCTGAAATCCAAACTACTCCTGAAACCGAAGGCACTTTCAACATCAAAGTCACTCTTGAACACGAAGCTATTCCGGAAACTGCAGCCACCAAAACCAGCCATAATAAGCAACGTTCCGATAAATCCAAAGATCATGCTGATCATTGCTCCAGCTGTTCCAGCTACACCAACAGATCCAGCCGCCTCAACCCTGAAGGCCATTCAGGTCCCCTTCTCATAGACCGCTCTAGCCGTTCCAGTTCTCCCTCCAGGAAGCTGATCACCGTGAAAGATCCAATGGCCCAAGTCAAAATCACGATTGGATTTTTCGATGACGAGAGATTCCGCCAAGAGGGAGATGCAACGCCCCACTGCCTACTCTTTCTCTATTTCACTCTATCTATTGCAATCTCTCTATATCTCCTTCTATTTATTTCACTCACTTTCTAGTAGTAATGTATTATTATTTTTTACTGTATATACTGTTGGTTTAACGAATTTAATATCGTTATTCTAGGTTTTAACTATATCTTCATGTAAGTACAAGGTATTTCGTATGTTTTTCATCTAAAACATTCACATGTCTGAATAAGTGCGTCATTAATCATAATGAGCCACTACGCATGCGTGAACTCCAACTGGCGGGTATATAAAAAGCTGCGAAACCAGCAGGAGACACACTTCTCTCTAGCATCAGATTGTAGAAGCATGAAGATCTGAGAGACAGCTGAGGTACTCGTCCAGTGAGATCGAGATCGCTCCTTTAGAGGTAGCGACCGTTCTAGCGAATAAGTAGATGCTTCTTTAAGGTTATAGTTCATGCTAGCCGTAAGCAGACGAACCGTCTGTCAAACAAACGCTAAACATCGCTCCTAATCTGACAAATATTAAGACCGCTGCTGAAGAGTATTTTCTCAAGGGCAGAGACTAATATAATCGAGACAAACGAAAGGCTTACGGATGCTTAGAAAATCCAAGTAAGGATTATTGTTTCACGAGGACCTAACACTTTTCCGAGGTTATAACACCTGTAGCTTTAGCGCATACGTACACACACGCACGTTCCACACAGGTATGTGGTGAATGTAACAATATAAAGGATCCTCTACCGCGATTATATAAATTAATATTTGTAATTAGAAACAGTGTAATCACATAATCTAATTTTTGTTTAACGAAATATAAAGCGTAGACGTATAACCCTTGCGTTACTGATATAAATGAATAGATAAGTACATATTAGATTATTAGATGATACTTACGATGAACATAACCTTACTTTTATATAATCACGAATAATATTACCTCATACTCCTTTATAATCTCATTAATATTCAACTAAATTACGATAGGTATTAATATTGTATTAATGTTAGAATTAAAATGTCTTTTTTATTGAATAAATTATTGTTACGAAAGATCTAAGCCTTGGACTTTACCTCCTTAATCGCACGCCACACAAATCCCCACCTTTCATTCATTGGAAA